>NC_136001.1:29556427-30156427 GCF_048128805.1 Centroberyx gerrardi
AAAGCCTTTAGTCGACACCCATCAAATCCTGCCCCTCGCACTAGTGGGACATTACGTTTTTTGGGACAATGTTCACCTCGCCTAACCTGGTTTTAGTTGCTCTGGGAGCGGCTGCGCTGGCGAGCTTAGGGCCTCTGTTAGGGGAGCTACATGTGCTGCGGCAGTCCAGCAGAGCGAAGGCCGAGGGCTTCCTCTAAAAGCTGGCGAGACCCAGCAGACCCACAGCTCCAACCCACATGCGGTCTGTTTGTCATCGCCTGCACGAATGAGGCACGATTCACCACCGAGTGCTAAGTTGGTAGTGCTCTTCAGCTCGGCTCACAGTATGCCGCTCTCTGCTCTGATTTAGCCGTGCACAGAGACGAGTGGACAATAAGAACACCATTTAAATGGATTATATTAGTCTTTATTTAAACTGTTATTTCATCTCACACATTTGATAATTGCATTTCAAATTGTTATTCATCTGTCTATGTATCATGTCATTATGAAATTCCTTTGGTCCTTCAATAAATAAAACTAAGATATCATATACACATTTATTCTTTATACAATTTCATACAGTTAAAAGGAAATTATGTTGGTCTAGTATCAGCTAAGGTGAAAGTGAATTAAAACCCTTAAATAAGCCTTGCTGTTCTGAAAATTCAAAGAGCAATTATGTTCTATCAACTACTGCAGTATTTTTTTGCCTTCAATGACATATTGGAGTCTTAAATTAATCAATAAAAATAACAAGTCAATTGAATTGTCGATCTTCATAAATTGTTCAGGTCTTTGCAATTAAGTGTCTGGGAAATCAGGTTGAGTGAATGAAAATTCACTGACAATGTAATTCAAAGTTGTCTTCAGGACCACAATAAAAGAAACAAAAATCCATTCACAACAGCTTGATAGCGACAGGTAGGGAAGAGGTCTATTTTACAGTTCGATATGGTTTTACCAAGTGGAACTGCACGGAACCATCCTTCAGTCACAACAGAAAAAACCCTGGCTCAAGAGCTGAGGAGACAACTCTTCCTTCAGCCAGCGAACTCAATATTGAAGTACGGAATGCAGAAAATATCAACAGCTTTTAGTGTTTTACACAACAGCCTACACTATACAGTTAAGGACATTAGATACTGTATAAGAGATCTGCTATAGCATACTAAATCATAGACAATCTAGTTGAAAAGGTTAGGTATCTGAACTTCAGGTGACCTTCTGATGCACGTTGACCTGTACATATCAATAAGATGGACCTGATGAAGGTCCCAACAGTGTTCAGAGTGAGACAGTGTTGTAGAGAAAAGTGAATGAGAATTTCTGAGTCATCAGCACTTTGTCACATTGAGTGAATGAGCAATCCCAGATCTGAAAAACCGCTTCACAGTGTATCTAGCACCAGTGTGTGTGTGTGTCTGTGCGTGCATATGTGTGTATGTGTGTGTGGCTTGAGAGTCTTGTCCTATCATTTCAAACTGTAAAAACACTGAAGGAACGATCGATCGGCAGAGCTACACAGCAAAGCTTCAACAAAAAAAAAAAAAAAAAAAAGGAGAATATCAAAGTATACAGGTGCAACAGGTAATAAATAAGGGTAATAATGGTTTAAAGTTATTAAAATGATGGTGGTTATTGTGCACAGCGGAGAATTCTTTACAAAAACAAAAAAAAATGTCGACTTGGCCTCACATCCACGTACAAATATAAAACAATACATACAAGTGTCTGGATGCTACCGCAGGGGGGGCGGGGGAGGGGCATTATTCCTTGTAACCCCACTCTCCTCGCCTGTACCATGGGTGTAACCACGAGGAAGTTCCCCAAGCAGGGCATTCATCTCCCCGACAGGCGCACCGTGCTGTTCCTCTCAGCCAGCCAGCTCCTCTCAGCATCCAGGGGTGGTTATGGAATGGGAGGCAGGGCAGCAATAGGAAAGGTGAAATCTCTCCCCATATGGGATCCATAGTGTCCAGAAACGTGGGGAAAGGGGAGTGGAGGAGGGTGGAGACGGGCGGAGGGCCTCAGAACGACTCGTCGTGCCCCACAGAGAGATCCCCTTTAGGGGTGGAGGCGCGCGATGACCCCTTGTCCATGCTCTCGGAGCCGGAGCTCTGGTGCTGCTGTTCGGAGCCTGCGCTGGACGTGATGGTGGACGAGGACGTGGAGGAGGAGCGGGTCTTCTCCTTAAAGTCCGTTATGATCACCGTCACGTTCCCTACGGTGATAGCCAGCTGCTGGGCGGTGCTCCGGTCAATGTTCTTCAGTTTGGGCCTGAGGGGGGTAGACATAGAAAAAAAAAACATTAAAAGCTAGAAATGGCAGCCACAATATCTGCGTCTCAGCAACAACAAGGAGGAGGTTGCCAGCATTGTGGGGGCGGCTACACTAAATTGCTCATTTCAGCGGGTGATGCATGAACAGTCAGAGCAAGTGGGTATAAAGTGAGAGTGGGTGTTTAGTGTAAAAGATCATTGGTGAATCATTTGAGGTTTCGCACTAGCATTGAAGTGCAATGTCTTTCTCTAAAAAGAAGTGTTGTATAGTCATAAACGTGAAGCCATGTGTTCTGCCAAAGAGACAAAGGGCAGGAGAGGTCGCTACGCACCTGGAAATGTGAGAGGTCTTGTTGGTCTTGGTTGCCGACTTTCCAGACTGTATGCTGTGTTTGTCGCTGGGTGGGCTCTGATGGTTGTCTGACTTGGGTCTGGAGGAAAACAGATGTATACCAGTGAGCATCACATTGACACAGGGGGCTTCCAGAGATACTAGTGGAGCATCTACTTGTACACTGACCTGGTCTTTTTGCTGCTGGGCTTCTTGGTGATGGCCGGGCTGATGTCCTTCTCTCTGTCGGGTTTGTCTTTGATCGGCTGCTCCTTGTCGCTCTTGTCCTTCTCAGGGGTCTCTCCCTCTGGCCTCACTCTCTCTGGACGCTCACCTTCAGGGCGTCCCTCTCCGTCAGCACGCTCTCCGTCCCCGTTTGGGGGCTCCTTGTCTGAGCGCTCGCTCCTCTCCCTCCGCTCCTTCTTGGGCGGGGGAGGCATTGGGTACTGCTGAGCCACCTGCTGGGCCACCAGCTGGGAGTTGATCCTGGGTTTCCTGTGGAGGAGATCCAAGGCACAAACAGGGATTAGCCTGGTAGTGGAGCTCTGGCCATGCACCAACACTGTAACACTATGGATGACAAAGAGAGGTGACTGAACCTAGAGGGCAGGGAGTGAAAGGGGCTGATGCTCCCAGCTGCTGCGGAGGCAGGTTTAAGCGACCGTTTCCTGGTGGAGCGGCTCTGTTTTGAAGGGTAATCTCATTAGCTCACGGCTGTAATAAAATGAATGCAGGGGATCACAAGGTGGGAC
The DNA here is from genome assembly GCF_048128805.1 of Centroberyx gerrardi. NCBI lineage: Eukaryota > Metazoa > Chordata > Actinopteri > Beryciformes > Berycidae > Centroberyx > Centroberyx gerrardi. The sequence goes on from NC_136001.1 coordinate 29,559,772, forward strand.
ATTTGCAGCACGTCACTTAGGCCCTCTAATCTGATTACTGCAGGGTTGGCCCCATTTGTCACAGGCTGGGACTCAGTGGGACGCGCTGTAGCCGGCCCGCTCACTGAGCAGCTAGCTCACCAACCACCACAGATCAACTCTGTCGCCTCTCTGACTCACTGGAGTACACACACACACAAACCATATTCTTTTTGAGCTCCGTCATTCTTGTTCAGCAGGCAAATAACGAGGTGTCTGACGAAAACAACCAAATGTCTGAGGATGAACAACAAGAGGTGCAACCTTCACAGAGACACACCTGCTTCCCTAGAAGGTTATATTGGACAGTTCACATAAAGATATGCTTCCTTTGTGAAAACATCTTTTCTATTCTCTACTGTACTGTATGTCCACTGAACGACTATACTCTTAAAGACACATGCATGTAGTAAGACCAGCTCTGTCAGCTGTGAAGATGAAGAGGGCCTGAAGTTGTGAGGATAAATGCTAACCCGTGGTCTGGCTGCCTGAGCCAGCACACACACCTGCAGCATAATGGACACCAGCTGGCAGCATCTGGGGGAAGCAGAGGACCTCGGGGGAGAGGGAAGGATGACCGCAGCCTGGCAGAGACTCAGGCCCGGCCAAGACCAGACTGCAGCCAGCAACATGGATAATCACAGGCCAGCACTGGGCAAGCATGGCGAGGAATAAACCACAAGCACGCTCTTACACACAAACACGCACTTGAAAAGCTTAGCGCACAAACAAACTGCCTGGCATGGCTCACTGGCTACTCAGGAGGCCCTTCAACAGGAATACAACCAGCTATGCTAGCTGTATACACCCCCCTCTCAAAAACCCAATTCTAGTCTTGGCAGGAGGAGTTTTTGTTATATTCTAGCAGTGGAGAGGAGGGCCATGGTCCTCAGGACTGTTTCTACAAGTCTGTGGTCAAGCAAGGAGTCTTGAGAGTTGCAGAAACTTTCTGTCTTTCTGTCCGTCTGTCTCCGAGCATCAAGCTGGGCAGATAAACAAGCATTACTGCTGGAGAGTGAAGCTCTTGCCATGAATTCAAATGTTCTTGGCTTTACCATGGGAATGGGTTATAGTGAAAAAGGGCTAAGAGCAAATACATAGCTACAAGGAGCTCCTCTTGCTGATAGGACCTCTGTAGTGTCAGACTGGTGCTGCTGATGTCAGCGGCTTGCTGTGGACAGTGGTTTCCAGACAGCTGCTAAGGCGGTTAACCTCAGTGTTTCAATGTAACACTACGTCACATTGCCAGTCCAGCAACTCTCCTTCTCCTCTCTCATCCCCACACTTGTTTCAGTCTTCCCACACCACTCTCTCCATCTTCTTTTACTAGCCTAACACTTTTAAATTCCAACATTTTGTCCTTCTTCCCCCTATTTCTCAGTCCAATTCTTTCACCACTTATCTCTCTACTGCTCCATCAAGCTCATTTGCTCTCCGCTTGCTGCAGCCTATTAGAGAAGGAGCCCAATGCTTCTCCCCGAGGGGGGGAGCAGCCGATCACAAGGCAATCAATCGGCTCATAATAGGGCATCATGTTGTAACGCTCACACCACACTCCAATCAATACGCCAGCTGTGGCGAATGCTGATGAGCCCTGGGCTGTTGATCCACCAGCATTAGCTGCCATGGTTCTCTGGAGGCTACGGCTCGTGCTACCTGCTGTCCTCGTGCCAGACACACTCCTGGGGACTTCAGTGAGCTGGGAATTACCTTAGGCCAATGGCTGGAGGAAGTTACATGTGACAAGGAAAATAAGTCTTGGGGAGGCAACTTGTGCCACATGAAAACAGCAGTGAGCAAAGGCCGTTAGGCTACCATAAAAGAGACGATAAATTTTAAAGGTACAATGGTAACATGCGCTTGCCCACATACACACCCATGCAAAAAAAACATTTGTCTCTCTAACCCACGGCCATGAATATTTGCACTTATCCATCACACGATTTGGCAGTGGCAGGCAGCAAAACGCTCGTAAACAGGCTGTGAGCGCGGATGGCATCCAACAGGACCAGAAATCATTCTGTTTGGCAGGGTGAGCTGTTAGCGGAGCGGTGGAGGTGGAGAGTGAGTGTGATTGATTGATTGATAAGCTCCACGCCTCCTCTGCCTGTCGCCGAGCCGAGGCCCTGGCCAGAGCCTGAGATTTGTGTCAGCAGCAGCAGTGGCGGCAGAAGCAGCCCCGGTAGTTAAGCTGTGATTCAGTGCCAGCTGTAAGTCAGCCATGAGTTGCTGCTGGCATGATAGTGCCGCCGCTCTCTTTGGCCCATTATTTATTTACTGACCACACGTCACGGCTTCACACAACACCGCTCTGTGGCCCATTAACATGGCTGGAGATTCTGCATGCCACCTTGATACGCGCGTGCGTGTGTGTGTTCCCTCCATTTATAAACTGTGGCCATAAACTGCTAGAAATTGTCCCCCACTGCTAAAACTAAACAAATTGATAAATTGGCTAAATAAATGATGAAAGAAAATTCATCTGGCCTCATTGTTTCGCACAGAATCTACCAATTACAGTATTGTTAGTGGTACAATTGGCCCATATTATGTTGTACGCATCCAAATAGGAACCATTTATATACCACAACAGGTACTGGAACTAACACTGGGAACAGGACCAGGAGTGAACCCCAGGGTCCCATCACAGAAATTGCTCCCACCTCCCACTGCTGCCAATAAATTCCAGGGGAATCGGCGTGTGTGTGTGTGTGTGAGTAAGTGTAAAGCCTGCTGTTGAACCACTCCCCACTGTGAGGGCTAACAGCATATTACCTCCCCTTCACACTACAATAGACCATGATTGACAGCACCTCCTCTGCCCGCCCCTTAAATTCCACAGTCTGGGGGGGTTGTGGAGACTCCCTCCACGGGACGCCCCAAAATAACTATCATCACGCTTAAATGCTCCTAATTTAGACAGACTGACACCCATAGTTACACTCATCCACCCACCCTGAACCATCCCTGAGACAGTGACACCTCAACTCTGCTGGAACTCTTGCTGGCCAGGAGTAGCCGATACCGCTAGCCAAGAGCAAAAGCTGAGCCCGCTGTTTTAGAGGGATCTCTTTCTAGAAAACGAGACAATGAGACCGAGCACTTCATGGAGAGAGAGAGAGAGTAATGAAGAGAGAGTGAGTGAGCGATGGAGAGTGTGATAGAGAGAGAGGCGCAGGAAAGCCCTCATTAACACGGCTCTTTTATTTGAAGTGCTGTGTGGAGGACAAGCAATTATTTCCTGCCAGGCTGAGTGAATGCAGTGGCAGACAGCTGAGCTAGCGAGCGAGAGTGAGTGAGAGAGAGCGAGCGAGAGACAGAGGAGACCAACAGACAAGAGGTTCCTTCAACCATGGGCAGCCTACTGAAGAGCTGAGACTATTTAACATCACCCACTCACTCACTCAGACTTTGTAAATAACCGCGCCTGCACACTGAAAACGTGGGCTCCTTGTTCTCAATGACGTACTAAAAACATCAGAAACATGAATCCTCTGTTCTCCTTTATTCAGTAATGACCTGGTTTTCCCACATAGGACTATGAGACCATCACAGCCCCAGCCTGGAGCGCTTCTCTTAGATCCAACATACGAGGATGCCACAGGGCTTCGGTTTGATCACAGCACCTTCCTACGCCATGCTGGTGTCGACGTAACCATCTATACGCACTCGTCCGTGTCAACATTTGCAGCGCGCCTTGATCATTATGCAGAAACAAGCAGTACCCCCCCCCCCCCTCCCTCCCAGTATGGAGGGTGATGGAGCAGAGCTGAGAGCTGCCTGCCTGTGCCGCCTGTCTGGAATATGTTAACCAGTGCAACTCGCGTTCCCCATGAGCAAATTCTGGATCGGCCTAGTATACGGTGACTGGAGCAGTGTTGTCACCTCTAGCCATCCATGGGTAAAATAGTCGGGGTGAGCAGGGGTGGTTTGGAGCTTGAGGAAAGCACCTGAAGAGCAGCCTGGGGCTACAGCGCTGCTCAATTCATTCCCACTGCCCACCAGAGGCATTAAACATTCATCCCTTCATTCATCCCTTCCAGACAGGATTTTGTGGACTTAGCGTTACCCTCACCCCCTCCACCCCGCCGAGGGAACTGCCCCTGTGGGGGACTGTGGAACCCCCACGCCCTTCCCATCCAATGCCTCTGGGTGCTCAGTATGCACAGCGGGCACCCAGCAGAAACCGTCCACATCCCACGCCATTCCCTCAAACAGCAAAAGAGCACGACAGTTAAGCGTGACATTTAGTTCCCACGGTGACGTGTTGAGATGAATTACTGAGACCAGCTGACAGAGCAGAGGAATTTAGGGAAATCTCACATTGGAACAAAGAGATCTCTCAAAGATCTCTCAACTTTTCTGCAAGAACTGTAATTGCTACGTACCACGCTGACTGCTGGGAGTCTGTTTCTCCGCTTCTCCTGACAGGCTAAGGGCTGGTTCACATGGCGCGTCTTTTGCGCGTGGCAGACGCGCAAACGCGATACCGATGCGGTCATGATGCGCACGCATTTCGACGCGCCCTTTTTTTCGACCGCGACCATGGCGCAGTGAGATAAAAACATCTCAACTTTTTGGAACACCGCAAGCGCACCGCATGTCACAGCCTGAAAGCGAAAGAGAGAGGGATATATTCATGGCGAAATCTTTCTGCTCCACATGTAGATCAAGAAGTAAAGCTACTACGACAGTTTTACTGTGATGGTAATCCATTATTTCAGATAAATACTAACAAACATGAAGTTGTTGTCTTTGGTTGCTTGGCAACGCCAAGCGCACCCGTAGCGCAACCATCCAAGCGCACTTGATAAACGTTCTGTGTTCACTGTCCACTCAGCGCCTCACGTTTTCCAAGCGTTTTAGAGCGCTGCCTGTGCATCGGCCCTAAAGGTGTCTGCTTGTGTTTGAGTTTGTGTGTGAGACAGACAGACAGACAAAAAAAATTAGAGGGAAAACAGGTCTATGCCTGTGAGCAAATAGTGGAGACACAGACAGAAAAATTAAGAGGAACGTGCACGAGTGTGCCTGCTTGTGCGTGAAAGAGACTGAATCTTCACACTGACAAGCCTTCCCCTTTTGTGACTGACCTTTCAGGCTACAAACTGCCAGGCATCGCAGAGATTGACAGCCAGCCATTGCGAAGGCACTAAGCATGTATGAGCTCCTTCCATCTGCAGCACTGTGTCACATCGCTCTGTATCACTCAACACTTTTTCCCCCCAGTCTCTCCTCTCTATTACCACTCCATCATTCTCTCTTTGTCTCTTCCCTGCTCGCTTCACTTTCTCCCTGTGCATTACCCACCTCCCATTGGCTTTAAGTAGCTCTCATCTTCACCTCTCATCCCCTCTCTCCCGCTGCTTTGCCTCTGGTGTGCGTGAGTTATCTGTCTGGTGGACCCGGTCACCCCGTCTTGCTGCTGTCCTGGTTTTTGCTCACTCGCTCTCGTGTAAACAGCCTGGTTCAAATTAGCTCAACAAGTCATCAAGCAGCACTGCCAAAGGGGACGTTGCGCCTTCACAGTAGCCTTTCATGAAGACTACACAAGGGGAACAACATCAAATAAACAAACAAAAACAACAACTGAGGAAACCTGACACTGCAAGGTCAAACTCCTCTGTTGACTACTGTAGCCATGATTCAAATCTGTCAAACTGATTTGCTTTTTCCTGGGCTATGGTTTCTCAATACACTTAGACTAACCATGCCTAACTAGAGCTGTGAAACTAGAAAGACGATCAAGAGGATCAAAATCTTTCACACTACAACTTTACCACGAAAAAATGGTCAATTCCAGTTTCTCTCTTGGTCCCAAATGTAGTGAATGGCACATGTCAAACGGCACTGTTCCTACCCATGCATCGATGATGGTACTGGTAGACGGAGAGGAGGCTGTCCGGCCTGGCTCTCTCCTTCCCTGGGTAATGATGTGCTCCGTTCTGCCTTGGCCCCTGGAGACTCTCGGCTGAGTGAACACATCCCCCTTGCAGCTATCCATACCCCCCCCCCCATCCCTCAACACACACACACACACACACAAAAATGTCCAGACGCTACACTCTCCTCTGTCCCTTCGCTGCACTGTCTCTCTCCTTGTCCTCTCTTGCCCTCTCCCTTACTTTCAGCTAGCTGTGACTCCACACTTAACAACTCATTCACTCCCTCCCTCTCTCGGTGTCCTCTTCTGCCCTATTCTGTATCTTTCTGAGAGCGCTTGCTCTCTGTCACACTCGCCTCGTCTTTTCCTGAGTGGGAGGAGCCCCAATTCAGCAGTTCTCTCAACATTTCTCTCTGTTTTGTCAGATTGCCAAATTGGCTATTGTATTTAATCACTCACACTCTGCCAAATCCCATGAAGTAATTAAGAACTTTTAAATCCGCCAATTAACACATAAAGATTAGGGCTACCCGCTCGTGCTCGGGGTTTTAGTGCAGATGCCGATAATGCTGGATAAGCAAAAGCAGTTTCCTCTGAGTGGGGGCTGCTCTGGGGGGGAGCGGTGGGCGAGGAAGTGCAGATACAAATGGAGTGCCAGCATGTCCCTCTTATGTAATTCCATTATCCGAGACAATTTGCCTTAATGTGACAGTGGTAGAATCCACGGATTATAATGACTCTATTCCATCATTCCAACAGACAGAAAGGCGCACACACTGAGACACACAAACAAAGACATACACTGCAATCATTTTCCAATAATTGTGCAGCCTCAACACTTAGACACACACGCACATTATGGATGCACTTTTACTTTTCAGGGGCCCACTGCAAAGCCATGGCATACAACCACTATTCAAGCAAAACTGATCGTTAATACTGACCAACCGTTCCCTTACAAGCCAAAACACTGACACTTTACATGTATACGATACAGTTCCCCTACATAATGGGAATCTCTGAATTTATGGATTTCCTATTCGGGCTTATTATAAAGCCATAGCCTAAATGCGTAACACATTTGCTTCAGTATGCCAGATCTGTAAATATTTATAGAGTTATGGACATATTATAGCCACAGCCTATACTTATCTTATGTAGGCTTACCACAGTGATCAGAATGACACCATCCGGCTCTAGAAAAAGCCTTCTGGTCAATTTTCTCCATTCAAGATAGGGCTGCACGATATTGGAAAAAACTGACATTGCAATATTTTTTTTTTCCTGCGATATATATATTGCGATATGAAAAAATACAGGAATTTTCACCAAATGACTTGAATAGCTCTATCAAGCCTTGCCCCTTTAAGAAGGTGGCCTTGTGGGTAACCTGCGCGGGTGACGTAGTAGGAAGTAAGTGTGTTTTTAGCCGCAGCCAGAGTGAGTTGCAGGATGCAACTGAGTGAGTAAAGTTACCATTGTTAGTGGGAAAAGAGCTTAGAACGTCACCGAGAGGCCGTGCATTAGGTTCGCTGCTGTACCGAAACAAAGTGCCAGTTCTCCACTGCAGAGTTGGTCCGGACTCTTAGTAAAAAGCTTGTTACCAGCTACGAGCCAGGCTAAATTGAAATAGGCTAGCACAACACCAGAGGCTTCCCAACTACGGTTCGGAGCCACGAAAGCTGGAAAGGTAACATACGCTACTCTTATAACAAACCCTTAAATCGGAGTAAGTTATGTTATATCAGACAGACTTCTCTTGTAGATTAGTCATGGAAAATGAGAACCGTGCGAGTTTTCCTTTTGCCTTACTTGACATCGCACGTCCTGCGATGTGACTATTGCGCATGCGCACATCGCAATGACGATGCTGAAACGATATATCGTGCAGCCCTAATTCAAGACATTTAAAATCATTCTATGTGTGAAAAGGGCAGAAAAAAAAGTTGTTTTGCTTTGATTTCTGACCTGTTGCATGGGTCTTGGTATCAAATTTCGTTAGTTGATGAATTGCCTGATAACATTTTTAAGCTTGGTATTGGCCTGATATTTGATACCAATATCAATAAATTCCCATATTTTACACTGCTGCATGTCAATTGTAATATCAGTTCCATTTCTGCAGTCTGAGGTTAAGATAAATTAGGTAGTTGGTTTATTTAATCTAGTCATAACATAACATTTTGCTAACTTGAGTGACAGACAACACCTATTTGCTCTGTTTTATATAAAGAGTATGTGGAAACTACTGGGAATGGTAGACAACAGTTCACAAGAACACAGATAACAGCACAGCAGTCAAAGACTGAGGTACCTCAAGACTTCCTGTGATCCCAACCATCAATCAACTTTAGAGGGCTACTAATGGTTTCTCCCTGGGCCCCGGGGCTGCCAGAGGTGCATACCAAACACCACCACACCGCAAACTGATGTACAGCAACACGGTGTCACATTCACACAGCGATCAGGTTCAGGTGCCAGAAACATTTGAATATGATAGCGTGCACCTCACAGGGGGTGCTAATGCAAACTCTTCTCCAATTACTCAAGAATCAGGCACTGAACACAAAGGAGGCTGAACATTTGGGCTACTTGGACTTGTAGATTAGCAGAGAGGTCAGGTGCAAAACCCATAGAGCTTTCTTGTTTAAGAGTCAGAGTGGCAGAGGCTAGATTTAGCCTACTTGGGTATCGTGTTACATCACCGAGCTGGATTGGGTCAACAGGTTCGTTAGGCTGCGCTCGGCTGGGGAGAGTGGGGCCTCTCCCTGCATGCTGATGCCGTGGCCAGCATTTTGCTCTCGTTAACACACATTCTTGCCCCTGTTAGCACAAATCAGAGCTGCATGACCCAGAGTTACCTACCTTACCTACCGCTGCTAGTGCATAAGGTGCGAATGAAGTCTTACTGGGGTTTAAGCCTCTATCTGTCCAGACCATCACCACTCATGTAGAACCATGTGACTTGGGACCCCTGTATACTTCTCCATCAGCACCTGTAGAAACAACTGCTGCCTGAGTACTGAGCTCAAGGGTATAGAAATATTCATTTGAAAATGAATTTTTATGTAGGACAATTGGGTAAAACCTACAGAAGACTAAATATGCATTCATACCTCTAGCAACCACATCGTTGTGCTACTGTTTGACCTAGCTGACTTAGCTGTAGCACCAACAGTGTTTCAGCAATAGGTGGACATCTGCATGACTGGCTGTGATGCTGCCTAAAGCTGCATCCAACTTTTCCTTGCAGCTAAACAGGGATAGAGGTGACCACAGTCTGACTTGTCTCAGGTCACAGAAAAATAATCTACATTTGGCAACTGGTTTCTCAAGTTGCTTGTGGTGTGAACATGCGGAAGGAGCTATCTTTATATCCATAATCTATCATTTAGCTCATTGTATACAACTACAATTCCAAAAGTCATTCCTACACATAACAAGCCATTTCAAGCATTGACAGAACCATGTGACACTGACTGGAAGCTAGCTTCCTTACAGCCTTTGCTGTGTATGCCAAAGCATATACACTAACAAGATACAGAAATCAATACTTAAGCTCACCTACCTTAAAACAAGCACAAGTCAAGTCAAGTCAAGTTTATTTATTTATATAGCCCTTTATCACAAGCATATCTCAGAGGGCTTTACAGAGAATGTGTCTAGCTAGGTCTAACTAAACACAATCAGCGGTAAACAAAAACACAAAACAACTACAACAATATGATTCAAACTACAAAAAGAAAATAATTGTTTTGACTCCTACCACCAGTGAGGTATTCCAGTAATTAGTGAATACATGTGTTATCACTCACAAAGGCCCACTCAAGCTACAGCCTCAGATAAAAGGAGCAAGACAAACAATCACACACTCTCCTAAGTGTGGATCATTTGGCTGACAACATGTTGCTCTGTCCCATGCTCTGCTGGAATACATCAAACAGGGGAGAAAAGATGGCTAATTAGTACCCATTAGAATAAGAGGCAGCCATACAATGGTAAACAATTGAATCAATCAAAGGTTAACTATTCAGATCAAATGGAGATGTGTGACAACCACTCCAGTGATGTGCTCCCATTTACCAAACAGAGGCAGCTGGGCTGTTGCCAAAGCACAGTGGTAGGAGGACTACGACATGCTTCTCTCCGCTTCCTGCTTCGCGCAGCGTGCTTAGCCTGCATCATCAGCTATGGGCTTAAACTACACGCTGCTAGGAAAAGATCATAGGGGGAGGGGAACCAGATAAATAAGACTGAGCCCAATCTTTTGGATTCTCAGTAAACCGACGTCAGTGTGTTTTCCCTGTTTGTGGTGCGCAAGGGGTGTCAGCCGAGCCACTCATTGTAAAACCACAGCTGGAAAGGTCAGGGGACTTGTCAACAGACTCACAAATGACTCATCTATCTCTCCATCTCATCATGCAACTGATGACATGTGCATGTAAACTCACACTGTGACACAGGCAACTTATCATCAAAAACAATTCCCCAGAACAGGAGGCGGCGGTGGCGGTATACACAAAACCGAAAGGGAATCCCGTCATGATATTAAAAAGCACTACTGCGATTTCATCTCAATTTCCCATAAGACGTAGCCTTCTGCTGACATCACAAAATTTCTGACTTTGGCTCAGAGGACCTGTTAGGGACATATGAGCCTCAAACTACAAATATTGATATGATTCATCTGGAGGAATTTTCTGAAAACAAACATCAGTAAAGCCACATTTAAACAGCTTCCAAACAAAACAATTTCGTGGCAAAACCCCTTAGTTTTGAAAGTGATTAACAGTGCATAAATGTGTGGTTTGATTTATTTAAGGCTAATTTAGACGACATGCTGGTAAACCTCTTGTGAACACTCATGAAATGAACCAGGCTTACCCAAGTGACAAAAGGGAAAAGGTCTAAAGGGCAAAACCAGTTACCCATCTCTAATTCTCATTCAGATTAGGCCCACTATTCTTAATCTCAGAAAAATATTCCTGTCATGGCTGTGGATCCACCTTGTGTACTGTCAGTTTGACTTATCAGACCCTTCAATGACAACCGTTGCAATCCTACAGGTAGGTGAAATGTTCACAGATGCATTCGCATTGTTTCAGTCTATAAAAAGCAGTCCTTTCACTGTAGCGGCTGCTTTGTTGATGCACTGTAGCTGTACAGCCATCATGAAGTATGGTCCCTCTTCCCCACCCCATCCCCCCCTCTGGCTAGTGAGGCAGCCAGCGCACCTAGACGAAACCATAAAAGCACTGTAACGTTAGTCGTATATTCATGATAGACTATGGATAATACAGCCGACAGTGGGAGATGTTAGCGAGATTGTCCATCAACAAGTCCATATTCCCCATTCGTTCAAAGACAAATAGGCTGTCGATCAAAGTTGTCATTCCTATAAATTGCGATGCAATGCTGCTGCAGCCAGCCAGCCAGCCAGGGGAAAAACGAGACGCTCAGACAAGAGAGAGAGAGAGAGAGCTACGTTACCTTGTGGATGTGCCCTTCCTCACATCGCAGATGCTGCATTTGAAAGCCTCGGCAGTGTTCCTGAAGGTGCAGACGCTACAGTCCCAATAGCCGTCATCAGCGGTCGGTTTGGCTTGTCTTTTTGGCCTTACAAATGAGACAAATGTTAAGGTCAAGTTAGTTTTTAAAATCACACTATTTCATAAATTAACAAGAATGAGGGTTGCGATTAACTGAATCCCCCATGTAATCTGCATGCTCCCTGGCATGACACAAAGCATGACCGTGTTGTCATTAATGTTGGGTTCGAGTCCCGGCAAGTAGAGCTCTTTGGTTAAAACCCCACACTGGCGAAGCGGGCGACTGTCCACACCGTCCGATTGTATCGCCAGCTAGGCTAGCAAGCAGGCGAGCATTGCTAAAATTTTCGGTATCGAAGCTTAGCATGTCGGCTAACGAAACGAATATCACGCAATGTCCATTTCGACATTGACCCTCCAACCGGGTTTATCGAGGTAGAAGAGCGTTTCAGGGAATGCCAGGCGTATCCTCTGAAAAATTTCCCTTTGTCTGTTAAGTGACTGGGTTGTAGGGAGCGAGAAGCCGCCATAGTGACTGCACTATTCTAGCTAGCTGTGGCATACCAACTGAAAAAAGGGAGAAACGCTCCCTGTGTGAGGGAAACGCATCCAAATATCGAGCCCAAAACGCCCTAAACAAGTATAAATCGACAGCGGGCGGTTGCGTTACCTGGTAGGGCTCTTTTTGTCGCCCATGGTGAAGAATAATCCTCGGAAATAAGAAGAAAAAGGGGGCTCCTGTAATTGTCAGTGAGTGTTGTAGGATCCAGATAGAGCCGCTGCTGAAGCTGTTGGCAGACAGGCTCCACTCAGCGCTGGCTCGAGGCAAGGCACAGCGACTGACTGCACTCTACCACGTGACCGCCCGACGGCCAATCACAGCGCGGTTCGGTTTAAAAGTCTGGATGGATATTTAGTATTTTAATAACTACTGGAGATTTTTGACAGAACTCATAGAAACACGTATGTATATATACATATACATAGATTGCAGTGGGTCAACAATAATAAGAACTATTATTATAATTATAATAATGCATGTTTATATATAACTTTTCAAAACAGTTACAGGGCGCTTTACAAGAGAGTAAAAAAAAATCCATTCCGGGTCATATGAGGTAAATAATTATAATAATAAATATGTGGAGCAATGGTGGAAGATCGATTTGGATTGTTTGCAAATTGTTCTTTTTTATGAGTTGCCTTGCACAGCAGCATCACAGGCTGCATCCAACTTTGGAAAGAATAAAGGTCATGTCAGGACAACAGTGTGAGGAGAGTTACCACAAGCAGGCAGACAGGCGCATGCAGCAGGGTGGCCTGGTGGTTAGAGAGACTTCTCCTTCAACTGCACGACCTGGGTGTAAGCCCCCCATGTTGGTAAGCATCTGCCCTGCTGAAGTGTCCTTGAGCAAGACACTGAATTGAATCCATACCGGCAACAAGGGTGCTGACCCTTGACCTCCCTGTGGAGAGGGGCAAGAGAAAAGAAAATGTCCCTATGGGGATCAAAAAAAGTGTCACGTCATTGTTATAAGCAAAAAAGCACAGATAGTTCAATGCAGTAGTGGAGTCAAGAATATAATACAGGATAGACTATATTGCCCAACTCTTTATGTTGGCAACTTATCAGCCTAATTACCACTGAAATATGTCTTTGCCCTTATGAAAAAAAAAAGCGAATTTAATCCTAAATTCTAAATTTGAGAGAAATACCGTGCTAAACTATAAACCATATGATATCCTATAAGAATATTACAGTGATACCACGTGGGATAAAAATGTCATAAAGTATGATCCGGTCACTAAAATCTCCCTACTGAGTGCCACAGACACACTGTAAATCCTTAAATGAATATTACAGTGATTTTTCATTGTGTAACTAATAACTGGGAGGTTGCTGCTGAGGTCCTAAGCTCTGATCAAAGTCTGCATTCCAGCTGTGAACTAGCAGCTGGAGGGTGGCTGATATTACTCCCTGATTCTGAACTATGGATGGGAGGTTATGTGTGTGTACCTCGGAGGCATAAGTGGATAGACAGATTTTAATTGCCTTGTATAAATTAGTGTGGGTGGGAAGTAGTTTTCTAACACATAGGATGGTGGAGTAACCGTTTACACACCTTCACTCTGCAGTATTACCACAACAACACCACCTTAATGGTCTCCTTTCTCTGCTCAGTGTGACCAAACCATTTTTCAAAACAATCAAATTGTCCGCAGGGCAGCCCCATCTTGCATTATCCACCCATCCTAATGACCCCAATTAATTTGGACTGCCACAAATTCAAGCACTCAGCAAACATTCATCCACAGTATCAACTCTCTTCTCTGTCTACTGTGAAGCGCCCAGACACAGAGCCATGTAAGTCTATTTTGAGACTTTATGAACAGCCAATGTCCTTGCAGTTGTATAGCCGATCCAAATCATTTGGAGTGTGAATGCTATATATCTCCTGAAAGGACGCAACCTCTGCTGCTGAAATGCGAATGCACACAACACACCAATTTACAGAGTCAAAAACATCACTCATCAGATGATTTAAAACGGACCTCAACGGTATTTCATCTGAAGGGTTCCTATGGGGAGCTTTCTGGAACATCGGGTCAAATGGTCAAGATACAGCCTTACTGGACACATTGCTGTGCTCTGTTTACAGAAAGAAGTAATTTACAGTCTCAGGATAAGGTCGGGATCCTAATGACGACGCAGACGACTTTCGTTTATCCAGCATTTGCAACAGAAACTTTTAATCACCCCTTCGCCCTCCTGGCTGCGAGAGGCTGCGTCATGGAATGTGTTGGAGCAAACACTGCACCTCTCGCGCGCCTCCGCTCTGCCCAGGACAAGGCTCTCTGTGGGGGAGACCAAGCGTGAATCATGTAGGCTCGTTAGCTGCTCTCCACGGCTCCAGGTCCTATTGTGAATCCCTCTTTTTTTTTGTTCAGAGTGAATATCCGTGCCTCCACATAACTCTGCCCTCCGCCCAGTGATTACCTCTGCTCAGCTCATAGCATGCTGCTCTAATTGAGCTTCATCACGGTGGCCTACTGATAACTACAATTCAGTCAAAACAACATTAAGTGCTGCCTCGCTGGCTCTATAATGAGTTCATGGGAAAATTGTGCTTTTTTTTTAACTTGCAAGTTATACTGCGCTCGCATAGAGTCTAGCGAGTGGAGTTCATTTGTATTCATCAGGGGGATGTTGTTATGGTGGAGTCAATGCAGCTATTTTTTTATTCAAGAAGACCATAATATCTGGGCAGATTGGTAAATCCATTGATACAACAGTGATGAAGAACACATTACGAGAGAGGCACAAACAGTGAATGAGAATAGCTTCAAGTGTAGAGAAGTAGACTTGTGGACCAGACTCCTCTCCCTCAACAACTACTGTCAATGAACCCTTGAGCAAGGCACTGAAAGTACTTGTAGACTTGAAACAGTTTGCCTCCATTTATCGTCTATGAGAAGCGAGTAAGCGAGTGCGCACGGCATGATGGGATAAGTGATGAAATGAACCAGACCTGCGGCGCCTGAAAGTCGCTCTGGATAAGCGTGTCAGGTAAATTAAAAACCCATTCCTCGATAAATAAAGGTTAAAAAGTAGAGAAGGAACACTACTGTGAGCAACTGTAAAATAAAGTGTTAAAGGTAAGGATTCCCCAATGCTGCCACTGGTATGGAATTTTAGGCCAAAAGGGAATTGGTACTTAAGAATTTCCCCAGTACTAAAATCCAATACAAAGAAACACATGTAACACGTCAGAAATTAAAGCCAAGCGACTTCATTTTCTGCCTTTTTTTTTGCGTGAAAGAATGTATGATCTCTCTAATCGAGACAAATTGATTAGCCAATATCTCTTTCATTTTTGTCCAGTGACTATAAATTTACATTGGACAGTTAAAGCAATGGATTGGATTGGTAATCTGATTCTCAAAGTTTAGTACACTGCATTGATACAGGCTGTGTAAACATGCGATTGGTGCAGATAAAGATGATAAGCCTCTGCTCTACCCACAATGACTCTCACCACCGGCCAGAGAAAACAAAAGAGAATTTCCAAAATGACAATAAAAAATCATGAAGAGCTTTCACATCGGTATGTTGCGATTCGATTTTGCTGGGAATTAAATTTGTTCAACAGCTCGTACAATAGGTGTCCTCTTGTTTCAAGCGTGTCAGTTTGGATTGAGCATCAGACATTTGAGTCAGACCTCACAACTCCTCAGCGATTCCACCAGAAGAGCCCACTGTGTAATTTCCATGTGCCTCATGCTTTGAATCATTTATGTGGGTATACAGCGCACAAAGGATGCCGTACCCACATAAACGCCGGGTGAATGAAACCACCCAGAAAAGGAAGGAGGAAATCAATTCCACAATGTCTCCTCTGCCTGGTAAGCCATTTCTCTCTGTTTACTTGTTCCTCGAAAACATTCATTTCGGAGAGGAACTGAGGTGTGGAGATAAGATGGAGAGAGAGAGAGAGCAGGGCAGCAGTGGGAGAATTGGCTGCTAAAAAGGCAGTGGGATAGCAGATGAGTACATATCCTCGCTCTGGCACTGACACATACACACCGAGGAGGAAAGTGACTTATGATTAATCACTGCCTCTCACAAACTTCCCCAGTGACGCTCCCGGATCGATAAACCTCTCACGCCGGAGGGGGGCGGAGAGGACATTAAGCTTAAAAAAAAATGCAATTTGAACTGATTTAAAGCCCTGCGTTCCTGCTTCTGAAGCCCGCTCTTTAATGGACACTCGCCGCAAATGAGTCCATGTCTCACGACGCCGGCTAATTGCGCAGTTTTTCTTCCTCGTGAAGATGTCCTCTTTTGTTATCTGGAGGACGAGCCATGTTCCGCTGCGTATCCGCGATTAGACCTACTTGACCTTTCACCTGCTGATTATGCCCCTTGCGAGTCTGCCTCATGTATTGTTTTGTCTCTCTGTGTGTCACCGCATTCATTCAAATTAAAGGAGTAGCCTTGACTTTTTTGTGTGTGTGTGTGTGTGTGTGTGTGTGTGGATTTATTGCCTCTACCAACGCTGCAGCACTTGTCTTATAGGAGACAAGTGCTGCCGTCTGGTTTCAAAGAGCACCCGTTTGATATTGAACAAATTTACTCTTCAAACAGAGGCACCGCGGCACTCCTACGGCTCTCTCTCGGCACTCTTCGCCGTTCTGTTTGCTTTTCGACAAAAGCTTTCATGGATTTCCAATAGGCGGACAGTAGAGGAACCTCTTGAACAACTTATGGACGAGTAAAGTGAACGTGCGTCGAGTGTATTACTGCTAAAGAGACGCTTCTCCTTCCGAGGCGAAGCGGGAAGCTCTCCGTTTTTTTTTTGCGCCGAGCCAGACTCCCGCTCCGAAAAAACCAAAGCGGGATTTTGATGTGACGGCACATGATGATAGATGATGTGGAATAAGCTGATGATAGATTGCTTTACAAAATTAATTTCCAATCCCCCCGCGGATTCACTCACTTAAACACCCTCTCTCTCTCTCTCTCTCTCTCTCTGTCTCTCATACATACTCATGCACACACTCTCTGTGTCTCTCTCCCTATCTCCCTCTCTCTCTCGCTCATACATACCCATGCACACACTCTTTCTGTCTTTCTCTCATACATAGTCATGCACACACATTCTTTCTCTCTCTATTTCGGTTTGTCTCTATCTCTCTTTCTCACACACGCACACACTTCTTCATTTCCATCTCCGCGGCTGGGCTGAATGCTGAATGGCTCTCGTCTGTGTCTGGGCGTGTGTGCGTGCATGCGTGTGTGTGTGTGTGTGTGTGTGTGTGTTGGTGCTGATTGTCCGGTGGTCAAGCCCCCGCGGAGTTGAGGGTTGTGTGTGGGATGTGTGGAAGTGTCCAGGGGGGGATTGGAAAAGGGGGAGGGTGGCTGAGGACACTGTTTCCTTCAGCGGTGGAATGTCTTCATGCGTGTTCCTGTTTGGAGAGGCTGCTCACGGCTCCCAGAAGTTGGCAGGAAACCACATGCTGCTTACACTGGGCCGATAAGGAGGAGGCGGAGGAGGAGGAGGAGGAGAGAGGAGGAGGGAAGAAGGAGGAGGAGGAGGAGGGAGGAAGGAGGAGGAGGAGAAGGAGGAGGGGGGGGTAGCTTTAGTAAACCTTCAGGAAGGTAGATTATCCCACGAAATGCTGGCAGTGCTTCAGCCTTTGTGCGTGTCTGTGTGTGTGTGTGTGTGTGTGTGCGTTAAGGAGAGAATGAGGGTGTGTGACAAAAAAAAAAAAAAAAAAAAAGCAGCTCCTTCAGCTCACTCAGCAGTGGAGAGTTTCAATGAATCCGGGGCAGACTCCACAAAGGGCTGCAGAACAAAAGGCCTGCAAGCTGAGAATGTGCAGCGCAGAGGCACGGCCCAATCTCACGCTTTGTTAACCCTCCAACATAACAGCCAAGGAAGAATAAGACGATCGCGCCTCACTTGTCCATTACCTGCCCGTCGATTAAAAAAACGTGACAGCGCGACGTTGCGCATTTCCCACTGTGAACTTGTACGCCGAGGCGATATATTGAGATGGAGTTCGTTAACCGTCTCGACGGGACAAGTATGGCGTTCTGCGTTACATTAGTTTATTACATTGGATGCACGCATAATAAACCCAATCTTCATAGCAGTCGTGTTAAAAGTCACGAGGGCTGTCATATGTCACGAATTTCCACTCTGTAACACAATCCCTTCTTCACCGAGCGAGCGAGAAAACATGGCGGCGACTCAAATCAGTCTGCTCTCGGATCGCGCTTTTTCTGAGCGTATCGGGCGCTTTTTACCCGTAACCCCCCGCCGCACAGCCCGAGTCGAAGCGGAGCCCTAAATGTCCAGCCGTAGTCTTACATAGTAATTCCCACAAGTGCACACACAATCCAGTGGATTATAAATCACCGGCTCTTGGGAGAGGTTTCAGCCAACTGTGGCTGGTGTTTATGGCTTTCTGTGACTGAATCCAGCTGTTTGGAGCCGCGCGACGCTTGCGGAGACGCAGTCAATTTGGCAGATCAGCGCATTGACAGATGGGGCGCCATCCATCCAGCAATCAATATGTTTTTATTTTAATCCCTTTCAAATGTTTACTCAAGAGTCGCGATACGGAATGGCTCGCTCCCCTGGCTCCAGCGGCTATTATACTGTATCTCCGCCCTCTCATTACATCTCCTCCCTCCTCATCTTCTCTCTCTCTCTCTCTCTCTCTCTCACTTTCTGGCCATCCGCACAAGAGCAACACTTTCCCCTCTGTCTCTCTCAGTGAGTGCGATGGGATATGCCCCCCCCCCCCCCCCCCCCTCCCCCCTCCAAGTAGGGCAGCCAAATCGAGCAATCAGACAAGACATCCATCACTATCCTGCGGGGTGGAGTAAATGACCTTGATGCAGTCTTCACACTCAATTTCAGATACCCTTGGGCTCCATTATGGGGAGATTTAGGCAGCGAGAGAGCGGCCGGCCTTCACATTTGATTCGTACGATACTGGATGTGATAAGTGCGCGATGCAGCGCAGACAGAGAGTAATAAGGTATAGGTGCTGGGAGGGGGGAGAGAGGGGGTGTGTGTGGGGGGGTAAGACGGAGAGGGTGAGTCAGCAGGTGATGAAAGCAAGGCAGAAAATTAAGATGGAGTAAGAGCGCTGCGGGAGATGGGAAGAGGAGATGGTCGAGAATAGTTGGAAGAGCTCTGCACCAGGTAGAAGGCGGCTGTGGATGGAGCGGGGATAAATTGCTTTTCAAGGACTTTCTAACACCCCCCGCCCCCCCAAAAAAAACAAAAAAAAAACAGAGCTCTACCTGAAAATCAACAGTACTCCAGGTAGAGTCGACACAATATACGGGTAATTTTCAGATAGGAAAAAAAGATCTCACGAGCGATCCATCACAGTAAGCGGCAGTACGACGAATGTAGAAGCCTGGTGCTTTCTCTTTCTCTCTCTCTCCCTCTCTCCCTCTCTCTCTCTCTCCCTCTCTCTCTCTCTCTCTCTCTCTCTGCTAGCCGGTGGAAAAAAAAAAGCATATCTATGCACAGATGAGCGAACACCCCCCCCCCCCCCCATCCCCCCCACACTCTCTTTCCGCTGGCTGGTAAAAAAAAAAAAAAAAAATTGCACAGATGAGTGCTCACAAATGACAACATGTTTGCGTTACCAAAAAAACACACACAGGAATTTTAATGGCAGACGCCGGATCCGTTTTGACAGAGCGTACGGGCCGAACAAAATACGTGACTCAACAAAAAAAAAAAAAGAAAAAAGATATAAAAAAAAAGATATAAGATATAAACCGAGTCGGACGACGGCGTCTTTTTTTTCTTTTCCCGTTTTCCTTTAATTGAGCGTGTGTTCTTCCTTTCCAGTCTGGCGGCCCCTACCAGTCAGAGGGAATCAGCCGCTTTTAGCGCAGCAATGCATGCCGGTCTCCTGGGAGTTAATTTGAGAAACACCACCTGCAGGTTTGAGTGGCATCATTAACAAAGGTCAGATGTGCTCACTGTGAAATTATACACACATGAATTTCTCATTGACTTGTTAATACACCTGGATTTCCTTTGCCTGGGGTGACAGTTTGCCCTTTGCTGTCTGCGGGGGGGGGGGGGGGGGGGGGGCACGTGGGCGCCGTACGTGTGATTTAATTAAGAGGCCGCTGATAATGAGGAGTTTACACTTGAGCTAAACAAGCGTGTAAATAAAATCAACATCATCAACACACCGAGTGCCAAAACAAATCAATACGGGATATTCACAGCGGACGGTGGATTACGCTTCCTTAATCCCCCGCTGAGTCGGCATGTTCTTATCCGTCCTTTAGGAATTGAAGAATTTGGGACAGTCAGTCGCCATACTGTGCATTAATGTTTCCCCCTAGAATTACTTTGGGGAGCGGGGGGGGGGGCGGGTAATTCTGGCTCTGGCCACCATGGTTCCGCCTCTGGTCCCGTTCCCTGTATCTGTTCCAGTACCTGTGGATTTAAACAAAAAATGGCTCTTAGAATATAATTTGACTATTTTTCTTGTTTTGCACTCAACAAAAAGGGCAGACAATGCATATTCATTGTGTTTACATGTTTCTAGCCCTCGGAAACAATTTCTCAACTGTGGGTGGCTGCTCCTGCTGAATTAATGCACGGGAAAAAAACGAAAGAATTTACACATTTCTCCACGTATCAGCGAGATATGCGTCCGTATACACACACACAACTCCCACATACACTGCCAACGCGCAGCTTATCGCCAGAGAGGTCAGAGCGTATCCGACTAAATCTCACATGTGCATCAGTCTAATGGTCTCACATAGTGCGAGCAGTGTGCGGTCATAACATTGTGAGAAAGGCTGTCATGTGAGGAGAAACACACCATTAGGAGTCAAGCAGCTGTGTCAGAGAGATCAGACTTTGACACAGCCCGCTGCTCTGTCATGTTAGGCAAGGTTGTGGCTTGTCCTTGTCCACTGAAGCGAGTGTTTGCGCAGTAAAAACATGCGCCCTGGGCAGGTAATACGCGCCGCACTGATCCATGTAACTGTAACGAATAAAAATCTCACACAATGCGCCCATTCTTCTGCCAAACGGCTCTTGCGTAAAACTAGAGCGTCACGCGTGGCCAAGGCGCCAAGTCAGGCTCATCCGTGGAAGCCGAGAGCCTTGTTTTATCAATAGAGGCTTTGCGGTTGCGTCAGAAATCTCCTAGCAACTGCGGCCGGCGCCATCTTGGAGGATTCTCGGAAGAATTGTCCGCTCATTAATCATGGCTGCGCGTGTTACAGCAGAGCCAGAAGAAGAGAGATATCTGAAAAAGGTGCAAGTGGGAGAGGGGTTGATCTAAGTGGATGGTGTGATGATCAGGATTTGAATTATAATCCGGTTTTCTGGGGGTGTCAACGGTCGCAAAATAGGCTACGAATCGGGGGTCAATGCATGCATCACACCACCATTGAGAAACATTGACATCAACACTTCTACTACATACCGTACACACACAGTCACACGCATTATGATGCATATTGAATATCACCTCTATAGCAATGGTATGCACACACACACACACATGCACACATACTAAGCCTGAAGGTCTTGTTCAACACTGTACAGCCCTGAGGCAGCAATACACAGATGAACACATCACACACACGTCCAGCGCACTTTCAAGAAGAGATTGGGCCACTGCGGAGTCGGATTCTATTTTATGGCGCTGAAATATTAATTACTGAGAACATATTGCATTCAAAATAAATAAGAGGTGGTTGATTATAATCTCCCCTTTCAGGCGAGCTCAGGTCTCTTTCAAGGGAGTTCAGCCGCCCCTGGCTCCTCTGTAGTTCCATACATGCTAATAGTGTACACTTGTTTCTAGATTTAGGTTACTGTAATATTGCAAGCTATCTTGTCTACAGCCCAAACGTTAGCCGCTTTAGCTCTATACTCTAACTCCACAGCAGCTTTTTTGGCTTGGTTAGCAGAGTAGTTAAGGTAACTAACAAAGTCATGAAAGTTAATGTCAATATGTACTTGCCACTACTATGTACTAGCCACATAACATTAACTATTGTGTAAATCAGACCTGTTACAGTACAGTTAACCACATACTGTGCCTAACAAGCTGACATTGTCATTGTCACAAAATTGATCAGATGGATCAGCGATGAAATGATCAGTCCCAGTCAAAAAACAGCATAGAAATTAATCAATACTGTTAATATAGCTAAGTTGCAAGTTAAGAAATGCAATCAGCTTTTCTTGGCATTGATGCTGAGAGCTGTGGACCTCCAACATGGTGGCCAGAGGATCCGTCATGTTGCCTTAAAGCCCGGCCTCCATAGTCCAAAACGAAGTGGAGTTCCAACCCAGACCCGAGGGGAAGAGAAGGGGTTCAGCATTACAGTTCAGAAGATCACTTTGTGTCACCTCCGACTCAATCTTCAGTGAAGCGTGTAACATGCAATTGTCATTGACATAGGCCTATCTCTCTGTTCAGACAACAGCATAACCGGGGGCGTAGGGCACTCAACGTTTTTGCAGGGGCGCATATTCACACATGTCCATAATGCAAATCAATACAGAGCATAGTTATCGCCGGCTTTGTGATATTTGCATTTCTGCAGAGCCTCTGCAGTGAGGCCAATTCTGCGGAGGGAAAACATGAGAAGGGAGGATCGAGGTATGGTCTGTTACACAATCTGAATCATTACGATTAAATATTTGAAATATAAACAACAAAAAACTCCCCATTTACTTTACATGTGAGAGACAGACAAAGACAAAACGATAACTAATAATAACTAAGTGGATTTCAAACATTAGTTTCTCAAAAATAACAACAAAATATGTCACAGGGGACAAGACAACGATGTATTTCTTGTCGTAAAACAGGAAAATGTATGACAGCTTCAGTATAAAGAGACATAAAACGAGTTAATGGGGAGGCTCCTCATGGTGCCTGACTCCCCCCTTCTCCGCATCCTTCCCCTCCGTTTCTATCTATTGTGTCAGTCTTATTGATGAATGTCTCCCGTCTCCCTGTGAGGCCAGTTAGTTACTTTCCCTATCAAGTTCTAAATAGACATCTTCTCACAGCTTGGAGGATGACAAGATGCTTGTTTTCTCCCAAAACTGGTATCCAGAATCAAGGTCTGTTTGCGATTAGAGCTTGTCACGATGCCGTCTGTCTCTCACATTCTTGCTTTCTCCGGCAGGCTGGATGTGAGATTTGCCAAGCTGTACATCTCCTGAGAGTTAGGCTCTTGGCACCAGACTCTCTGCTATATGTTTTGCTCTCTCTCTCTCTCTCCCTCTGAGACAAATATTGAGAATCAACCTCTCTCGGATTTATTCACTGCTGTCTCTCCGCCACCCAAGGTCGGTGGGATGTGTCTGCCGGAGCTGAATACTGAGCATCGGTCGACCTCCTTGACTAGTATACAGTATGTCAAGCTACACTGGATTGGTATAGAGATTGGTAAGGTCATCTTTTCAAAAAACATGAAAAAACAATGACGAGTGCAAATTCTCTGTACCTCCTGTACCTATTACACTGACTTTAATCATTTGATATATCTGTAAAAAAAAAAGTTTTTAGACTAAGTTTTTAGACTATGTAGACATTTTTGGGGGGTCACTCCTGTCCTAAAAATACACTTCTTTGTTTTTATTGCCTTTTTTTTTTTTTTTTCACCTACCACCATGGTACATGGTATGTGGGACATTAGTGTGTGTGTGTGTGTGTGTATGTGAACACAATAACTCAAAATGATAGAAACTCCATATTTACAGCACAGGTTCCCCCTATAGAGTGGATGATCTGATTAGATTTTGGAGCATCTTGCTGCATAAATTTGCATATTAATGAGGAAAAAACTGATTTTCTCTATACTACTGTAACTCCTTCATGCTTTAAGATACAGAGTTCATACTAATACCACCAATGTGTTAAGTGAAGACACGTATGTTGACATCATTTTTTAGCTGGCCTTGTCCCTGACACGTTCCACTTGGCCCCGTGTGAAAAAGTGACGCTCATCTTTCTGTATGCTTGAACCAAGTCCTGACGTTTCATGATTTATTCAATTCAAGTTCAAGTTCAAGTTCAAGAACTTTATTGTCATTGTGCAAGCACAACGGAATTGCAATTACGTCAACCTCAAATGGTGCATTGAATTAAAATAATGATGAAATGCTGTAGTCTATATAGAGCATGCAGTGTGTCCTGACGCCACCCCCCCACCCCCCCCCCGCCCCCCCGGGCCGACGGGAGGTGTGTGAGCGCGCACGCGGCTCTTCGACACACTTGTAAATCCACAAGTGATTTTAACATCCCACAGATGCGTGCAGGCTGGAGTCTCCTGCTGGCTCAACCACGGGAGATGAATGCTGTGTGGGTGGGCGCCTCATTGATTTTTGTGTCGGAGAGATTAGCGCACGTTAGGGTTACGCACTCAGGGCTGGGATATATTAGAGAGGAACATACACTTTTAGCACAACTGCAAATCCCACTCTCCCAACCCCTATCACATCCACTGAGATCAGAGGATGGGCTGCTGGTCCAGGCTCAGAACGGATGCTCTGCCAGAAATATCCATCGTAAGAAGTCATTTGATCTAGTACTGAGACTTAAAAATCTTACCTGAGAACAGCAATAATGTCATTTTCTTGATACTAGTGGTGTGATCTGATACTGACACTTGTTTCTAGAGAACTGCATTGGAAACAAGTGGAATCATCTAAATGACTTGTTGGAAGGGCATTTTTTTGCAGTGTGTGGAAATGTTGAGCCGAGAAGGAGTCTGTATGGACTCCTGTGTGTGTCTCTGCCTGGGAACTCAACTGTCCATCCCCTTAACAACAGCATCAAAGCAGATGGCTGTTCTGGACGACATGGATTGATAAGGACCGCTTTCACCCAGATTTGATGACTGTAAAGCCACAGTCTGATTTAAAGACCCTGTCCTTAGCTGCACTATTGTATCCCTTTGTTGAAACGCTATTGCCCCACTACTGGCTTGGTTTACATAGTGATTTACTGGACTGAAGATCATT
This sequence comes from Centroberyx gerrardi, assembly GCF_048128805.1. NCBI lineage: Eukaryota > Metazoa > Chordata > Actinopteri > Beryciformes > Berycidae > Centroberyx > Centroberyx gerrardi. The sequence continues at coordinate 29,584,773 of NC_136001.1, forward strand.
TTGAAGGTTTTCCTACAAGGACTGACAGTCACGATGAGCTAAGAATGTCCAAATAAATGCATGAAATGTATGAAAAAGTCAAACTCCTCAAGAACATGTGCGAACAAGTTTGTACTGTCAAAAAAGGTCAGATTGAATCTTTGAATCACAGAGAGAACAAAGTCCCCACTCAGCACACAGACCTATTTTGTTATCATGCATTGCCATTTGGACCAGCTAAAGGTCAGTCCAAGCCGCCACTCTGCCAGGGTTCAGAGGTCGACAGCCTCCCTGTGTACAAGTAAATGGAGCCAGTAACCTTATCAACTTTTATGTAAGAGCCGGTTATCCAATACGCTCCTTTCCCTTTTAAGTGGAGAGCCCTGCACAGCTCACAGCAAAGCCTGCAGATAGTTTTATTACCCATTAGCACTCCTTATCTGATCTGACACAGTTTCCAGATCTTGACACAATGTAAGTCGCACACGGCATTAGCATACTACATGGGTTTCCCATCGCTCTGATGTCAGGAAAATCCCGTGAACTGCCAGTCACGTTACAGCAGACGTCGGCGGCGGAGCCGAGGCCCCGGCGTTCTTGTAAATCTACTTAAGGAGACGCCGTCCTCGTCATCCTCTGCTCTTGTCTCTTTGTTAACATGCTTATTTGTGCGTCTCATTAGCCCCCGGGTCTATTCCTTTGATGGGAATCAGCAGAAGAGCCCGGGACCTTCTCCAAGAAAGAGCGAACGGGAGGTTCAGACAGCCGTGTGACACCTTTTTTTTTTTTTAGAGGCGTGCCGGGCCGACAGGGATTTGCCTCTACCCACCCGGTCTCCTCCTCTTCCTCCCCCACCCCACCCCTCACCGTACCCACCCTCACCCACCCCCCCCCCCCCTTCCTCCCCGCTGATGCTGCGTGTCGGCCGCGAGGCACGGCGGCGTGCCACGCAGATGTAATCTACACCCTCTCAGCGCCAGAGAGCAGCGATTGAATCGCGGCGGGCGGGCGGGCCGATCCGTGACAGCCTGACAGGATCGGCGTAGCGATACGCGTAGTATGAGCGGGGGGGGGGGGGATCCGCTTTCATGCGGCGGCGTCCCGGAGGGCGTGGGGGTTGGGGTGACAGGGTGGGGGTGGCGGGGCGGTACGAGGGTGACTCTTGTGAAGTGCGTAGGGGTGAAATGGAGAGGTGCTGCGTGACTGGCCCGCGGCGGAGAGCGCCGGGCGGGACGGACACGACCTTGACACCGCGTTAAAAGGCACCTGAAAAGAGAGCACGTTTAAGCTGGGTGGCGATAAGAAAGAAGGCCACGAGTGAGAGAGAGAGAGGTGGAGCACCAGAGAGAGAGAGCGGGGCGAGGGGAAGCGCAGGGAGATTGGACAGACTCTGCAAGAGCCCGGGCCTAGCGGAGGTGGATGAAACATGGCAGGGATGAAGTCATGTTCCGCTCCGCAGGCCATTATCGGGGTGGAAAGTCTGCGTTGTTTGTTTGCTTAGCGCATGTCAGTGGGAGCGCGAGCCCCGACACTGCCGAGTGTATTTCGAAAAGGAGAGAGTGTGTTTCTGCGTTTATGTGCGAGCGGAGGCTTTTATCTGTGTCAAGAGCCCGTGTCGGAAATGTCAGGGGAGCTCGTCTGCGGAGCGGGCGGGGAGTGTGAGCAAGAGAAGCCTTTGTTCCCCCGTCTGTTTGCAACATGCTAACGTCCGTGAGGCATCATTAGTGCGAGACTGAGCCTGTTCTGCTCTGAGCCGACGGAGGGTGGGGGGGGGGTCAGGGTAGAAACATGTACTTCACAGAGAGGTTAGAGGTCGCCGTCCCTCGGACATAAGGCAGAGCAAAACGCAGGCCGGCCGCCTCTGAGGTTTGTCTGAGAGACGCGCCCGTCTTTGCTCTTCCGACGAAAGCTCTGATCCGCTCGCCTCTGAAGAAGAAACGCGCGGGAAACACGCGAGCGCCCGCGTTGTGATGATCGGAAAAAAAATCCACCGCGTCTCGAAATGAAGTGATCCACCAAGAGCTTGCTGACACCACCGCGAGAGCTTTGGTTTGATTTTCCCATCCCGCGCGCCGCCGGTTCGTTTCAGGACTCATAAAAGAGCCGCTCGGTTCCATGAAAGCGGAGCAAAGGGGGGGCGGGGGGGTGGGGGTGGGGGGGGGGGGGGGGGAGACACACAGAGACGCAGCCGAAGAGAGGGAGAACGCCAGAACGCAACAGTGTCGGCTTGTTGTTTCCAACTCCCCTAGCACTTAGAGGCTCCCTCCAGCGCAGTCTCTCGCTGAAATATTAATCGTGTTTGACAGCTGTTTTAGCTATGAAAACAAACACGGGACTGTAGCTTTTTGGAGAGCGAGGAGACGCGTGACGCTCGAGCGCGGGCCGCCTCAGATAAGGAACGACTGCTGTGGACAAAAGGAGAAGCACAGGCTCGAAACGGTTGAAACTCGTCGGACGTGGCCTCCGCTTTGCTGTGGTTTTTACGTTTGAGTCGTTTTGTCAGGAGGGACGTCCCCCAGGCAAAGGGTCCATTATGTAAGTGGAACAGTACAAAACCTGTTCAGCGTTTCGCACAAGATTTTAATATGCACACTGTGAGGGCGGCAGGTCAGAGTTTGAGGAAGTCTAAATCTAAGCCTCATGCATGGCTGCTCTTCCAGATGACTCTGCTCTGCTTTAACCGTGTCACTGCAAACCCACCGCACTTAACAAGACAAGGAGGTATAACGATGAGAAGCTTAAGTCTCTCCCTCTCGCTCTCTCACACACACACACACACACACACACACACACTCACACACGTACAGCCCCGGCGTGGCAGAGGTAATTTGCAGCATTAAGCTGCCTGATAGCACATGTCCACTGAGAGTTAGGGAGTGATTTAACGGACATTGCTCACACCAATTAGAGTGAATCAGCCGGGCAACGCTACCGAGGACAAGTGGATGCCGGCGCTGTCAACACACAGCCACGCACACACGCACTCCCACACACAGTGGAGAGGGAGTGTTTTACTGTTTCTTTTGTGATTAAGAGCATGAAAATACCCCATTTAGATAATCCTTTCCTGTCAGCGCTGTCTGGCTGAGAGACAGCGACACATCCCATGCGCTCGCCCCCTCATTAGCATACGCCAGTCATTTGGGGGCGGACGGACTACAAAGCCCCGACGCGCGAGCCGAGGGGAACGACCACCTGCTTCTCTTCACAAGCGCCGGAGCCCGTCGTCGCCGTCTCTTCGCCGGGCCAAGCCTGGAGCAACACGATACAGCGCCAGGGCCACAAAAGGGAGAGCAGGCGACACGGCCATGTGAGAAAGAGGGAGCACAAAAGGATTTCTATTTGCACGCCCATTGGAGGAGTCAAGCCCTGGAGAGCACCTGATTCATTTCTTCTTGAGGGCTATTAATCTTTTCAAGCACCAGAATCACTTTGCCTCTCAGGAAGGGGAGAGGAGATTGAGTTTTCTATTACAATCAACCAGAGGTGGTGTGTTGGCGGGAGAGGGGGGCAGTGACGACACCGTCCTTGCCGCTGCCTTCCCATTGAAAACAAAAACAAGTGACGGCAGGAAATATATTAGCCCATTAGTGAGATAATACTGAAATTTCAATCCACAGTGCAGCAAGGTCACAGTAAATGGAGTGTTTGTTGTAGAGCCTCTTCATGTAAGAGTGTCCACCAATGACCCTCTCTACAGTAAAACACACGTCTTCACACACATTAAACCTGAATGATTTCAAATGGGTCCTCATCTGGTAATTCATACGGTCGGGTTCTTACCCTCTATGCACACAACAAATGGTGTTTCCACTCCTGGTGCACTCTCCTCAGCTATTACACTTTTAAGTGTTGATGGCCTAATTAAAAAGGCAGAGGCTGCGTTCCGAGGGCAACTGGTCCAAATCAGTCCCGGACACATTACTCCACTTTCTTAGACCCCCCCGAGGGTCAAAGGGCACGCTCACTACAGGAGTAAAGGGCTGATTTGATCACAGTGAAGTCAAAACAGAGCATACACATCCCATTAATTAATGCCTCGTATAATTTATCAGCTACATTCATTAAAGCGCGGCCCGGTCCCTTGAAAAATGTCCTTCCGCGAGGAGTATTAATTGCAGAAGAACCGACTGAAGTGCCGAGCTCGGCCGCGACTCCCCCGGTCAGGCTCCGAGACGGCTGCGCTAATGGGGGAATATGGAGGCCACTTTAAGATGAAAAACGGCAACGGAGCCCGGTGTCACTTAATCAATGTGAAACCCCAGCGGGGAGAGAGAGAGCCGCTGCCTGCGGGGCCACACAGTCCCCGGACTCGTGTCCCTGGAATGAAGGAGGTTTTAAATGGGGCCGTCGTTTCGTAGCGCAACTCATCTCAGTCACGGGGATGATGCCGCTCGCTCCCGAGGGAGGGGCCGCGAGGAGGTTCGGGCTCTTCTTGGGAGGTGCTTAACAACGCCATCCATCTCCGTAACACAATACTACAGAGACCACCTACCTAAGAAGCCATCATCACCGGTGGCTCCTCGGCTGCCGTCGTTCACACAGGATGAAATTCCCCTTTAAAAAGCCGCGGGCAACACCGCGCTAGATCTATCACTCCCTCACCCATTTACTCATGAGTTATGAGCATCACAAGCCCTGACAAATTTGGACTCGTTTTTTTGTCTTTTTCCTCCCTCAATTACACATAATCATCCCAGGGTCCACTCACAGGACACAGAGCTGGGAATAGATTTTATAGCAAAGGCACTTTTCAATGCAAAGATGTGGATATTGCGAGTGCAGTAAGGCTGCTATTGTGCGAGTGTCTCCAGGACAGAGCTTGTCTGAGCTGGCCAGAGTGGCAGTTAGTCTCTGCTGGCTCTCTACTGGCCCTCTGTTCCTCTATCTCATGGCTGCCTCGGGCCCCGGGGTGCTCTTATCTCTCAAACAAACAGCTCCCGCGCCGCAGCTTCGCTCGCAGCCCTCATCTATCTGCCTGACATGTGCTTCCTTGTTTGTTTTCTCTCGCCTGCTAGACGCAGCCGATGATATTGAGCTGTGTCGACGGCGCTCCTCCATTCATGCCAGATGAATCAATCACTCTCGCGTGCTCCGCGGCCCTGTTTAGTGCAGACAGAGTCTTCTCCACTTCAATCAATGCCGGGGCTTTAGTGAGGGGTTAGAGCTTTGCCTACTATTTCTTAGGAAAAGAATAGCTCTCTCAAAGTGCTTCTGCCAGGCACTGTGGCAGAGTGATATACTACAGTGAACAATGACAAATGTTTGTGGGCTTCCTGGAACGAGTTTTCAGTATTGCTCATCTGAGCCTAAAGTGGATAGTGAGACTATGCTTGTGAATATGGGTGAAGGTCTATGGAAAGGTATCCACTTGGTAGAGAAGTCTGAAGTTCACCAGTATTAGCACAGAAGTCAGTATATTGATGGGGCAGCACGGTGGCTCACTGGCCTAAGGCACATACCATGTGCGTTGTGGGTTTGAATCGAACCCGCGATCGTTCTTGCATGTCTCTCCTCCAGTTTTTAAACTCATTAAAAAAAGCAGCAATAATTCATACAAAAAGCAAAGTCAGTATCTTGAGACTATGTTTAACTTTTGTAAATGCGGTTGTACAGTAAGTTGACAGCTTGGATGTAGAGCAGCATTAGCAAGAGAGCCAGATAACACATGAGGCCAGACAGAAGACATGCTGGGCTTTTCCGCTGGGGTTTGTACTACTATCATCACCAACTCTTCTTTTTTCTTCTGAGCAAATGAGAGCCACTAAAAGCTTAAGCACGCTGATGAAAACAACCACATAAATATGTAATAGGAATTTTAATGACGCTTAGCAAATTCATCAGTTATGTACAAAATAATATGACAAAAAAAAGTCCCTTGGAGTAGGATAAAGTAATACAAATATCTTGATCATTACACATTAAACTGAACTAACAGCAACAATACAGAAATGACAAAAATAGAAATTACATGATAAAAAAAATATATAGTTGAATATATTTTCTGAATTGCATAAACAGGAATCACTTCCATTCATGCCCTTGTTACATCACTAAGCATCAGGTGTCTTTGAAGTTCCACAGCTGACACATTTTGTTAGCCGATAAAGTCATCCTCATCGAGATCCTCGTGTGTTGGGACAATGCGCAGAGGGTTTCTGCGAGGACTTAGCTCTAGGAAGGTCCCAGTGCTGCTACTCTCTGATATCGCTCCAGTCTTTGCTGCGGCAGTGGCGGACTGGGAACAGTCTCTCTCTGCTTTGTAGCTGGAATGTCTGTCTTGAGGCTGGGGCTGAGAGATCCACAGCTCCTCCACCACCCGCTCCCCCAGCTCCTGGATCAGCTGACTGGAGCCGGCTGAGGCTGAGGCTGAGGGGAGGGCGTCGGGTTTCCTCTCCGCCGGTGTGAGAGCGTCCGGGGGCTCCTGGGGGACGGGGGAGGCGGGCTGGGGCTGGGGCTGGAGGAGAGGGTTGGCCTTAAACGTCTCTCCTCCTCTCCCTCCACCTCCTCCCTCGGTGGAGCGAGCGCAGCCTTGCCCTTCAGCCCCGGACTCCTCGCTCTCGTCAGACGAGTCGCTGCTGCTGCTGCTGCTGCTGCTGCTGTCATCGCTGCTGCTGCTGCTGCTGCTGCTGCTGCTGTCGCCGTGGGACGTCGGAGCGCTGCTGGAAGCTCCCCGCTCTCCTTCCTCCTCCTCCACCATCGCGGCCGCCTCCTCCAGCTCCTCCAGCTCCAGCTCCAAGTCTTTTTTCCGCAGGGAGGTTTTCTGTAAGGGACCTGCCAAGGCTGTCACCTTCCTGGACCTGTAAGGAGGGGAAAGAGAAGGGTAGATGAGAAGATGGAGAAGAGAGTGTAATGAAGACAGAGGGGGGACAAGTCAGGCAAGTAAAACAGCGATGTTTCACTCTCTCCATTGGAACTGGTGTATGGCTAAGCCAAGAGGGAAAAAAAGAAAAGACATCTGACTACAACTTCATCAGACACTACAGCTGACTGACCGACTACACTGCGTACTAAAGACATAGCCACGGGATAACCATCTACAAATCTAATACCCATTACCCAAATCCCATTCTCATCTGAATGCTAAGTAGACTGCGATTCGCCGAGGCGCGGGGGGGCTCAATGAAATATGGAAATATGGATGTTTAATAATGTAGGGAGATGAGCGCTGCTGATACATGGGCTCTGCTCTTCTCCTCCCCCACTGCTGCTCTCCCTGCGAGAGGTGATAAGAGACTGAGAAGGATGACAGAGAGATGCTGCCCTCCCCCTCCCTCCCTCCACACATGCAAACACACATTCACATCCACATACACAGAGGCTAACCCGATAGTGCAAACACAGTGTGGCTGGAGGACGTGGACAGGAAGCGCTGGTTGGAAATCAGTAAGACTAAGCTTGGGGGGGATGGAAGCGAACAGAGGAACCTTTCACACCCGTACAAGAAGTGGTTTTATTATTTTAAAGAACACCGTTGTGCTGTAATTTAAGGGTATCGAGAGGCCTCCTGAGTGGCCGACAAATCTAATGGAATCTCTTTTAATGAGCGTTTCTTGGCATTCTGCAGATAACGCGTACCAGGGAGACGCAGGGATCCATATAGTCCGAGGTGAATTTAAAACAGCTAGGCAAGCTTAGGATGATACAGTGCTTTCGATATTTTGCTTGTCAGCTTCACCCAACAATCAGACTGCAGTGGGGAAAAAATAGAACGAGCAGAAGCACATTGCAAGAATAAATCCTGCAGATGAGAAGCAGAAGCAACCTTGAATGGCCAGGCAGACTGCAGTTGTGCACAATGCCTGACTGCAGTACAGTCAATAAAAGCCTGGATAGGGAATGCCTCAAAGCTAATGCCCGGCAGCTAAATGTCTCCCTACTCCAAAGATTAAGATTAAGATTAAGAGAATGCACTCATAAAGCAGTACATTAAACAATGTTCCCATCCCGTAGCGTCGGTTTTATAGATGCGTAAGGACAGAAGGGACAACAGACTCCTCCAAGAGGGAAGGCGTTTTACTGCTGATGAATGTCCTCCTACAAGGCCCCATTTATGTAAAGCCATCGGATTGCTGGGAGGCCCCCGCCTGCACATTATTCACGCTGGGAATGCCCGCCATGCTGCCAAAAACTTAAGTGGTTGCTATTCGTCCCCCAGTGCGGTTAAGGCGAGCGTGCCGCCCCCATTGCCATGGTGATTACGAGCTGACCTCTGTGGGTCACCGCGATTCAGACCATGTCCATTCAGGGAGGGATAAAGTGTGTGAGCTGCGGGAGGGGTGGTGGTGGTCGGGGGAGGGGGGGGGACTCCTCCGCTGCCATCCACCTCCTCACACCCGGCTCCTGTCGCCCTCCCTGGCCCAATTAACCCACCGCTGAGCACCAAGATGGCTCCTCATTACTGCGCAGCCCTAATGAGCTCCCTACTCCGGTGAGGAAAGCGTTTATGGAGTCGGCATGGAAGGGGCTGTGTATTCATTTAAGACCTCAGGAGGGATTGTGTAAACAGATCTTATAGCGCTGTATGAAAAGGAAGCGCATTCTCCTCGATATATACGCTGAGAGATGGGAAAGGAGGAGGTGCGGCGGCGGTGGGTGACGAAGCAAAGCATGAACTGGGACCCCACTGAGTGCTCAAAACCCCTGTAGGAACAACTGCTCTAACAAATGAGTAAGGAATGGCTAGGCATGGCGCAATCTCAAACAATGACTAAAGGATACGCGGACATTAATGCAGCCTCCACTCATGATGACGATGAGTGTGTGCAGCCTGTGTGGAGCCTGCTTAGGTCCCAGGCTCGATAAAAACCCATGTGAAAGCTTCCTGTAGCGAGGCCGGGGCAGAAGAGCCTCCTGCAGCACAGCCACTTCAAAGACAGCCCCGTATTCTCTTTCCCCCGTGGGAAGTCATTATTGAGTTAGCATTGGAGAGGCGCGCTTGTTTTCTCTCCCCTCCCTTGCTCTGTGGTGGGAGAAGCTAGGCCTGCGGTGAATACAAAGGCTCCGTCCAGGAGGGGGGAGGGATAATGTTGTACACAATCCAGTCATTACTACACCGCTGTTGTGGCTTGCCTTCATTAAACTGAGGAGGGGCGGCTTTTTCAAGGTTGGAAAACTTCTGGCGAGACAAAGGCGCCTCCATCTGCCAAAGTCCTCAGATGAGAACAGGGGGAGCGTGTGTATGTGTGTGTGTGAGTGTTGTGTGTGTGGTGTCTGTGTCTGCGAAGGAGCCGAGGTAAATTACAATCTGACATTTCTTTCATCAGGCTCGTGTTCAATGAAAGAGCAACTCATTCAGCGTGTCTTTGCTCTTCAAAACATCTCAGATAAAGCTTGTCTTCAGATGTATAAATCTGTGTAATATGAGTACCAGATTTCCTCAGTGTAGCTCGCAAATGCATCATTCACTGGCTGAAGGGGATAAAAGCCAACACTGGGAGATGTGATCCGTCAGTGTGACTGAATACTGCAACGGTCGGACGCAGTGGATGCCACTCCGGTTCCAGAAATGAGAAACACAGATGTATTCATTGAACAATCCATTGTTCGAGCCCAGACTTAGAGCCGTCGAAACTGGAGTCACTTTACTGTAGAAACACTGATATAAGGTTTACATGCTTATAACACTACATGTTTTATTTATTTTTGCGAGTGACATTTTATGGCTTTTGTGGGGTTGGTGGAGCATTACAGGGAAAGGAGGTGGGATAAATCTTGAAATTTATACCCCAACCAGACAAGGTTCAGTTGTATTTCTCGCTTAATCACTTGGGTTTTAAAGAAGTGTTGAAAAATGGATCATTCAAAATTTCTTGGCAATTTCAGGCTTTGGTTTGCGCTCCAAGAAGCTACAGCCCTCAGGCTTGGATTTCGAAAGACATTTTTCAGATTCTGGTTGGGCCAGGCTCTAATTTTCAGGTCCAAATCAAGCTCTAATGATGGTGATCTACACTACACTCTCCTCCTGCTTTCACTCACCCTTCTCTTCTCTGTTGGTATATAAGATCCTTCAGACGTGAAACTCCTTACAGCTGTGAAAAAGTTCTTCAGTCTCCCCGCATCATATGCAACTGTTGATATCTCTCATGAAAAATCCTAAGTTTATAAGGAGTCTTGTAAAAAAAAACTTCCAAATCGGGCCTCCAGGCTGAAGCAAAGACAGATAAAATCCAGTTAAAATCCAGAACTGTAATCACCCACTCCAAACAGGGATAAAAGAAATTATGCAAAGACAGTGTGTAAGTCTGTAAGATGAGTGTGTGTATTCTGACAAAAAGCTGGGGAGGCCTCCCGCAGAGAGGAAATCTGTACTACTTTATCCCTGGTAGCTGGGAGACACTTGTGTCTTTGTTCTGCCCAGCGGGGGCCTCTAGGATCTCCTTCTCTGCGCTGAGGCTCACATCAGATAGAGCAGCTCCACTATCTATATCAAAGCCTCCAGGACACATGCTTGACAGATGCGCGATGCTGTCTGCAGGTCCAGGGAAGTCCTTCCCGACCGGCATCTGTGTGTCACATCAGCTGCGTCGTGGAGGGAGAGCCCCAGAAAGCTGCCAAGCGTGGTTACTTAGCGGTTCTCCATTTTCTTCCACACGGGGTGCATCACACCACAGAAATAGCCTGTAAAATCCAATTTTAATTCTGCGGGGGAAACCCACTGAGCAGAGTGAGTTGTGAACACCGACCACGCTGTATAGCTGCTGGAAAAAATCTAGGCAAGCACAGAGAGGTGAAATGAGGTGAATTGACCAGCCAGGCGTGGGGGGGATGGGTGTTAACACAAAGTGACAACATACAAGTACGTTTCAAGGCGTCTGACCACGGGGCTTAACTGACACGCTGACCCCCTGTTTGACCCCGTGGCCCTCAGAGGTTCCCAGTTGTTGGAGCGCCAGATGCTTTTCCCCCGTGGGGGAGCTGCTGTCTGAGCCGCGGACAACTCTCCCCGGTGGCCATTGTCATGCACGCGATACAAAGGATGAATGAGAGGTGGGAGGTAGAGAGAGTATGTAGAAACCCTGAGGGCCAATTCATACTCCAAAAAGAAGGGGTTCGTCTAGGGGGGGAAAAGAATGTCCACAGCTTCTTTTTTGCTTTGCAGTTTGCTTTGTTGTTTTCATGTGGTGCTGCACACTAATTTTTTTTTGTCAAACTTGTACTTCTTTCTCCGGTGAAAACAACACCCATTGTTTTTGGCGACTGCTCACTTCGCACCTATCATTCACAATTATTTGAGCCTGTCCATTCAGCTGTTATGAAGGGAGGTCCAGGCTATCTGTGAACCATTTGTTGTCTATTTCCCAGTGACTGGAGCAATGTGTGATTGTCCAATTCACACATGTTGTACACAACAAGTCACAAATTCACTCCACAAAGAAAAGAGAAAAAAGCAAACCACTTTTTTTTTCTTTCAACTAATGACTTCACTGGGAAGTATGAATCTCACCTTACTTCCCTCCTCTCATACTAACCCCGGAGCATATCGCTCGTATGTTGCCATGGTTTTTTTGCTCTGGAATCTAATTGACCCAATTAATGATCGTGAGGCAGACTAATGGTGGGGGGGGGTAAATGGAAGGAGGAGTGAACCACCACTGAAAAAGGAAGTTCCAGCCCTACTGATTTAACTGAAGTACAGTAACACAACACCAGTCTTATAGACTTTGTCTATGCTGGCTGCCGTGAATCTACATTGGCCTCTCTCCAAGCCTTTTGATAAAGGCAGAAAAGGGAGAGAGAGACCGGGAGAGAGAGAAGAGACAGAGAGAGAAACTGAGGAAACTAGCTTTTTCTTTCCAGTCCAGCAACTCTGCGGGGGCTTTGGCATCCAAGGACCTTCAAAAGCACACAGTGAAACTAATGGACTGGAGAGGCTGCTGCTCCATTTGGAACAATGTTCTCTCTGCTAACAATTCGGAGATAATTGGGAACTGGATGGGTGTGGGAGGGCGAAGTTGATACAATTTCCACAAAGGAAGCGTGTGTTGAATTTTGGAACGCTGACCACCGTAGTAAACAAGAAAATGTTCCATGTCATTGAGACGATGTGAAGAGCAATTTGATTCGAGATCGCGCTCTTGATTTCGGTGCGCCGGGGCTGACGTTCTCCTCCGGCTATGTGTGCCAGTAGTGGAGAGGGCCTGCCCTGCGGTCTAAATCACACTGAAGTCTTTACGAGGTTGTAAATTTGAGACCGATGTCTCAGCAGTCAGAGGAACTTTAGGAGTAGAAATGCATGTGGGACAGAGAGGAGACGAAATAAATCAAGCCCCCCCAGCCGGCAAACATCCATTAATCGCCGTGTCCATCATGTGCGACTGATCGCGTCTGCCTCGTCGGCTACGGGGACTGACAAGATACAGGATTGCGGCGGGGGTATAGATTACATCTCATCTTACCGCCCGGCTCCCGGAGACGACTCACTTAGCGGGGATGACAAATCCCGCACGGGGGAATATCTCGCACTGAGGAAAACAATGCCTACACAATCTGTCATCAAACCTGTCAGACGCACAAAAGGGCTGCCACAACAAACCACATGTATGATAGCAGCGCTTTGTCTATGCAAACCGCAAACCGCTCCAAAGCTCGGGGCCTAGCTCTCCTGCGCTGCTCTGCATTTTGACTGGAGAGCTACCTTTCGCTATTGCACTCCAAAACATGGCGAGACACTTCCGGAAACACACAAGCAGAGAATGTATGGAATTTCCTATGAGCGTTATAGCGGGAAGAAGATCCATACTGAAACAACACAATGTAATGCGTGCTCAGCTGCTCTCCCAAGAGGCTGGAGGTGTTGCAATAGAAGAAGAAAAAAAAAACTGGACTTTGCTTTGTTTATCGACCGGGGGAAAAAAAACAAAACAGAAAAGGGAAATGTAACAATTCAATCACAGGTCAATGCAACGAGAGCGCAGGCTAATCCATCTAATGATCGATGCGGGTTGCAGCAGGAGTCGGCACGTTAGGTCAAGCTGACATTTAGTTCCAATGTACAGCGGAGGAGAGAGAGGAGTGGAGAAGAGAGGGGGAGCGGGGAGGGGAGGGGAGGGTGTGCACGGCGGACGGGGAGGCTCTCAACCTCCGGTGCCCCTCTGCCGTTTCATCTCCTTGACTGGAGCTGGGGTGAGACTGATTGAGTTTTTCAGTGGGCTGACAGAGCTTCGGCAGCTCTTTGTGCTTACGGAGGAGGACAAAGAGCCTGTCGAAGTACTAGCACGTCTTCTCTCTGTTCTTTGTGTACTGTCGTGAACACACAGACAACTTGCCAACCCTGATCTCAGCCATTGATTTTTTTACCATCTATTAAGAACTGGCCATCCGTAGCATTTTTGTTACAGTAGATTTCAGAGTTTTGCTGGAAAAAATGGTGAAATGAGAATGTGAGGGGGGAAAAAGCACTAAATCCCTACAGACCTTTTATCGTGTCTGCATCTGGGCGCTGAGCCTACAACATCAGGCACACATTTTTCAACTGGGCTTTTTCCAGACGAGCACACCACTTGGCTGAACCCTGGCCAAGAGTAAAACAGAGCTCATTACTGAGTAATGTGCTCGCAGGCTCACATTTGAAATGTGTAAGTAATTGTAAAATATGTACTAGTGGGAGGAGAGAGCCGCGGATCCTATATCATTTGGGAAGGAACTGTGCACATTTTGCAAGTTCAGCTTGAAATGCCAGTGGACGGTTACGCCCACATAAGACGTGAGACGCACCAGCGCACGCACAAATGCGCACTGAAAATTTCATACAGAGTGAATCTGCTGAGCCTTGAGTGAGGCAGGTTCACCTAAGACTCTTTGAATGTGCTTTTGACACAGGATAATGGATACAAGAGAGATTGCATCTCTCACTGGCTTGGTCATTCAATTGGCCCTGCTGTGACAAATGACTCGTCTAATCCTCTCCTCCAGAGAAATGATGCATCATGGGGGCTGAGAGGCACTTCCCTTGGCTCTGAAGGTAATTCTCTGAGGATGAAGGTCTCTGAGAGGTGTGTGTGTGTGTGTGTGTGTGTGTGTCTATAGCCCATCTCTCGGTCTATGAATGTGTGTGTGAGAGAGCGTGTGAGAGAGAGAGAGAGTGACAGAGAGTGTGTGAGAGAGAGAGTGACAGAGAGTGTGTGAGAGAGAGAGAGAGAGAGAGAGAGAGAGAGAGAGAGAGAGAGAGAGAGAGAGAGTGACAGAGAGTGTGTGTGTGTGTGTGTGTGTGTCTATAGCCTATCTCTCGGTCTATGAATGTGTGTGTGTGAGAGAGAGAGAGTGACAGTGTGTGTGTGAGAGAGTGACAGAGAGTGTGTGTGAGAGAGAGAGAGAGAGAGAGAGAGAGAAAGTGAGAGAGAGCGTGAGAGAGAGAGTGTGTGAGAGAGAGAGTGACAGAGAGTGTGTGAGAGAGAGAGTGACAGAGTGTGTGTGAGAGAGAGAGAGAGAGAGATAGAGAGTGTGTGAGAGAGAGTGACAGAGAGTGTGTGAGAGAGTGACAGAGTGTGTGAGAGAGAGAGAGAGAGAGAGTGACAGAGTGTGTGTGTGAGAGACAGAGAGAGAGAGAGAGAAAGTGACAGAGAGTGTGTGTGAGAGAGAGAGGGAGAGGGAGAGGAGAGAGAGAGAGAGAGAGAGAGAGAGAGAGAGAGAGAGAGAGAGAGAGAGAGAGAGAGAGAGAGAGAGAGAGAGAGAGAGAGAGAGAGAGAGAGTGTGAGAGAGAGAATAATTAGATGTGAACTTACTTGACCCTCTGGATCCAGATGCAGTAGTCTGTGATGTACAGGTCGTTGAGTATGTAGGCCGGGTCGTTCCCTCTGAAGACTTTGTGAATATCGAGCAGGCATCTGAGGACACAGGCTTTCCCTGGGCACAGAAACACACCGCGGCAGACAAACGGAAAAACAGTGTTATTCGCACTCAGTATTAAGGATGACAATGCACTCCAGTCGCTGGCAGACACGGCACGCTTCTAAGGACTAGCAGCCATTGTTCCATACATAAAAGCCAAGGTACGGGATCAGAAAAAAACATCCCAGCGAGCTGCAGAGTAATTTGATCCACACCATTTAAGGAGAGTTCATAGTTAAAAGAAGAAGTTCATCTGGGGGGAAAAAAGAGCCAAAAGAGCGAACTATTTTTGGCAGTTCGATGTGCCGTTTTAATGGCGGCTCCGCTCAACTTTTTGTCAAAAAGGTGTTTGCCTTGTGTTTTTGAAAATGTTCCACTTGACACCTACCACTCACATCTATTCAAGTCTGTCCATTCAGCTATTGTAGAGGAAGGGTCATTATATGCTCAAACTGCATCCATTTTCCCAGTAATTGGACAAACACAAAGACTTTACAAATCTTGTAGACTAGTTGTAAATTCACCCCAGCAAGAAAACTATTATGAGCCGTTGTTGAAGGGAATGAACTGTAGTTTTTTCTTACAGTGCAGTCTTCACAGCACAGAGAAAACGATTTTCTACAAATCATGTCTGTTCTTTATTGACCAGTATCTACTTAATAAAATGAGTTTCTCTCGTAAAAATATAAAACGATAATACCGGTGTAACTTTATTTTTTCCTGTCGCCATTAATGCCTAAGAGTCTAAACCAACCATTGTATTCACCACAGTCAGAAGCAACTACTGTCTGTTCTCCTTCACTGCCATCAGCAGTAACCGTCCGCACTGCGCAGTAATGGTCAAAGTGAAAATAGTCTCCATTAACGTGATAATAAGCTGCGTGATAAAGTCATGTTAGGAAAAACTGTAATATAGGTGTTGTTTAAAATGATGGATTATGTTAGTCAAGGCAGCAGTATGTCTCTGCAAGCTGTTTTTTATGTATTTTTGGAAACAATGGGAGCCTGTTGCTTCCAGGAGGTCGGGCAAACCTGGAGCAGAACAGACAGTAGTTGCTTCTGACTGAGGCAAATACATCGGTGGGTTTAGACATTTCATAGGCATTAATGGCGCTATGAAAAAATAAAATTACACTGGTGTTATCTTTTAATCTTAACTATGAATCTGACACCTTAGCTGCCAAATTTCACAAAACTGTTCAACAACTGTTCCGTCTACTTTATCCTTGACTACTCATGTCAAGATCTACGTAAAAATCTCCATTGTATTTCGTATGTATATTATTGGAAATACACATCTACCAAAAGGTAGTACTTTTTGGTCATGCTGCACAACCCTGTCTGATATGAATTATGGCTGGTACTGGCAGTTTTACAATGTGTTTTGAAATCATTTTTATCTAGCTAACTGCAGCTTACAAAACCACAAATGCACCGCAGGACTACACACAATCTGTACTTGTTATTCTGATGAATGACTTTTACCGTAAGTATAAAACTAGCCAAAGTGCCATAACACTTCGCTCTCGAATGAGGCATATAAATAGCCTTATGATGTAGCCAACAATGCACTGAGGGCAAGAGAAAATGCTCCTCTCCACCTCAGCAGAACTGGCTGGCAGAGGCCAGAGACATTCCAGCCCTATCAAAACAAACAGCGCACTCGCACTGAGGAAAACCTTAGACAAACATTTGGTTCCCATTTAAGTATGGGATCGTTTGGAGGGAACAGGCAGCCTCGGCCCCCCGACTCCAGGATCCCGATCATGAGAGGCAAAAAGCCAGTGTTCGCTGCATCTTGCTCCGAGGTTTGACTTCTCTTTTACGGGCGAGATTCAGACTTTACTGCCAAGTCGTTCGTCAGAGAAAAAACAGGAGACAGGTTGCTCTCTTCAACTGTCCAATGTTGTTTCTCTTTGTGCACAAGTGTACAAGATGTGTGAATTAGGCAATTTTGTCCATGAGCGAGAAAAAAGGGCATAGTTCAAGAATAGAACAGCCATTCCTCCATAACAGCTGCATGGACACGCGTGCATAGATGTGAATAGTAGGTGTGAGGTGGCATATCACCAAAGACAATGGCTGTTGTGTTCAGTAGAGAAAGATGAACAAATTGCAAAAAAAAAACTGCACAGCCAGCACAGTGAATACGACATATTGAAGTTTCAGACAAACCACTTTATTCAGGATTAGGAAAAATCACTCCATCGCATTCTGGGAGCAAGGGAGAGACAGCTTTCTTTTTCATCTCCTGCTGAGAAATCAGGAGAGAGCAGCGGGAAGACTTCTACATTTGTCCGATTTTGTCACTGATGATGATGTGCTGGAGGGACTGGACAGGCACGGACAGCCACTCAGAGCCTGATCTGATGTGCCAGGGTAAGGAGAGACAAAGCAGCCACAGGGGCATTGCCCACTGGCATCACAGTCTAGTTAAACACATATTGTAGCATTCAATATTTTGGCAGATACTCTCATGCTCTTTCTCTCAATTGTAGCTCTGCCACACAACCTCTCCCACTCTATCTCTGTCTCTGCCTCTCTCTCTCGCTGCCTCTCAGCCCATTGCATCTAGTCCAATAAAACACTGAAGTTCATCAGTAAAGTTTTAGCATTCTTGGCAGAAAATCCAAGCCTACATACCCCGAACAGGGTTCCCACCGTGGCCCTGATGTAAAATTCCATGACTTTTCCATGACTTTCCACAACAGTGTCAGAGCGTTTACATGACCTGAATGTTGCATTCCTTCCTGGTTTGTTATTTTTTTTAAAAGGGTTAACAGTCTGATTTCTGGCTACAGTTGGGCTGGCTAACGTGAAAACCACCAACTAATGCAATGACTGTGTGAAACAAGTTGGAAAATGTATTCTGGTGTATTCCTCTAAAGTGACCCGTGTAATTTGCAAAATTCCCTGATATTCGCTGACTTCCCCAGAGAATTTATCACATAAAATTCCGTGATATTCCAGAAATTCCATGACCAGTGTGAACTGGTGAACCTGAATGAATGACATCAGAAATGTGCTGTGGAGGGACCTGCTGCGGTGGCTAACGGCCGTGACAAAGGGTTTCTCGTCTCGTCTCGGCTAATCTTCCAGATCATGCCGGCAGCACGACCCCCAGGTCCTCCTCAGCACTTTCCGCCTCCGGGCCCCGCGGGGCCTCCGCTCTGCTCTCTACCTGCCCAACGGCCCGTTGGTTAAAGCCACTTAGCAGGCAGCTGGAAGAGCTCCTTGAGAATACTAGCCATGCTGCCAGAGGGCTGTTCAAATATTTACCCCCGGATAACATTTCCTCCAAGGCCTTAACCTATGCGCCGCCATTAATGGGTTTGTTTTCCTAATACCTATGAATGTTTGCTTTCACGGCCGCTTAAATGAAGTGCCTCAAATTGAAGCATGCATTTCCATTCGCCTTATCCTGACAAATTAATTAGTGTGCACAGTAATGCTGGGAGGAAACGCACCCTCAGACACACGCCAGACCGAATTACTGTAGCGTTACAGTTCATTAGGGGAAAGCCCTATTACTCATACTTCCCTAATTCTTGCAAATAATAAAGAAATTGCAGACATGAGCAAATAAAAAAAAAACTATGCAGTTTTTCCCCTCAATAAATTCAAACAAATAAACAAAGCCTCTCGCTGTTGTCTGCTTGTCATCGTCAGCTGGCTGGCCTTGGACAGCGCAGGGCAAGGGTATGAGGTTATATCAGCTGTCAGGAGGCTTTGGACCAATTTCCAGGCTCGGGGTGAACTTGAAAAAGCTCATTATGGCAGGTGAAGAGTGTTTGCTGTAAGAGAATGAAGGGAAGTTGTGAGGGGCAGAGCGAGGGAGGCTCTCCTCACAGAGTGACTCGAACTGCTGTTTCCCTGGCTCTCCTGATCAACTCATCTTCCTACTTAATGAGGCGTGGAAATGCTAATCTGGAGCTTAAAAGGCCTTTAATTTGCTGTCATTTACGAGCGTTAAAATCATCACAAGCTGGATAATCTTAGCCCTCACACATCCTGACTGTGTTTACACTGCTGGGTTTCATCTATCCGCGGGGGCTTTTGATTTAAAGATTACTTCGGGCTTTGAGATATCAAAGTCAACAGTCCGTTCTCAACTAATCCACACTCCACTCCCTGAGGGGTGTGAGCCAGGCCACTCTCTCGCTTAGCAGGAGGAATATTACTTTCACACACACATACACACACCACAGTATCCACGAGAAGCCCTCTCTCCCAACAGTGTTTTTGGCGAAGAAAATACACTGCCTGATTTTCAGGCTGTGTATCTGTCCAGCAAGCTGTTTCTGCTGGACAGAATACACTAGGAGTGCACGCTGACTGTCAGGCTGTCTTTTCATCAGCCTCCACAGCATCCACTTAAAAAAAGAAAAAAGAAAAAATACAAGCTGCATCCCACTGCTTACAGACAGACAACAGACTTTATCTGACTGCAAACTGCAAAACCTTAAAAACATTGCTCTGAAGAAACCACAGGGTGGACCAAATCAATTATCACTAATTAGCGATGATCATGTGCCCACAGTGGAGGAAAATTAATCCACACTAAGAGGTTTATTATTTGATTTGACCGAGGCTGCCAGTATTAGCTCTGACCCACAAAGCCCAGAAAGAGACCATTGACTTGTCAACGTGTGGCAGGCTGCTAGGGGTCATTACCAGCCTGTAGGGGTAAAAGGTCACTCTGGTTACATGCCTTTATGTGTGTGTGGGTGTGGTGGTCGGGGGGGCTTACCTGACTGGAAAATCAAAGCGGTGTCACGAACAGCAGCGGAGACCAGGGCAAAGTGTCTGAAGAGTGGGTAACACAAGACCCTCCGTCCAAATGACACCAGGACCTCCTGCAAGGAGCTGTACGTCTGTAGGACGGAGAACAAGACACTCATCAACCACAAAACCACTTCCTGTTTCTTCTGATAGAGAGACAAGAGATAAGAGGTTACAATTGACAAAAGAGCTTTGGTTCAGCCCGAAACCTGCAGTTCCTCGCCCTCTTTTTCTCTGAAGTAGGAGGCCTGCTCCCACTGGTGTGAATTGCAGTCATTGGTGCGCTAATTACTCCTAACAACTCCTCATTTATAGAGCTGGCAAAATAGGGCTTGAAACTCTTAAACACCTAGGCAGCCCAGGCCTGTTAATTGCTACTGCTCTTTAATCACCGCGTTAACTCTAGGATTTTCTCTGCACTGCTGGACAAAGAGCCTGGAGAGAGAAACAGAGATCTTATCCCCGTTTCTTTCTTCTTTTCTTTGTGGCTTGTTAAGAATGTGTTGTGAGCTCGCGGGTGCATGTCATCGGGGATCATGCGCTCCCTTGGGCTTGTTTAGCAGGAGTGTAAATAAGGTCTGCTGCTGCAGGGGGGAACTCAGTCACACCAGCGCAGTCGACTGAGGACGAGTAAACATGCAGCAGATGGAGGAAGGGGGGGGAGAGGGGTGTGGGGGTGGGATAAGGCGCTAACGAAAAGGAGAAAGCTGGGCATGAGCAGCAAGGCAAGAGAGATAGACAGTGAGAGCATAAAAAGGGAGAGATAGCACAAAGGGAGAGTGGAATGAGGTAGGAGAGCTGATATCAGCAGTGACACACAGACAGACAGGCAGTCAAAGACAGAGAGGAATATATTTTAGGGTGGAAGATGTAGGGAGGAGGAGGGGGAGGAGGAGGAGGGGAAGCCGGGGAGCGGGAGATTGAGCGAGGTGGCCTGTCAATGGGAGCCGACAGCTCTGCTGACTGACTGACTGAGCGGTGAAGGGCTTCTAGACAGGTGGGGACTGTCATTTGCACCTCCTCCATTATCACCATTGTAGGCAAACTGCTACCTCTCACACTGCGGTCAAGGTCTCAGAAACCAACCCCCTCCAAGCAGCCTCATTGTCAAGACTAATGGTCCAAATGAGGGGATTAGGGGCTGCCGCTTCCTGAGGTGTAAGACGAGCTGCTCACACACATCCCTCAGACACTCCTGGTTCTAATGCCATTCACGCACACACACACACACACACACACACACACACACACACACACACACAACTGATTGGCTAGTGGCAGTTTGTGAGCAGACGGGCCATCACACAACCCATCATTTACTCTTTCAGCTGGGAACACCTGTCTGTGCTGTTATACAGGACTCCGGTAATATGCAGAGTCTACCAACTGTCAAATCCCTACATTACACATTACAGGCCAGACTCACTAACATGGATTAAGCTTAGTCCAGCACAATGTTTATTTCAGCACAAATCTCTGTGATGGAGTTGCCCGGCAAATCAGCCCAAGTCTCTTATGCGCTTTCACACACTGATGCAACCCATTTGCACAACATTTGCGCAACCACATACATGCACGTGCAAAAGCCATACAGACAAACGCACACACACACACGCTCACATTCACCTGAGAGGATCCGATCACTCTGCAGTAGCGATAATATGTGCAACCCACCCACCCAAACAGAAGGCTGAACCAAACAGCAACAGCTGCTGCAGAAAATGGACTTGAGCCAGGATCAGACATGCTGGGATCAATAACGACCCGGAAGGCTGAGAATAGCAGGAGGATATTAAAAGAAGAGCTGAACTATGCTGTTATGGCTTTTTTAGTCATATCCACATGGATGGCAGTTTAAAGACACACCCAAGTATGTTAGTGTCAATTATTCACTGCTGTTCTTATTGCTTTGCATAATAATAGGCTCCGTTTGTCTTACCTCTAGCCAGCAGAGAGTCCCGCTGAGTTTTCTGATGGTCCATGGTGACTCCACCTGCAGGGAAGAGGGTGAGCGCTCATCACTGTCAACACTGTTAACAGACAATGCAGGTATGAAACACTGCATGGAGTTACATTCAATCCTGCTTAGACAAAGGCACGGAAAGGATCCTGCTTTTTATCACTATCAGACTCTCCCATGCCTATAATAAAAAAAAAGGCCCAAGAACAATCTGAGGGAAAGTATGGGAATTGGTCTGGACTTTCTCCAGGTCATTACATCCCAGATGGTAACTTAAGTGTTCACATATGAAATGTCTATGAAAAAGTGTCTTTGTTTTCTTAGCTGGACTTCGATTCAACATTCTGCTGCATCAAGTATTTCCAGTATTTATTTTGCTTCATTCGCACATCCTACGATCTGTCTGTAACAATGAAACCGGCCTCGCTCACCTTGCCTTTCTATAGCTACCTCAGAGGAGTGACACTAAGAGGCCTGGACTGAGCTCTTGGATCTGCTGGTAATCTCTTAAGGCTGTGAATGAAATGGAAGGGGGTCTAAAGGATTTGAGGATGGAGGGCTTTGTCACCCAAGGCTAAGTGCTGCTCAGGAGGAGTTGTCTCTTCACATATACACACACACACACACACACTCACGTTGTGCTCTCCCTCTGTAGCGCGCACTTCATAGGTGTAAGCCAGCAGGATGTCCACCAGGCTGAGCCAGATGTGGTGGCGGGACGTCTTGTCCAACAGGTAGGAGCGGTTGGTGAATTTTCTCAGCTGCTCCTTCTCGTCATCGGTGAATGACACGGCTGCACAGGAACATGGAGTTTACAGTAAGGATCCAGGTGTTTCATTTCAAGTCGTCACACTTGTACGCTGTGTC
The DNA here is from genome assembly GCF_048128805.1 of Centroberyx gerrardi. NCBI lineage: Eukaryota > Metazoa > Chordata > Actinopteri > Beryciformes > Berycidae > Centroberyx > Centroberyx gerrardi. Next base: position 29,607,190 of record NC_136001.1, read on the forward strand.
TGTTTTTAAGCTTTATTTATCCAGGGAAAGTCAATTGAGCACCACTCTCTTTTCCAGTAACGCTGCTTTGCATATTCACATCTGGGAGCTGCCCAGTACAACCATAGTCTTCTACTAAACTACTCTCTAAACTCTAGGCCAGTGGTCCTCAAAGTGGGGTCCAGGGGACACCCAGGGGTCCTTGAGGAGGTTCCAGGGGTCCCCCAGCAAAATGAGGATAAGTGTAATATGATATAATTTCATTAACTAGAAATTATTCCAATTAGAGAGCATGTAAGAATGACAACTATTCTAAATCATAGGTTTCACTCTCGCCACTATCATCTCACAACAACACTGTAGACAGTGGTACAATTTCAATGCTAAATCAACAACAAAAATCTTCCCATAAGAGTCCCTGGGATAAAATCTTGGGGGCCGTGGAACTAATGTGTGTCTATGCGGGGGTTCATCACATGAAAACGTTTGAGAAACCCTGCTCTAGGCCACCACCTCCCCAATCACAGCCATTTCGCTCTCTACAAATTCACAAACTGTTGCCTTCTGAAAGAGACATCTGCTTAATGGGGATCTACGGCAAGCCTAATGGGGCGACACAAACAGACTTCAATCCCATTTAAGCTATCTGCATCCTTCAGTGTTGAAAACCGTGCTGAATGTCTGCAGGAACATGCTGTAACTCAACAGTTTTTTTTTCTCCAGCAGCTTATGAAACAGCTGAAAGCAATTCTTCTCTCTGCATGAGGAGCAGAGAGTCCCTGCACTGAGCCCCTGATGTGCAAGAGGCGCTGGTGTGTGTGGCTGAAGCACGCGGCACGTGCACGTACACACACACACACACACACACGCACGCACGCTTCAAAATGATCCTTCTGGCTGCAGTGGGAACTTGACTCTGCTGGGAAGGAGATTCCTGCTGCATTACGTCAGGCTTTAGCTCCCTGCAGACGCTACCTGAGTCCCTCGCCAGTGCAGCTGCAGCAGCAGAGCACAGCCAGGCAGAACACACACAGACACAAAGACCCAGATGCACGTGCGTCCACATCTGCATACACTCTTCTTCAAACACACACACACACACAAATGCAAACATACACACAAGGAGTGGAGGGATTAAAATACAAGTGTACAGATGTACACACACACACAGACACAAGCAGAAGACACACAAGCAAAAAAATCTAGATGCATGTACACCCACATCTGCATGCACTCTTCCTCAAACACACACACAAAAATGCAAGCACACAGATGTATGTACCTAGGTGCACATGCATCCACATATGCAGGCACTCCAGCTCACACACACGTAAACACACACATGTAGTGGAGGGACAAAAATGCAAGCACAAAGACATATCTATATCCGCACAAATACAAAAGTTGATACAATGCAGTGTTTCTGACAATGTTCTAAAAATGACTGGCTGCGAGTTTCTGCGCATTGTCATTCAAACAAAAACAATATTGCCGATTTCAGCAGCTACAGTCTGTTTAATCTCCTGTCTGAAGAGAGACGTTTTGAATGGGATCAACCAAACGAAAAGATGAAATAATGATATAGTAAGCAATTTTGTCCGCCTGTGAGTAGGGCTGCACGAAATAGACATCAAATTGTGATTTTGCAATTGAATATTGATATTCATGATAAACGTGGACACAGCTTTTTCTACGTAATTTCATTTTTTATAAAATCATCATAAAATCTAAATAGAAACATAGCCTCCTTTTGCAAGTTGGAAACTGCAGCCGTCAATATGCTGATATATTTTCAATTAATTCTGCAGCCCTACCGGTGAGGTGAGCAGGCAGACGTAATAGATTTACCACCTCATCTTCCACCACTTTCAGTCATCTCTACTGTGAGGCCAATCAATTCTAGCGGGCATTACCAGGCAGGGTATGAGGGCTTCATATGATTGGAGATTAATTTTTGACCTAATTCCTCCAGTTGGAAAGGCGGTCTGGCTCTTCGCTGCTCTCTACAGGTCCAGATGGCCTGATGGCATGGAGTAAATATGCTTGCTCAAAATCCTGCCGAGGGTTGGAAAACGCTCCCAGAACTTCACATACCCAAGGAGTCAAAATATGACCTTGGATGGGAGAGATGATTGATTTGTGTGTACACAAACTGTGTTCATATCAAGTAGGGCTCTTAAAGACATTGTAACAACAAACTGAAGCTCAAACTGTAGCCTTGGGTAGCGTGGTAGTAGCCTAAAACAACATGAGCCTATCTAATTTGGTCAAAGGTCATAGATTGCAAGTGGCGTCTAAGCTCAGCCATAACAAAGTGCTGCAGGTAGAGAGAGAGAGAGACTGAGCTGTCAGGTCCATTTAGCCTGGACCAGTGTGTGAATACAGGCCTCCAGTGGACAGCTGTGGCCTGTCAGTGTGCTAGCCCTGACACTGGGAGAGCACAAAGGGGCCAGTTTCTACTTCATTAGCACTTGTGTCCACATCCATCTGTCAGTTGACATATATATCAGACTTAGCAGAGGTGAAGGGGGGGAAAAAGATCGAAAAACCCAAGTGGAGGAATTGTAACCTCCGCTTAATATACGACAAACAGTTAAAATCATGAGTGCGCTATCAAGATTTGACGGCAAGCTGCTTAAATCTCCTGACCAACACCATTCTTCGTACTCGGCGGAGGCTAATGCTATTCGACCTGTCAATCAAGCCATTAAGTTTAATTTGGCCCATTTATCCACGCCTGGGCTCCCGACTGGGGCTCCCGACTGGGTCTTAGAATGCAAAATGAGGGGAGGCGAGTCGGCAGGGCTACAGGGAACCTTAATGTTCTTCAGAGGCTAGACTCAGCCTGCAGCTAATGGCCTATGCATCGCTGACTGATGGCTGCTTGTCAACGATGGGGCCCTTGCGCTGGCAGAAACAGGCTTCTCCTGACGCTACGAGCAGCACACCCTCCTGCGATAATGCTATCTGTTTAATCTAAATCCTCTTCAGAGCGTACAACACCCATGCACTAACATAAGCTGTGGCTATGAGCAATGTGCCTGCTGAAGCAGTGGAAGTGCTGGAATTAGCAGGCTGTTAGGAGAGCTGGATGGCACAATTGAATTGTCTCTCGCAGTGCTGAGGCTCCATAAGCTACTATCATTCCTATATGAGAGGCTGAAAGGGGAACTGAAGCTGGGAGGCTCCAGCCAACAAGCTGCACATCACACCAAAGTAAATGAGCCATTGATTTTAGATGGGTGGGAACTGATTGCAAAGAGGACTTTCTGAATTTGAAGGAAAAGAGGAGACTGGAAATGGATGCAGATAGAAATATTGCCCCTTGGGTATTGGCACATTCTATGTGCTTTATTACTTTGGTCAAAAGGGCAGCAGGGAGGCGTAGTGATTCAGGACACCTTCCTTCAAAAGAAAGGTCCAAGTTCAATCCCTCGTAGTGTCCTTGAGCAAGACACTGAATCCCTACCAGTTCCAGGGTCACTGTTTTGTAGCTGACCCTGACCTCTGACCTCCCTGATGAGGACAAATGTGTCCTTTGGGGATTAATAGAGTATCACAATACAGAGTTAATACTTGACAGACATAAATCCTGGCAAACAACATGAGGTTTCCATTTGTAACTTTGTTCATTTCAATTCACTGTACATCCTACATCCTACACAATGTCAACAGCCACTGGGAGTATTTTTATTTGATCAAATAACATCAACATGCAACCAGTGTCTGATTCCTCTCTCAATTTTTGCAACTACACGCCACCTTCTGGTAGCCTTCAGTCACTACTTTATTGGTTATTTTTAATGGCTCAAAATACCCAAATGATTTATTTATATGCATTTCTGGTATATATCCCACTACAGGAACAAATTAGCAAAATTCTATTCTGATTTAGATTAAATTTCTACCATTGAGCCCAGTAAAGTAATAGTAAAAATAAAGGTTGGTAAACTATGAACTTCAATTAGTACTTTCAATCAATCAAATTGGATAATACCAACTGATAAATAACTTACAACAATATGAATTAATGTTATATTTTCTTTAAAGCACCCAGGATTAGATTGATTCTATAAATTACAATATATCAGTTTAGATCATAAAGATTTAAGCTTGCAAACATGTGTGAACTCCTTTCCACAAATGTAAAGGGGGCAAACTGAGTTTGGGTAAATTTACATCCCTGAAAGCCTTATGACCTCTGCTATAGATCACATGTTTAAGGATTGTGAAGGGAAGAAAACTCACCAGCCTCTCCCTCCTGTTCTGAAGAGGGACTCAGCTCCGCCCACCACGGACTGAACTTCAGCAGCCGCTGTGTCTCTTCATCCTCAAACAAATCAGCACTGCAACGACAGGTGGATGTCAGCGAGACACAGACAGCACGATTAAATGTCATGTTGAGGGTTGTCAGAAGTTTTTGATAAACTTACAGGTAATGGTCATGACAGAAGGTGGATGTCTCTGCTTCTAGCCGAGCCTGCCGCCTCTCTGCTGCTGTGGTGCCTTCTGGGTTCTTGATGTCAATCACATCAGTCAGCTCCTCCTGTCAGGATGTTTCCAGCATGTAAGACCGTCTAATGTTTCATCTAAACTTGATCAATCATACTGTAACAGTGTGTATGATTTAAAATGTTCAGCTACTCTTTCTAATCAAGTACACAGAGGACATAAGCGTTTCAGTGATGAGGGAAGAAGCTTACCTGTAGCCTGGCAAACACTCCAGACCTCTGATTGCCAAAGCCATATTTCTGCAGGGATCCCAGCTCTTCTTCAGAGCTCTCCGTGTACACCTCCTGCTCAACCTGCCAGTCAAATTCTTCTTCGTCCTCCTCTTCATCATCTCCTACACACGCTTCTGAAATGTAAAGCAGTTATGGCTGATTACAAGCCAATACAGAATCGTTCCATGCTATCTTTATCATCCATTTACTCGATGTAGAGTTAACCAAGTTCACATGTAATCAATTCAGCTTACCCATGCTAATGTCTTCTACCAATGGCTTCGCTGATCGGGAGCCTTTTGGGGCAAGGAGACTAGTCAGCATTTGAAGGCCTTCGAAGTGCTCTCCAGTAGTCTCCTTAGGGACCCGAAGAGTGAAGAGCCCTAAACCAAAAAAGGGATTTTTTTTTAACCATTACAGATCAGCCATTTTGCTGTTTGACAATATTAGTCAAGACAAATCCAACACCCATTATTTAATATACAATAGATTTTTTTTATTCACCAAAATAATTCTTGTGTGTTCTCCTTCATGAGTTGTAGGGCTGTATCAGTGAAAGAAATCACCAAATGCTTTCTTTAAACTGATATTTGATTAAGAGATGAGGATCTTACACCGATGTGTCACAGTATGTGTGAAGATTTTAGTCATCAGATGTCAACATACCGCTTAGTGGTTAATTGATCAAAGACGTTCTATTTTAAAACTTCAAAAAAAGAAGAATCGCTGACAGATCTCATATTTATAATGAATATCTTTTTACACCAAACCGTAGCAAATCCATCAGACTACCTCTATGTGCAATACTTTTGAAATCAAAGGATTTCTTCAGTGTTGATGAAAGTTAGCCTCATTTTCCAGACTGACCATGTGGGACGTTACAGATTGGTGAGGTAAGTGTTGTGTAAGGCGAGACTTCCAATGTAAACAAACCCAACTTCTCAGGTGAAAGTGAGCGTGCGCATTGATTTGAAAAAGCAGAACTTTATGCTTTTCTTCGATCCATAAATCTCCTCCATGGATTGCGTTACCACACATCTCTGAAGAGAAAATGACGAGCGATATCATGAGTGGGATTCAATGGCACTTACACCAGTCTCATTTTAGCTAATTGTGTGATAATGGCTTGTAAACATCCACAGCAATTTCGGAAGGGAGAGAGGTCGATCTGCAAAATGAAGCTAACTTTCACCAACACCGGAGGAATCCTTTAAGGAGTTGCTTTATAAACTGCTATTAAAAAGTATAGTGGAATTTGAATGATTCTGTCACGCCACAAACACAATCCCATAGTCTCCCAAAGACCTCATAAAAATTTCAATGCATTCCGGGTGTTAAAGCTTAAAAGTGCTTTACGATGGAAGCAGGCTAATTGCTTAGGTTGCGGGCCTCTAACGAGACTGGAGAGCCCAAAAGAGGGATCTTAATGATAGCTAATTATAAGTCTAAACAAGGACACTCATTTGGAGAGCTTTATTAGCAGATGTTACAGGCTTATTTAGACACAGTGTGTTAACCGGGGCCAGGCTGACAGAGAGGCAGTGAGGTGTCAGAGTCCATAAGGCAGATGTCTCCATAAAGACAACTTCATTAGAACTGATCACTTGAAATGGAAAGTCAAAGACAGGTCATGGTGATAGAGCGCAGCGGACAGACACTCGAGAACATCACGCCAATAGTCGTTATCGCGTTTCATTTGATAGTGATATATTTAAAGAAAACCCTACACTGGTTCCCTTTAAATTAATAACCCTACAGTCATTAGTTTTTATGTGAGGCAAATGTGAGGGAGGGGGGGCTGCTGGGAGATGGGCACAAGTGGGAACATGCATATTCATGTTATTGATTTAAAGCTGAAAAACCCAATATATACTTAGGAAAATAACATTAAAGTGTTGGCAGACCAATCTGTGGCTATTAAAAGACATTAACAAAAGGTCATATGTCACTCTGAATCAGATATATTGCAGCAAGCCTGCAGGCTGTAATCATTATGACATTACAGATGGTTCCAATGGCCCTTTAAATGGAATGAAATAACATGGTCAGTAGGTTCATTTAGGCTGTCTGGTTGATTGACTGAAGTACGAACTAAAGACACCCCAGGGATCAATCACTGACTGCTACTAGACCCATGTCTCACTGTGTTGATAGTGTGGAAGGCCAGCAGCATCATGTAAAGCGAGCACAGCTATTTTTATTCAATCAGGACAAGACATTTCCATGGACGTATTATTATCAGACATTTCTTTACATGGTGTTTTTGACCAGCTGGATGTCACAGCTCTGCTATAGACCTTTTTCCCACAAAAGAACGTATATGTGTTTACATTGTATATTTTCACCCAAATATACGTTAATAAGCATTGTTGTTGCCTAAACTAAAATTTGAATAAAGACCTTACCTCATAAAACAGTTGCAAAGTTAGCTGCATGTTTTCACACACATGCACACCCAATGTCAAAACTGTGGTGGCATTTCCATGACAAAACTTGTTCTTGAATACATGAGAACTTGCGCACGAGGACAGCTAGTACGCAAGAAGGAGCTTCGTCTTTGTGAGCAATATTGCAGCAGAAATCCAACTTTGAGCGTGCACACAACCTGGAGGACCGAGCAAAGTTCATTTGTGCAGAGATGCCGTTTCCTTGTGTGGGCAGTCCTCACTGGGGAAGTTCAAGAAGTTATCACTTATTCTCATGAGTTTTGTCATAGAAATGCCACCATAAAACCTAGTGCCAAAAGTTGCGCTGCTCAGGATTAACCCCATAGTATGTGTCTTCATACTATGGAATCATGTAGCCTACCTTTATCGATGTCAAATATGGCCTTTTCCCTCCCATCCTCCACTATCCTTCCAGGGAGGGTTAATCTGCAACAATAATGATAATCATAAGTACAGACTGCAACAATATACATGACCAATTGCAAAGATGGCAAAAGCACCATTGACTATTGTTGTGGAGGCCAATAGCAAGGTTGGAAGTAACCGGGTGTAATGTCAACAAGGTGTAAGCGTAGGAAGTGTTGTGGGTCAAATTCAACAAACCATCTGAGATGGGAGGGTGCCCACCTGATAACCCCATGACATATCTGCTTTCACCCAGTTCCTCTTACATCCAAGCTAGGTTTCTACATAGGTTCATAGTTACATCTGCGTATTGGTAAACTCACCTAAGGAAGTAGGGTTTAGCATAGAACTTGAAATCAGTCCCATCAATGTAGAGGTCAAACTCGGATGTTCTGGTGTAGGGCACACGGATACCTACTATCAGATACTCAGGATCTTGGCTCAGGTCAAATGCTGGAGTAATCATGATGAACACCAACTTAACACCGATCTGCAAAATCGATAAAAGACAAAAATACTCCAGTTACCCTGTACTGTACTGTACTACAGGACTGCCACGCTCTCTAAATGAATCACAGCGCAGCTGACTACAGCATGCCACCTTGTGGTTGACTTGATTACATGTTGTGTTGTGGTAGGAGATCACGTGTTTCCAACAGCAGCAGCCCACATGTGCCACATTGACAGTGAAAAGTGTAAACAAAGCTTTTTACTGTTTACATGCAATGACAAATATAAATACCAATTGCAAAATGTAATAAGTTACATATGTTTCCCTCAAATGCTTGAAATTTCCGTTGATGTCTAAACTTTAGCTTTACAACATTAGCTTGCAACTAGCCCTGGTACGTGCCGTTCTCTCTTTAATGGACAGACCGTTATGTCAAACTCCAATTGGAAATCTGGAAATGTGGCCTTATCGACAAACTATATACCTCGTACAATATGAGTTAAAACCTTTCACAGATCGTGAAGGTCCACTGGTAACGTCGGCATAAACCTGATCCACCAACCAGCACTTACTTTAATCAAATTTAAACTTTTAGAATTGGTGTAACGTTACGATGTTCACTACCGCCCTCCGTGGTGCAACATGAAGTTATATCGTGGAAGAAACTTATGGGAATAGCAGGTGAACAACTTCTAAAGGTTGAAAGTTTGTTGAAATAACAGTTATTTGTTGTATTATATATTCCGAATCGAAGAGTAGACCCTAACGACTTATAAAAGCTCTTAAGTGATGTTCTATGAGGTGTGTGCGTTTGTCGATAAGCAAGGCCACATTAAATTAGCAGATTTTTGAACGAAGTTCAGTATTAGCTTGCTACTTGCCTGTAAGCTAAGCTAACACCCATTGAGTCATTCGTGTGTTGTGGCTAACACAGCATGTTAGCATTGCTAGCTGGCAGGTTTCACAACCTAACAGGACGTGAACTACAAAACATGCGATGGAAATGAATTGTCTAACGTTAAGCCACTTCAGTGGCAGTCACTGAAACGAAACATATAAAATGTAGTTACCGGTATTATATTCTTAACAGAAGAAGAGTAAGCTGTCGCAACAAGCTTCACTGGCAGCACTTTGATGTAGCGTCCATGTTTACCGTAGTGTAGAGTATACACGGGCCGTAAAAATGGTCTTGACTGTCAGTATTCACTTTTTGTTCACCAGGCAGGTACAATATTTGTTTTATGAACAATGTAAATGTGCAAATTACAGGTGTTTGTCAATATAACAGTAAATAACATATCACTGCATTGATTAGGATGATATACAGAAATACATAAAAATGGAGAAAAGTCATAGAAGACTGTTGTTGATGAGAGTGCAGCAGTGCATTGGAACAACATACAGCTAGATAGGTTAGTAAGTACTAAGTAGGATGGACATGCAGGAAATAGACTTTGAACATTATGAACAACTTTAACCCACTATAGGCTACTACTAATACTACTACTACTACTACTACTTGTTTCACTGAATGAGAACTGAAATGAAATGAAATCCGAAAATAGTTGTATTTACAGCAAGAGGCCAAGTACAAGACAAGACAAAACTTCCATTACAAAAAACTGTTGTAATACTTTAATATATATATATATTTTAGAAAGATACTCTATAAATATCACAGCAAAACTGTTTTTGTAGAATTATTATAATTATACCACAGGACATAAAAATAGCATAAAGTATGATAAGACCACTATACACTTCTTACTGAGTACCACAGACACTGTGAATAAGTCCTTATGTGAATATTCTATGAATATTACAGTGATACCACAGAGACCCACAAAGAACAACATGGTCACTATAAACTCACTATTGAATGCCACAGACACACTATATAGGAATATTATAAAAATGCAATAGCAATTAAAAATTACCATATTGAGTACCATAAAGACACTTTAAGTCCATATAGGAATATTATAGTTATACCACATATAGTTATACCACTGGAAATAAAATAAAAAAATACCATTCAGTACCATAAGGTCACTATAAAGTCACACTTGAGTGCCTCACACTGTAATATTATAGCAATATTATAGTCGATAAAAAATACCATAATAGTACGATTAGGTCACTATAAACTCACTATTGAGTACGGCAGACACAAGATAGGACTAGAGGTAAAGAATAGCATTAAGTATGATAAGGTCACTATAAAGTCAGTACTGAATAAGACAGACACAAGATAAGACTCTCTAGGAATATTATATGGCTACAATAAACGATAAAAGAAAAAACCATAATAGTACGATTAGGTCCCTATAAACTCACTATTGAGTACGACAGACACAAGATAAGACTATAGGAATATTATATAGATATCATAGACTATAAAAACACCATACAGCACCATAATATCCTCATTGAGTAGCACCGACACACTATAAAAGCGCTACAGGGCTATCATAGGAATATCATAGCGGGGTTATATTAGCAGAATTACGGTCATGCGCCCCTCCTAAGCCACGCCTCCGCTGTGTAACGCTTCATGGATGGTCAGAGGCTCCTCTCCGCTCTCTATCATCATCTGCAGAAAATGCGAGCGAGGAGCGGCAACAAAATGTCAACTCCGGCTGCTCTCCCCGACCCGCAGACATGAGAGGAGTCCCGCTCGCCTCTTCCCACCGCCGCCACTCGCTCTCACCATGCGGATCCACTGCAAAGTAGTTGCGATCGCCGTGTGCTTCGGAGTTTTCCTACTTTTGTACTTTTTGGGGGGCAACGCCGCGGACGATCCGCTCTTGAAAGAAGTTGCAGAGGAGGAGGAGGAGGAGGATCATAATAACTCTGTCCCGTCGCCCTCGCAGCCCGGACGCGATGTGGCATCAAAGTTTGCGCGAAAATCCCCCGATCGACTCCGGGTTCGTGCGCAGGAGCCTCCCAAGGGACGAAAAGAGGGGAAAGCGATCAATAGAGGAGCCAGCGTGAATGCAAAGAGGTGAGGGGGATTTTTTTTCCCTTCTTCTTCTTCTTCTTCTTCTTCTTTTTTGCACTGTCGCCGTGCAGCCTAGATGAGGGGTTTTCTCCACGCCTCGCACTGTTTCCATTTTGAGCATGAAAGTGCATGTGAAACTACTTGGTGTTTTGCGCTGAATCGCATCTTTCCTGTCGTTTGGAAGTTAAAGAGTGAGTCTTACCAGCGTTCCTTCAGTCTGTCTTTCAACCAGAACACGCTCCTTCCATCAACCAGCCTATATTGTGCTCAGGGACGCTTGGCATCACAATAGCCTGATCTGTCAAGGGAGAAGACAACGTGCATGCTGCATCTGCTGGCTGCATGTTATTTCCATGATCTTATTCATTTCTCTCAGTGATTGGTCTGTGTATCACGCAGTTGCAATCACGGGCTGCACAAATCCTCTTATCAAGGCTGAAATGCGAGTAGAGAGCATGACTCATTTGATTAGGTGGAAATTGTTGCTAGTATTTACAGAGGCAACATCAAACAATGGCACAACAGCATAATGATGAATATTATCTTCATCATTTGACCCTTGGTGTTGTTATTGGGTATGGGCCTTTCTCTCAGAGCTGTTTTAGGTGTAAAGGGGTAAAGGTCACCTTGAAAGACATTAATTGCTATGTAATGAATACAGAATGCAAATGAACCAGAATGGGTTGGGTTACCTATCCAATCATCTCCATCGATGCTGACAAGATATTACTGGTGGTGTTACAGAAGCCTGAAAGCCATCCTGTTGACTCGTTCACTTGTCAAAGTGTGGAAAACAATTTATGAGGGAGTGACAGGCTTGTCAGCTGTGATTTTCCTCTGTTGAGGGTTGGGAGAGAGGCTGCGAAACACATCGCACTCCTGGCAAAATCACATTCTGTCACCGCCTCAAAGACAATAAGCAGAGTTTGTCACTTGCTATTTCTGCTCAGGGATGGAAGCATTTTATTATGTCTCCCAGCTTTCTAATTCCAGCCTCCCTCCGAGTCCATACATCCTCTCTGCTCTTCCTCCTGGGTCGAACGCCGCCGATAACGTAATGGCCAAGATGCGCTGGTGGAGATACTTGCTCCGCCAGCAGGCAATATATATTCTATTTCTAAAGCCAGACTGAGCGTTGGGGACACTGCTCAGCAGATAAAAGCCATCAAGGCAGTACATTCAGAGAGGACCTTTGTGTCCTCCCAGAATCCACTCTCCTGCGCGTGTGCTCGCCGCTGATAAGGGAGATGGGGTGAAAGGGTCACTGGTGACCGTGGAAAACCACTAACAGGTTTGGCAAACACACAGGACTGACTGCCATTCCGATTAGGGAAAACACACCGGGCGTCTGCCTGCTGCCTCCTAAAAACTTTGCAGCCGGTTGCAATGTATTCCCGATTTTATTGCATGAGCTAAGCGGACGGTTCTTTGGCTTGAGAGTGTAAAAACCAGGGGAAACTGAGCAGCACTGTTCAGTTTTCAGGTAATAGCTGTACAAACCTCAGCAAAATTTGCCACCACTAATGCCCAGTGAATGAGATTTATAGGGATAATCAGGTGTGTTTCAAATTTAGGGCAAAGTCATTTTTGATTTTAAGGGCTGGGATTATGAAACATGCCACGGTTGTCCTAATGACTCCCATTCATTTAGAAACAGAAACAGGAATGATCTTTTAAGAGAAGGAACATGTGAAGCACACATCACCAAGAAGTACGTCCCATAGTGTCTTTGTTGTTTTGTTTTTCATACACCGCCTTACACTCCATTCATCTGTAAATCTTGAGCAGCGGCCTGATTTCCTGTGCTGCACATTTAATAGACAAACATCCCTGCTTTTCCTCATCATATCATTTCCTCTTGACACATCACACCGCTTCCTGTGGCCAAAAATAGAAGGAAGAGCTCCAGCTGTCCCCCAAACAAACCTTTTTTTTTTTTGCCGCCATGCTATATAATACAGACCAGAGGCTTTGGAGAAAGAGTTGCCGAAACCAAATTGAGACAAACGTCATAAAACGGTGACGGAGACTAAAGGCCCTTCCAGCCAGGTCTTCACCACTAATAAGCCTTCAACATTGATCTCTTCGTTTATGAACTTCAGTTTATGTCTCTAATGCAAAACCTTAAAGAAATAACCCCGCTCTCTGCTTTGTCACACTGAATTAAGGCCTGCATTCAGGGGATTAGATGGCTGTTGATACTGCCTGTTGAAACAAATCCCTTGCTCTATCACTTCAAGTACAGTTAAGCTTGCAGTGAAGAAGTCCCTCTCTCTCTCTCTCTCTCTCTCTCTCGCTGTGGCATTATGCATCGCTATAAAAATGTCATCTTGCCCCGACACAATGCTCGGCTCTGCCAGGAGTGCTTTTGAAATCTCCCTGCTTGCCTGCGTATCCTGAACCTGGCTGGAGAGACTTGCTTGTGTGAGCCGCTCGGGGGTGGGGGGGTGGGGGGGCGGTGGGGGGCCAGACCACGTATCTGTCTGGGTTAGATAGGCTAACTCACTTTAAACTGGTGGGGAGTGAGTCATGGAGGGTGTGGAGGGAGATCTGGCAGGCAAGAAACAAGAAAGACTATAGCGTTGGGTCAACTCCAAAACGGGGTTGGAAGGCTGAAGCAGAGAGAGAGAGATAAATCATGCAAAAAGTTACAGCTTCTCCACAAAGAATAAAAGAGAATGCTCTGTTTTCTTTAACTTTATCAGGCAAAACGTACGGGTGGATTTGAGATTCTGGACCATAACTCTATCAGTTTTGGCTTTAACGGTTGTAGATTTCGTTTTTTTTTTGCATTTCACTTAATTTGGATTTGGGTTCTCATCTGATTAGGCTTAACAGTACTCTGTGTTCCAGTGTTCATTACATTGTTGGATGAATGACTGACTAAACGTCTCCCTCCCTCTTGCAGCTCTGCTTCTTCTACATATTTTCTTCAGTTATGGTCTTCCTCTAAATTTATCTCCCCATCAGGTTCAGTCAGGACATTAACATTAATATATCCACATGATGTCTTTATCAACTTGAAGCATGGTGGCAGTGGAATGATGGTAACTGCCTTTTAAAATGTGGCCACATAACCAATAAACTATGCGTGCAGAATTCCATCAGGTTTAGTTAGCGGCGTACAGTCCATCGCCTAATTTGGTTTTGGCCATTCAGCCAGACATAGTGATGATTGCACAACCTCTCATACCCCACTTGTAATGAAAATAGATCATCTGTTTCTGATAACAGACTGAGTCATAGGCTTAGACTAAATCAACAATATCATTTGTTGATATTTTTTGGACCGATCACAAGTCTTGATGTAATTTGCTGAGATGAATATCCTGTGCTTTGTCATACGTTTTGGCAACTTGGTGAAAATGGCCCCCACCAGCCATAAATTCATAGTAAGGCATGTGAAAAGAAATGAAGGGGAATTAAGAAAGGAATTTATTTTTAGGATTTAGTATCTATAGGTGTTTTATAGTCTGAAATCATATGCCTGTTTTCCAGAAGCCTCTTTGACACAAGCCAGCAGCCAACTGAATCTGCTCCAAAAGAGGAAGAGCATGATGCACGGTAACATGTTCAGGCTGATGGGTTTGATACCCACCGCTGCCAACCATAATGAAAATGTGTGATGATGTGGAATACAGGCCATACAGATAAGAGTCCACCAAATGGCCTAATGCCATGCTGAGTTTTTAAAAGGCATTAAAGGCCATGTTTGGGGCAATTTAAACCAGGGTGTTCATGCTGTCGTCATTTCAAGATAACAGCGCATCTCTAAATCTGCTGCTTATTTCTCTCCCTGCATGATTTGGAAGGAAAGGCTGCGGGGCTGTGTAGGCAGAGGGCTCTTCTAATGCTCACTCTGTAGCCTGTAATGAATTCAATCCTTTTGTACCTCTTCTGCGCTCTTTGACTGCTTCCAGATGTGGGGAATAATGCCATAACGCATTACTTCATGCGAACAGTACGTGCTTTATGCAAAACAGGAGTCAGACCTATTCGTTTTTTTTGTCATCATTTCAAGGGCGCTTATTTTGCGAGCCTAAGTGCAACGTAATTACACGTGTATAGGAGGCGCGGGCCGCAGTCTCCAAAGGAAAATGGGAATGCGCGTTGAACAACCTTGACAGAGCGGCGGCCTTTGAAGCGTGACAGACAGATTTCTCAGCACCTTCCCGTTCGTCCTAATCTGTGCTTCATCATTGTCCCTCAGCCATGCAGAAAACGAAGTGTCACGCTTGGAGACTGCCCTGCAACCCACCTGTCAGATTTCACTCTTCTCCCTCCCCATCGATTTTTTTTTTGTTTTTTTTTGTTTTTTTTTTTTACAGCAGACTCTTCGCTTCCTTCGGGCTCAGTCGGAGGAAATCCTCGCCTTTCGCCATCACGCACTCCTTTGACAGAAAACCATTTGCCTTCCACTATTCTCACAAAACCGGTGGACGCTGATACAAAAGATTCTCTGCTGTTCTTTTCTTTGCGACTGTAACTTGGCAGTCTTCTCGCCCTCCCTATGGCTACGCCAACATTTACGTTTAACATGTGTTATTGAAACCGGGCCCCACGCAGTGTTTGTGTGTGTGTGTGTGGAGGACAAGCGGATGGTGTTGGCCCCAGCTCCAGGCTCCCCACTGTACAAATGTTTCTCTTTCGTAGTGGGAGAGATTCTGCGCCGCCGAGTCTATTTTAATTCCGCGCCAGCGCTGCCTCTGCAGAGAGAGAGAGAGAGAGAGAGAGAATTTTTACATCAGATAAAGGACCTCCTTGTCTTTGAGCATGGGAGAACAAAGCCCAGTGGGAACACACAGAGCTACAGAGGAGGAGAAGTGGTTGTGGTGCGGATGGGGGGATGGGGGGATTGGAGGGGGGAGTGGTGCTGAACACTACAGGAAGGGAGGCAGGGATGTTCTTTGAGGAAAATCTTTGGCCGTGCACCACGTCTGTCTGTCTGTCTGTCTGTCTGTCTGTCTGTCTGTCTGTCTGTCTGTCTGTCTGTGCTGCGTCTGGAATGCTTCTGCAGCATCGCCCTTGCACGTTTCCTCCGTCTCCGTCCCCAACAGTTCGAGCCGTGAATGAATTACCGAGCCCTTGGCGTGTTCCTGAAGTGACGTACTGTTCAACAGTGACATGCTGACAGGCGATGAGCAGAGCTAAAATGTGATGTGAGATATGATCGCTTGCATTTGGTGAAGGGTGGAGGTAGGGTTAGACCGATATCAGTTGGCAGACATACCAGGCCAATGTCTTTTTAGTAAAAATTGGCAGTCAGACAGTCAGTTTTGTCCACTTCTGATATGATGGATATGATGCAGTTTGTTTCATTCAGTATTTATTGTGTAATTGATCGATATTGCACTGCATTGTCTATGAGAAACCCTTAACCTGAATTCATTCTATTGCAACATTTTGGTCAGATTCCACACAAGAATGCAACACTATGTTTGATTATTATTTTAATACTTATCCTGGGTTGCAGGATCTGGTCTAAATGCTGTTTCATAGGCTTTTCCCACTCTGCTGAGAGTGAAGTTATGGGGGAAACACTGAATACTTGTCATTTTGGTGAATTTTGAAAGTGAAAGTGGTCAAATGTGAAGGTATTGAATATCGTCTTCCTGCGGCTTCAGTCCCAAAAATATCAGTATTGGCTTTCAAAACCCTTATCAGTCAAACCCTAGGTGGAAGTAACAACTCGCAGTTACTCTTGTTTTGTAACTCTAACTGTAAGTAGCATTTTTTGTGCCTGTGCTTTTTGGAGTATGTTTTGAAGTCAGTAATTTTTTGACTTTAATCTTACAAAGTACAAATGTTGTAGGCCCTCCATAAGCACTGCACCAGACACGGGCCAATTTACAAGTGATGAAAGAGGGAAACAAGGTGAAGGAAAGTCAGTGAATGTCAGCAGATCCAGATCCCCTCCCCAGCCCTCACGATGGCCTTGGCCCATTTAGATCTGCTGCTCTGAAAACACTGTTTGAGAATGTTGGTGGAAAAAAAAGCAGTACAGAAACAACCTACTCACATGTTGATTCATGCGTTGCTTTGTTTATGCACATTATTTATTTATTATTTTAATTAGAATAAGAACCTATTTTAAATTCTGTCCTCATCCTTTTTACATTGCATGGAAAACATCATCTGAACTTATACATGAGCTACTTTTTTCGATGCTCAGCAATCAATAATTGAGCAGGATAGTTTGGTACTCTTTCCACCTCTGTCTTTTCTTTGTGCCTTTTCTAGTAAACCGCGGAGTGATGCGGGCCGACCCGTGGCCAAGCGCGACCGGCCCGAGGAGGTCATGCACCTGGCCGTGGTGGCCTGTGGGAATCGTCTGGACGAGACCCTCACCATGGTCAAATCAGCGCTCCTGTTCAGCGTCAAGAAGATCAAGTTTCACATTTTTGCCGAGGACCCCTTGGCCTCGCAGTTTGAAAAGGGGGTAAGCAGTCTCTAGAATGTGTATATTTTACAAAAACGCACCATATCGAGTGTAGTTCCATAGACGCTAACGACGACAATCTCATTGGATTGGATTGCAATTCATTACTGGATGCTATTTGGAAAACCTCTGATTCCTGATTTAATGTAGCACATGTTAAACATTCCTCCTCGCTCTGTAACAGATGACATCAAGATCAGAGCGGTTCTAACTCTGCCTCTCTGACTCACTCTAGTATGGACATTTGAACCTTTTATCTCAAGGTTGGGGCATAATATATCACCAAGACACTCCGCTTTCCTCCAGTAACACCATGCATCACTTCAAAGTCACCTTTACAGAGGTGCCTGCCGTGATTTTGATTAGTTCCGCCGATAGTGTAACTAACATCAGTCTATTAACCGTTACTTCAATTAATGGCGGCTTTAAATCCAAATCATAAATCAGCGTGCTTGCCATTCCTATGGTCTTCCCATATGTAGAAAATTCCTTGTGGGAGACAGGAATGTGGTAGTCAGGCCGAGATAATGTAGGACATATGGTAGATATGTACAGTAAGAGCTTATGTCCAGCCACAATGGTGAGAAAGATGGAGTGTGTGTGTGTGTGTGTGTGTGTGTGTGTGTGTGTGTTAGGAGGGGGTTAGAAAGGTTGGCCACAATCTCCTTTGATCTCTCCCCCTCGTCAGCACAAACTCTGCCAATTGCTTGCATTGCTCTCACTCTCTCCAGGGCCGCACTGTTAAATAATACTGAATAATACTGATGATTATGGAGGGCTTCAGCACCTAACGGGGAAAAACACACGCTTTAGTGATACACTGTGGAGTTGAAGAGGGTGCCTTCCCTGGTTCAGACTCACTGTAAGAACATAACTCGGTAATAAAACAACAGCTGGCAGCATTACATTCTAGGCGGAAACACCACAGCACCACAAGACATGACTTCATTGTTTTAAATGGCCGTCTCCACGAGCCATTTTGTGTTGACAAACCGGTGAGAGAGGGGTGACGCTTTTCCTCGACTCAACCTTTGCAGAAGTCTGTTAGATGCTATGCTCCTGTGTGCACTGTGATGTGCGGAGTTAACGGTGTGCAGTTTCACTTGCAGCTGAACCAGTGGCCTCGCTCCGTCGTGGCCAAGTTCCAGTACAGCATCTACCCCATCACCTTCTCTGTGGGCAATGCCGAGGAGTGGAAGAAGCTCTTCAAGCCCTGCGCCGCTCAGAGACTCTTCCTCCCCGTAAGGCTCTGCAGCACTCACCTGCACGCATCTCATTCTCATCATATACATTCATCCATATCTTCCACGTTTACTTGTTCTTTTCTTGTCTGTATTCTCCAGTAAATGGCATTTGCTTGGCCTTTATTTCATTCCGATGCATGACTATGATTGCTGTTGCGTGGTTATTGATGATTTTACGCGTATCGTGCGGCATTTACTTAACAAATAAGCAGTCTCCAGAGACCGAATGCAGTAACTTCATCAAGGCAAGGCTGCGTCCGTCCATTGATTTTCTTTTTCTCCCTGCATTTGTTGAAATACCCCCCAGCTTACTTACCATGTAATGAACATATTGCAAGCCAAACAAATCTATACACGTTTTTCTCTTGCTGCAAAGCAATCAATATACATTCAGTATGCACTTTATTAGGTACCTTGTGAGTACTGGGTAGGGCTTTTGCTTTGAATTTTGCTTCCAGAACAGCCTGACTTCTTGGAGGTATGATTCAACAAGCTGCTGGAAACTTTCCACAAGAATCTCAGTCCATTCTGACTTAGATGGCATCATGCAGTTCCTGTATTTTTTTTTTTTTGCAGCACATTCATGCTGCCAATGTCCCATTCCACCTCTTGGTGTTCTGTTAGTGTGAGACCTGGAGACCGAACTAAAGTCACTGTCATGTTCCTGGAACCATCTTGAGAAGATTGCATTATCCTGCTGGAATTATCCATTTTAAAAAGAGTAGGCTGTGGCCATGAAGGGATGCATCTGCTCAGCTACAATGTTTGGATGTGTTGTGGTGTTCGATTGATGCTCATTTGGCACTAAGGGGCCTAATGTCTGCCAAGAACAAACTCCCCACACCATTACACCACCATGGAGTCAAATTCTCACCCTGCCTTCAGCATTTAAATTGCAACAGAAGCCAGATTTTGCGGACCAGGCAATGTTTTTCCACTCTTCTGACATCCAGCTTTGGTGATCACGTGCTCACTTAAGCTTCATTTTCTTGTTCTTAGCTTAGAGGAATGGAACCCGGCATGGTCTAATGCTGCTGCAGCCCCATCTGCTTCAAGGTTCGGTTCTGAGATGCTCTTCTGCACATTACTGTTGTACTGTTATATGCAGGTATACTGGTAGCCCACCTGATAGCTCGGTCTTACCATTCTCTTCCGGCCTTCTTCATCAACAAGGTGTTTTCCCCCCCAACAGGACTGCCGCTGACTGGCTGTGTGTTGTTTATTTCACCCTTCTCTGTAAACCACATTCAAAGTCCCTTAAATCATGCGTCTGACAGTCTTAACATTTAGTCAATCAGTGACGGAACCTCTCGGCGCCGTCTGCATGCTTTATAGTTATGCTTTATTTATGTGTGACTCACTGTCTGGAGGAGCGAGCCATTTGCATAAACATTGAGGTGTACCTAATATAGTGAATACTGAGTTGGCAGATCTTTTCCCACATAAATATTGTTTGAAACCATGCATCAACAAAAGGTTTACCTTGTCACAAGTCTTATTTAGTTTCATCTTTGAACATGCCCATTCCAAGACTTTTGGTAAAGGAATGCGGTTGGAAGTGTTTCACTAATAACTGTAATTGTGTTCCAGGTCATCCTGAAGGAGGTGGACTCATTGCTGTACGTGGACACCGATGTGCTGTTCCTCCGGCCCATGGATGATATCTGGGCTTTCCTGAAGGCCTTCAACAAGACCCAGCTGGCAGCGATGGCTCCAGAGCACGAGGTCCCCAAGATCGGCTGGTACAGTCGCTTCGCCCGCCACCCTTTCTATGGGGTCACCGGGGTCAATTCTGGCGTCATGCTAATGAACCTCACGCGGATCCGCAAGACACTGTTCAAAGTAAGTGCCACCGTGGCATCATCGACCGAAAAAAAAACATGAAGTCATCCTCCTTCAGTTACTCCTTTGTTCGATATTTCTCCACACTCTGCTGAAAGCTGAAGTTAACTGTCAGTTTTCTTTTCATCTTGAGGTTTGCACAAGTTTTGTTTTCTTCCATTCCATCTTTGAGGTCACTCTGTCTCAACAGGCAGAGTGCTGTGAGTGGGCTGTGATTGAAGCTTTCTGATTGCCACGCCGGCATCACAGACGTCTGCCCTCAGAACTCAATTTAGCAGCTCTCCAGCACCCAATACGAGCAGCAAATTGCAACTTGAAGCTGAAATCTAAATGTGCCCCCCTTTGATGATGTGGTTTAAAAAAAAAAAAAAAAAAAAAGACTTCGGGCTGTTGTGAGAAAATGTTCGTGTTGGTGTTTCAGAACAGTATGATCCCCAGCGGTCTGTCGTGGGAGGACCTCCTACATCCCCTCTACCAGAAGTACAAGAACCACATCACCTGGGGGGACCAGGACCTCCTCAACATCATCTTCCACTATAACCCAGGTACAGTCTTTTTCCCCCAAGGTGTATTCATGTCACAATCCACTGATCTACGTTGATCCCAAAGCATGAAATCCATTAGTGTAGCTCCTGCACAGTGCACAGCAATCTCTAAGGACTAAATGTAATTTGTTAACTTAATGAAATCATCATAAATGCTTCAAATAAAATGTGCTAAGTCCATCTCCTTTTTCTGATAAATCTCATTAGGAAAGAACTTTGTGTTTCCCCAGAAAGTCTCACATACTCAGCACAGCAATTTCCAGTCTAAATGCTTTGAGATGCTTATATCGCCATGGAAGTACCAGCAGTATCACAGCATCAGTAGCTTATATTTTCACATAAACAGTCTTTTTATCGTTATTGGTAAACCAGTCTACTTTATGAGTCTGGATGGGTAAACACAGGAGCCTGTGGCTGTGGGCAGCAGCAGACTGAGTCCCAGCTGCAGTGTCCAGATGTGGGTATTAAGTGCTCAAAGCCATCGGCAGAGCTGGCAGTGCCAGTGTTTGCTTGACAACACGCATTCCCTGGAGCAGGCGCAAAATGTGGAGGGTGTGCATGTTTGTCTTTCTGTTTATATGGTGTGCCTTTGAACTCTCTGCCATCTCCATAGAGACACTTCAGTCAATCCATAGCATTTCTCTGATCTCTCCTTTTCCTGCTCAAGGTCAAGGGAATACTTCTGTGGACTTTCATCTCTTTATTGATGGCATTAACAGGGAATCAAATACACCTGCCATTTTGATTCATTTGCTTTTTGAGTAAACATGGCAAAACATCATCGGTATTTCTGTAATATACTCATTGCAACATTTCAACAGACATCATACCTGTCATGGTAAGCGAGTCTGTATTGTGTCGCTGCATTATTCTGTCATTATTATGCATTCAAACGCATCATTTGACTTTTTCAGCCTGGAACCCTGATTTGAGAAATTACGTCTTACACTTGGTCCGGAGCTCATTAAAACTTACTTTCATCATGACAGGGCCCACAACCTATAATGGTCCTTTTCACATTTTATGTTAATACAATTGCACACATTCACACCCAGGAGCTGCCCAGTATAACTACTGCAGGCCATTGAGCTGCTTCACTGGAGCAGTTGGAGGTTGATTGCTTTGCTCAAGGGCACCTTGCAGGATAAAAAGTTAACTTTAAGGTTTTTTCAGGTCAGTTTTTTTGTTTTATAATTTTGGGGCACTGTGTCCTTTTTGAGGGACTATGAAACTATGAAATAATACATTTGCATTGCATGTGTGCAAATAAACACTGAATTTGTACCACTAACATTGAACTTCTTTCCCATTGCTGGAAACTGTCCCCAACTAGTCCATCTTCCACCCCTTGACTACTGAGTTTTTACTTTTTGCAGTGGTTTGTGTGGGGACGTCATTTTCTCCTACTGCTGGCTGCATGTTGCCAACATTTTCTACTGCTTCAGGCTGCGTGCTCGGTTGTTTTCTAATCAAAAACTGCTCCATTTTTCTCATCACAGCACTAGAAAGAATCCCCCCGGTCATACGAAACACCTACGGTGGCCCATGGGGGACAGTGGTCACATTCACGCATGAATATTTGACAACCCAACGAATAAAATGTGAACTGGTTGAAATGCAAAAAAAGGGTGCTTCTAATTATCAGGAACATTTTTTGCCTCTTCGTTTTTTATTTGACAGGCATTTTATGAACTTTCAAGGGCGTTTTTGCCCTGAGCACCCATTAATTTCCGAGGAGAGAGACATACACATTCATGCTCTCCATCCAGACTTTGCTAGCTGGCCTGGGGAATCAAACTAAGTGATCTTCCAGTCACAAGCCTGCCTCTCAAACTTTTATAGGCCAATGCCCCCCACTGTGCACTGGTGTCACATTAAAAGTGCATGAGAAATGTGGTGTAATAGACTTGTAATGGCGTGTTCCTGTTGTTTCCAGAGTGTCTCTTCACCTTTCCCTGCCAGTGGAACTACAGGCCCGACCACTGCATGTATGGGAGTAATTGTAAAGGGGCCGAAGAAGAGGGGGTGTCCATCCTCCATGGGAACCGTGGGGTGTATCATGACGACAAGCAGCCGGCCTTCAAAGTAGTCTATGATGCAATACATGATGTGAGTAAGCCAGCAGCGTGTATTTGAGTTTCAGAGACTCAATCAGTTATAAATGCATGGCGCCCCCTGTTGAAACACTGCTGCCCCACAACCAGTGCTGGGTGGCACACATTGCTCAGTAATGTGTTACAGTAAAATAATTCATTTTCCCAAAAACAAGCTGTTTAACACATTTATATTTTAATATCAGTAATAATATTACAGTTACCAATTAAAAATTAAGTCATTCTTTTTGTTATTACCCCCCTTGAAATATCAGATTATAGCTGAATTATGCAAAACATGATTCTCCCCATACCTGATTCATTTTCTTCATAATTCATTATCATCCTCTCAGTTGACACAGACACTCACCAAACCAGCTTAGATTAGAAATGGCAGAAAGGTTTACATTCACTAGGTGAATTATTCCTGCTGCTTTTATTTTATCGAGCGAAAGGATGACAAGAACATTAGACTCTGACATTATTTGGTTGCTCCGATCATTCACATAGAAGTGCATAGGTGAGGTAACTAAGTTATCCCAATTTTTGAAGGTAAGCGGGGATGCAGTCACCAGTTTGAAGGTGTAATCCAAAAGCAATATAATGAGTAGTGTAATGTAGTGATTACTGTTCCCAGGGAGTAAAAAGCAGGTATTACTTGTTTTGATTAACAAGCCCAACTCTGCCCACAACTGGCTTTGATTACTTAGTGATTTATTACTGCAATAAGGGAGTCCTTTAGTGTGATTATGAGTATTATGTAGATGCAGTAGGTGCGGCTGAGTACTGTCAGCATCACCAAAGTAGCTATAATCACAGTAAAGAAAGCCCTGTTGGATATTCTGTCTTTTATACAATGATTACCAATGCATTAGTATGCATACTGTCTGAAAAGGTTTCTGCAAAGTAGTGTATATGCATGAGAATAAAAACACTAAATCACTAACTAGCTCTCTGGTTATCACGAGTTAACACAGCAACCAGTTCCATCATTAATAATGCATGGCTTCAACCAACCAGATTCCTTGGTTGAAACTACCCATTTTGTATTGGATCTATTTCACTGTGAAAGTTTGACTGACTAAGCATTTGATATAAGGACGGACAGTATGTGACAACCAGACATGAGTTTTACATTTGTTCTGAGACAGTAAAATGTTAGTTTAGATTTGCAATTTTTCTAAATGTTGAAGTAAAACAGGTAATTAACACCATAATAGGTTAAGAAAGTTCCAAAAAGCATATTTCCATATGTCTCCCACATGTCTCCATATGTGAGTGCTTATACCTAAAATGTAGAGGGTCAAATATACTCTGCATTGTATCACTCCCTAAGCTCGGAAAACTCAGGAAAAGAGCAGCTTGAATATTTTCTATGTCTTTGCAAATTTTCTCTTCTTGCTCGCATTGAACAATCTGGGTCAATTTTTACATGTGGAAATTTTTTGTCTGGCAGCGGTGTCGGTTCCCTCTGCTTTCCCGAGATAAGCTTCTTAAGGACGAGCCGAGTAGTAATTTATGATTAATGCTAACACCCCCTCCCTCCTCCCGCTGCCAGAATTTGCAAATATCATTTAATGTGGGAAATCTGCCGTTTAAAAAAAATAAATAAAGAAATAAATAGCTGCCGTACGACTGACACATGGCGATGTTTCTGCTCCTGCAGTTTCCCTTACAGGACAACCTGTTCCAGTCGCTGTTCTACCCCATCCAGACCAAGTTCCTGGACACGGTCAACACCCTGTGTGGTCGGATTCCTCAAGTCTTCCTCAAGCAGATAGAAAAGACCATGAGGAATGTATATGAGGCGAAAGTGGTCCGCCACGCCAAACCGCACAAATAACTGCTGGACAAGCGGATGATGGAGAAAGGAAACTCCCTGTTTTTCCTGACATCACCACGGACCACGTTGCTGTGGATTATGTGTCGTAGCAGCAGCTGAGGTGACGGCTCGGTGTGTTTGCCGTCCCTGGAATGGTCTTATGAACTTTATGATTCTCCAGTGATGGTATGGGTAACAATCCTATGTGTACAGATATGCATACAGTGCTGGTCAGTGATGCTGTAGAGTAGGTTTGCCTTATTGCCGTCTTACATTGTGCACAACCCGGTTCTGTGCGATGATGAAATGATTGACAATGTGGGGAAGCCAGAGAAAAGCCTGCAAAAAAAGGACTGAATGAATTCTTATATTGTCAAGAATTTGGAAAGTATTAGCTCCTCAACTCAAGTGGAGGCTGAAAACAAAATGAAGATTTAAGGCATATTTTAGTCAACCCAGCGTTGCATGAAAGTACGTGCCTCAAAAGGCTTTTTTTTTTTTTTCTTTATAAACATGGTTTTAAATAATCCTCTCTGCCTTTGGGGAGCTATATGTTAAACAAAGTCAATTTGGGGCTTTGGAAAGCTTTACTACTTGAAGTAGTACTTTAAAGAACCACTCCTGTCAAATCATGTGAATGTTTTGCCAACAAATAACTTGAAGTGTGTGCATGTGTGAATGAGAGCAGTTGAGAGCTCTTGGTCTTCTGCAGTTGCCAAATGCCACTGACAGTATTAAATACAGCAAAACAGAACAAACACAGATAGTTGGGTTGCATAAAGAATGTTAAAAAGCACTTTCAGACTGACGTGATGAAACTACAATTGAGGACAGGATGATGGATGCTACACTGACAAGTGAATCAAAACCAAAAGTGCTAGCATTTAAAAAAAAAAGTGAAGTACTACAACTGAGTATGTGCCATATGAATAGTCATGTTATATGCTGCCATGTTTATTATTACAAGAAAATGAATGATAGAGACCTATGTGTATGAAAGGGTATCTTTGTTTGCAATATGATGTATGTTATGGTGTGACACATGGGCGGTATGTTTTAACAACATAAAAGTCGATGTGGTGCGACGGTCTATGTATCAAATTATTCAAACTGGAAACTGAAAATGGCTGTACAGTCAACTATATCTGTGTTTCTAAATAAAAAGATGCAATGTATTGGGCCTGTTTTAGCATCATTTACATGTTGATGTATGTAATAATTATGGTAAAGGATTTCCTGCTATACCACATCACCACAAATTAATGAAATATATTGTTCTGAAACATATTGAGACATACCTTGGTGCCTAAATATCCTAATTATAGAGTGAGGGTTAGGTACACACTCCCACCCTGCCTATAGATGCTGCATCTCAACACTGATTTCTATGATTTTGTTTGTTGTTCAATATCTTTGGAGCGCATTCATGTTTAGATGAAAACTAAAACGACCTTACTGAGATGCTACACTACGTTTTCCTGGCCATTTCCGAGCTGAATACAAAGTGCACTTGACTTATGCAAATTTTCTCATATTCTTGAGTAATCTATGTAATCCACTAATAGCTGATGGCATTCAATTTTCTTTAAAGTCGATTACTTAATTATTTTAAGTTGACGCCTTTCAGTAGAAGAAGACATCTGCTGTATGGGAAGAAAGATAACATTTTGAATGCAACCCTAGTAAGAGTTCAGGTCTGGGAAAAAGTCCTCCCAACTTTCTGTTCTCTCCCTCGGGGTTTAAAACAAATTCAGTCCTTCCAATTCAATTTAAGTTTTCTGAAACGCCCGTCTGGGGCCTTGGGAAAAACAAAAGAGCAAAACCAATATAGCTTAAAGGTAGACTGACATAGATAGAACAGCTCAGCAATGCAAAACTTATCTATCTAGAATAGATGTGTAAATCACACTTTCTCACTTTTCTAACTATTAATATTTCATTGCTGTATTACAAAATAGCATTGTGCAACTGCAATAGTGCGGTTGCCATTTACTTATAGTTTTCTGTTTTTACAGATTCCTTGCATTGCAAGGTTTTATAGACAAACATTTGTCTAATGGCAGAACAATATTTAACAGGTTACAGCTTCCTAATTTTTCTCAAAGGGCAATTCTGTAGTTCTGATTTTGCCTTTCATGAAAAAGCAAAACCTCTAGAGCCTCCTTGCATCCATAATTGATGATCGCCTGCACCATGTCACAGTTGTTGTATTTGGCAAAACTGTGGCTGTATGCAAATAGTCCTTCTCTATATAGTTGAAATTGTGTTGCCTGCAATGAATCAAATAGGAAAACAGACTGTGTCTTACCTTGTACCCAAAACATGAAGTCTCTAAAACTTGGAAGGTGTACAGGCTTTGACTGAGAGCCATTATCTGCATCAACAACATCAAATTGATCATTATTAACCCATCAAGGTGCCAGCCAAGAACAGTGAACATCAGTGATTTGAAATTCTGCCAAGGAGTGGACTATTGACACTGAGAAACCTGGGGCCCGACCAAAGAAGAAGACTCATCATTTTGCCCTCTTAGATTAGATCAGATGAAACTTTAATGATCCCTGTGGGGAAATTGGGTTGTCGCAGCAGCAAAGAGAAGAATGGAGATCAGAACAGAACATACAGAGAGCTGCAGACAATACAAGAGGCCTAATTACAACAAACCATACTGAAAATATTACAACAGAGAGATAAAGCGTCTTGGCTGACAGATTTACAGGTTTGAAGCTGATTAGCAGGCTAGCTGTTCACATTATCAGGCACGCAGATGTGACAACATACTGTATATACAGAAATGTATACAGACATGAAATGTGGTTTCTTTCAAAGGTCAGTGAGGAAGGGCTTGACTTCCAAAGGGAATTCAACAGACTAGAGGTAAACTTGCCAGTGGTTCCTTTTCCATGTATTTCCATTATTGGTTGTAATTACTTGGATCTTTACAAAATTTTACTGCAACAGACTGTATTGTAGGTGGTGTTGAGCTATTGTGGGATTTTGTACTTTTCTTGACACCGAGTTCACTGAGTAGAAATAAAATATGGAGAATAACCCCTACATCGTAAAGCGAAAGATAAGAATGTGACCAAAAAAAAAAAAATCTCTCATTAGAAATAGCTAATGTAGCCTATTAATATAGTTAGGCTACTAGAAAAGTCAATTTCCTTGAGAAAATGTGTGGGCTAGCATGAAGCAGCTGGAAGTGTGCTGGATTCAAATTGAAAGGTCAATTGAAAGTTGAATTCGTTTGAAAGAATTAACCATTTAAAGATATATTTTTTAATCTTTTTTTAAATTCACTCCCTGCCGTTCATTATGGGATTTTTTTCCCATAGTCAGTCCGTCGCCTCCAGCACCTGTTGTAGTGAGTGTATAGTAGCGTATCTTTAAAGTATAAAGAGGGTCAAAAGGTGGAATACATCCGCAGATTTTTAAGTATTTTAAAGTTGGAACAGAGTTTTGAAGAGAATGCAACTAAGTATTACCACTAGCCTACTACAAATAACAATAATTAAAAAAAAAAAAAGATAATAATGATAATAGAAGAAGAAATAGTGGCAATAAAATAAAGCAACAAAATATGTCCGTAAAGTCATGTTCTGTGCTTCCTAGTTGTCTCTCCAGTCTGCTGCTGAACAGGCAGTGACCTCACGGCGCCATATTAAAATGCTCCTTCCTCTCTGACGGTGTGATATCGCAGCTAAGCAGCAGCTAGCCGCCAGTCTGCCTTTTACATCCACAAGACTGACAGAGGGCAACGACATGATGGAAATTGACTCACTTCAAGAGGCGCTCAAAGGTCACTTCAATTTATTTCGATAGTTTTTGAGTTCCTTGAGACCACCTGTTATATGTGGTGGTTACATTATCAAAATGCACGGAGTGTAGCCCGCTAACTAATATCGTTAGCTAGCTAGCTACTTAGTAACTGGCTAATGCTAACGTTACAAGCAGTCTCACGGAAATGGTTAGCTGTCGAGCACATTAGCCAGGCTAGGAAGCTAACGGTAGCTGAAATATGCTGCTTTCCTTTATCAGTCTTGCCAGACTTAATCTATCTGCCCCCACTATTTGACAACTCCATGTTAGTCTTCGCTGGAGATTAGGCAATTGGTCAGTATTACCGGCTATCTGGTTTAATACATATGCTAACAAATCTTAGCCGGCTAAGCCATTTGATTTAGCTTCTCATGCTAGGCAGATGGCAAAAATGAATGTAGTTGTAGCTAGCAAGCCAGTTAGCTAAACGGCTAGCATCCACTAGCCTGTCACATAGTTATGTAAATAGCTAACGTTAATCGGCCAGTGCGATGGTCTATTAGCCAGATTGTCCACAGAGCTCCTAACAAGCTTAATGTAGTTGGGTATGGATACTCTTCAACGCAGGTGGCCAAAGCATCTTCGCTTCATAACAGAGGTGTTGTCTAAACTGCAAGTAGGTTAAATCAAAGCCCGTCCATCTCTGGCCAGGCCAGCTAGCTAACCCAAGTATATGTTTACTCACTCGGTGACTTTTTTGCTCTCCTCAGATTTTGATAAGAAAGGAAAGAAGGAGGCCTCTCCTCTTCTGGAGCAGTTTCTATGCCATATTGCCAAGACTGGAGAGACCCTGTAAGTAAAATCCATATAATGTAGTGAAACTTATTTTATTGATATCATGGATTAACCCCCCTCCCCCAACACACATACACATACAAATTTGTTTTGATGTTTCTATGGAGATCTGTTAATTGGCTATAAACCATTCATGTTAATTGCAGCTGTGCAATACATTAATGCATTTCTAGTCTACAGTAAAATTGCTGTCATTTCTCTGAATGTCTTATACAAATAGCATGCTGCTGTAATTGCATTTTCATGTCTTTTCTTTTACAAATACATCCTTTGCATTTGTGTCCTCCAACCATGGTATGCTGTGGCCTAGTTTTGCTGGTTTCTCCTGTACTCTTACAGTGTTTCCTCTGTAATTTTATGCAGCTGTGGTGCTTGGGGGGGATAATTCAAATTCTTCTTTGCCCCATATCTGTCACTGTTTGGGTTATGTTTCAAGTTGAGGTTGTAGTGCTAAAAATGTTTTTTCTATATAGTATACTATATATATATATATATATATATATATATATATACATACATACATACATACATACATACATACATACATATATATATGTGTGTATGTATTGTAAAACGAAATTTTAATGCTAATTTTAATTTCACATTTCTCTACCAGTGGTGCTAATTTCTTTGCTGTGGTGACACACCACTGCTAAATGAATATAGAGGAAACACTGCTCCTATGTGCTATGCTCCAGTCCATCGACTCTTATCCAGCATACCATTTTCCTCTAGGGTTCAGTGGTCTCAGTTTAAGAACTACTTCCTGTTCAAATTGGAGAAAGTGATGGATGACTTCAGAGCCTCAGCGCCTGATCAAAGAGGCCCGGCAAATCCCAACGTGGAGTCAATTCCATTTGAGGATATGAAGGAGAGGATCCTGAAGATAGTGAAGGGATACAATGGGTAGGTACCCAGCTAAAGCAGTCTGATTCTGCATGATAGAGGCAGGCTGGCCTGCTGGTTAGATCTGATCCATCTGTCAGCCAGAAAGAAGGTTCAAGCTCCTGTGTCAGCAAACATTTGTTCTGCTGAAGTGTCCTTGAGCAAGTTACTGAGTCCCTACCAGCTCCAGGGGTCGGTGCTCTGTAGCTGACCCTGACCTTTGACCTGCTGGAAGGGGCAAACCGAATTTCCTCTACAGGGATCAATAATGTATAACATAATCATTATTATAGACTTACCGGTTTTCCTCCAATAATATGATACTATCGTGAAATGCTATTGTTATTGCAGATTTTGTCATCTTAACACAATAGCACCATCTACTGAAGCTTTTCCATGTGTCCCATATAGTATGGTTAGATCTGGCCCCCTGGCCCAAATGAATACATCATCCAGATATATATCCCAATTAATGAACACAAAAGGCATATTATAATACATGCAGCTTTGCAACGCATTTCAATTTTGTAAGCTCTTTCTCAGACAGCCAGAGGAATTGATGCACTTATTATTAACTACTTATTATTATTATTATTATTGTTATTATTATTAGTTAATTTTTGACACCTATGAAGCATGAATAAATTCTCATATTGAGTACTTAAGATATACTGTATCACACTCTTACTTTGACTGTTCAAAGTTTAAAATTTCTGTCACAAAACTACACTGTGCAGCTTTAAACTGTGTGCACAAATGCACATTATTATATTTTGCCCCAGAATTTTACAGAATCACAAGGAGGATCAGGCTTCAACCAGTGTGAATGAAATTTGTGTGTTTGTATTTAGTTTGTATTTGTCAAATAGGACTGGGGAAAGGGGTCTGAATTAACTTGTGTGTGAGCACTTTGTGAACAATAGCACTGCACTTGTTAAACCTTAAACCTTACTTTTGTCGTCTATCTCTTATCTACCTTGGGCTTTGAATTCCAGGCTGGTTGTCAGACAGATGCTTTGCTAAATTACACATTACCTCCCTTGCTGACACAAACTTTGAAACATCTTTTACAAATGGGTGCAATATGGGCAAAATGCTGCCATATTTCACTTAGTGCGCCTTGCTTCTTTACAATTTGGCGACGGGCAGTGTGATCAACCGCTGCCTTTACAACCTTTTCTCTCTTTCTTTGAGCTACGCAGCTAGCTCTCACACTTCCACACAGACAAGGCCTCTAGGCACACCCACCAGATCACCGTTCCCTTGAATCCTTAAAGGCACAGTCTTTATGTTCTGTTGGATGGCATTCAGAAAGTAGATCATTTGTGCAAAATGCTGGTATAGTACCGTTTTAAAAATTTGGTACCGTGGTACTTATGTAGTACCGGTATACCCTGTTATCCTACTTTACAGTCTGCTGTGACTCATTTTAGCGGGGAGCTAAGCCAGAGTACTCGCCACCCGTGAAAGGATGAAGCAGAATGTTGGGGCTAATTTTTAGAGCGGCAGGAGGGCAATAGACACTAAATGCCTTTCTAAATGACAAATGTTTTCTGTTGCTCTTTTTCTTGTTTCAGAATCCCATTTACAATCCAGCGCTTGTGCGAGCTGCTCACAGAGCCCAAGAGGAACTACACGGGAACAGATAAGTTCCTCCGAGGGGTGGAGAAGGTAAGTGTTGAGCAGGATGGCCGTTTTTCCGTTCTCAAGTTGTCAACCTGCTCAAACTCCAGACCTGTGTCACTCAACTGGAAATACTTGTTTCCCTATAGAATGTAATGGTGGTGAGCTGTGTGCATCCAACCTCAGAGTAAGTATGGTGTCCAAATTAACCTTGTCTCTACAAAACACTGAACTATAAGAATTATGGTGTCTGCTGGATTAAGACATTCTGTTTTTTCTGAACTGTCTTGTGCAGGAAAAATGGATGCAGTGGCGTCAATAGAATGAATGGAGTGATGCTTCCAGGGAACACATCCGCTTTTACAGAGAGGTTATACTGGGGACAGATTCAGTCCTTGATCCTAAATTCTATAATGGTTAAATTGCATCAGATGGTATTTTTATTCACATAGTTTCTTCTCATCGTTTGCTAATTTGCTTTTTCACTCATTGTCTTTAATTGCTTTATCTTAGGAAAGTGAATGGCCCAGGAACCCCCCGGCCGCTGAACCGACCAAAGGTGTCTCTGGCCAGCTCACTAGCAGCAAATGGTCTGCCAGACAGTACAGACAACAAAGACCCTATCACAGAGCAAGAAAGTGACAAAGAGTCCGAGTATGTCAGAAGCCATGGCATGATCAAAAATCCAGGCTCCATGTCTATCTTACATAAACCAGTAAATGCTAATCAGATTTTTATCTCCTCTGTCTATATCTTGTTTTTCTGTCAGTGAGGTTTCGGCGTCAGGGGCTACCCTGGGAAGCTCGGTGAAGAACAAGCACCAGGACGAGGACGAGGAGGAGGACATGGAGGCTGAGCAGCATGAGGTGAAGAGACTCAAGTTCAACAAGGACGAGGATGAGGAGGAGGAGGATGATGAGGATGAAGAGGAGGAGCAGGAGGTAGACACGCTAAGACCTCTGCACGCTACCTGCCTCTCAAAAGAGGCAGAAGCCATGGTCCAGGAGGACGAGGAGAAAGCCAACGACAGCGAGGAGAATGAAGCCTCCAGCAGTGCTGCCACCGTGGAAGACCAAGGTAGGGCTTTTAAGAAATATTCACTTTAAGCTAATTGGCAGCATTTTTACCATGGTCCTATGTAGCTCAGTTGGCAGAGCTTGGAATTAATATTGACAAAGTTAAGGGTTCACTTCCTACTGGGGTCACCTATACGGAAAATGCAGTCACGGTACATTATTACAATTGTCCAACACATTTTGGATAAAACCATTCATGAGCTAATCAACTTTATTGTAGGGACTAGTTTGCAAAGTGCAAGTGTACGCAGCGTATGCGGGACTTTAATTTTGAAGTTCAGCTTCCATACAGAAGATAAAGTATGTTTACACTGGGTAAAGATCTTGGCTAGTACAGACATGTAGAAAATCAGCCTTTTTCCATACGTTATTGTTTTTACATCGTCATTAATACATCGCGGGGAGAGCGACAAGACCCACAAACACCGTCCTGTTAAGTCAAAATAACTCTATAAGCAGTCGTTTTTGCTCAGAGACGCATTTTGTAATTAGCCAGTGCGTAGATGTCAGACCCAATGGGAGGCGTAGCTTGCGTAGCATTCCATGGGTCTGACTCGTCGGGCTAGGCTAGGCAATGAAGCTATACAATTGGGCCCTGTGTATTTAAATCGGTGCAAGCTTTGTTTTAGCTGGCATTAGGTAGATTGAAACAGAGACAATCATCAAAATGGGCTCCATTTACCTCAACATGTTTCAGTACTACTGTAGTACCGACCTGATTCCGTCGGTGCCAATAAAAGTACCTATCTTAGTTACCCAGCCCTGTCTTTGACCTAAAGTTATTAAGGCTATATTTCAGTCTCAATTCAGTGCTGGACTGTTACATTTGCCCCCTTCACTTGGATCTTATGCAAATTCCGATAAAGCCTACTGATGTTTGTCTGACGTCTGCATGTAGGTGACTGTGTAGTGGTTGCCTGACTTTCTCTTTTTGTTTGAGAGCTGAACACCTGAGACAAGTCAGACGATTTTGACATTTTCACAAGCAGCCTATCACTTGCAAACTGTGCTATTTCTTCTGCCTATCGTCATTGTTGTGATTAGCACATCAGACACATTACATATGCCAGAAAGAAGTGGAGGTGCTAATCAGGAAAATGTAGTCTAGAAAAAGCTGCATTTTAGGGCGTTTACAAACCCATAGTCAGTTTCCTTTGGCTTGAATCAGGGGACATGGTGTAACTTCGGTTTGGTGCCGTTTCACATGGACAAAAATCAAGCGAACCATAATGTATTATCAAAAACCATCAAAAAGAGTGATAATTTCCTTCATTGGTCAGAAATTTGGTGCGGGAAAGGACTTTCTTGCGGGGTAAAACTTGTCCTTAGCCCATAATTTACAGCTGCTTAATGCACAGTGCTTCCTGTAGTTGGGTGGGACCACGTTGTCACTCCAAACAATGCTCTCCAGGGTTGGTTTGGAAATGCACCGAGACCACCCGCTCGACAAGGTCTTGGTCTGATTGAGTGCATTTTCTATTTTCTCATATGGCCAACTGAACCAAACTAAAGGGGAAACAACGCCAGGGTTTCAAGTAACTGCTCTAAACCAACTAGGTGTGAAAATCTTAACTAAGATGTAGTAATAAATCTTGTGGCTCAAAGCATTAAAAGTAAAGCCCGTAACTTTATTGTAAGAATCCTAATTTCACACTTTTCATTTTATTCCTTTCTTGACATTTTCTCACTATTGGGAGTGTATGTATATAATTCGACAGGATGATGGTTTGAGGCTAAATGATCAAAGCTGAACTCGAAAGAACAGATTCCAGTCGTAAGTTTATGGTTTGGTTGTCTCCATAACTCACTGGTCTCATGCACTAAGCAGTGGGCAATCCTCCCATTTCACTTTTCTTTTTTTCTTTTCATCGAGACAGTAAGACTGAGGGGGAAACAGGAGAGAAGGTTCTGGCGGGATTCAGTACTATTTCATTTACAGTGCTCCTTTGAAAGAATGGGGTCGCACTCGACAGTGAGGATATGTACGAGGAGTATTTATTCTAAGACAGGCAAAATGTTTTCGCCAGTCCCTTAAAAATCAAGGGATTCAGTACTAGACCAGCAGGATTACGACAGTGGTTTCTCGAGGCTAGGACACTGGATGATTTGCAGGCTGACCCGGGCTTTAACCATTCCACCATCTCTGCGCTTGGTGTTTTAGTTTTAACTTGTTCTTCTCCATCCATTTCCCCACAGAGCCGACAAGCAGCACGCAGGCCGAGGTGTCAGCGGGCCCGGGCCAGGAGGCGGAGCAGGCCGAGAGGGAGGTGCCATGCGGCTCCCAGGAGGAGGGCAGCGACATGGACCAGACGGAGCAACAGGCCCCCACTGGCGTACTGGAGAGCCCCGAGACCAGCAGGGACAGTGAGGAGAGCAACAGCGACCCGGTCAGCAGCAGCAGCAGCAGTAGCAGCAGCAGCAGTAGCAGTGGTAGCAGCAGTAGCACAGAGGAGAGTGCAGCAGCGGCCCGAGAAGACATAGCCCCCACTCCCTCCAGCAGTACGACTGAGCCCCCTACAGAGGGCGCCGTGGAAAGTGCCAGCTTGAACACTGGGACCAGTGAGGAGCCCATGGAGCAGGACTAGACTGAAGGCCTCCTGCAGCCACCTGTGACCATAAAACAACTTGTCCTTGAATCCAGCTTGACTGTCACTGGGGACGAGGAGAACTGCACCTCGTACTCAAGATGAACGCCTTGTCTCGCTTTTGGACACTCCTCCAAAATGGCTACCTGGCATTGATGTGGGCATACAAATAAATTTTCATTTGAAGTTTTTTTTTTAAACTGGAATATTTTATTGTTACTCTTATCCTCTATGATTATTTTTGAATTTCCCTGAAGACTTGTCGGTTTCCAAAGGGATTGGTTTCAGCAGCCTTGGAATTTCTTGAATATAGTTTTTTTTCTAGATGGGGTTGTTAGGATGCTGTGTTCTGGTTCTTTCTCTTTTCCCCATCCACTTCAACCATTTGTACATCTTGACAGGAAAGGTAGAGGTCTAAGTTTTGTACCCCCTAGCCCCAGTGGTTATCAGCTCCACACCATCAGGGTCAGAACAAAGCCACACCAGCCACTCATTATTTATGCAGCTGTTCTGGACATGAATGAGCTACTAACACCATTTCTGTTTTTGACTGAAGCACATCTAAAAATGTTCAGCCCCCCGAACACTGAACCACCACTATGTTGTTGCTTAAGTGCCACCACGGCTGTTAAGAAAATTTATCTTTTTTTTTTTTTTTTTTTAATTAATATTACTTGTCCATTTCCTTGTGAGATGGGAGACATAGAAGTAGTTTTCTCCATTGTGTCCTTATATTCTTTTTAACCATCTTTTGCTATGATACACTACCAACCCCACTGAAGAATTCTGACATGCTACCTTGTAGAGGCGTCCTATGTAAAATTATATATTTTGGATGCATAGAACCACCATAATTTATATGATCATTTCAACCTATTTTGGAGTATGTTTTTTGTTCTGTCTGCCAGTTCTAGTTTCCAAAACCAGCTGTAAGTACAAAGATGACTTCCGCTTTCTTTGTATCGTGATGTCACCATGTTGTTTCACAGACCGATATCCAGAGCAGTTACTGGTAACAGTTCTACACCTGTTTCTGCAGCTGTACTTTTTGATATTTAGAATTTTAAATTTCTGTAAAGTAGATTTTTGTAGATTGTAATACAGTATGTGTTCACTGCCTTTGTGAAACCATATATAATTGTATAATTTCTGTGTATACTCTGAATGCATTTGCTTTCAATGCGGTATTCAGAAACAGCAATAAATGTTAACATTTTTATGCGTTGTGGTCTTGCTTATTTGCCCAGGAGGCATCTCATCTATTTCCTGAGGTAGCCTTTGAACGTATCAGATCACCTCTTGCATTATGTAATGTCCCTCCTGAGCGTCTCTGATTATATTGTCCACATTCATACTTCCATTAATGTAATTGTTCCTGAAAATGTGTCTGAAGCCATTTGGCTAAAAATGCTTAAATGCTCATTTGGTTAGCCTGCTTCATGCTGCTACCAGTTTTGATGTGCACAAACAAATTATTTCCCAAAATGTTGACGAGGTACCAACAGTGTAATGGGGCTTTTCAACTGATGTTGTGTGTTGGCAAGCCTCTTGTGTAGAAGCTCACCCATTTTGACGGGCTTGTGTATCTGACTAAATCCATTTTGGGCACGTTGTCCTCCCATGAGAACCAAAACGTACTGAGGATCCAACCTTTTCGCACTAAATATACAGATCTTCTCATGTTGCCATGTCTCTACACCGAGGCCCTGAAAGGTGCTGTTGAAGGTCGGCTTACAAGACTGTCTACCGCTGCTGTCGTTTGGCTGCTGAAATTTGCCCGGGCTCTCTGAGGAAATAAAAAGTGGATTGCATAAATCCAAGCAGCACTGTTCAGCAGGAGGCACTATTTAAACTGTAGACTTTGAAGACTTGTCTCCAGGGAAATAAATGCCAGGTCAACAGGGGAATTAAAAGCAGCTCAGCATCAAATGAATCTTAATTTGATCCCAGCTTCATGAATGACAGAGGATATTATGGGGAGAGTATAGGCACACTGGTGGTGACTTAAAAGTTTCACGCTGGTCAGTTGACTCAATATCCTCTTTATATGCTCAATACGACTTAGACAATTTACACCGGATCTGATGTACTCCTGAATTTATCTGTCATTTCTTGTGTACTGTGGAGTTCTACTGCCCAAGTACCATTTACATGTGTGAAATTGCAAGATGAGCTGTTGTTTACACACTGCTGGGCTGTTGCTTTGTGCTCTACGTTACTTCTGAGTTGTCTTCCATGCCTTGAGCCTCGGGGAGCCGGATTCATTAGTTGGGGATAAAATTCTAGAAAGGTAAATATCTAAGCAGCTCTATTGTCAGGTCTACACTGAGAGAAGCTTATTACCCTCTGGCCTCCCCGAGAAACAAAAAACACTGAAAGCGCAGCACACCTCTTTTTATTACATGCCACATTTCTCTGCATTTTTTATTTTTATTGTGACACTCAACAAGGGAGCATGAAGTAGAGCAATCAACAAGGAAGGGGATTCTTTTTTATGTTAGTGTTTTTACTGTCAAATTATTTACTGGTGTTTCTGCATCCTATAAATTTGGTTGTTAAAAGCTGTGGATTTTTGTTTTTTGGCACGGTGTTGTAAATCATGCTAGGATGAAATAGAAATTCATCTGGTCACTAATCGCTTATCGCAATACGGTCACACATGACATCGTTATCTCACGGTCACAGATGTGTTTAAAGCTGTTCTCATTTGAAACATGCTTGGCGTTAAGGCGTCTGAATCTGCTGATGCTGATGTTTTTTGAAAGATATTTTAGTGGAGCCTTTGTTCAGTTCCCCTATTTGTTTTTACATGTACTGAGAACCTTTGCCAAGCTTTACGTTCTATGTCACACTGCCTGTATGCCTCGTTTATTCTACTTCAGGGGCTCCCAAATGTTTTCATAGCAAGGACCCCCCATGTAGACTTGCATTAGACCACTGGGCCCGCCATTTGATAAGATTATACATATTTTCCCCTAAGGAACGTAATCTGAGAAGACTGTTGTTAGCTATGGCTTGGTACATAATTATAATAGTCTGTACTGAGGCTGGGGTGATAACTGCAGTGAGGAGAGTGAAACCTTTGATCAAAATAGCCAGTAAAATAACTATGAAATGAAACTCTCCCTCATTTTGCTGGAGACCCCCCTGGAGCCCCCTCGAGGACCCCCTAGCGGCCCCTGGACCCCACTTTGAAAACCGCTGTATGTCGTTACAGCTCCATAATGTTTGAGTTTCATGCTTCGCCTCCCGACCCAAGAGAGGAGCGTTCAAAAGGAGCAGAAGTGAAACTTTCCTCGGCAGTAGCGCATAACAAATCAAACTAATTCTTTTTTCTTTTCAACCTATCATTATGATGAGCTTGAGGTGACGGTGAAGGCTAATTTCCATAACACTCCAGAGTCATCATGCGACCAGGGAAGACAATTAGAAGTTTCAGCCCGAACTTGCTGGAGTACTTAAGCGTTCTGCACACTCGGTGATGCTTATTTCAGATTTCATTGACGGCGTTTGGGACATTTATGCAAATGGAAAAAAAAAAACACGGGGAGAGTGCTAAAGTTGTGAGCGGGGGGGAACACTCTTAAGCGGTTGGAGAGGATTGAAAGTTCACAGATGGAGCGCGGTGTCTAGACTCCGGCGGTGGAGCAACAGCAGCAGCATCACCAATAGGCATGTCCTCTCTGCCGGGGTCAGGCAGCACCACGCGCAATCTCCGTGTCATCCAATAGAGGGTACTGTTTAGTTTCCGAGCCAGACCTAACATGCCTCGTCGGCCCCTGAAATCAGAATGCAGACTGAGTTTCCCCCCGCTGCTCCCGGTGAGCGGAGGCTGTGACACATTCAGCACATCACCCCGTACGCTCCTCCAAAACTCCTCTAAAACCGCAGACAGACACCATGACCTCCTCAGGCTACATCCACTCCACCGACTGGAGGAACTCGTCTCATTTTCATTTCTTTGGGAAAGGAACTTTAATCCGGTGCGTATGCAGATTCTGCAGCACAACAGGCATTTGATCAAACAATGGTTTGGATGGCAAAACCGTCTTCTTTTCATTGCCGGCATGCCAATCAAAATAGCTATGTTAATTTCTGCTGCTGCTGCTGCTGCTTGGTGGAGACTGTGACACATTCAGAATTCTTCAAAAACCAGACAGACATCAGATGAACTCCCACGTGTCTCGCTTTCATTTCTCGAGGGGGGAAAAGCTTTCATCAGAATGATCTAGAATCTGCTGCCTGTAAATACTGCCTTCTCATCTTGTGCTAAATCCCAACGAACACTGAGTATTTGTTAAGAAAATGAGCTAGATAACAAACAGATCTTTGCTACGTTACTAAATAGCTATGTTAGTGTCTCAATGGTGGAGAATTGGAGGCATTGGAGCAGCGAAAGTCACTGTCAAGTTACATTATCTGGCATGCAGCAAGGTCAAACATTCTGAACCGCTCTGACAACTGGCAAGCAGCGCTAGTGGGTGGGATGCTGCCCAGTCTGTGTTGGCAGACAGGGAGAAAACCGTTTGTTTTTCCACTTCAAGAACACCAAGTGCGCCTAAAAATGGAGGCGGTGGGCAGGCAGCACCACCGGAGGCCCCCAGACAGACTTCACTGGAAGCGCCCTGGCAGTGAGAAATACTACGCAATGTTATGAAATGCTCTGAAGAAGAGGCAGAGGTGGATTTCGAGCACTCGGAGACTCGGAGCTGCTCGGCGTGGGGGCGGCACACTAAGCGGGTGGCGATCCCAGGTAGCTGTTGTTTGAATTTCCACTTCTCTGTCAGAGTGGCATCATCAGAGAGAAAAAAAAACAGACACAGAGAGAGAGAGAGAGAGAGAGAGAGAGAGAGAGACTGCTTTGATTTAGCTGTTCTATTTATGTCATTGCCTATCAACGTCCTCTTTCAGATCGTTTTCAAGTCCCGTCAAATGATGATGCCAAGTTGGGAAATTCTAAGAGGTTACATAATACATGAAGTGGTGACATTTATGATGAGTAATAAAAGGCTGGCTCGAAGCCTCCAGTCGTGTTTGTCTTTGGCAGCTGCTTCTCATCCGGCCTGTGCTTCCCGGGAGAAAGTGCAACGGACGCCACTGTTCACCCACATGTTCGGGTCTCACTCTTGTCTCACTTCCCTCGGTGTGTTTTCTTTACCGAGGCAACAGGAAGGCTGCAACTTTGCAGAGTAAAGGCAACAGAGGAGAGCGGGCTCTGGTGGGATTTAATCCTCGGTCAGCCAAGAGAACATGTGGTTCCAGAAGCAGGCGTCTTAACCTCTGCAGCAAGTAGTGGGAAGTTAGTCTAAATGTTACAGTTATATGGTAAAGCGTTCAACAAGTACACTGCCGAAAGGCCTCCAAGACACGCTCTGATACTACAGGGATAAATAATTGTATTTATAATGATTTGTTTATGGTTATCAGGCTACTGTGAGAAAATATGTCTGCATAAAAGAGTCACCGCCCTGTTATTTCTGTAATTAAAATCAGCCCCTTGCATAAATACAATCTTGAGCGTGTGAATGTGCACGCCTGTGCATGTGTGCGCTTGTGTGTTTACACCCGTGCATGTGCTTCGCGTGCTTGTCCGTGTGTCTGTCCTACATCTGTTTGTGTTTTTCTGCTTCGTTTTCCGCGTCGCCCATCCGCCCCTGCTGCTCTGAAATGTCTCCCACAGAAGCAGAACCACGAAGACTCCCTAATGAAACACTTAGCCTTTCCGTTTCTAAGAAATAAATCCCAGATACTATCAAAATGTGGGAGGAGGGAAGCGTCTCACTCAGCGCAACAAGTCTATGCAAATCACTACAGTCAGACGTGTTATTTTTGCCTGCCTGAACCTCCACAGATAGCCTGACCAGGAACCTGCACCCTTACTAAGAGTTTGTTGAACTTTAACTCTGTGTTGGCTTGCTCATTTCATCTACTTTGCAGAATTTTCCTATTAAGGGCAGGTGTCTCCCATCATGCAATATCGCAAAAAAAAAAAACCTTTGCATTGCTGATACTTTCCCTGCACAGCGAGGGATTTGAAATGCTATTAAAAGTCATACAGAGATGTCTAAAAGAAGAAACATTCATTACCAGAGTTCATCAGGTTGCAGCCTCTCTACAAGTTCACTACACTCTAATGAAGTACACTAATTGACTTTACTGAACATGTTGGCAGCGCAGGGCTCCGTCTGCTTCCCCCCAGCCACTCAGTCTAATGGCACTGAAGGGTCTTGTTTATAACAGCCCAATGCTTTTAGAGGCCATTTTGGGAGAGGCAGGCTGCTCTTTGCGTGGGGTTGTAAAAAGTGTGAATGGGAGACTAATAAAGGCGCAATTACAGCAATTGTGTGAGTGGGTGTGTGTGTGTGTGTGTGTGGGTGTGATACTGGTGCTGAGTGTGATTGTATATGTGCATCCTGCTGGGGAAGAGCTGGGTTGCTTGGATGCTTTATAATGATAATGGATTGTTAGGCCACAGATGAGGGGGTTTCTATATGGGCTGCTGCTACCTGTCCAAGCAAAAGCTGACATAATTCATCCCAGGTTTTGTTTTTACGCTCGCTGGTTCAAGGATAGGTGACAGCAAATGCATAATAAATAAAAAATAAAAGAATACTGACTGGGCGGCTATTTCACTTGAACCATTAACACCAAATACAATCCGTGTTCATTTACTGGAGGACCTCAAAAACAGGCAAATGAAATGGAGTCTTTTAAGATGGCCACTTAAGTTGTATTGATTCGACTTTCACTTGGAAGATCATAAAGTTGAAATGTAGCTTGTGAGAACATGCCATGGGTGGATGAAAACAGTAGCTGTGGGAGGCCAGAAAAATATGTGTGCCATAAGCACAGTTCATTTACAGCAACAATAGAGCTCTTGTCACATTTAGAGCTGCTGGTTCTATTCTAAATCAATAGGCGAGAAATGAGTGCTACTCAGGGCTGCACACCGAGCACATCACACAGCCGAGAGGGCTAGGGATCAACGTATTATGTGGCCAGCACTTTAATTAATGGTGATACGTCATGGCACATACATCATCAATGTACTATACATGCATGGTGTGTGGTAAATGTTAAATGGTTGACATCTAGATAGTGAAAATCAAGCCTTCCTAGATATGTGGATTTCAGAGATGACTTACCTCATTCTTCCCAGGCAAACTACCCACCCACACACACACACACACACACACACACACACACACACACACACACACACATGCATGTCCCCGCATAACCAAGCACACACTCACTTATATCGTGCACATGCACACACACACACGCATGTACTCTCTCTTGCTCAAACACACACAGTACATGTACACGTTCCTGTCATTTAACAGGCAGCGATAGAACGTAACAGAGCATAATGTAAAAGTCATCAAAATGATTGACAATTTTTCATAATTATACGACAGTCGGAGCGCTGTCTTTTTCATCAACTGAAAATGATGTCTAAGTCTTTCAATTATGGCTTG
The DNA here is from genome assembly GCF_048128805.1 of Centroberyx gerrardi. Taxonomy (NCBI): domain Eukaryota; kingdom Metazoa; phylum Chordata; class Actinopteri; order Beryciformes; family Berycidae; genus Centroberyx; species Centroberyx gerrardi. Next base: position 29,650,446 of record NC_136001.1, read on the forward strand.
TGCCATGCTGAGACTCTAATTCCTTACTCCAGTGCTTCTCAAAGTGGAGCCCTTGAGGGGATCCTTTGAAAATGAGGAACAGTTTAATTTTACCATCATTTCATTTAGCACACTGCAACATTAGCTTGTGCAACTCTCAGACGGGTAGACTCCACTGTTGGACTCCTTACTCATTTTGCTACACTGCTCGTTATATTACCTTACGTTACACTGACTGCCCCTCTTGCCTTCAAAATCAGGCGACCTCGCTTGTGCGCTCCCGAGTGAACGATCAAGTCAGTAACACTAACCGATCTCTAACCATTCACAAGCATATTTTGAGAGCATACTGATGTTCTTTGTCTTTTCAAAAAATGCCAGTAACATAGCCGTGACTCTTCACCCTCTAAAAAGTTGGCAGGACGAACATTTTGTCTAACGCTGCCAAATAAGCGCTCTTTCTCAAAACCTCTGCATAGAGAGTCACACATTAGTACTTATTCTAATTCGATTTCAATTTTGGTATGTCAATTGAATTGGGAAAGCCATGATCCTGATGAAAATGTAATTTAGTGACTCATTCTCACATGCAGACACACACACACACTTGCCCCTGTGTGGCGGTATTTCAGTGACTGTTCCTGGCAGTTCTTCAGCTGTTAGTGAGTAAAGCAGAGGTGGTCTGATGACATAGACTGACCCTAGATGGATAGTCTAAAAGAAAGCAGAGAGAGAGAGAGAGAGAGAGAGAGAGAGCCAGTGAAAACTAGACTGGCCCTCTCACCTATCTGACAACCTTGGGGGCCGCTGGACTTGGGCTCTGTACTGCTGACAGTGGGCTGGATGATATTGGATTTGTGTTTTAATCATATAAACATCTTTCAGAGGCAGAGCTGCACTGGGCAAAAAGGCAAAAAATAATCTCATTGGTTGAGTTAAACCTCAGAGGGCGGAGCCAAAGAACCCACTGTTTTTTTGGAGCGCAAGCTAGCTAACTGCCAAAGAAGGAACTCGAAATGTAAATAAAAATATATACAGCGATGACTTCTTTTTCATTTCTTCATGAACATGACATTCATAATCTTGGAAAGTAAGCTAGGCTAGCTAGCTAACCTGGATAAGGATTTAGAGTTAGTAGCAGAGCGCTAGGCTTCATATTAACTTCCTCCTCTCTTACCTCCTGTCTTTTTCACTGGGCTGCAGTCTAATGATACTTAGCCAGAAAAACTGGTTCTTTGGCTCCGCCCTTTGAAGTTTACCAATGAGATTATTTTTTGACAAAATACATGTGTAAGAATGTATGTTCACTGAACAGTGAAGTTCACAGGCATGGTGATGCTCTCTCCCTCATTTGAATGAGAGCAGGCATGAAAATTTGGGGGGAAAGTGGGAAGGTGAGTGTCTAAAATTTTCATGTCTATGCAAATTTCAGGTGTTTGAAGTAAGTGTTAACAATTAGAATGGCAGGTGTCCATTTAAATGTTTGCTCATGAAACATCCCTGTCCAAGTTCTGCCTGTCCGACAAGAGACAGTGTTTCAGAAAAGCAGCATCCCATCCAGAGGAATAGGCCCTATACCACTGCATTTGCCTACACCCATTTCCAGAAGTTTCAAGCATAGTGGACGAGTCAAGTGGAAATTCACGGGGGCTAAAACTCCAATCTGCTGGATGATAAGTGGCTGCGGTCAGCGGTTAGTTCGGTCTCGGCGCTCTTCAGGAACACTGGCAGGATAATGAGGCTCAGCACATCCAATGAGATTTGCCCGCACTCGTCCGGTGAGACTGTCGTGACATCGCTGTACTTAACACTTAATGATGTAGGTGTTATCGAGCGCTGCACTCTGCAGAGTCTCTTTGAGCGCGAGCGCTGATATGCTTCGCACAAGAGCGAGAGCTAAATCCATTGGATCCAGTGGGAGACTCGGTGGTGTTAGAGGAATGACGGCCCGTCTTCCCCCTCCCCCCCCCCCTCCTCTCTCTTTCACTCACTCTCTCTTTCCTTGCTCCGTTGCCTTCATCCTGTTGACCAAAGCCTATGATATGGAATGTGTATAACGGATAAATTAGCTGTCAACCAATAAATCTATGCAAAGGGAGGCGTAGAGGTTCATGTGATCTGACCCAGGAAACTCCACTGTGGGAATGGCTGTGCGATGAGGGACGAGGCGTGGGAGGACGGAGCGCTGTGAGTTACGGCTGTGCCAGGCCATAAACAAAACACAACCAAGGAGACCTTTGAACCTAACAAGACCATGCAAGGTTCAAGGGTCAAATACGTAGTTAGAGACGTTTATGTGTCTCTGGCATTCAAAGAGTCAGCGCCCGTTTTTGGGTTAACTTCTGATGGAAATAAATGTAAGAAAACTATGTTATATGTTAAGATGTTTAATTAGACAAACGCGTTGCTATAGACTTCTGCACGTAAAATGAAGTCTGAATGTACACATAAGAAATATGCATGGCTCCTGTTGTCAGCTTCTTTACTTTAGAAAACAAAATTTACGCAGATTCCACGCAAAATATTTTTTTTTGTCTCCTATTACTTGCAGAATAACCAATGCAATGTCTCATACAAAAGCTAATCATGCTCCATTATTGTGGAGAAATACAGTATGTGCTCCCAGGTTCATTTCTAACCACCGGCTTGTCTCATACTGACAATTTCGAGATTGTAACAGACAAATAGAGCCTCATCGTTCCAGTGGGACATATAACTGTGTCGTTTGGGTGTCAGTTGCGATAGACAGTCACGCTCCCGGCCTCTGTCTCTTGGTTAAGGGGAAGGTTAGCAGCTATTCTAGCCGACAGGATACTTGCCACTTCATGGCCTGTCCTGACCTCTTAGTCAAAGTGCAAAGAAATGGCTCAAGGACAGAGGCATTAGCAGCCCACAGGCCAGGAAGGAATTGTATTTGTGTCAGGGTGGGAAACACTGGACCGCTGCCACCAGCCACACTGACACACGTTTTCGGCCACTGTAAAGGTCACTGAGAGTCAATGGGAAAACGAAACCTTCACACCATGTCAGCGATAAGTGCTGTAACCTTAAATAAACAAGCGGACTTCATTTGACCTCATGCTTTCACTTGTTTGACTTTGCTTTCCTGAAGTGTCTTTCAAAAATGGATTTTCTTTCTCTATTGTTGGCACGTATGTGACATTGAGTTCAACAAGTCACAGCAATGTTACAGTGATTGGAGAAGAGTATTTCTATGTTATTTAATAAAAAAGAGAGGCCTCTCACTTTGTTTCACCTTGTTTCAACAGGTATCTGCGCACAGCTCTCCCTCCTGGTACCCATTAAAGTTACCTAGATTTTGGAAACTTTAATATGAGGTATAACTTTCACACTCCAAATGATTTGGATTGACTACACATCTGACAGTATATTGGCTGTTTTCTTCAAAGCTGACTGATATGACTCCTTGTCCAGAGGCTTCTATTCACATTTGAATGGCATTGAAAGTAACAGTCCTTTATGTAAATCATACAATATTTTTATTCTATGCGGCAGGTGGAGAATCGTTCTTTTTGACAGTGTTTTTCGCATGAATACTGAGGCGCTCTGCACTCTGAAATATGATCTTGACAGAATGGTATAAAAAAAAGTATACTGAAATGCCAATATTACATACGGCCAATATTTCACTTTTCTTCATATATTCCAGTTGACAGCCATTTGAGGTTGAATTTCAAAACCTCTTAGTGCCCAGCTTCTCGCACGCTGTCAAGGCTTGTGCACATTTTGATCATATCTTATGCAAGTACACAACATGTTCCCGTACTCTTTCCTGTCATTAATCATTGTAATGCCTCTTTGTCGGTCCATCTCACACTTGCGATAAATCAGAATAGGGGTGTGAATTTTATTATTCATTTTATGTACGTGATACATTTAGTTACTTTTGTAGGCTCGCTCATCTATCCCGGGTGTCAGGTATGGTATTCACAGTGACATGTTTTTCCTGGATTGAAGTAAGACTGATAAAATGCTGGAGAATACAGCTGAGTGGTAGCTTCTTGAAAACAAGCCCCAGCTAATCAGAGGTGTGTGTTTTATTGTTGCCAAGCTGACAAGTTTGACATTGTTGCAGACAGCATGAAAGGTGAAGTCACTCAAGATACAGATGAGTATAATTTACGCTTCTTCACACCACCAATGCATAATTGGAACAAGCCTTGGGTTGTACGCAGTGAGAAGACGATGAGCTCTGCCTCTTGATATCTGAGTCCAAGAATGCAACTCACCTCAGGAAAGTAAATGCAGAGTCAGATAAGGAAAGACTTTGTTTGGAAATGTTGTTTGTTTTTGTTTCCCACACCATATTTCCATTTGTCCATATGAATATATATATATTTGTCCATATATATATGCCCATTTGTCCATATGAATATATATATATATATATATATGCAAAATGAAAATAAAAAATATTTATATGTATAATCTAAGTCTAAGGGGAAAACGGCTGTTTTGTGAAAACATAAATCCTTAGCTGTCAAGATCTAGCCGGCTTGTTAAGGAAATCTTAATACCAAGGATTGTTAACCACTGATCGGTAATACAAGTGATTAAGTCAAGGTCAGAACATTTGCTGTGGATACAACTAAATAACTCAACTAATGAATTGTGGAAAAGGAAATAAAAACACTAATCCATATTGGAAAAAAACATGATGATTGTATATGGAAAAGAATGTGGCCTCAAGACAGTCGGTAACTACAATGTTTTTCCATGTTGAGTTTCCCTTACATGCCAGCAATCATTCTGGAAGAGCAGGTTTAAGTTTTATGGTGAATATCACATTTTGGAACAAAACTCTTCAAATATTCAGAGGTCAAAGACCCAAATGCTCCGCGGGCACGGCTCCGCATCTGAGCCCCCTTCTCCGTTTTGGCTGATGTTAAAGCTGTGATGGAAAGAGCAAATATGTGGGTCAGCATTTCTTTCTGTTTATCCAGCAGCTTGCTCTCTTTAATCCAAGATGTGGGATCTGCGAACACGGTCTCCCCACCTGCTGAACTCTGATTTCTGGAACGATCAATACGCCTGCCTCCGAGGTTTCTTGCACCAAACGCAGGAGATGCATTTATTTTAATTTAGGTCACACTCAAATCAGGCACTAGAAGTCGAGGTTCGTACGCCTGATGCAATTTACAAAGACTTCCCATAAACAGCTCTCTGAATTGAGTTTCAGTGTGATTGTCACGAATGGATATTTTTGCCCGCTTTTTGTAAATATGCCCATGCGAGGCACATCGGCTGGCAGATAGAGAGTGGTCCAGGCTGGTGGAACAGGTAGGAGCCCTTCAGCGCTTCTCAGTCTCCACGGTGGAAACCGCGTCGCACTCAGCCAGCGCTAGCGGGCTGCCGGAGGAGCCGCCTGCTTATCAGTTAATGGATGAGCACACTGGAATGTCGGCCTGTTCTCCGCGCTGACATTTAAACAGATGAGTCCTGCTCTCCAGCCCAAACACAGGACTGTCAAACCAATGGGGAGAAGAACACTTTCATTCCAAAGATAAAAAAAAAAAAAAAAAAAATACATGGAGGCAGCAAAGCCAAGTATGTGATCAACTAATCTCCCGGCATTCATGGTGGGGGACATCCCAGAATTGATTGCGAAAGCTTTTTTGTTTGCCTTGCATGCCATATTGTTATCTCCCATTAAAAGACTGTGTACAGAGCCTTGCACTCAGACATAAATCACGAGGCTTGGGTTCGGTCAGGCTTGAGGAGGAGTAATCAATTATACTCTACCAGACATAGAGGAAGAGGCTGAGCTTGCACCCTTGGCTACTCTCATTATCATAATCATCCCCCTTGAGTGATGTGGACTCAAACAGAGAGACCAGCAAAAGGCCCTCAGAGATGAATTCATGAACTATCAGGCCCGACAGATACCTTACCATAAGTGGCCACACATTGCTTTTTTTTAATTCAACAGTTTAAAAATAATCTCTGAATGGACAAGTAGACTATTGTAGTAATCTGACTGAAGGAAATTAGTGGTGGTGAGGTATTTAGAGGGCTTCATGCCAGTGATTGAACAGTATAGATAAACTCCAGCAAACACTAATGACATTTTAATAAAACTCGAATAGTATCCCGTTCTGACAAGCGCTCAGACATTATAAACTCACCAGTGTTTTATCTTTAATCGCCGCGTGAGATATTGTTCGAAAAAACATGCGGATCACACTCTTGAATAGTGGATTAGCAAATGAACATGACTATGAACAAATACACTCAATGCATATTAATGTTGCCCTAATCGCTGTTGCCTCATCAAAAACAAAAGGATAAAGGTTCGGTGGGAGGTGAAATGACAAAAGTGTCAGCGGAGAGACGGAGCTTGCCTTTGTCCTCGGTAATGAGGCTCTGAGCTGCTAATTGAAGGATCATATGGGACTGAGGGGAGCAGGTCCCTCTAACAGATGGTAGGAGTCTGGAGTCAGATAAATAAACCATTACCCCAGCAAGGAGATAGCGCCATGCCAGCTTCCCTGACAACTTGGTTGCAACATTAAACATAGAGTATTTATGTCAGATCTCAGTCACAAACTGATGGACCACTTTATTAGACTGAGGATGACCTAAAAACCTATGGAAGGCCCTCCACACCACAAGATGAATGTAAGGAATGGGGATTCATAACATACCTGATGATAAGAGAAAAAAACTGCTGTTAGTAAACAATCTTTGTGGTTTTGACAAGCTGATTTCATGTCGTCAGCCTTCAGCCTTGTCAGATCTGGACAGCAGGGATCTCCGCTGACTGGACTGACATATGTTTATGCCAGCTTGATGCGCTGTTGCCCTACTTGGGCTCTGGCATGCGATACTGACACAGCCCATACTTTGTTTCTTAGCCCCAGGACTTCTACTATCATTATTACAATTTGGCAAATTCAGTGTCTGACTGTGTAAAGAAACGCCTTTGTTTAAGAACTCATATCTTGAATTGAGTGTGGCCATTGACCAAGCCTAAATAAAGACAGGACCATAGCTGTCACATTATAAGAAATGGACGGGTTTGTTAATAAAAGGCATGGCAATGCTGTAGAGTTTATGTAGTGAGCATTAACTGCAACTGATTACAAGAATTAGGATGAGAATGAAAGGAGCCAGAAAGGGATTTCTACACCTAAACAGTGGGCTACATTCATACAGAATAAGCTCTACCATTAGTGTTGGGCTACAGACAATGTGTCTCTCTTGGAGAAAGTAGGTCAAATTAGAGTTTGTCCCTGGCTTGAAATTGTAAGCTTGGCCCAACCTGAACCTGAAGCACTTTTATTCAAAAACAAACTGATTGTGAAGGGTATAGCTTTTAATGAGCAACTGAAGCCCAATATTACTAATAATTTCTTAATAATAAATAGCTACTAAGACATTTTCAGTGCTGTTCAACCCAAGCCCAAACCCACTGGGTCTACCTGGGTTAAGGTCAAGTTCTAAGCCAAGCCAGGGGAACATAAGCAGAATAAAGATTCATTCACTGGATGAAGAAACTGAAGAGTTCAGACTCCCAGCGTGCACACTCTGTATCATCACCATGCCAACTAATGCTGCTGGTTATCTTCTAGTAATTGTGATGGTGCTAAAATTCATTACAAGCTTAATCCATGGCTGTTCGGCCAGTCACTAAATAAAACACGTTGTGAGCTCTTGTGTGAGATTCCTAGTTTCACCATGCTCTGCCTAGCATATCCAACACCTCTTACAAATGACAAATCCCAACAACATTTGAAAGCTCATCATATATAAAACAATAATTTATTATTTCTCTCATTTTACAAGACATCAAATTGTGTGGCTAACTAAGGATTTGTTAAGCTGTGTTATTTTGTTCGATACATGGAGTCCTAAGAAAGCAAAAGCGACTACAATGTGCTTCAACAATAAACACAGATATTTCAATTTAAACAACATGTGAGGAATGTCTTCCTCTCACCATACATACACAATGACATTACGTTATGATGGTAGTCTACAGTATGTAACAGATGGTACATCGCTGGTGGTAACTTTAGAAAAACAGCACCGTTGGAGAGATATTCAAACTAAAAAAGTGGATTTGTTAAAAAACATTGTATTTTTTTTAATTTACAAAAGTCCTCTTGAAAAGGATTACGTGTTTGACCTTGCAGGGAAATAACATTGTTTCTTTCAATAAGCATAAAGTATGCATAACAGTAAAATACTGATAAGAGATATTTGTTAAGAACAAAATAAAACAAAAGTGTAAATGTTGGATGTTTACTTATGGCACACGGTCTTTACACACTTTCGAAACCTTCCAAAACTCTGATATTGTATTTTTTCCAATATTATTCAAAAGAACAAGCACAAAGGTAGAAAAGGTTATTGAAAGCATTTGAAAAACAGTTTCAAAATCATCCTCATTGCCATGTCCGAAAAAGTCTGACCATAGAGCACTTAATGGACCTTCTCTTGACCGCTGTAGGGGCAAATGTTCCTTCAGAAAAGGCTTTTCTTGTTTCCTATTTACAAAATGTTGCCACATTGAACGAGGCAGGAATCTCTACCCCAATTGGTAGTGTCCTATGTACAGTACATTACACACAGTCCCTCCTCCTCAGGCTGGCCTGGACCTGAACCTAGAGCCGGACCTAGACCGTGGTCACAGACAGGAGCGAGTTGTAAACCCTCGTGCCGTCTGGCGACTTGGTACCGTGGGTCAGCAGTTCCTGGATGGTCATCCAGTTGTCAAAGATTTTCTTGTTCCTCTTCTTCATCATCTTTTTGTGGCTCAGTTCGATGATGTTGGGCTCCTTTTTGTCTTCCTGGCTGGCTTGCTCCTTCAAACAGTCGGCTCGGCTCTGCTTCATGAACTCGCGGCGCTGCCTCTGCTCCTTGGCGCGGACGGCGTGCTGCTTCCTCTCTTCCTTGCTCCAGTAGCGGCCCATCTTCAGCTCGCTGATGGCGTCGTCGTCCGTGGTCATGCCGCTGCGCTCCTCGCGGATACGCAGGGCGCGCTCCCTCAGCAGCTTGTCCCGCACGGGCCGCTTGGTGATGTAGCGCGTGCCGTCGCTGCGGATCTTCACCTTCCACTCCATCTTGGGCTCCAGGTCGCCGGGAGAGACGGGGTCCCGGCACATGCTGACCAGGCTCATCTGGCTCTGGGCGTACTCTACGGCGGACTTCTGCTGGATCAGCTGCATGTAGCTCTGGTAGTGCTGCGCGTGGGCTGGGATGTGGGCGTGCTTGTAAGGTGAATGTGGCTGGGAAAGCATGGAGCTCCGCCCCGCCTTACTGGACTCTCCCAGCTTCCTCTCCTTGCCCTCTACCTGCAGGGCTCCATCTGGATCCTTGGAGGACGCCCTGCTTCGGCTGGGGCCGCCGGCCTCCTGGACGGGGGACAGGAGGGGCTTGAGGATCCTGCCGTTGGCGCCGGCGGAGCCCGAGGCCCCGGCCGGACCCTGGTTCTCCGCTCCCCGACGAAGGGAGTTGTCCGGAGACAGCTCCAAGGTGAGAGGGGTGCTGCGGCAGCTCTCGCCGGTGTTGTAGGCGCTGGAGCTGTCCTTGTCCGATTTCTCCGGCAGCTCGGTGATGTCGGAGAGCTCGTGGCGGCGCGCGTCGATGCTGGTGTTGTAGTTGCGGAAGCCGCTGTTGTGGAGCATCCAGGACTCGCGGTACTGCTCCCTCAGCTGCTGCATCTTGTGGGCACGGACGATATTCAGGCACTCCAGCTCGATGGTGCGCAGCTCCTCGTTGAGCAGCTCCAGCTCTTTGTCCACGCCCTCCTGGTCCTGGCCTCCGGCCCCGCCGCCCTGGCAGTACAGCCCCTGGCCTCCGGTGTTCCTCACTTGGCACTTGAGCTCCAGGAGTTCTCGGAAGCGCTCGCACTCGTCCGCCGGGATGCCGAGGAAGTCCGTGTCGGCGTAGTCGGCGGAGATGAAGGACTCGCTGCTGAAGGGCAGGTCGGTGCTGCCCAGGGTGTCCTGGCTGTACGTCAGCTTCCTGCAGCTGCCCAGCGTGTTGGAGGCCGTGGTCTGGTCGTCGCCGAGGTTCTCCTGCTCCGAGCTCTCGTCGTTCCGCGTGCTCTCGTCGGTGCGCCCCACCCCGCTGTCCTTCTCATGGTGGTTGGATAGCAGCGTGGCTGTGTCTGTGGTGCCGCCATCCTCCTCATGCTTCTTCTGGAACAACAGACAACAAAATGGCTAAGAAATACAGTTGCATTCATGCAGAAAGGCATTGCATTTAATGTGGATAGCAATACTGCAATTAAATTGATATAATTATACTGTAGATACTGGTTTGTAATTATAGTGGGTGATTACACAGGACACAGTGGTGATAAAACTATTTTCACAATTTCTTTTATTATTTAAGTGACAAATAAATCATCAGTATCCCTGCTGACTTTGCTTGCTTACTGGTATCATGTGTGAAATACAAAGTTGTTTTCATAACTGACTCAGTGATGAATGATGCATTATAAACAGGAAGCATATCGACTAGTGAGGGTTATGAACTGCTTGCCAACCTTGTAAACAAGAGTATACCACACAGTTGGTAATCAAAATGTGGTCAAAATGAAAATGTTGATATTTATGGTTCACTCACTTTTTTAGTAGGGATAATACAGATCTGATGATAATTTCAGTATTGTTGAAATATTAGGACTTTAGGGAGCTTTTTGATTTAAAATGGACCTAAAAACTGACTGTTCACATAGTTTTTGCAAATGAAAATGTGCTTTTCCACATGGCATCGTCACTTTTTTTTTGACAATGGAAAAAAAAAACAATTGCGAAAAACAATTGCTGAACAGCTGCTAGCCTCTGCAGATTTGGCTCACCTAAAATAATCTATAACCGAACATATGTGTTAGTGCAGATTGATTGAGCTAGTTTGCCGCTTCATGCTGTGTGTGTGTGTGTGTGTGTGTGTGTGTGTGTGTACCTGCTGCAGCATGCTGGCAGTGAACTGCATGGCCTGATGGTGCTGCTGCTCCAGCATGTCCATGTGGAGGTCATCCAGGAAGTCGTTCCTGTCATCATCCATCCAGCCCTCGTCCAGCTGATACACACAGTGGGGAGACGGGAGAGTTCATCACACGCAAATACTCAACTGACGTAAAGTTTCATTCCAAAATGGCACATCTACCATCAAAACTCCTACTCTTATAAATTGACTGTGGGCATGAAAATTAAAAAAAGGACATAAGATCACATTTTTTGTTCCAGGAGGGAAATATAGTGTTTTGGCATGAAACGCTTCATTGTCACAAATCTTCATGTTCAGTTTACACCCAGAATGACAAAAATAAATACCTGTATCTCTGGCCTGGCCACCAGTAGAGAGATATTCTGGTTCTCCTCACTGGTCAACAATGCTAGAGCGTCCTCCCGGTTCTGGATCTCAACACCATTGATCTGGAGGGACACAGGAAGGACTGATGAGAAACCTGGTCTTTGTTTCAGTTACATATCATTGCAGTTTGTAGCCTTGAAGGTTGTACATTCACATTTAATTCTAAGCAACAAGTGCAACATGGACTGAAAACGCTAAAACTGCAGATCCCAGTGTAAGGAAAAAGTAAATAAAATAGTTTTTGTTTTCCCGGGACATTCATGAATCATTCATCAGCAAGTAACCGCAGTTCCTGCAGAGCTCACAGACAGCTTACCTGGATGATTTTGTCCCCTTCTCTAATTCTGCCGTCCTTTGCAGCAATGCTGTTTGGATCAATCTAAAGTAAACACAGAATACGGTTGTTAACACTGGATGACTTTTTCCCACCCCGAGATTACTCTTTCTACATTTTCCATTTAGATTCTCTTATTCACTCTTACTCTTATGCAAAGGTCAGGGCCTCTGTGCCCTTGCAATATTCCTGTGAGTGTAGAGCTATCATGTAAGAGCCGGGAATAGAAATACATTTAAAGTGAAGGAGAGAGGTGAAAGGGATTTCTTTAGAGAGCGAGTAGTGTGAGTAGAGGGAAATGTGAGGTACTTCTTGAAGTATCTGTTTCTACCAAACAGCATCATTCTTGAAGATTTTGTAGTTGCCATTTACTGTATAGATTTCAGAGCCTCATACCTCACTAACGTAGATCCCGGTCTCATCCTCATCATCAGTCCTGTAGCAGACCGTCAGGCCGAGCTTGTCTTGGATATTGATTCGGTACAAGTCTACTTCCTGGAAAGACACAAGAACACAAACTCCAGGTTACATCCCATCCATGTTACATGATTTTTTTTTTTTCAAAATTGAGCGTAGAATTGTTTTATGTTTTCTGATGTTTTCCTGGGCGCACAAAATATATCGACTACGAAATGGGGATCATAGAGCAACGGTGATCCATCAATCACTGTAATGAATCTTTCAGCTGGACGCAGGGAAGCCGCCGCGTCTCTCAGAAGCCCGCTGACAGCATGAGAGATGACACAGTGGCCCGCAGACGGGCAGAGTCCCGTTTTTCACTTGTCAACACCTGTAATCTCAGAGATACAGATAAAGATACGAGCTGCGCTGCTCTTCGGGGGCAGGGGACGGGCTCCGAGAGGGTTAAACCCCCCAAAACTGTTCCGAAGTGCGGCAGCTGACTACTGAAAGCTCCTCTAATCTGCTGCAAAGCAGACTGCTTCCCGGTTTCAGGCATAAATGCTCTGAGGGAATTTCCAAAACATACAGAACATACAGTAAATGTGCTGTACACACCCTGCAAACGGTGAGGTTTCATTTGCACACAAAGCTTTTTAATCTAATCGACTCGCTTTAATAACTCACTACCTAAAACACCCTCTGTGACCCTCCTTACCCGTCATCTGGATTCATGTCCAGACTAGTTTGTGCCTTTGTTGTGGCACTGCAGCATAAGCTCTTTAAATGTTGTGTAATGTTGTTATGCAAATGCAGCCGCCAGCAGTCAGGAGCGGGTGATAAGCCTCGGAGGGCCAGTGGGCGGACTGGGAAATACTTCAAAACAACGGGATGTACACTGAGAGGAAAATGTACGAAGGCGAGACACTGAATGAAACGGATGATCTGACCAAAACAGAGAAGCACCGGATCCTTCGTCACCCGTACAACTCACAAGGACTCTGGGTGTGAGGCGGTGTTTGTGTCTGCTGTGCATCTGCCCTGAACTTCACCTCTCTGCTCCCAGCCTTCATAGCTCCTCCACGGATATTAATATCGAGCAGTAGGGTGGCTGGGGTGGGGGTTGGGACGGGGTGGGGTGGGGGGGGGGTCGGCGGAGGTCAGACCGGAGGCCCGAGAGCCGCGATCCCCCGGCTCCGTCCTCATCGCGGCCTCATCCAGGCATTGTTAATGTGCATCATCAGATCCATCACCGCAGACCTATTATCTGTGCCGTCTAATTATCCGCCGCGGCTGATCCACATCGCCGAGGAGCCGGGGGGGGAAGACGTATCGGGCCTTGTCACTAATAAGTAATGATGTCACCGTTCTGCATCTGCTTGGAACAAAAAACCCGCCATCTCGATTCCTGTCTGGCCTCCGTCTCGGTGTCTTTATGCAGGGAGAGCATCAATAACTGTGATGCATCAGGAGGAGAGGGCCTGCGGTGGAGTAGCGGGGCCATTGGGCTGGAGACACAGAGGCTACCTCGGCCCCCGCTTATGGAGCAATATCGCATCGCCGTCTGGATGTACGTCTTCATTGAGGAGACAGTGGAGTGGCAGAGATGGAGATGGTGTTTTACCTCATATTCCAGCTCCTCCCGCTCTATGTCCTGCTGGATGCCCTCCAGGAAATCGTTGGGGTCGAAATAGGCGTGTCCCGGAGGATGCCTGAGAAAAGCAACAGAGAGTAAGATAGCGTTGAAAACATTGTAACTCCAAGTATTTTAACATAAATTGAAGGATGACATGTTCCTCTATGGGTTGACGAAGTTCTACAGGCCTTGGGCTTATGAAAACCTTTCAAAACCCATCGGATAAACTCTAAAATACACGGTCGTCAAGCTAAATATAGCGGTTTTTCTTAGTTCCTGAAAAGTTGACAATTTGGAGACACAATGACGATATCCTGGAAAGGAACGCAATGCTAATTCAACACAAAGAAGTGGCAAACTGATGACAGATTTAAAAAAAAGTCAAAATCAAAGAAAAAACATATTTGTCAATCTAGATTTAATTCTGCTCCTAAGACAGAAAATGACATGAAAATTAGAGAGAAAGTAATAAGGGCCCAGTGCAGAAGTCACTCCTGAATCAGATACAGCTATACCCCGAGGCTAATCACAAATTAACATGCCATGTTATTAATTTGACTCGGAAATCAATTAAAGAAATCATGATTGATCTTTGAAGAGCGGCTGCTTCCGCCACAGCGTGCGAAACGACGGACCCTGAAGGCTCCGGGGCCACACGCGCCGAAAGAATAGATGGAATTCGCGAATATGCAAATACGAAGGAACAGAAGCGTTTAAATGTGGCTGCGTGCCCCGGGAGGAGCCGCCGTCTCCGTCTCCCGTGAGTGACAGAGCTGTGAACAGTCTGGTCTGGAGAAAAGACGAGGTGTCGCTGTCTCAATTTACTGATAGGGTGAAAAGTCTCAGTGTGTCTGGGAGTGGAGTGACCTTTTCAGCATCGGCGATTTCCGAAACCAAAACTTTTCCGTCTTGTATCCTAGGTTTAAAATGGACTCTCCGGCAAAGAGAGTCTACGCTTCATCCTATATTATATATCAGCTCAGATTTCATTCCTCTGTATACCTGGGAGCGATCAAACTTCATCACAGCGTGGTGAAAATGATTTTCTACAAATCATATCTGCTCTTTATTGAGCAGTATCTAATTAATAAAAGGAAATTAAAGTTGTATCGTTGTGAAAATTCTACTTGACCTATAAATCTTCACACCTTATCTGCGATTTTTCACACAACTCCCATAACCCTTTTCTCATTTGTATGAATTTTGATAATGTCACACGACGGGAGAACATACTTCTGGGTTCTTCATCTATTACTTTAAAGAGAGGGATATAGGGATATATATATATATAGCTATATCTTTTTATGATGGTAAGATCACACATATTGCATGAGATCACATTGAAATTAATAATTCAAATAATGAATTAGGCCTATATGTCATGGCCGTGAATGTGCTGTGAGACCGGACTTGAGCCAAGCTGGTACTCACTCCTCTGGAAGCAGGTACTGCTCCAGCACGGCCATGGTGGGCGCCGAGGCAGGCAGCTTGGTGAGGGCCATAATGTGCTGGAAGGTGATGTCGGTCTGGGTGCTGATGTCCGCCAGCTGGGCGTCAGCGGCGGGGCCGGCCGGTTTGGGGCGCGGGGCCCGGCGCAGGACCTGGACCATGATGGGCTCCTTGGCGGTGCGGAAGGCCTCCACCGCCTGGTCGTGGGTGGCCTTCGACAGGTCCTTCCCATTGACCTGGATGGAGAGGGGCGACAAGCAGAGAGGGATGCATGGTTAGACACTAAATAGAAAAACCAAAGCGGTGAAGGCTGCTATCAAAGTTGAGAGAGAAGAAGATATTGAGCTTGCATACTGTATTCTGCTCACATTGCCAAAAACAACAAAATTGCTCTTCATCAAACATTGATAAGTGACATTTTCAGCACAACGCTCTTCATTAGACTGCTAGATTTTGGAAAACAACCCTTTAAGATGCAAATAAAAACTACACACATTTTGGATTCTGTTCAGCAACTGTTGCTAAAGATTCTGTTTTCGTTCTTATATTGGCTGATGGAGAAGAAATGACTCAAACAGGAGGGAAATCATGCAAACGTTTAGTTTCCCTCGGAGTCTTGACCTCTTCCGTCTAACAGGATATTCAGTACGGCAAACGATGTAATCATATCTCCGATGATTAAAGCGTCACACCGAGCGCGGAGCCCACACAAACACGGCGGCGCTATTCCATTTGAGAAAGGAGTTATTACTGCCTCAGCTTGTTTTACAGGGTCACAGCCGGACCGAGCCGAGTAAGACCTTAATTAGAAAGAGTCTCTCTTTAATTAATCAAGGTCATTAGCTGGGGCTGCATGGAGGAAGCCTCATTTAGCTAAGTAATTTCTCAGCGGAGGATAAATTTGACCTCCCGTCAGAGACAGTGGAGTGGGCGCAGCGTGTTAACCTGAGAAGATTAATTTGAGCAAGAGGCCGCCGCGTGTCGCAGAGAAGAGGCTAATTAAGTTTGGTTGAACCACTTAAGGCCTCTGTGTGCCGATGAAAGATGAGCACACACCCTGAGCCGCCGCTCTCGACGGAACGTGTCACCGGAATCCGACGAGACTCTAGAATTAAATAAAGCGTATCCGTGTCTACATGCGGAACTGTGTCATCCAAAATGTCAGACGGACGGAGGAGACGTTTGATTAAATCTGAGGATATTCGGCAAAAAAAAACAACAAAAAAAAGCAAGTGCTGCGGGAACAAAAGACGTAGGAGGAACCGATAGAGGCAGCGGTGAACTTCATTAAGATGCCAGGGTGGCGGCGGGGGAGAGACGAGAGTCTGCCGCGGCGGCCGCCTGCATATTGCGTCCCGGGTCAACACGCTGGCCCTCGGCTTATCGGGGGCTTCCACAGAGCCGCTGTTCCGCTTTCAATCACCACATCACACGGAATTTGTTGGTTTGTGATTCCTGGACGTGTCGAGAGCTTTGATAGGATCTCAGCCCGGGGCTCTTCTCATTTCACAGGCTCCACGCTCCCTCCTCCTCCCCTACACACACACACACACACACACACACACACACACACATCCAGAGCCTCCTTAAGAATGATGCTACTGTTTACAGGGACCTGTCTGAAGCAAAAGAGCTGCATCTCAAGCAAGCACGCAGTGTTGCGAGTCATTAGGCGCGTCATTAATCTTTAGCATCCCTTCTCACTCTCCCTGACATCCAACACGCATACAAGACCGTGGTTAAGGATTAATTTTCTGATAAGCATGCGGCTGCTTATTACCGTTGCCTCCGGCTGTATTTGTCTCATTCTAATTCACGGCGTAGTTTGCAGACTCAACGACGCCGCTGCATATCAGGAGTAGCAGCAATAAAAAAAAAACACATCCAGGGAATATTGTGATATCTTTATATATTTATAAAACCCCTGACTCAGACCATGCAAGAATTGAGAGTTCATATTTTCATAAAAGAAAACGCACAGTCCAAGACTAAACCCAATGTATTGAGTGTGTGCGTGTGTGTGTGTGTGTGTGTGTGTGCAGGGGAAGGAGGAAGGAAGAAGGAGAGGAGGGAACTTGATGCAGCTCAAGTCAGGAGAGGCTATGTGCCCACTAATAACCAGAGAGGATTAATGCTAATCCTGGGCCTGCAGGATAATTGGATCATCTCGAAGGGCTTAAACTTCCACTTCTTCTACATCAAAACTTGGCCAAAAAAATTAATAGCTCCACTATTTGCAGTTCGCTCTGAATAATTGGACATTGAGAAAAAGGGGAGTTCACAAAATCGATCTCACAGCAAAAAAATACCGATATCATAAGAAAACCAAAGCGGAGAAAACTGAAGATTCAAGATTATCGCCTATTCATGCAAGCAAAGAGTGGAAAATTGTCTTCAACGTTGTGTCCTGGTTCAAACAAATGTCACAATCAGCAGATAAAAAAAGACATCTATATCAAATCTTTTTTTTTTGTTGTTGTTGTTGCTGGTATGAGTTTAAATGGTGAGAATAAGGCCTTCCCACAAGCACCCGGGACCTCACCCCCTCTGCCCCGTCCGCTTCCCAGAGAGCGCTGCGACGTCGCACATCAGCTGAGAGGAATACAAGCGCCTTTGTGTCGTCTCCTCTCTCTTGAGCATGCAGGCTCAAACAGACAAACCTGGTTGCCAGGAATCCCGGGGCTACTTGAAGGCAGCGACCCAGAGACAAAGCCTTTTACCCCCTTCTTGTTGAGCCCGGAGCTTTCTGCCTCACTGCTCCCAAAGGGGGAGAGAGCCGCCTCCCAGCTGAGGAGGAGGGGGGGGGTCCCACAGCCTCCATTCACATCCCTCACCTCTTGACACAGACCGGCCCTTTGCGGCACACTGGGAAAAAACACACAACACTCCCCCCCGGCACAATACACAATGCCTGACCACCGCTGGGCTCCCGGACTCTGTAGCGTTAACCCTGCACCCCTAACACAGCGGAGTAACAGAAAACTCAATTTAAAGCTGATGCGGTAATGAACCAAAGCGACGTGTCTCTAGCCGCTGAAGCAAACAGTGCATATTTCCTCAGAGGTTATCAGCAGCTGGGTTCGCAAATACCAAACACGAGCGGGCGTCGTTGGCGCCGACGCGACACGGCGATGACTGACGCGCAGAAACGACTCTGTCAACCTTTGCCGCATCCTCGGAGAGAGGGGTCTCTGGTAAATCCGCTTTAATGACAAGAGGGCGGCGAGGCCCTACTTAAAGGAATACTAATGAGGTCTAAATCACACACGGCCGCTGTGTCGGTGCCGGGGCCGAGCCAGTGAGGAATTTACACAGCTGTGGCTTTGTTATTCGGAGCCCGATTTCTTTAATTAAAAATATCACATCCGGCCTCTGAAGCGACAGCGGTGAGCGTGAAGTCATATTTCCGCGCAGGACAACAATTCGGGATCTCGGTCGCTCCCGACACTCTTCTCGTGATAGATATGTCAGTCTTCATCCTCCGGGTAATAATTAGGGGCAGCAGGGGAGAGCCATGCCGTGATCCCCGGCTCATCCAGGCGTCCTCCCCGGAATGCAAATCAGGCCAGATTGAGACGTTGATCTGTGTGTGTGTGTGTGTGTGTGTGTGTGTGCATTTCCTATTCCCTGATTGCTGACCTGCTGCCGAAGATGCTTATCTGTAAGGCAGCAAGCGCAGTCTCTTTCATTATCTTCGGTAGACGGGGTGAGGCTGCCTCAGGTGAACTAAATGAATGTGTTATAAAACTTTTCATTCCTCATTTATTCTGCATTTAACCGGGCCGCCTCACTTGAAATCGAGATTCGAGTCCTAACAAAACAAACATTCAACAAATGACACAATACAATCCAGTCGCACGTTCCAGCGGTCAAGCAGCCGGGGACATACTTTATAAAAAGAACTGCAAGCATCATTGAAAATGTGAGATATCATTGCTTTAAAATCAATGAGGGGGAGAAAACTAGCAACAGCAACACCGGATGGGCCGAAACATAATCCACTGTACTCAGTATTATTGTATAGAAAAGGCTTTGCAGGATATTAAGCCAATTCACTGACCGCGTTGTGTAACATTAGTCTTTGATATGACCGTTCAATCAGCGCCTAATCCTTTAATAAAGCAAAGAAGAACATCATTAAAGAGCCACTGTTTCAGTTCCTCGGGGAGACGCAGTGAGGTGAACAGAGTGGAAACTCTGCCAGGCGGGCGCTCGCCTTTCAAAGGGCCGGGCAGAGAAACCCTGGGAACTTCACTCTATAGAACGAGCGCTTAAAGAGGCTGGAGAGCCGGGGCGCTCGCCTCCCTTTCTGCTCGGATACACTCCTTGAACAAATTCTTCAAAGTCTGTATTTCGGGAACAGAGAGAGGAGTGCTGACGCGATAGAGAGCGTGAAGACTTGAAGGCTTATTTTTTCGGGGGGCCTGCGCAGCGTTTGAGTGGCAGTCTGAATGTGGGTCACTCGGCTTGAAAACCGCAGTTAATCCCCCTTTTATTTCACATTTAACCATTTTCATAAGAAAGAGAAGGAACTCGCAGGAACAGGCGGCGGGGTCTCGCTCGGTGTGTGTGTGTGCGTGCGCGTGCGGGTGCGACTCTATGTGTGTATTTAAATGTGTACATATTGTTCTTTTAACTGACTGGACAGGAAAGTCTCCATGGTGTGAGACTTAAAAACACAGCAGACTTTATTTACCACAGCGTGCGAGCTTACTGAGGATTACAGAACAAACAGCTAGAAACTTAATGCTGGCTGAAAGAGACACCACTGTTTAGTTTCACCTAATCTGATTTAAGCATGGGACATTGTGTTATCCACAGTTGATCAATTAAGCACCCAAATCACTTCCGGTACGCTTTCTGCTGCCATTCTCTGCTCCAACGAGCCAATGTTTAGCTTTCTTTTTTACTTTTAACAATCCCTTTTTTTTTAATGAAATATCACTCATCTAAAAATGGAAAAAGGACCGGATGGTTCTTCATTACTAACACACTCGTAAAACTTCCTTTAGCGCCGCACCCTCCAGCCCATCTGTGAGCCAATCCAAACCCTCCCAGCTGGGCATCATTCGGAGAAAAACAGTGATTCACACACACAACCCAAATCCACAGACAAAAACTTTGAATTGAATACAGGCAGTATTCCAAAGTCTCCCTTAGGGGCAAGCTTCCCAGTCTCCCAGCTAGTTTTTAAGTGGGAGGCAACATGAGAGCCAGGTACATGCAGTAGTGTTGGCAGTAACACACACCGTATCACACAACGGTCCGAACTGATTGTAGAGGGAAAATGTACTACATGCTGCATTTTAACATCAGTAAATCATCACCATGTTAACTTGGAGACACAAAATTACCATAAACAATAAACAAATGGACCACTGCTGAGAAGCCTCTACACTGCGTTTTACATTGTGTGCCACTGGGTTGGATTTCGTGGGAAATCAGCTGGATTGCTTTACCAACATGTTTGTCCTCTTCAGTAAAGCAGAAGAGAGAAAAACAAAGAGAGAAAACAAATGCACAATTAGTGACTTCAGGGAGGGAGAGGGGAGGACATCCTCTTTAGTAACTCTTTCTTTTGGGGGAAATATGGTCTTAATTTTGACTCGCACAAACAATACAACTGGTGTGAGATAGACAGTAGAGGCTACCAAATCATCTTGACCATGGTCTCATTTGTTTACAGTAATTATACCAAGCTATCACAATTAATGACAGTAATATGTTGAAAAATGCTACATGTAGCACCTTTAAGGGAGGGTGCAGCTCTTGGGGAAAGTAACATCAGCTGCGTTGTGTCACCCTTCATCAGGACCATTATCTCACTCCACTACCCCGGGCATCCCCTCCCCGTCCAGCCTCAGCAGCTCAAGACACACACACACTGAAACACACACACACACACTGAAACACACACACACACAGACACAGACACAAACCCACACATACCTATTCCCTGTGAGCGCCGACAGAACACTGAGCTCTACACCAGAGCCAAGTCTGTTTGTTCAAGTCAGCAAAGTCAAGTTTGCTCCGGCGGCGATCAAACAGACACGCTCTGTGCAGTTTTCACAGCACAACACAGAGAAACACACCATCAGATGTGAGAGAAGAGGAACAAAAGGGGGCAAAAGTGGGCTACATTCATGATCACACAGCACGAACAAAATAGCGCACAGCCAAGCAACGCACTGACTGCAGTAATAAAGGAAGGATGGTCGCCTCTCCACAGAAGGATGATAGCTCTCTCCCAGGTGGCATCCACAGACCAGACTGCAACACACTCCGGTCACCATTACTGACACATAATGCCAGGAGAGGAAGAGGAGGGGCTCCTGGGTGAACAAGCTGCTGGAGGAGGCTCCTTTTTCCAGCCTGATAATGAGAAATAATGATCCTCAATCATCTGCATTCAAATGTCCCCAGCAACTTGGAGCTATTTAATAGCTCCTCATAGCCCACTGTGTAGATGTTTTATTCATTACGGGGTGTATCCACACACACACACATACACACACACACACGCTGGGAACTTGTAGCCTTATTCACAAGGTGCATGGATGCTAATGATATAATCAGCTAACTCTTAATCATGTACTGTGGCTATCATGCTCATGTATTGCTGATCTTTCTTTGTGGCTGTGTCCGTTATACAAAAATAAAATGTTTAGAAAACAGCTGATTTGTGCAGATCAAGCGTACTCTATTATGGGAAAAGCCTCTTTAAGACCCCATAACAACAACGGCTATTCTTTGTTATCCACTGCAATTCTGCGAGGTCGACCCTTAATCTCCTGATGCGTCTGCACACAGTTAAAACCATATAACAATCCCATTCAAGCCTCCTTGTAAAGGGATCAGGCGGACTCGTCTGTACAGGGCGGCACAAACTAACATCTGCGACTCCCATATGGGTCGCAATTGTGACGTCTTTCTATTTTAGGAAATGGACTTGGGCTTTATGGCAAATGCAATAATCTCCGTGTCGCTGGTATAACCTCTATGTGGTATTGTCTGCTGGCTGTCGGAGGATCTGAGATTACAAGTGCTGTCATGCAGGGGTAAATGAGGAGCTATGGTTTACAATGAAAGACTCATGGGACTTCTTAATTGTGACTGACATGGTCCATGGGCATAACACTAAGCCACTGGACATCTGACATTGTTTGGACGTTACATCTATGTTGAGGGACGTCTATATGTGGCCCGTTTTCATATATTTAGTCTGGCAGCTGCTGTAGTGTCAGCTGAAATCCTTTTAAATCTACTTTCTAACTTTGCCTGAATTGAAGGATTACATGGTCCCTCTATAGGTTGAGAAAATGTTATGAAACCCTTTCCAAACCCATCGATAAATTCAAAAACGCACTCTGCTGTGTCTTAATTCCTGAAAAACTGACATTCTGTAGATGCCAGGCTTTCATCTAACAGCAATGTTTTTTTTCACTATGCTTTCAAAGCCCTTTGCTAATATTTGGACAATCACTGCTGCTTTTCACCGTTTTGCTTGCTGCTTTGTCACCGTACTGTTCTGCCTCTGCGGCGCCTGCGATCTCTCTCTGCCATTTGCCGGACTGACAGTAAGTACACGGGCTCCTGCGAGGGCTCCCCTGTGGCCGCCAGCCACCTGCTCCAGTGTTTAACAGATGTGACGGCGCACCGGGGCCGATCTTAGCCGTTATTAAAAACACACAGTGTCAGGCTCCGCCGGCCTCGCTCGGCGCTGGCGATCCCCCGCTTTTGTCTCTGTACGCCGCCTCTGTCAAGCCTCATTACGAGGCGAGGGCCGAGCGGAGCGGGTCGCATCTCCGCGAGTTCCCTTTGGTCGTGGCCGCTTTGATGACAGGGGTCTCTGACAGCGGTAGTGTGTGTGTGTGTGTGTGTGTATGGGGGGGAGGAGGGGGGGGTTCAGAGCTGTCTTGTACAAATATTTCCATCTCATTTTTCTGTCTGTCTGGTCCAAAGGATGTCACACTGAGACCATCTGGCGCGGTGACAACTCGGCTTCTCGAACCGAGCGTGACATCTCCGCAGCCTTCGCTCAGAAATATAGCCTAATTAGGAAACTGGCACTTCCACACAGCTTCAGATAGGAAATGTTCAAGCGGGCTCATTTGTAGACTCCCGTTTCCTCCGCAGATCAATCGTTTTCGCTTTAAGACGCCGTTCCTCCGCGGCGAGCATCGGAGGGAGAAAAACAGACAGAGGAAGAGAGAGAGAGAGAGAGAGAGATGCAGAGAAAGAGACTGAGACAGAGAGACTTAGCAGAGCCGGAGGACTTAGCAGAAACAATAGCCCAGATCAGACCAGAGCCTCAATAGCCTTGTGTCGAGGCTCTAATTAAGCTCTGGGCCTCGCAAGAGCCGCAGCGAGGCGCCACGGCCATTACAGAGTGTTTCTGGAGAGATTAGGAGCCCTAGGACTGTCAAACAGAGTTTCCAAGGCCTCTACCTTAAACTGCCTGACAAAAGCAGCTGAGCTTACAACTCCGCATGGTGCTTACCTTCAGCTTTGAAGAAAGGACCGAAAGGTTCACTGCTGTCAGAGGGGTCAAGTTTAAAAGGGAGGCTGCCGCAGCTCAGAGCTTTAATGATCATGACTGAAAGAGAAAACAGTTTTCTAGCTTGCTCTGCTGGCTGCATCTAACAGACATGAACGATGTTTGATATGTGGCTTTATTGAAAATCGATATCCTAAATCCTAAATTTTCATGGTTGCAATACCCCAAAGTAAATGATGTATGCAGATGGCCATAGCAAATTACACAATCAGCCCTTTTTTTTTTTAAGATGATTTCAAAATAGACTGCTGAAGTTACAACTAACCACACTCAAATGACTCCTAATTCTGCCAGGATGAATAAAGTGCCTCCAGGATAAAACCCAAGATCCAGTCTTTTGCAAAATGGTGCAAAACAAGATATTCCATGCTTCTAACACAGGAGTTGGCGCTAAGGTGCGTAATGAACTGGAAAGATTTCAAGCGTTCATGGATTATTAAGCCCCCCGGAGAGCTGACAGGGAGGGCAGAGCAGGCAGTGTGCCAGGCTCTCTCTTGCTTGTATTATCAGTAAGACGAACCGAGACTCGCGCCCGATCCCACCTACTGTACGGACGCGCTGGCGCACACCTCGTTCATCACCGCCCACCGCAAGCAGCCGCGGCAGAGCTCGCACCGCAGGAACGCTCCACCCAGCCGACGAACAGAAAAGGTTTACGCATGAGCCGCCGTCCTGTGGCCGCGGCCAAGAGGAAGCCCGGCATCACGAACACTTCATTATCCTCTCAGTTAGAGCCGCTGCTGATGGCTGATGATTAACTCAACTCTCTCACCATTGCCTGATGACGACCAAAAATAGAGCCATCCAAACTACATCCAGCTGACTAAGAGGAAAACTTTTATGCACCCGAGAAGGACTTTTTGTTTTTACACTTTGTGGTGGAGCAAGATCAGAAAATGATGTATGCTGCACTGAGATCAGATGAGGAAGTGTGGCTGTTGAATGGGGTGTTTAATGTTGCTATGCTGTGAAACAAAGTTTTGGGGGAAAGAAATGGCTTTTTGCAAGCTTATTCACCTTTGTTAGAGCGTATATAAATTGCATTTGGACTTGCGGTGAGGACTAGCTGATAGTTTTTATCTGCAAGATTGCTTTTCTGACAAAAAAGTGAAAAATGACCACCGATGGCCAAAATTAGAAGATAAAAAAAAGAAGGTGCCCGAGCCAAAAATGGGCTGGCACGACAAATGCTTTGGTCAGTCAGGGAGCCTCTTTGTATTGGCAATAATATCTTTGAGATAGGAGAACGACTGCATCATTTCTTTGGGTTCAGTTCAGCGGAGGTGCGTCGGAAAGCGTCCGGGTGAATCGCACGCCGTGTTATCAGGCGAGGCGGCCGATTGGCTCGTCTGAGGTTCAGCAGAAGGACAAATGACTTTTAATGGGAAGCGCCAGCGGACCGGCTTTGTCTGCCCGGACCTGGCCGTGGCAGAGGGAGGAACAGGCAAATGTGAAGACTGCCATAAGAACAGCGATGACACTCTCAACGGCCTGTCAATCCAGAATCACTGACAGGCGATGTGACACAAACAGAACAAAGGAGCTGACCGGCCTTTTGCATACACCGTCCTTTAGCTGTCATTTGTGGTCGGTTGGGGGTGGGAGTGGGAGCGGGGGAGGCTTTCTGATCCCAATATCAGCTGGTGGGTTTACAGCCATAATCCATTTAGCATGCCGCTCCATACAACCATCCTCTTCTCTTTGAGACAAGCCAAAACCTTTTAGCCTTTTTTTCTTTTTTTTTTTTCTCTCTGAACAGACCTGGCATGATCAAAGCAGGACTATTTGCAGACACAATGTCAAGACTCCCCCTGTTATCTTCCCCTGATGGAAGGGAGCTGTTTTTTTCTTTTTTTGTTTTGGAGGGGAAAAGGGGAGGGGGGGGGGGGGGGGGGGAGGGGGAGGGGGGGGGCGATAATGAGAGAGATCCACAGCGAGATTGATCATTACGTTCATTTAAACCAGCCACCGGCCGCCCGGCACCCCGCGCAGTAAATGGAGATGTAATTTGGTGTGATAGGAGGATAACACTTGGCTGGGGTCCATTATGGATGAAAAGAGGGAGAAAAACAGACTCGAGCGCGCTACAGAAACCGGTCCTCAAAGAGCCGCAACGAAGTCTGTCGGAGTTGTGCACTGCGCGCTGAGATTTGTCTGCTGTCAAGACGGGCCAGTGTTTTCACTCATTAGACAGGGCCGGCGCTCCAGTCCAAACACTCTCAGATGAATAAACCATCGCTTTGAGAATGTCGTTTCAATTAAATTTGACACTGAGCAAAAGCCTGCAAAAAAGAGGAGAGACCGGCAGAATAGGTTTTGGTCTGAAGCACCACATGCCAGACAGAGCAAGTGCTATCAAATTTTTCTCCTGAGTTCAATATGAAAACATGTTCCTTTTCATTCTAAAATCTACAACCAGCTGATGTGGGACAACAGAGTTTGCCAAACTCCGCCAAATGCGAGCACAACTCGGTCAAAAAAATCCTCCTTAGGTGCACGGCCAAAGATTAATACATGAAGAAAGAAAAGCCAGCACTCTTAATGTCCTTTTATCACATATTATTATTACAACAGAGTTTGCACCCTGCAGGACACGGCTGGTTCATACTGAGTTCATCTGAGGACAGATAGGACTCAGTGAACAGCAAGGTGGCAGATGACTCTGAAGAACCATATGGTTCATCACTCGGCAACTTTCAAGTTAGTGGCCAAAGCATGAATCCCGGGCAAAGAAAATCCCATTCCATCATTTTCAACACGAGCCCCTTCAACTGTGGCCATTTTTTTCCCCCACAGGAAATCAAGAAATCCCTTCATGGTTTACTTATGGAGAGCTTTTCTGCATATCCTTTCCAAACAAATCTAGCAAGCAAATGAAAATATCCTCCACAGCGAGCGCATTATGAATATCAGGATGGTACCTGAGAATTGTTTAAACAGATAAACTAAACAAACTTTGTCTTGGCATGCAAAGCGCTACTTCTCTCTCTCGCGCTCTCGTGTGAAAACATTCTTCCTATTTGTTAATGAAGTATCCGTAACGCGCCTGGCCTACTTTCTTTGGCGAAAAAGAAAAAAAAGAAAAAAAGTGCTAAATAAGCACTCGAGTGTTAAATATAAACTTAAGCGAAAGTCAAACGGGGGTTAAAAGGCGGAGAGGTCCGAATCAGCATTCGGCTGACAATGAGGGAGGTGGGCAGCGATCGGCACACACTAGCAGACGCATTGAGAGAGCTGTCACCTCTTCATCACCCCCTCCTTTAAGAGCAGCGCACCACCTCTCGCTGACCCCTCCGGCCAGAGTTCAGGCTGCTCAGCTGCGGCCGGCGACCGCTCCGCTCCGCTCATCCAGCTCCCCTCAGGGACATGAGCAGCATGTTGAAGTCCAAAGACCAAACTCGGCTACACTTTAACAAAAATCGGAAGAATACGATACCCGTGCACAAGAAAACAAAATATTAAATCCCGGAAACTGATGGTGTCTCCTGAAAACTAGCCAAAGTACACCCAGAAATGACAACAAAACAGCCTAAAAACACCATAAAAACACTTGTAATTTTGCCATTTTGTGATTTTTTTTTGAGAAAGCTGCTCTGCATGAGGCTTGGTCACAGTACCTGGCAGACTTCATAGAGTAGTTTGTATTGCTCCTCGGGCTTCCGCAGGGTACAGAGGCTGCATCCCATGGTGGAGGAGATCACACCATCCAGGCTTCCCCTCCAGCCACACAGGCAGGAAGACAGAAGCAGATCTCTTCTTCTTCTTCTTCTTCTTCTTCCACTTCTTCTTCTTCTTCTTCTCCTCTCTGAACTGACTCACATGGAGCCTGCTTCCCTCTGTCTTTCTCTGCTGTCTCTCTCTCCCACTACCGGTCAAGGAAATGGCTGTGGCTGACAGGATTTACTCCCCCCCCCCCCCCCTGCTTGTGCCAGAGTGTGTCTGAACGGGAGCACACACACACACTCTCTGCTCTCAGTGTGTCTCTTTCTAACTCTCACACACACACACACTGCCCCCCCCTTCACCTCACACACACACACACACGCTCCCTCCCTCCTTCTCCGACGCTCTGCTGCTTTCTGCTGAGCCTACGGAGGCCAGTGCCAAAGCACGGCTATATACGCACACCCCCTCATGTTTATTAAGCAGCCGCTCATCGAATATTCATGAAGGGGCTAACTCATGAATGGGGTTTAAGGAAGGGGGGACGAGGGGACGGGGGGGGGGGGGGGGACTGAGATTATACCAGATGAAGCCTTCTTAATTAATAAGCATCATTAAATCTATTGTGCAGAAACAGAGTGAGTGACAAGGAGGCTTTTCACAGTCATGACAAAACAAATATGTCTTTCTCTCAAGGGACCGGGCAAGCTTGTCATCTGTAACGGTTCCAGACATTTCATTTGAATCACAGAGCAGCGTGACAATGAGTCCAGCCCCATATGCACTGGTGCTACATGAAGGCATTCATCTATGACAGCGGATTAAGCACTCAAGTATTTGTGTTTGTGATGTATGGGTCCAAAGCTATGCTCTGCAGCTTCCTTACAAAACAGGCTGTTTTTCAGTGTGTTAAATCAGCACTTGGTTATTGCCACAATGACCTCTGGCATATTGATCCGGCACAAAGAGACACTGAGCATTCTTTCCCCATGTATTTCTCCAAATACTCAGGCCGAGAGCCAGGCGGAACAAATAAACAGGCTGAGCGTTTGCGCCGGCGTTTCACGCTTCACCCAATGGAGCGTCTTTATGCGTAGTGACACGCCACTGTCTGGGTCGTCCGTGGCGTCCGCTGTCCAGTCGGGGCTTCCGGCGCCTGGGCTGGCAGAGGGCAAAGCTCCGTGAGGCGGACCTGGCATCAGCCCCGCCGTCCGCTCCGGCGCCGCGCAGCAAGAAGGAGCCAGGCGGTGTTGCTCATTACCACCTAATGCCCTCCGGTTCCTCTCACAATACAGACTCCTCCTGTCTCGCTGCCCTACTGTGTCCCCTTCTATGCAATTAGTGATACAGTCTCCCCATCCAGTGTGATGTAATTCAGCAGGAGATTGTTGGGAGATGGCAAACTTCTGAAGGTCTACAGTGTGAGTGCATCATTTCACCAGAGGATGTTCTTGTTCACCCCTTCAAGATTTGAACCCACTCTCCAGTCAAACAGCTGTGAAGGTATATCACTAAGGGAAAATACCATTTCGAGTCTTCTGCTCTGCTTTGATTCGGTCCACGGTGCTAAGGCACGTACCTGGATAGACGTGGTGGTAGGGGGACGGTCCTCTGGGAGAACCCTGACTGGTGCTGATAGCGGTGTTTCCTCCAGCCAGATGTCTCCACTGATCCCTATCTATCTGCACCTCCACAGCTCCAGTGCTTCTCCAAGATAGGCACATTATTAGCAAGGCTCCAATAGCTATGTTTCCACCCAAATGTCAAGGTTATTCTATGCAAAATTTCTGAAATGTCACAGAAAATAAAATGCGAACAATGTGCGTCTCCATCAGCTGGGTTGAAGTGAAGCTTCCTGAACGTAGAAAAATTGTGGTGGACTCATATTTTGCAGGCAATCTTTGGCTACAAACATTGTTACATCGTTATTTATTTAAATTATTAAGTGCATAGAAACTTTTCCACCTCAGGCAAGTGCAAAATCTGCGATATTGCAAAAATAATTATCGGAATTCGACGTTTCTTTTCAGCCCAATTTCTAAATTGACTTGATTTCTTGGATGGAAACGCAGCTAATGAGATTTCTCTTTCTCATTCTGCTTGCTATTCTATATCCTTCAGCCTGTCCTGCCCGCTTCAGCCGTCAGCAAGTCTTCAATTAGATACTCATCTTTTTCCCACAACCTAAGTCACAGAGCATATTGGACCGTTTGAAAAGAGAGATCCTAAAACAAGATCCTCAAGGTAGAAGAAACGATGATGACAGAAAAGTTGCCTCGGGCAAATATCTGTGTGAACTTGACAATCGGTCATAATTACTGTAGGCTTTTGCTCGTCTGGGCGCTAGGCTGAAAGTTTCATCCAGCGCACCATGGAAACTAATTCTACGCTCACATTAGCTATACTGCTGTGCCTGGGGCGGGGATCAGTGGAGAGTTTCAGCCGGCGCTCTTGCCCCGCTAATCTTTCTTTCACACTGAGATTATCCCATTCACAAAGTCAAAATGGAGACAGCTCTCTGATATGAATAACCGCAGTAAGAGTTATGGCAGTTGCCGCAGAAGAGAGTGTCTATTCATGCATAATCACCACCAGTCAAACGCGGAGCAGGGAAGTCAACTGCCAGCCTGTTCGAGGACAAACGGTGGCCTGTGTGTCAGCGCGCCGCCTGTCTGTCACCGCATTCATCAGTTTAATTGTATTTAATTTCTCATTGCCCCAGTGAGAAAACATTTCTCCTCCATCCCTGTGGTGGTGGATGCAGTTTGATCTGTGGACTCAGGAGAAAGAATCATCCACACACATGCGCCCTCATATGCATGCACACACACACACACACACACACACACACACACACAGTTCCACTCTCATTCATTACTGGTCTAGACACTGACGGAGGTTCCTATCTCAGCGGGAGCGAGACCAAATGATAATAATGTCATGTGGTTTGTTATAATAAACATCAACATCAGGTTTTTTTTTTTTTATGGAGACAGGAGGGCTAGAGGTTACACACGTCCCCTTCCAATTAGCAATGTGTTCCCTTTGCATTTGATCTATGCTTGGCTGGATGATACATATTCATAGAGGCTGCCTGGTGCTGTGTCGGCGTCCCATAGGGCCCAGTTTAAGAGTCGTGGCTTTAACTACAGCAACAGTGGGATCAGGTGGCCACTGCTGCGGCACATACATTGTCTCTGCTTGGCTCTCTAACATACACTCACTGTCATCTCTTCTCCCTCCGTTTAAGTCCCTCACATAACTCCAGGAATGGACACCTCTGTTTCACCTGGTTCAAATCTGTAGCATACAGCTTCAACAAACAAGTTAATACAATTCACCTGTTACTAACTAATTCTCCATGCATTTACAAGCCTATGCCTGACACCCGTGCAGCTAAGACTAATTGAGGATTTACAGTAGGTGCTTGAAGGTTAACAGTGTATATATGACCCCGAGCGCTGTTATTTAGTCTAGGTATAGCGGTCATAGTCAGAGGACGGCATCGCTGCAGAATCACCGAAGGGCCTTCATCACGATAGGTTAATGCAACCCGACCTCAGCATTTCAGCTCGCCACGTGGCAAAATGCCAAGCTATTTATCTCTCCATCGTGGGAAGTCTTCCGTCCTGAGTGCGATTCCAGCAATCAGAGCGGAGAAAGGTAAAACGGGGGGCTTAGCAGGGTGTCGAGACCGGGTCCGCGGCAGGTGACGACGTGGCAACATGTGAAGAAACCGGAGACCGATGGCTGGTAGCGATAACGCAAAAGGAAAACCCATGACGTCCAGGTCTTCTCACACTCCTCTAATGCACCGTCCAGACGGCAGGATGAGGGGCGGGGGGAGGGGAGAGGGAGGGATGCGAGATGAGGAATGGATGGGTGACGAGGCATAGCTGCATACTGTATATCCAAGAGGAGAACGCTTGAGGCTTGCCTGATGTTTTCAGCGTCATTGTTCTTTGTAGAAGCAAAGGCCGGATTCAAACTTCACGGCAAAGTCAATTGTCCGAAGAAAACTCTTCAACTGTCCGTACTTTCTGTTTCTTTGGGTGAATCCACAAATACTGCGAAAAGAATGACACGGACAATCGCACATTTGCCCAATCAATGGGAAGATGTTCAAGAAACAGAATGGCCTTTCCCCCCCCGACACGTCTGAACGGACAGTGAAGCGGGCAGCGAGGGAAAACAAAGTTTGCTCGCGTGCAACGCACCATGAAAACGACATATTGAACTGCCAGAAAAAGAAGTGGGAGACTGATGAACCGGCTCTTTCTGAAGCGTGAGTTCCCCTTAACGGTCAACAGGTCCGCCAGTGGGAAGTAAGAGCCGGTTAACGCCATATAGGCTTTTACAGGCAGGTCCGCGATAGACGGGGATTAGCGCGGCCTCCGCTCAGTTGACTTTGGCCTTAGCCTAGTCTCCCCTCAGTTGGCTTTGGTTTGAGCCCTGATATCAGCCCCTCTAATCTGCAGAGGATATGAGAGGAGAAGGGGAGCTACAGCGGCACTCTAATGCCGCGCTAATGGAGACGCCAGGTGAGAAACTCTGAGGGAACAGGAGGGGGGGGGGGGGGGGAGGGCGACAAGGGAGGGCGAGAGCTAACACAAAGGATGTTAAAGGAGGGTGTGAAGAAGAGAGACAAAAGCGAGAGAGAGAGAGAAAGATATCCCAAGCAGGAGAGGAGGGGGGGCAGAAGCAGAAACTGAGTGTGTGGAGGAGTTTAATGAGTCTCCAGTTCCCCTCAACTGTACCGCTGGGGCCTGATGCATGAGGATGAGTGTATGTATGCGTGTGTGTGTGTGTGTGTGCATCTACTTTTGGAACACTAGGTTGTGCATAATTCATCAGACAGCTGTCAGCTTTGTACTCCTGTTTACTCTGCGAGCCAGATCCGGAGCCAACAGGGACCCCAGCCAGGGGGGAATGACAGCCACCGCAACAGTTTAATTGGAGGCTCCAGCAACTAATAATGCCATCACTGTCACCGCGGCGCAACGCCTCGAAGTGTGAGGGAACGTTTAATGAGACCGGTGCGTTTGGATGCTATGATGCGGCACCTAAGAGGGCATGACCAAAATGACCGGAGGGCACTGAAGAGGACAGAAAACTCTAATGGATATATCAGTTTTTTTTTTTTAGTCAAGGCGAGATGTAAATGTGGAACCTGCTTTCTGTGTTGTTGTTTTTTTTTCAGGCTCCCTGCGGCCATTTGCCATTATCAACAGCCTGACAAGGAAAAGCACATAATTTCGCTCGCCGGGGTGTATCAACAACCGGCTTCATTTGGGGGATGGGGGATGGGGGGTGGATGGGTGGAGGGGTTGGCGGTGGATGGCAAACATCGAGGCTCCGTAATGGGAAACGCAGCTGAGGCGCTTGTTGTGGCAGTTTACACAAACATCACGCCGCGCACAATTATCATTTCCATCGTTTTTGAGTTTCGCTGTGCGCTCACCAGGGTGTGACCTCTGCCTGCCTCTGCCAACTTGCGGAAAGATTCAACATTTTTCCAACGGAAATTTCGTCGGGTTCTCCAAGTAAAAACAAACAGCATTCACAAAAGGGGCAGAGAGGACGGCTACGTGGCTTTCTAAATGAGCCAATAAATCGCTCCTGGTGCAGACAGACTAGCTTTTGCATGGATTCTCTTGGCTGACAGATTCAGAGCGTCTTCAGTCCCGGCTGCCCTGGCTGCACCCCACCACCACCTATCGGGGACTTCTGCATCCCGCTGTATTAAGCGCCGTAGTAAAATTACCACCTAACCTTTGCTACTATAAAAAAAACACGTAGGCGCTGAGTGCGTGATGGCCAGGTATAATAAAATACTATTTACAGCTAATTATCCAAATGCCACGACATTCCTGCAGAAGGTAACTCACGGCGCTTGTCAACACAGTTATTAGGCGGGATATTAAAAGGAGTTCATATTTCATCCCCGCTCCTGCACTGAGAATAGGGCTCGATGATGGGACTCCACCATGAGGCTCCCCATAGAGCGCTGCCAGCTTCGGAGCCGACACAGGGCTCCTGTCACGAGCTAATTCCCAAAGCCTTCATCACTCCCGGCTGCGGCGCTGGCACGTTGGCAGCCAAGGTCGCCGACAAAAGCCTCCGTCTAACGGGCGCGGAGTGAGAAAGTGTGGGCGGACACACTACTGACGCAGCACGCGGAGCCGGGACCTCGCAGGGTGAAATGGTTTTTTGGATCAAGACCGTAAAGAGACAATCAGATGACACGGACGGAGATGCTCACGAGTTTAAAACTAGAGTGCGGTCTGAAATCATTTTTATGACATTTCTGCTTTATTCGTCAGTCCACAGTGAAGAGAGACAAGGCAGATGAGAGAAAGGGAGGGATGACATGCGATGAAGGACTAAAGTTGGATTGAAAACCCAGGTCGCCTTAGCAAAGAGAGGCACCAGGACGTCCCGCAGTTTCATATCTGTCAGAAATGCAGAGCCTTTTGTTTTTTTACCTTGATTTTGCAATAAAAGGCAATAAAAACTACAATATTTGAAAGGCTGTGCAGACTTTCGCTATCCACTGTATGTTTTTCTGTCTATCGACTTGTCTGTGAGCACTTCTGAGGGGTGATTAATGGCCGAGGGTCCATGTTCGGCCCTCAATCTCATTACATTACGGCGCTCTCCCGAATGAAAACCTCCGAGTGAGGGCTGAGGTCATTGAAAAGGTAAGTGAATGACACTTTGGGTGACATCACTCAAATGTCTCAATACCCGCCCGGACGGATAGCCGGGCTTAACGGCCCAAAGTCAGCCGTGATGAACGAGCGCCACCGCCGCGGCAGGGGAAATATTATTTTTCCAAACATTCCTGTCTTAAGCACCCGGCAGGAATTCGATGAAATTGCCAGCGATACTAACTGGATGCCTCGACCGGTCGGTAAATCTCCTCACGCCGCGACCCCGGGGCCCATCAGTCAGGCTGAGGCGGTGACCTCAGAGGAGCGAGTCGCAGCCTCCCCGTTGTTTTCTCAGAGCCAGTGAGCAATTTCAAAGCGAGGCGTCCCCTCCTCGTCAGCTGCGTCAGGCCCCACTGGCTGCCAGATGAGACATATTTTAAGCAGCACTGTGAGTGATAGTTGCCACTTTATGCGTGAATGAATACACTTCTACACAGAGGCAATACACAGGCAAGGTGTAAGCGCTTTTAGCCATTTCACAATTCATTACCTACCCAAACAATTAAAGGCAAACACATATTTGTTTTTTTTTTTACACACAGAATATTGTTTTACAGATTTGTTTGTGCTTGGCGGAGAGAACAAGAACACCTGATGCTTAGGAAACTGACAGGATAAAAACAGGGATTAAAAAAAAGAAATCTTGCAAGCCATTTCATTCCTGAGCCTGTGAATATGCTCTATATTTTTCATCCCAAAGAACAGGCGCCAGGGTGAAGCCAAATATTGGAAGCCACCTAAGTTAATTTTATAGCAGGCAACCTTGCGGTACAAAGGAACACTGTCTTCTTTTTTTTTTTTTTTTTACCATTTCCAGTCTAGAAATTCCACAGGATACTGGCCTCTTGGATTAGACTAACTACAACAATATCATCATCACTCCTCTGTCATTAGAGTTCAAATGCTTTTGAGCAACTCATTTACATTCATTTGGTGAATTTCGCTCATTTCGCCTTCCTCCTCCTCCGTTTCCTTCCCTCTGATGGCTTCCATAGCCCCAGGGTTGGAGATTTATAGATTACATGTAATAGGATTGCAGTGTTCTGACTGTAAAAAAATAATGGTGAGCGTTGTACATTACAGCTTCTGCAATAAAACAGTAATCAAATTACAGCTAGTTTTATAAATATAGGCAATTATTTGTTGGATTGCTCAAATATATTTGGAGGGGGGAAGGTGTTCAGATTGTGAGATCTAAGACTAACATCATTTTACAGATGAAATGAAATAATGGTTGATGCTGGTGCCAAATTGTGGTTGCAGATGATGAGACAATTCATTGTTAATTTTAACTGCATACCCTATTAAGTAACTGAGAACATTCAGATTACACTACTGAGTTTGAGTGTTCCAGGAGATTGTGTTGCTCATTACAGAAACAGTAGTGACTAATCTGTAATGAATTAGATTTTGACAATAAACCCCCCAACCCTTCCCATGACACATCTGTTCAGGACAATACAAACCAGGTTTGGCCAAAGTTAATTTAATCATCAACTCCCAGGAAATCAAAGTTTCTTCACTGTTCCCCTTCTCCATACTGATCCAATGGTTACCAACAGGCTGTGGCTTTTAGAGAGGACGTGCTAATGCCTTTAGCCAGAATGGAAAATTAATTTGTGACAGATGTCATTAAATGTACTGAAAATGATTTTCACTAACAGTGCAAAGTGTTTCTTGCAGAGCACATAATCACTTAGTGTGTCAATGTGTGATTCAGAAAGTGTCCTCATGCTATACGAGGCATGTGCAGAGTTCATGTGAAAATACAAAGGGCAACCGCTACAAGCAGTTAACATGTTAATGCTGTGATTTTCCTGTTTATTTTCCAAATATACATGACTATGACTATGACTATTAGTGCCTTTACCAAACAACTCAGTGGATCATAATGAAGTCCTTTTAGCATGTTTGTCTTTCTTTTCAATGAAAGACATTAAGAGCTAAAATTACGGCGACAAGCCAGGCCGGTGGGCCCAGGCGAAAAGGGAATATGAAAGTCAATATAAGGCGCTGGTTAAGGCCATTTCATTTGTGAGCCTGCGAGTGTATTCCACATCACACTGGGAATTGGAAAATGGCTTTAAAGTGCAGGTTTCTCCACTGATGCTTTGAGCATCATTAACCCAAATGTAATTTCTTGAACATTGTTTCCACCAACACATCTTCAGACGGAGTGTATTTGATTGAAAATAACAAGAACCGCAAATTCTGCCCCCGCCCCCCCACCTTCTCCCCCCCCCAACCCCTACACTCCCTTCCAAATGGAAGAGAGAAAAATAGAAGCATGCTTTTAAGGAACCCAAGCCTATAATTTCCATCCAATCCCAAATTCATTTGCACTGAAGTGCCCCGCGAACGCTGCCATTACAGAGCACAATGCCACGCTGATGCTAAGAGGAGCCGGTCCATTAAGAAAAGAGAGAGAGAGAGAGAGAGAGAGAGAGAGAGAGAGAGAGAGAGAGAGAGAGAGACAGAGTAAGGAAGGGTCTGAACCATATTTTCCTTTGAGAAAAGCAAGAGGAGGTAGAGAGAGAAGAGAGAGAGAGAGAGAGAGAGACAGAGTAAGGAAGGGTCTGAACCATGTTTTCCTTTGAGAAAGACAAGAGGAGGTAGAGAGAGAAGAGAGATAGAGAAGAGAGAGAGAGAGAAAGAGCAAAGAACAGAGGAGGGTGGAGGGTGGGGGGAGAGAATTAGAGAGGACAGGGGACTGAGACGAGGAGAAAGGGAGGGAGAAAGAGAGAAAGAGAGAGAGAGGAGGCTGTCGTTTAATGAGGAGACAGTGATTTTGGGGGAGAGCAGGGGGATGGCTTGACCTTTGACCTCGCAGATCCCTTGGTGCGTATGACAGGCCCGAGTTCAGACAGAGGATTAAGGTAATCAAGGCTAGTAATGAGAACAGGCCGCACATTCATGAGCCGGACACTCCCCGAAAGCAACAATTATGCACCTTACTCCTGTGTGTGTGTGTGTGTGTGTGTGTGTGTGTGTGTGTGTGTGTGTGTGTGTGTGTGTGTGTGTGTGTGTGTGTGTAGTGTAACTCTATATATGCTGCAGACATCATCTTTGCCTGTGGTGCTTTCCTTCACCATGACAGAAGGGGGCCATTCCAGACAGATATAGACGTGTGAAATAGTGCCCCAGGATAACCCCCCCCCCCCCCCCACCACCCCTCTCGCCCCCCCATTAATGGGATACCTACCCTTTGTCCCACTTTACTAGGACACATGTGTTTTTATAGGTTTTTTAGTTGGTTCAGACAGCACTGGAACCAATCCAGCTTGACATGAATGAGTTATCTGATTTGAAAAAAGGGGAGATATTAGAGATACAAAACATATATCACTTGGAGTCGCCCTGGAGTGAAGTTATACAGACAAATTTGTAAGACTTCTGTAAGATCAAAGAGTTTCTCTTCGCCCCAAGGATGGATAGATCGAACTCAGTATCCATGACACTACACTGTTGGTAATGCTGCACAATTACTCGTAGATAATCGTGTATCGGGATTTTATGTTTCCATGATTAATAATCATGTAATTCGGTGATACTAAAGTGTTTGTTAGATTTTCAGTTCCCCCAACAGCCCTGTTGTGGTATATCAAGCGCTTCCATTATGTGTGACCAATTAAAACCTTTGACTGTACAATGTGCACCATCTGACCAAATCAAAAGTAAGGGTGAAGAAGCAGCAGAGAAACCTTACACACAGCATCTTTGGAAAAACATAGCGACATGCAAAGTGGAAAAGAACATGAAAACATTTTGGAGACAATTGAGATTACTAATTGTGATCACAATATTTAGCAAATTTTTTAAATAATTTTTGCCGTAATCAGGTTGTTGGTATTTTTATGGGTTTTATGGGAAGAAAACACTCAAATCGACCACTGCTACTCTTTCCACTCACTATAGCCAGTTAGCAGAGGCATAACAGCCTTGCTGTATCCCAACAGAAGTCTTGACAAGGCCAGCAGTCAGGAGGCTCCTCTAAAGGCTGCGCTCTGCCTGCAGCAGACCAGTGGAACATGACTTCACTTCAGAGGCCGGCACAATCCCTTCAAATCACTTCAAACTCCTGGCTCCAGTCTTAACACCTACAAAGGCCGCACTTGAGCCTCACTCTGTTAAGATGAGGACGCCATACCCCGATATCAACTTTCACAGGCTTCATCTGACTGGCGCTCCTGAAGGATGGAGTCATGTTCACTGGTGCGCGTCCCCGCATTTGCCGCTGCTCCTTTTTTTTTTTTTGTTTTTTTTTTAAAATCACATGTTTTCAATTACTCCGGGAGCGCACAGAACCAACTTGTGCTGTAATTCAATAAGGACACAAAGAGGCAGGTCGAGCGGGGTGGGACCGCCTCGCATTGTCCCGGGACAGCTGAGTGACAGGGGTGAGTCCGCGCCTCTCTCCGGGACCCCGGGGGCACGGAGCGGTTACTTTGTACCTGTCAGTCAAGCTGCGACGCGGAGAGCCCGCTGAGGGCCGGCGGGGGGCGAGGTGAGAGGTCCCCGACCACGGGCCGGTCCCCCGACAGCAGGTGACACGCACCCCGCGCCTTGAAAGACGTCGCGCAACAATAGGAGGAGCAGAGCAGCTGGCTGCCTGGGACACGACAGGAGAGTGTCTGGCATCAGACAAACGCCATGGAGACTCAAAGATCAGCACTGCTGCTACAAGAGGAGCTATTTTTCACTTTCTCAGCAATTCTATCATTATCTGGTGTCAATGAACATTTTTTTCCACAGTGAAAATAGTTTTAATAATTTATGTTGCAGCGCTTCTCCCCCACCCAGACATTCACAGGCTGTTTTAGGGACTTGGCACACAAGCAAACTGAGCCACTGCTGTAATTGGCTGGCTCCACCCCACTTCTTTAGCCCTGATTGGTTGATTTCGCTTAACTCCAGTGTCTCTGTAGATACTAGTAAAATCTAAATGGCTGCTAAAAAGATTGATGAGTGATGGTGATTTTCCAGGTTAGGGACTATAGGGACTATGGCGAAATGGCAATTACAACACAATTCAGCTTTTCATTATTAGTTCTATAAATCTTAGGTATATCTAAAATATACTAAATACTGGTAAAATGCCTCCCTCTAGGTTACCACTAAGTCTTCATACTATCATACTAGTTTCTAAAACACAATTTTAAATGTTGTTCTCTCATATTTGCACTATGATAACACAAGTGCAGAATTCCATGCGATTTCCTCCTTTTCAACACTACTAAAAATGAATGAACCTAATTAATTTTTCAAACTGTATTTAATGCTGCAATTTAACACAGTGCTGCTAAAACCATCTCTATTTGCAGGATCCAGACACACTGCTCTGCGACAGAAAAACCTGACCTTTCCCCTCTGCTGAGGTTCAGACACTGAGCTCTTCCAGCCCCATCTATCTCTCTCAAAGCTTCTCGCTACAAAGTACTTCTTTCCTCAGTCCACTCCGACTACTTCCTTATCTCCCGCTCTCAGCTAGCACACCATCACTCAGACGGCTTCCGAGCCAGTGGACATCCCTCGGCCAAGGAAAAAGATCTATTTTTGCCACTGGATGTTGGAGGTGAGGACGCATTATGTGCCAGTAACGGCTGGTTGTGCTGCCAGCTGGAGTGAATGGCTGTAGACAGCAGGGTCAGTGAGATCACACAGACCGAGGCCTCTGAATCACACTAATGAAACCAGGGAGTGAAGTGAATGAATGAATGTTAAAGCAGATGTAAATCAGTCACTGTGGGCAGTAAACACCGTCTGATTTACTGTTAGAGAGAGATACTGCAAGCTAATAAGATTGAGATTATGGAAGTATGAGCGATAATGTCAGTTATAACTCAAATAATGACCTCACAGAGTCTTTGCTGTTGGTATACTTATTATACCATGGCAACGAGAGATCAGTGGAAACCTCCAGACAAAGATCTAACACATATGAAGTTGATATGCATAACCTAAAAGTACACATCCACTTCTGTATTTATCTTTGAATATACATAACACTGAAATGTACAATCTTTAGATCATGGTAAGAATGAAAGAATCACAAATCTGGAAACTTAAAAATAGTTTTTTTTATATACCAATATTTTTGGATTGAAGCTGCCAGTAGCTGATACTTTGTGCCAATATTCCAAGTCTTTAAATTTGACCATTTTCATCTGAAAACATTACATTAAGTTTCAGTGTTTCCCCCAGAATGTTATTCTTGTCAAGATGGAAAAGCTTCTGAATCAGCATGTAGACCATCATGGGACACTAAAACTCCACTGAAACTATACTAATGAAATTATTTTAGGGCCAGCAGCTCTTTAAATCAGGGTGACGCACTCCATGTATTCAATGGTAGGGGAAACTATTTAAAACATTATTGAAGAATCAAATGAATGTGTAAAGAAAATCAAATCTCATTGTACGTTTTACAGACTGTTTTAATGTAGCTGTGGTCAGGGAGGAACCTCCATTATACCAGAGGTGGTCAACATGACTGGCCCATATATAATATTTAATAAAAGAGCAATATCAGCCCCATATATTGGCAAACCAATATATCAGTCAAAGTCTACTTATACCTTATATGATTGCTGTCCTGACAGCTTTCTTGAGGCCCCCCCCTCCACTCCCCTCCACACACGCACTTGTCATTCACCCCCACCCATCCCGGGGGTCCCGGGTCCCAGTGGGCTGTCATTAGCCGTCCCAGGGTAATAATTCCCCCGGCCCTAATTGAGAGCCACAGGTTGACATGGCCTCTCATTACCCCCTCTGCTTTGATGCCGCTGTCTCCC
Organism: Centroberyx gerrardi; assembly: GCF_048128805.1. Taxonomy (NCBI): domain Eukaryota; kingdom Metazoa; phylum Chordata; class Actinopteri; order Beryciformes; family Berycidae; genus Centroberyx; species Centroberyx gerrardi. The sequence goes on from NC_136001.1 coordinate 29,691,316, forward strand.
TCATGCCTCACCAGACAGCAGCTCCTAATGGGGGAAACAGGTGAGCAGGGAAAACCATTACCGACCCTCAGTGTCAGCTCAACATGACCGTGGCTCAAATAAAGAGGAGAGAGGGTTTACACCAAAATATTATGAGGCAGAGAACAGAGCAGGACCGAACAGAACAGAACAGAACAGAGAAAAACTTCACTGCCCACTTAGCTTCACTGCAGTAAATTCTTTGCCTTCCCTGTGGCTCCTACAGAGAGAGGAAGGCTAATCGGATAATACAGGCTGGAAATGGCTACTCTGTATTTTCTACTGTTTGCAGCCGTAAACGACCTTGGTTCAGGTGAAAATTCTTCCTCTCAGACAAGCTTTATGTATGTGTGTGTGAGTGTGTGTGCGTGCGCGTGCGCTTGTCAAAGGGATGAAGAGACTGTCGGGGCAGGCAGACAGTCGGCGTCTGAGAGGACGGTAACAATGCAGCTAATGCACACGCCGGGCAGGACCCCGGTCGCCAAGGAAACCGCAACCTGTTTCTGACCGTCACTATGGCAACGCGCGTCGCAAAAGTGTGAAGGAGCTCTCTTCAAGGGACGACGGTCCATTATTGAAGATTTTCCCCCTTCAGGTCATTTGTTTTCATCTGTCGACACGAGGAAAAAAAAACTTGAGATTTTCCATCAAAACACTCGAGCTCCAAGAGCAAAACATTGCGCAACTCGTGTCCTGAGGTCGCAGCATCCTCTCCACTGCAGAATCATCAGATATAACGCATTCTGATTAGAGGAGAAAAGAATGGAGATGCTGTGTTTTTGCCGAAATAACATCAAGTGAACCGGCATATTTGGGTCTTTTCTCCCAAATTGGAGGAGGAGGGGGTGTTTGGGGTAAAAAAAATGTCGCTCACTGGCCAGTCAGCCCAACCTTGTGTACATCAGCTTGCTTGGCCTCAGCTCCAGCGCCGGTGCCTGTTCAGCCAGCTCAGCCGCGCACACAGCCGTGTTATGCAACCCGAGCCGGGCCAGGAATGTGATTTACTCCGTCCAGTGGGCTCTAATGCTGCTCTTGATGTGTAATGAGTACGAGGGTTCAGGTGAACTGGAGCTTTTGTTCTCTCTCGGTGCGCTCGCTCTGGTAATGAGATTATTGGTTCAGATGGGAGTTGGGGGGCGTGTGTGTGTGTGTGTGTTGGGGGGGTGTGTGTGTGTGTGTGTGTGTGTGTGTGTGAGGTTTACATGTCTGGGTTTGACTCCGGCGGGAAGAGAGCTGCTGCCTTGGGGGGGCTGATCAGCAAGCAACAGGGCAGAGATTAACTCCCGATTACATCACAAATCTGCCCCAAGCCGCTGCCGCATGCCAATACATTCAGCATGGAGATTTTGGACTGTAGGATACACCCTCGATGACACACACACACACACACACACACGCACGCATTCGACCACGCTCCTCCACCGATGGGAGGAAACAACAAACGGCTCGCCCCCTGCGAAACATAACACAACACAATAACTGAAAACGCTGGCAGAGAGAGCGAGGCCACTGAGAGTTCAGCTGCCTTCCTGCAGTCCAGACTAAACAACCCTCGGAGAGCTGCGTGTGTGTGTGTTTGTGTCTGTGAGTGTGTGTGTGTGTGTTGTCCCGGGTTCACTTAATCTACTCTCATTCAAACAGAGAGGTCGTGTAATTTGAGAGGGATAGAGGGAGACGGCCTCCTCGGGGTTGTGTCCACAAGGTCAGAGCATTCACAGACAGCAAGGCACACACAGAGAGAGAGAGAGGGAGAGAGAGAGAGAGAGAGAGAGAGAGAGAGAGAGAGAGAGAGGGAGAGAGGGAGAGAGAGAGAGAGAGAAGATGAAATGGGATTAATAAGTGGCGTCTTGGTGGATCAGCGAGCATGGCGTGTCCTTGCGACGTTGTGGGTCTGAACCCGTCCTGTGTCTCCTGTCCTGTGTCACTAACCCCACACACACTCTCTCTCTCTCTCTTTGTCCCATCTTTCTTCCAATTTTTCTTCCTCCCATCTTCCATCGCACTTCATACTTAATCTTAAAAAGGACGTCGACCTCTCGGATTCTCTGTTCTTAAAGTGAAATCTGTCAGTAGCGCTGACCTACAGATTTAGTTCCATAATCCTCCGGTGACTGACAATGCAACGTGTATATTGACCTGTCATGTAGCTGGAATATTCTTCTGCAATTGTTGTTGCGGCAAAAATCCATAGCGGCGTACCCTTGTGGGGATCTCACAGTCAATACATTACAGCGTGAGCTGTCCGACAGACCGGTCGGCGCCTGTGTCCGCCAACATGGCCGACACCTCCTCTCTTCTGACTCCCTGATGAGCGGCAAACCCGTCTTTCATGCTCACCTACTTACTATGCCACTACCAACCGGGGTACAGCATCTGCAAAGCACAGGGGATTGTTTGTACTCCACTGTCAAATACATATTCATGTATCTCATTACAGACAGGCAGCTGAAAAAAAAAAAAAAAAAACATTCTGAGGCATTCGGAGGTGGTTTTTTTTTTTTTTTAAATCACACACAGCGCTAACGAGACAGTGTTTTGCCGAGGGGCGTGGGATCAAATAAGGGCAAGGAAGAGTGATTCTCTATTAAGGAGAGCTTTGACTCGGGTTGTGAAAGAGTCATATCGCCACCTACTGGTAATATTTGTTAAGCCTGAGAGTAAACAAAAAGGCTGCTGATCCAGCAGAGGAGAGGAGCGCTCGACACGTTCAAAGCTTTTCCGCTTTGCTTTCACGTCGATGTGAAACGGAGCGACGGAGACGATCTTCCCAGATGTTGGGTAAGGAAGAGAGGGAGAGATGATAAAAAAAAAGGAAGGAGCGGGGATGGAAGAGAAAGGAAGCGAAGGAGAAAAAGATAAACAAGTGGGCAGACAGGCAGAAAGACAGACATGAAGTGAGAGTGGGAGGGAGTGTGTGGTGAGGAGGGGGGGGGGGGGGGGGGGGGGGGTGTCCTTCCCTGTTAGGAGTTTGTAGCAAACTGAGAATTTGTGGAAACAGCTTCAACAAGTGGCCTAATCCCAGAGAGCCGTCCTGCGGGGGAGGAGGGGCCATCTGGTATTTACCTGCTAGATTCTACAGCAGCCCATCAATCTGAATGGGGGCCTTCTCTTGGCATTTCATCATTCCTCCCTCCCTCCCTCTGTCCTTCCATCATGTACCTCTCCAATGTGTGTGTGTGTGTGTGTGTGTGTGTGTGTGTTTGGATGTTTCAGGAGCCCAGCTGGTTATGTAGGCAGTGGGAGGAGAGGCAAGAGGAGCTCGGAGGTGCCGGAGCCATGGCTCCAGTCTAGCATGACTCAGCCCGGGTGCATCCATGCCCCCCGGGGGAAAAAACACGAAACGCGCACTAAAACACACAGTCCCTTTGCTCCTCCTCCGCCCCCCCCCCACCCCCTCCTCTCCACCCCCTGTAATTAGTGTGTTCAGATGCTCACTTTCCCCCCTTTTAACAAGCATTTCCATGTCCCCTGGTCCAGCTGCTCAGAGCCGTAATAACAGCAATGACAGGAGGGGCGAGTGGAAAAGCATTAGCGCGGCGTCTGTTTGGGCTTTCCTGCAAAGCCTGCAGAGACAGAGAGAGAAAGAGAGAGAGAGAGAGAGAGAGAGAGAGAGAGAGAGAGAGAGAGAGAGAGAGAGAGAGAGAGAACCTGGAAGGAAGATGTGGGCTAGGCTTCTTCCCTTCCCTTCTCCCCTCAGCGCTGTGGGAGCGGAGCAGAATGGGCCCTCTATCCGCAGCCCCGCTACAGAGGCTCCTGGGGAATGCGACGCCCGGGAGAGCGCAAGCCGGACGACACGAGAGTAGCCGGAGCGTTTACGGCCCCCGGGCCGACGGGCCCACCTGTTCAAACAGCCAGCGCTATCCTGAGGAAATGAAAACTTCCATCTCCACAGAGCTGTGTGGATCCCGCACACCAAATCCCTTTCACTTCCTCGCCGGCTCACTCGCTATCTTCTGTTTCCACAGCTGGCCCCCGGGCCCGTCGTTCCCCCGGCCTATCGTCAGATCCGGACCCAGCACAGAATCAAAAAAACAAACCCTAAACTCATTAAAGGTGGAAAATTAAAGTCTTAAATGTCAGTTTTATTCTGCGGTATGTCATGTATATGTCTATAAAACGTTGAGGTAAGCAAGCCAGCTTTAAAGTAGGTCACAGTTGCCTGTCCCAGTGCGCCCGTAATTACTCACCGGCCCTCTGACACAGAAAGGCCCTATTGGTCGGATCGCAAAGTGGGGCTTTGGTGAACCAGCAGAACCTCTCTGGTGCAGTAAAGGTCGAGGTCTGAACTGGGTGGCAGCGCTGTGGGGTCCCAGCAGAGGACAGGGACAGACCTGAACTGTGCCTGACCACGGCCGGTCATCGCTCAGCTCACTGCTCACACTGAGAGGCGGGACGACTCAGAAGGTGGAGCTGTGCTGAGTCCCACAGCAAAGACAGCACAGAGCGGACAGGCGGGACGAATATGAGGCTATTTCTATTGTAATATAACCAGAATAGAGTTTGCCCATCTTTTTTGAACCCATAGTTTACATCATAGTGAGTAGGATTACACTAATATAGGTTATATGAGGACATGGTGTTTTAAGGAAGAAAACAAGTGAATTCATGTTTTTTTTTTTTTTTTTTTATATGATTGATTTTGTTTACATTGGTGCTTGTGATGCATTATGATGGACTACAGGTCATAATTCATCCAGCTATTTATTTACCAGTATATGACTTCATGGAGTGTCTCTGTCCCTTCCACAATCGGTTCCACAAAGGCTGTTAGGGGCTAACTTACTTTTTTTAAAGACTTACTTTTACATGCCGCAAATGGGGGAGAGCGATCAAACACACACACACACACACACACACACACACACACACACACACATTTGCTCTTGCACAACTTTACCCTAAAGCAAAAGCAAACGTCTCCCAGACTGCGGGTATTAACCTTGAGTCCCTGTCTCTTCCCAGGCAGTCTCGTCTCTTATCAGCAGAGGCAGACTCCTGGCGTCGCACTGGGCAGACTGCCGTACCTGGAAATAAACACCACCTTAACTGCACCCATCGCCATGGAGATCGCCTTAGGGGGGGAGGGGACCAATGAAACGCCTGACAATGGGGGAACAGCCTGCCAATGAGTGCCATCAGCTCTTTTTATGGGCAGCTAATGCACTCTCTTGCATCTGTCGGGGGGCTGTCTGTTAGAGAGCCTCATCAGATGACTCACGCTGCAGAGGAGGACGAGAAGAAGAGGTGCTGTTAACACGCCCTGTCGCCTCCTCGGTCCGGCCCAGGGTGAAAGGCCTCACCCCGGGGTGGCAAGAGGGAGAACGGGCGCAAATGAGAACGCCTCGTGCTCGGTTCCCGTGTGATTTGACGGCGAAGCGACACCCACTTTGTTTTTGTTTTTTTTTCAAGCTTCCCCCCTAGAAACCTCAAATTACACCTTTCACAGGAGTCGTAAATCAGATCTTGTTGCTTTAAATGCTTTTGTGTCAAGAGATAAAATATATGCATGCGAGAGTGACGGTGGGGGAAAAGTGAGTCAGCTAATAAAATGGAAAGACCATAAAAATGAATGTAACTGTGGTAGGGAGTCATCAAGAGAAAAATTCAAACAACAACCGGGGACTGATCGTTTTTTTTTTGACAGCTGACTTGGAGAGTGCAGCAGGTCTGAGGTTGTGAGTACACACTGCGGCCACCAGGAGTCTCTCCATCCCTCCAGTGGTGTGTTTTACAGATCAGAGCAAGCCCAGCTGGACAGGAGTCAAGAATGATCTTCACAGGACTCAGCCTCCATCCAGATACAAAACCCAGCTTGTGAGGAACATGCCGCTCCAACAGGTCGACCTGCGCTCTGTTTAACACACAACCGCTACAGTTACACATAAAATGCATATTTTAGGGAGCATATAAATACTTTATGGAACTGCCACAGCTGGCACTGAAACACGTAAATCCCCCCCCCCCCCCCTCTCACTTGTGAAAATATTTGCCAGAATATTCCTTCGCCGCGCCCGGAGACGTGTTATTGGGCTACAACTCGCACGTTATGTATACAGCGGGCGTACGCGTGAAGAAACTCAAGGAAAACAAGGAGAGCTCGGAAAGCAAACACGCGCGGAATAACACGGTGTCGGGCTAAATATGGGATCCGAGTATGAAATCCGCCCGCCTTGCCAGCGTTAACGGGCCACACCTGAGCAGAGGGAGAAACACAAACAAGGAGATGAGAACTACAAAGCTCCCCGCTTAACAGTTAACTCTCTCTGCAGATGCTGGTGACAAATGTATCCGCCATCACTTATTACAAGAGAGCAAAAGAAGAGCAGAGAGCGTGGGAGGGGGGGGGGGGGGGGGCGAGCGAGAGAGAGAGGAAAAAGAGAAGAGTTGGGATGTTTAAAGCCCTTTTGCCGGTCCCACAGGGCCGTGCAGCAGCAGCGACGGCGCGAGGCTCATGGTCGACTTGGCCCATCATGGGCGCGCTCATGCTTTTCCAGCAGGCAGACAGGAAGCACCTGGGCCCAAGGGCCAGGGAATGGCAGGCAGCAGACGGGGGCCCCTAGCTCCGCCCAACGCAACACATCATCAGCCCGACTGGAAGGATCCTGCGCAGGCTCCGCCGCTCTAAACAGCGCTGCCTGGCTGCCTGCGCGTAAACAAACATACCTCCTCTGTACGCAGCGGCGGCACGGGGGAGTACGCGCTTTCAAATCCGCCTCAACCCTCGGGCGCAGAAAACACCGAGGAAAGCAGCGTGCGATAGAACTGTTGGCTCTGAGGCCCGCCTCCCTATACACTAAACCCTTCGACGAATTAAATGCTTTTCCCTCGACTGGGCTGGAAATCCAAACCGTAGCAAGCTGCCGCTAGAAAGAGGAGGGAAAAAAGTGGCTGCGCGAGGAACATGACTGATGGGAGCTCGGTGGGGTTTTGGGAGGAGCACGAGCGGCTGGGCGGGAGCCCGGGTGAGCCGGGACCGGCGGGCGCTGGGTTTGCGCTGGGCCGCGTTCTGGTGACTGTGCGGCTGCTCCTGCTGGGCTCAATGGGGGATGAGAGGCTGGCCACAGCAGCCAGAGGCGAGTGGCCCAATGTAAACAGCTCATTCTGGCAGGGGGGAAGGCTGAGGAGCTGCTGTAATTACTGGCGGTCATGAGCAGATGAATAGAGACTTGGAGAAAGGGAGGAGGAGAAATGAAGTAGGAGGAAGGGAAGGGAAGCGGGGCATGGGGAGAGGGTGGGGTAAGGTGGGGGATGAGGGAGGAGGGGGGGGCACGGTTCCAACCCTCACATCGATCTTTATCTACCACAGATTCCCAGGGAAGGAATTAAACTTGGGAGAACAGGCCCGGGGCAGGGAGCGCAGTTCACACCAGCGACGGCACTCCGGAGCCAAGCGCTTTTCGTTACGTTCTCCGTTCCAGAGGCCCTTGGCAAATCATCCGCAGAGCTACTGAGGGAGCCAGGGTGCTGAAAATGATGAAGTCGGTGGAAAGTCAATCCGGTGACTCGTTGGACTCGTACGGCTGGACTTTTCTCCGCCTTACACTCGCAGTCTATTCCAAGCCTTTGTCTGCCGCTCTCCTTGTACGCCTGTGACCTTGTATGCCTGGAAGACAGCTCCGTGTGGGTTTACAGGTGATACATCTTCACCCCCATCACAAAATTGCAGTATTTCCCAAGCTTAACTCGGGAGAGAAAAAAAATATCCCTTGAAGGAAATGGAAATGGAGGGCTTTATAGACCTGTACTGTCAGCTAGAACTATAAAGTACGCCTGCTTTTTGCACTTGTGTGGTTTTTCTGCTTGTCTGTCTCCTTTTTTATGCAACACAGCCCCTCAAGGCATCCTACAATGCTAGCCAATTAGCAACAGACTGGAGTTTTGCTTTTTGCTTTTTGCATTCAGACCTTGATCTGGAGGTACATACATGCGAAAAAGACTCAGGGTGCTTTATCTTCCAAGGAGCTTCTGCAGCCGCCGATTACGGGTTATTCTTTAACTTGGAGTAAAAAGTTACAACTTTGCGAATGACACAAGAGCTCTTTTGTTAAACATTTCTCGAACACCTACAGTATTTTAAACAACATCCACTCTAGGCCAGAAAATACAAACAAATAGCCAGAAAATATCTCTTCTGCTATAGCTCTGCTGTATTCAGACATGCTTTTGTCCCCTGTCAATTTGAGCTAATGTGGTGGGAATTTATCATATAGACACCTATATAGACTTCACAAGTGACACATTTTTATATGTCATATGTGACATCATGCATGGGTCAGAGGGAGCGACTAGCCCCGCCTACAGCACCTGCTGACTCATCCTCTGCCCCCCCTCCCCTCCCCTCCCCTCCCCTCCCCTCCACCTCGGCCTACGCTCCAACCCGGGTCTGATTAACAAATTAACGAGCTTGGGAACTGATCCGGGCCTCAGGTAGCAGCGCGGGAGTACGCGACCCCACTGCTACGGATTAAGGCTCCTTTATACACAGATTACACAGCACTTAGTCCCCCTGGCGGAGAGGGGAGGAGGTGGGGCGGGTGCGGGGTGGGGCGTCAGGTGTGCCCCCCCCCCGCAGATTAGCGCGCAAAGCTCCCGGTAATGAAAGAAAGGATGACCGCCACTCCCCGCGTCGCATTTGAAGTCCGATCAGACGGGGGAATAAAAGGCATTCCCCAGGAGGAGCCCCCAGAGGGTCAAGATCCGCACACAGCCTCCCACAGGTCTGCACTGATAAGGAGGGTCCGGATTAGACCCATCCGGCCTCAAATTCTCTCTCACTCTCACTTTCCTTCCCTCTGTCTGAATTTCTCTGTCTTGTGAACTCTGTCACTCAACGCTGCACAGACTTTCTGCCCTCGCACCTCCTAATTGAATTAGATTCCTCAAGTCGGAGCGAAAGCATCGCCGACAGCCGGAGGCGACGGGGAACGTCTCACGCTTAAAACCAGCGGAAGCTCTCCTTCTGTCCGGATGGAGTCTGCCGGTTACAGAGGGTCAGCCTGGGCTACCGGGGGAAGGTGGAGGTGCAGAAAGGGAGAGAGAGAGATAGGATGAGGCTGGGGGCCGAAGGGGGGGGGGGGGGAGATTGAGGGTATTATCCAGACTTCAGGCTGATCTGGCTTTTTTTTTTGTCAGTGAGACAGACCAAAGCTGGCAAGCAGAGAAGGTCAGGAAAATTCTCCCACCACATGCTCATGCACATTAAATAAGGATTTAAACGAAACCGTGTTGAGGCTCAATGAAACCCAGGGATATAATCAAGTTTTACTCGCACTCGAGGCAAGGACGTGGGGCGAGGGGGGCGGAGAGTCTGCAGTCAGGAAACTCGAAAGATAATTGAAAAGAAGAAGCCTTAGAGCATCGAGACAGGGAAGGAGGGGAGGTGAGGGGGTGTGGGGGTAAACAAAGGCAGGGAGGTGAAATGTGCGTCAGAGCCGTGGCTTGAGGCTCGTCTAAGGAGCAGCGAGGGATGCCACTGATGGACACGTCTGACATTGTACTAACAAGCAGCCTGTGGATTGTGCGGCACACACACATACACACACTGAGCTGTCACATGCATGTGAACACAGGCAAACACACACACACACACAAACTTGTAGCTCTATCCTTATGAGGACTGTCCATTTACTACATTCATCCCCTAAACCTAACCTTAACCGTCACCACTATGCACCTTTACCTTAACCTAAGCTAAATGTATTCCTAACCCTACTCCCTAAACCCATTCCCTATAAACTAACCTTAATTTCTGACCCTTAACCCAAGCCTGAACCCTAAAATATCCCATTGTAGACACGAGGACAGGAAAAGTGTCCTCATTCTGGTTGATTTTCCTCATCACATCTGATCCACATAAGGACAAAGGTACAAGCACACACACACACACACACATTTTTCTCTCTGAGCAACTCCCACCTGATCCAAAGAATGGTTTAGTTGCTACATGGAAGGTTTTAAATAGGGTGAAGGCTCTTCCAACCAATCTCTGCCCTGGGTAAGAGGAATGCACTCTAGTGTGTGAGTCGCTCTGGGGGGGCTTACACAATGTACTGCTGAGGATTTGTATCCAGTGAGCACGGCTCCTTCCAGCTGTGTTGCACTCCAACAGGGTTATTAAAGGAAAACTACAGAGCTTGCTGTGCTGGCTCTCCTGTTAAAACTCAGGATCTCTTAGTTACAACAGCATGGCTCATTCTCAAATGATCTTCCCCCAGATAAATGTCAGTGACCCCGCGTTCGTTTCCAAAAGGCTTTAACTAGAAATGCTTCGCCGACTCTCGAAGCTGGCGTTGGCAGCTTTGGAAGGTAAGTGGCATTTGAGTCAGATCGGCAGTTGGCAGTGTGCTGCCAGCCTGTTAGGACTTGTCATCCTCTCACACTGATGCTCCCCAGATCCGCAGATGCCAAGGCCCTGCCATCATTTGCCTTGATGAGTTAGAGCCGAGCTCGCTAACTCATCATCCGCCGGAGCCGCAATCCCTGTTCCTCTGACCCTTTGTGAAAATCATCAGCCGATCAGCAAACGCCCCCTCGGTATCTTCACTTGACTCCGGGCTGATTGAGCGGCTTTGGAGGGCAATAGAACAACTGGAGGAGAAATTGAAGGAGAAGAGAATGGGGGCAGAAAGAAGGAGTTTTTTAAGCTGATGAAGAACACATGCTTATTTACAGCGATGGCCCAGAGGAGATCGAGAAAAAGAGGGACAGGCAGAGAGAGAGAGAGAGAGAGAACAAGGTATTGGTACTGTAGATAAAGCACAATCAGGGCGGCAGATGGCACTGATAGGATGGAAGGGCTGGTTGGCCATGGAGGGGTAAGAGGACGCTCATTATCACATCTATCTGCATGACTTGGCTCATCACCCTCTTCCACCACCAACCCAACTTCTCCCCTCTCTTCTGATAACGGTGCACTACTCCCCCAGCGTGGCGTCTCTGCCTCCCTGCTGGACTGCAATAGAGAGCAGCATGGAGCCTCTGCCCGCTGATACTGCTGCCCACGCCAATTAGAAGGGAAGAGACTGAACTATTTTTAACCAATTGGAAATCCAATACAGCGATGATAGAGTTCTTCCAATTTGGCTTCCCAGCCCCTGCGAATTGATTCCCATGTCTAGATATAGCGTTGGGGAGCAATGTTCAAAATCGCCTCTCGGAGAATTTTTTTTGTCTTTCCTCTTATCTGAAAACGAATGGATCCGTCTGTTTCTGTAGAGGTTCCTTGCCCCCTCCAGATAGCCTTAGCGACTGCTTTACATGAGTCCTTGAGGCGCAACTTAATTTTAAAGCCTTGACACACGAACAAGACGACCGATGCAAACGCCATGACAGGATCTCCGTTAACTGATCTCGCCGTGACCTTGCTCGGCAGCCGTTTCCGCGAGCAACGACGCCCCGAGACAGGCGTGGATTTATCAGTCCTGGAAACGGCCTGGCTTGCCACTCCACCAGCTGCATGCCCACATCATTTTTTATCACGGCTGCAATACGGGCCTTTGTAACCTCATGCCCAACCCGGCTGGCACGCCTTCCCCCCCGACAGCCCGGCCGACACCGAACCGCATAAACAACATTAGTTTAGAAGACGCTGTGCGACTTCTGTTTGCTCCACAGCCATGTTTCCGTTGACCTTGCAGAAAAATACTAATTTCATTGAGCAAATGCGATCAGAGCTGTTTATAAATACTGAGGGGTACCTCAAGTTCGGCTCGGTTGTAAAACCTAAATGAAATTGAGGGTAGTTAGCAGCCAAGTGAGGTTGAACGCGATCCCTATCTGAGGTCGTGACTGTGCGGTTGTATGAGAGAGAGAATATGAGCGAGCCAGCAGAAATATCGACGTTAAAGGATGTGTGGTCTGGCCAAAGTGGATGACGGTTTGGAAGGGAAACGAGGCTGAATGTGAGACTTCACAACATGCTCCGTTCCCCAATCCCCAACTGCCGGATTGGCTGGCCCTATAAAGAGCCCAGTTCAAATGTTCTTTTTAACTGGAGAGCCTAAATACACCCTCGATGCGGTCTCTGGGTGACGCAGCTGTTTCTTCTCAAGAGAAGACGGCGAGAGGCAAATCTAATGTGCAGAACACTGATGACGTTAACCATAACAAGCGATACAAAGATAGAATTTGGTTATGCTTAAAAAGTCCCTGCTTCCTCACCGTGGTGAGAGCAGAGGCTCACTATGGGCTTTGCAGTTTTAAGGTCAAAACGTCAGCACTTAAAAGACCTTCTTTACAGCAGAAGTGCTTTGTTATTATTCCTGTACTCGGCACTTCTGAGTCAAACGATGCTTTGTGGCGGAATAGCAATTTCTACTTCTGCTCTCGACAGACAGCTCCAACTGGCTTTTCCTTCATCTCTTCTATACCCACTACTTCATCTTTCCATCTTGACCAATCACCCACTGCAGCCCTTGGGAGTACAAAGGCTACCAAATGCTAGAGAATGATGCACATACTCATCAACCCACACATTTGGAAGCTGCCTGAATAATGATCAAAACACAAACTCTCCAAAAACAAAAACCTGCCATTATTCCAATTTGAAAATGGCTTCAGTTTGACTTTTCTCCCGTGGTGGCACAGCGCCTAAATGAATAGAAATTAAGTGTTGAGAAACATCTGGCTATGTGAGACTATGTAGCATGTGTACGTCTTTATAATTAGAGTCTTTCCTTTGTTTGCAAAGGAACAGGAAAGTTTTTACTTGAACATTGTTTTCTCCCTCGCACTCCTTATTGTCATACTCTTGAAATTGTTGGAGATCCACATAATTAAGCTTATTCTATCATTGCCTTTTTGTTAGCAGTTCTGGATGAGTGTCTGCTATATGCCTACAATGTAAATGTTCTTATCTTCAACAGCCCCCCCCACACCTCCACCCCTCCTCCACTCCATGTCGCTCCCAGGATGTGGCTGAGGTCGGGGGAAAGGCAGGTGGGTTATGTAAGCAAGGGTTATGGGTTTACGGGGAAGTGTGTGTGTGTGTGTGGAGGTGCTGTTGGAGGTGTGCTGCTGTCTGAGATTCTGAGTGGTCTTTCCGCCGCTACAACACCCACCCACCCACCCACCCACCTCTCTCTAACCTTGGGTCCCTCTGGATGGATCCTAGAACTGTCCCATTTGCATTTTAGACATTTCGCTGACGCTTTTATCCAGAGCGACTTACAGTGGGTTCAACAGTGGATTAAGCTCCAATTCTAAGATCACCAAAAACTAAAAAGCAACCAAAAAAAAAAAAAGCAGTGCAAAGGTCAGGGCCTTCATGACCTGACAATATTCCCACAGAGCGATCATGTAATAGTGCTTAGAGAAGAAGCGGGATAAGAGCAACGGAAAAGAAGACAAAAGGGATTTCCTCCTTCCTGAACACTGCACAGTCCAAACTCCCTCACTCTCCTGACAGCCAATGTGAACATCAAGGTGTTTTTTTTGTTTTTTTTCATTTCTTAGTTCCCCTCTCTATGCGTGGGCCTCAGCACATGGCCCCTTAGCAAGGATTACAGCCTGTGTCACTCACCTGTTTACCTCTGCGCTATTGCCCTTGTAATAATCACACGCTCGCAACTGGAAGTTACTCTTTAACACTAGCTTAAGGATTATGCAAAGGAGTAAGTCAATACAGGTTAAGTCTCCATTATCGCACAGCCAATGGTCCCCCCCCCGCCCCCCCCCCCCCCGCCCCCGCCCCCGGCGCTAAATTGCCGCTGGTAAATGGCCGCTTTTGTGGCGGCGGCACAATAGAAGAGGAGGAGAGATAGCATCGGCTTGTGGCTGTAATCAGCGGGCCGGTTTGACTGACGCACAGGATTATTAGCATGACAGAGGGTGGGGAACGGGAGCTCCCAGCTTACAATTCACACACTATCTTCGAACGGCGCTCAAGTCAAGAGCCTGTCACAACAACAGGTACCCTGGGGATATCACACACACACACACACACACACACACACACACACACATGTGCACACCCTATAAAACACACACACACACGGGCAGGGACGTAGGGAGGGAGGAAAGAGGGAAGGATAGGGAATCCGGAATTGTGACACTTTACTTACATGGCAGATCACAAAGGCTTTTAAGCAGGGGAAGTCTTTCTTACCTGCAGAAGAAAAGAGAGAGAGAGAGAGAGGGAGAATGTTAAGTCGCTGCACACTTCTTTTACACAGAGCGTGCGTGTCAGTTGTCAGCCAGTTGGTTCGGGTTGATACTTTTCTCTCAGAGAGACGGAGAGGGCGAGTGGTTGTCCATATTTGGCTGTGTGGGCGCTCCCCTAGACGGTCTCTGTTTAATAACACAGTGCCTGGTCTCAGCTGGTCAGGCTGATGGGCAGAATTCCTCTCTCTCCCCAGAGTTTGCTCTTATCTCCAACAAGCTCATCCCACACACACACACACACACACACACACACACCACAGACCAGCGCACACTTTTCACATGACTAGAATTAGTGTTATAAAAATAACACTGCTGCTGCTACTACTATTACTACTGCAACTACTACTACTACTACTGCTGCTGTTACTATTATTACTGCTGCTGCTACTACTAATACTGCTACCATTGGTGCAAAAACTATTACTACTACTAATACTACTACTACTATAAATGCTAGCACTACCGCTGCTACTACTGCCACTAACACTACTTCTAATAATAATATACAACTGCTAGAAACAGTGTTACAAACAAAAACAATGAATAAAAGCAAAGAAAAGCAAATTAAATGAACAAAAATGATGCAAAATGACGAGTTCAAAGCAGGGTTCCAGAGAGAGAGAGAGAGAGAAAGAGAGAGAGAGAGAGAGAGAGAGAGAGAGAGAGAGAGAGAGAGAGAAAAACAGAGAGGGGCTGGGCTTCCTCTTAATTCCCTGTCTAATTACTCGTCCCCGGCTCACCCCAGGTCAAAGACCCTGCAGGTCCCGCTCTAATCTGTCTCCTCGGCCCACTTCAAAGGGCCCTGATTAAAGGGAGGAGAAGAATGAAGTGAGAGAGAGAGGACAGGACGGAAAGACGGTTGGATGAAAGGAAGGAAGGAAGGACGGAGGGAAGGAGGGCTGAGGTAGCCAGAATGGAAACATGTCTTGTCTGCCTGTGAATCGTCTGGCCTGTGAGGTCCGCTCTGCTCCCAGCTGATGCCTCGCTGGCTTAGCTCAGCCCTGGATGCCTCAAGCCGCGCGGGACTCGGTTCAAATCCGCTGCATTTGAGGATTTTCAGCAACACACACACACACACACACACAGGAGTTCATACACGCACACGCACACACATACACAAAGCCTCTTTTTCCACTGTCAGATAAACGGCAGACTGATTTCCGATACGGCAATGAAAGTAAGTAGACAAATGTAGCACAACAGCAGTACAGATTCTGTGCACATCTGTGTGTGTGTGTGTGTGTGTGTGTGTGCGTACATGCATGCGTGTGTTTTTGAACTTTTTCCAACCTTCCAATGAGACTCTCAGAACTATCCCATCTATTACACGAGCTGAGTAGCCAAACCATTCACCGGAGTACAGATAAGGAAATGCTACATAGTACATCAGGGAGAGTGAGCCAAAACACTGTCCAGAATAACAGATCACTATTTTCACAAAAGCTATACGAGCAGGTCCTGTAGAAAAAAAGTCAGTCTACCTGGGCTGAGGTCAGATGACTATCAATTCACTCAAAAAGCTGCAATTCATTTGCTAAAGACAGAGGATTCATGAACTGTTTCTTAAGGCGGTAATCCATTTATTTTGGTGACATCAACTGTCAATCAAACAGTGTGTCCAGTACTGTGACCTCTTTTTCCTTGGATTTTCTATTGATGAAGTTTCTGTGGGTGGCGCTCTGGCTTCATATTTTTATTTATTCCAAACAAACGGCTATTGCTGCTGCTTTGAAACATAGACACATCACTTCTCGTGCACCGGAGGATTTTAAACTGGGTGCTCAGAACAGCAAATGGAAAAGCTTTCATAAAGAAGGTATAAATTGAATCACTGTTGTGTTACATCAATCAGCAGATAATTAGTTGACATACGACAGCCTTCAAATGCCAAAAGACAATCCACTTCTTGAACTGACTGAACCCTAAGCGAATCCAACGCCACCGGCACGCTACATCTCATAACAGCTTAACCCCCGCTCTAAGTATTCCAATATATACCGTTTTTCACCCACTTCTGGAGAGTCTGGAGGCTGGAGAACACACCGCCTATGTTCCACAGTATAATTTCAAAGCTCGAAGAGAAGGGAGGGGAGGAAACAGACGAGGCAAGTGAAGGAGAGCAGAGGAGGGAGTGAGAGGAGTAGGAGGACAGACTTAAAAGGGCCCGAGGCTGGCGCTCTCTCCCCGCCGTGGACGATCAGCGGCTGGAATGAGGCTGGCCGCTGGCTAGACTCGTCTGTCCACAGGTTTAAATTTAGGCCGGATCAGACGCGACGCCCCGGTCCTCGCCCTCACAGCCAGCCAGTGAGGAACTCGTGGAAGCCATCGTAGAATACATTATCATTTCTCCGCACCTCTCAGCGACCACCCAACATTATACTGGACTAGGCTCGATGCAAGCAAAGGACCCAATTTGTTACTGCTGTACAGCAATGAATTCAACTGAAGGCATTTTTCCCCCACACTTAAATGTATTGCCAGAACTTTTGATTCAAGGACTGACAGTGTGCAGCTGCTAAATATGAGTTTTACATGTATTTTCAAGCTGTAAAAATGCCTCTTTGCATTTGTGATGTTTGCTAACACTGCTGTAATAGAGAGTTAAAAAGTCAAAATCTTAACAAATGTGAATATAACCTGAAATTTAGGAGACCGCATTGTATCTTTAAAGAGATAATGGATGATTTCCAAGCTATCTTTATGTCTGTGTGTTCACCCAGATGACACTGAAAAACTAGACCGAAAAAAAAAAGAAAGGCATAATGTCATAGCAAGAGCAGAAAACACTGAAAACAGCGTCCTCCTCTCCTCCATCTGATTTGACGGTGTGCAAACAACAGTTCAAGCAGAGGTAATGATAATAGTGAGATTCTCTTATCAGCGCCTCTGATGTGGAAAGTCTGACCAGCATTCAAATCAGCAAATAACGCGTAATTGCGAACGGGCTCATTCAGGTCTTTGAGGTACACATCTTTTGCCATCAAAGAATATGGGCCAGAGTATCTGTTTACAAGCTATTACTCACTTCCCTTTCTTGCTGGCTCGTTGTCCACACTGTGCTATCTCTGCTGTAATTGCGCCTTATTATGCCGCCGCGATAAGGAACGGCAAAATAGGGACACCGCCTCTCATGTAAACATTTGGATGTGATTTTGCCTCTCGCTATCTCGCTGTTCTCTCTCGGTGTCTGTGAGAGCGTGCACCAGTGTGTGTGTGTGTGTGTGTGTGTGTGTGAGTGTGTCAGGGGTGTAAAACCTCCTGCAGGAAGACGAGCCCCGGCCTTCTCGGCGAGCCGAGGCAACAACAACTGAGGAGAACAGACAGCGCGGAGTCTCTGCAGCTGTTTCTCCGCGGCCGCAGAGGGGAGCTTTTAATTGAATGTGAATGCAAGTTGCAAAAAGGCTTTTAATTTGGCCTTGGCTGGAGAAGACGCACAACCGGGGGGGGGGGCGGGGGATGAGGGGGTGGGGGAGTTTAGGGGAGGACGGCCCCGGCCTCATCCCCAACACATCCCATCAGCCCCTGACCCCCCCCCCCCCCCTCACACACACACACACCTCCTCCTTTAGCCCGCACATCACACGCCTCTAATTACGAGTCATGGGAAAGCTGGGAAAACAACAACAACACTTTACAACACGCAAGAACAACAAGACATTGTGATGTGCAAAGATCAAGCTCCGACATCCGCTGAGCTGGAATCAAATTAGGCAGCAGAGACAGGAATACAGAGGAGGAAAGAAAAAAAAAAAACACACACGCCTCAGCTGTATCCTTGCGTAATGAGTAGTGGGACAGCCATGTGACCGTGTGTGTGTGTGTGTGTGTGTGTGTGTGTGTGGGGGGGGGGGGGGGCTGTGGTCAATGTATGTCGGGTATTTTACAAGGCCTGTCTATTTATTTAAACAGCTGTAATTGTGTGATAACTCCATCGGCTGGGTGGGGGGAGTGGTCACGTGGAGCGACACAGGGCCTCCACTCCTCCGTCCGTCCGTCCGTCCGTCCCTCCCTCTCTCTCTCTCTCTCTCTCTCTCTCTCCTACCCTACACCCCTCCTTTTCCTCCCTCTCTGCAGCACACTAGCACCTCAGTGGAAAACATTGCATGAGGACTAGATGGAAATCCAAGCGGAGGGTCATTTTTCGATTCAGTAACTCACAAAGCCTGCGCGATGGTCATATGGGTTTCATTTGCGCTCTGCTGTAGGTAAGAAGAGAGAGAGAGAGAGAGAGAGAGAGAGAGAGAGAGAGAGAGAGGAGGTGGAGAGTTAATAGCCTGTGATAACTAAACTTCCAATGATGACTTGGACTCTGGATTTAATGTCCTTGTGGGGAAAGGGTGCTTCCTCAAAGCGCCCAATAGACTTGCATGCACTCCTAATAAGTGAAAATGCTGAGCAACGGCCAGCTCTGTTCGCTTTCTTCCTGAAATATGGGACTGTTTAAAGTCACTGATGAGCCCGGTCTGTTGTTGTAGCACTCCTCCCCCCCTGCTACATATGTGCATGCACACACACTCGTACACACACACACACACACACATACACACAGACAACCACACAAACACAAGCAGGCGGGAGGGAATGCGAGGCTTGTGTGCCCATCCATGAAAAGCACACATACTCAGTGCTCCTCCACACCGCTGGGCCCTGAGACAGAGCACCTTTTCAGCAGACAGCACTAACTCATGGTTGCAGTTAAACTGCCCCGGGCCATGGCAGTGGTGTGAGGGCCAAAGGCATGTAAACACCAGACGACAATGAGCAGACTGACCAGAGTGCACGCTTCTGTCATTCAAAGCCTCTTTACAACCCTGTTCCCACAAGCCGCAGAGCTGCGCTGGAAAACAATACGCTTACTTTGCATCACTCACATTCTGTCAAGCTAGGCTCACTCGGGCCAAGCCGAGGGGATAGTAAAGCTCCAAACCAGAGAAAAAAAAACAAAAAAAACACACAAAATCCTGTACGTGAACTCAGAGGAATGCTGCCCCGCTCGACAAAGAAGACAAACCCTTGAGGAGCTGTCGGTTTTTCAGGGGTTAGAACGAGAGAGCAAATTTACTGTAGAATGTATCTCTACAGCATGATGCATCGGCCTGTTGCAGAGAGAAAAATATCATCTTAAAAGCCTCACGCAGAGGCATTCTGTTTGGACCTTTTTCAAATTACATCTGGAGATGTTTAAATGTCATTAAAATATGTGCTGGCTGAACTGGCGGGGCTCGAATTACAGCCCCGCAATGGCTGGAGAAACATGCGAGTCTTGCGCCTCTCCTCATCAAAACCCCTTTCAAATCTCTCCTGGAGACACCGCACACACACTTTTATCAGTCAACATTTACTCTCCGATAGTGTGAAAACCGGTTTTTGGGGGCAAGCCGATAAAGGCCCTTGTTTCCTTGTAAATTTATGAAGAGAGGAGCGGAGGTGGAGAGGGGAGGGGGAGGGGGAGGGGGGGAAGGGGGGAAGAGAGGTAGTGGTGGTGGTGGGTGGAAATGGTCGAGAGCCTCAGTTCTGTGTGAGTGTCTGTGTGCGGCCCATGCCAAGAAAAACAAGGCCTGAGCGACGCTGGGATCTGATTTCAGCATAGAGGCATGGCAGGAAACGGGCTCCTCTGGGGGGGTGGGGGCGGGGGGGGGGGGGGTCTACACTCCATATCCTCACACAGAGAAAGAGGGAGAAAAAGAAAATGAAAGAGAGAGAGAGAGAGAGAGAGACAGAGAGAGAGAGAGAGAGAGAGAGAGAGAGAGAGAGAGAGAGCACGTCCCACAACTCTCCTCTTCGGGCTTCACTCACCACACGTCCAGATACGACGGTTGGCGCACTCATCATCGTTCGAGTAGGTGGCGTATTTTTCGCCCCATACCGTGCGTCATCGCCGTTGTTCCTGCCAGGAACAGTTTCACAGTGATCAGAGGGTTGGGCACGAGTCCCCAGTGCAGATCCTTGTGCCACGGAGAGGTCAGCTCAGTTCAGAGCCCTGTATCTGCATCTGGATCACAACTCCACTGCTGGAGAGCCGGAGGGATATTACTCACCACATGTGCAGGGAATTAGCGCTGGCTACGCAGCGTTCGGAGGCTTAAAAACCCTTTGTTACTTACCCTCCATG
This sequence comes from Centroberyx gerrardi, assembly GCF_048128805.1. Taxonomy (NCBI): domain Eukaryota; kingdom Metazoa; phylum Chordata; class Actinopteri; order Beryciformes; family Berycidae; genus Centroberyx; species Centroberyx gerrardi. The sequence continues at coordinate 29,711,606 of NC_136001.1, forward strand.
TAACACGCTACTCAGCGTGTGTAGAACAGTCTTGATCTTATTTGTCATTGGCTTAGCTTTTACTGCTGCTAGGCGGCCTCGCAATGACAGCGACTTCCAGCGGGCTCTGTGGTAGCGAGCTGCCGGCGCTGCACTGCGGGGGCCGATTTCAACTACAAGTACAGCGCAATAGGAAACAAGGGAGCGGGATATGAAAACCATGGAACAGAAAGCCACTGTACCTGAAAGAGTGCACAGCATGCTGAAGCTTTTCCAGAACTTGTACGGGGGAGGATGAGAGTGAAGTCAAATCAATTGTAGGGAAAATCAAAATAGCTGCCAACGTGTTTCAGTCAACTTGGCCTTCATCAGGGAATGTAAGACAAAAAAAAACAGGTGTTCACAGCGTGTTGTGTGAGGATCAGGATGCTGAAAGGAACACTGTACACCAAGGTTTTTGGAGATTGGCCTGTTAAGTGATGAGAATATAGACACCAAAATCCTTCATGTGTCCCCACTAGACAATTTGTTCTGGTGCTCCATTCTAACTCTTTAGTATACACTGCGTTGTGTGATAGCAGGCAACTAGCATTATCCAAGGCAAGAACACTGATCTTTTCATTAAAAAACAAATTATTAGTACTTTTTATTATATGGCCTGTAGATTCATAACTTTTAAAAAGAAAATATAATTTACTCAATATAGCTGATGTAGCCACAGGATTCATCCGCTACCCAGTGATTCTTAGCTGTACACAGTCTGCTATAGCAACAAGTAGCTAACCAAGTTCTCATCCTATATTAAAAAAGTAGTGGCTGTTCAAAGCAGTATGTTATTTTTATATCATATTTCATGTGAATTTTACTACACAAATCTGACAGGCCCCATATCACTTTTCAAATTACTACCATTCAGCTTTAGAGCTGAATGGTAGTTCTCATTTTCTCCCTTTTTGAGATAGTAGCTATCCTTCAACATAGTGTATGCTAAAGTGTTAGCATGGAGCCTACTATCACTCAATAGTGTATGCTAAAGTGTTAGCATGGAGCCTACTATCACTCAACATAGTGTATGCTAAAGTGTTAGCATGGAGCTTACTATCACTCAACATAGTGTATGCTAAAGTGTTAGCATGAAGCCTACTATCACTCAACATAGTGTATGCTAAAGTGTTAGCATGGAGCCTACTATCACTCAACATAGTGTATGCTAAAGTGTTAGCATGGAGCCCAAGAGCCATCAGTAGGCTACTGAGGATAAAAAGATGATTTAGTATGTTCTCATCACTTAACAAGTAAGTTGACCAATGGGCCATTTCCCCAAAAGCTCTGATTCATTTAAAACATGAAACCTCTGATTAAAGACACAGTGTTGCACTGAAGACAATCTGCTGGCCAAGTGTGCTGGAAGACCAAGAGGACAGAGCAGATGGAGGCCCGGCTAGCGAACACAAACACAGCCATGTTGCTTTTAGCTAAAGCCTTACATCCAGGTCTGTGCACTGCAGTTCCACTGCCCCATAACCCCCACCCCCACCCCATAACCCCATACCCCTGTCCACCAGCCCCCTCCTCCACGCTGGACAACCCCAAGGTGGAAGTAATGATGCCAGATGTGACCAATCAGGCTGATAAAGAGCGGGGTCTGCTGTGGACCAACACACAGCTGTGGCTGCAGCTGTGCACTGCTGTCAAGCCAGCTCGCCCGCTCAGAGAGACAGGGAGAGAGAGAGAGAGAGAGAGAGAGAGAGAGAGAGAGAGAAACAGTGGCACAGTCCTAAAACAATCAACTTAAATCAAAGCATCGACAATGTCCAACAGATTCATCTTCTAGACTCCTGCTGCTTTAAACTCAATAGTTTGTCATTGTATTTTTCTCAATTCTCCTGTTCTGTTCTCCCCTCTCTCTCTTTCTCTCTCCCTCTTTCTTCCGCCCACTCCATCTCCCTCTCCCTCTCTCTCTCTCCCTCTCTCTCTTCTGCTGAGGCAGGCCTGCTCAACACATTAACAAGATATCCTATTCTGACAGCAGCTTTAGCCCAAATCCAGCCATCATGAAGAGTTATGCCATCGTAGCAAGCTGAGGATTTGGGAGATATAATACAAATCAAACCTACAGGGACCTGGGGGAGGAAGAATGGGAAAAACTGCTCTTGTAAAAACAGCGACAACGATGGAAAATTGGCGAGGCTGCAATTCGAAGCCATCGCATACGTCACACTGACTACGTTTGCATGCACTCTAACCACTGGATCTTAATCTGATTAAACACTGAGGTGACATTTATCTGAATAAAATCTCAATGTGTGGAGAAAATAATTTAAAGCATGATGTGCACTGCAATAATGTAATTTTATCTCATGTTCAGTCTTAAAATTTTAATTTGATATGTGAGTTATGTGAAAAGTTATGTGAAAAGGGTGAGGTCATGTCCTTGTTTCTAATGCAGTGCCACATGGTTCAGGGATTTAGAAATTTGAGTCAATATCTTAAAACAAAGCAGAAGAAAGCAGATCACTCCACTAGTATCAAGAACAGTTTTTGAAACAAGTTGATTTGCATTGGGTAGAAGTGAAATTATCTCACCACTATTGGCAGATTTGTTAATTTGTTTTAAGAAAAATAAGGTTTTAAGACTCAATACTACATTAAATGACTTGTTCAGGTGGATTCGTCGCAGTGTGCTCAAATGTTCCCCTCAAAGTAGCGTATAGCTTGCTTACTTTCTCTCCAGAGTTTATTTTCTTCTTCCCTTTGTCCATCAATCTCCCCCCCCACTGCACATCCCTGTTTTCCTTTCCTTGCCTCTGGCTTCAGCCATCTTCTCAAGCAACGGTCGGATTCTACAGTCGGTCCCAAATTAAGATGTAACTGGAGCAGACTGACAGAACAGCATGATGCCGGACATTTTAGATAAATTTCTATGATGTTTCCTGAGGCGGGGTGGAACTCGATACGGAGAAACTTCTCAGACTATTTTATTCAGGACGGCCAAGTTTCATGTTATGTCCTGAATGTGGCCTTGCAAGCTGAACCTATCTAGATGGATGATTCTGTTGACAGACACGCTCGCAACTTTAAATGGACTTACTTTGCGAGAAAGAGCAAGAGAAAACCATTTGCGCTTATGGATGCACTTGCCATAGTATGCAATGCTCAGCAACCCAGTTTCAGAAAATTTGAGAAAAGTTATGTTCAAGGCAATTTTAGTGATTGATCTTAGTAAGGCCATCAGTGTAAACATAACCTGATTAAAACATCTAGCTTTCTGCTGCATCTTTTTATGCCCATTTTATGTGGGCATTTAAATAATGAATACATTTTAAATGTCACCTTAATCGAATCAATCACAGTAATGATGGTGTTGTGTGTATGCAGACATAGTCACTCTGTTCCTATTCAGCAGGGATCAGATGAGGTGACTTTTCCTGAGGAGGGGTGCCAGAGGATGAGTGGTGTTTTAAAAGCAGGGGGAAGCTTCTCTAAGGCTGTATAAAGTCCATATAAATACATATCCATATTTTGTTCAGGGTTATTGGCGTATCTGTTGCAAGCGTCATTCACATTGCCCATGATTGACTGTGTGCCGTCAGAATCCAGGCTTATGGTGAACTAAATGTTGCATGCAGAAATTGGATTCCTGACCGAGGCATTTCTAACATTTCTCCCAAAGGAGCTGACGCAGTTTTAGACCAATCACACAACAGGCGCTCTGTTGTATGGCCAGTGAGCTGCTGGGTACTACTGGGCCTCAGTGGATGAATGTGGACCTTTAAGAGTGCTTAAACCGCACACACACACACACACACACACACACACACAGGCAGGCAGGCAGGCACGCACATACACACAAACCCAGTTAGAGAACAGTGTATACATACAAAGGGTAGCTACAGGCTTACATAATTAAAACCCCATGTGACATGCAGGATGTTTGGACGTGAGCGGCACGCCACTCATGAGTATGCTGTAAACAAAAAATGCAACTAGAACCTGAACTGCGTTGGGAGAGAGCAACCGCACACAGCGTCTTTCACTGTGCAAGAATCTCGAAAAGACAAACTTCAAACGTTTAGACACAGCCCTCTCTCACTTTCTGCCTTGCTGCACTCTGCTAAAAGCAGGCCTCCAAGGTGTAAGGATACAAATGACCTAATCCAGGATAAACATATAGCTGGGCGGTAGTGGAGAAGGTTTATATGTCTGGGCTATGGAGCGAACAGCATGCCAGTGTTTTAGAAGGCAAACCACCCAGAATCCCTCCCGGTCGCTTCCCATGCAAATGGAATACTAACACCTGAGGACAGCTATTAATAAAGACTGTTTATGAGCCGCCGCACTGCCTCTTGGATATATCGTGATTTTCATGCAGTCAGCACCAGTTTATGCCGGTGGTTATCAGCGTAAATCCACATGAAGGCATGCGCCGGCTGGAGATGAAGTTACACGCCAGCGTGTTCATCAGTGCTATTAGTTTCCACCGCCGTTGATTGCCGTTACACTTCGAGCCGTCCAAGCATGGCGATAAAACAGATCAGTTTCTCTCATGCCAAATTAAAGGCTGATATACTACTCCTCTTTCCACCGGGCTGGATGTCGATGCCAGCCCGAGAGCGTGCAAACAAGCCGCAGACTTGTGATTTCGGGATCCAGAGAAGATGAGTGACGTCTGGCGATGACAAAAACACACCCACGGACTGATCGTGTGCTCTGCAATAACATGCAGGGCCTGTCTTGATGGAACAGCGCATACTGAGAATAGTGGTGACACCTGTTAGCGGATGGGCACAAAATAGTGTGTTGTCTCGCCAGTGGCTGGACCAAAACCAGAAACATCCAGACTGCACGCTAATGTGATAAAGATATACAGTAGGCCTATTATGAGGCATTACATAAGGACCTACAGTTCATAGTAAATTCACTTCTAGTTTATTATATTCCCCTACTACCAACTGGGGCAAAAAAACAATGCTGTTCAAGAACATGGATCTTAAAATCCTATTTTACATCAGGAGATGCAAGGATGTGCAAGGATAGAGCGATCTGTCAACAAAAGGGCCAAGATGTCAGCAATAATGTCCATAAGCAGTGAGAAATTGGTGAGTTTTTCTCATGGGTGTGTGTGAACTGAAGGGAAGCTAAGCCTTGATATTCAGAGTTTTAAAAACTCCAAACAAAAAGATTTAGGTCACTACCAGAGCCAGTTCAGGAGTACTAGCTCTTAAAGTCTGCCCTCGCTGATCTGACTGATGATGTCCCGGTCCAACAATGTGGCCACCCAGGGCAAGAAGATATTAATGATGTCTGTAAATATACCTCTCCCAGTCCAATCCCACAGCCCAACAGACACACACACACACACACAAGCATGCAAATACATCATCTGCTTCTCCACTCAGGCCTGAGTCAGACCGGGGAGATGAGCTCAGCTCCAGCTGGATGCTGAGGCAAGCTTTAACTCAGCCGGCCCAGCGCGGCCCAGCGCAGGCCCACACTGCCAAGTTTAACATGGCTGCTGGAGCACCTAAATCAGAACCATTCGAAATCAGCACACTCTTGAGAAGACGCAGTATTTCATTTGCATGTTGTGTTTCCAGCCAGATTGGCGGAGGCGGGCAACAGAGGCTGCATACCTAGTCTGCTAATGAAATTAGAATGGCTCATCTGTGTGGACGTGAACACTGCTACAGTACACGGGCCTCGGCTAGCTGCCCGTACTCTGACTGGGGCAGCTTTAAGCAGATTTATGGTCTCCGGTGGGGAATAGGGGGATTTTTGGTCCAGACCTAAATCATGACTGGAACTACGAGGAGCTAATTAGGAGAGCAGTGGAGCAGCAGGCTGGGGACCGTGTGGTTTTCAGGAGCTCCACCGCTGAGCACTGTGCTACATATAACAGCCTCTCTCTACCATACATGGTAGCTAGCGGCAGTGTAAAGCGTGCTAAAATCCATACCGAGCTTTGTTTGGAGCTGGAGTGCTGAGTCACCTCCAAGTCAGAATTACTGGAGGAAGTGAAGTAGCCATCTGGGCAGCATTCAGTAGGCAGAGCACTACCCAGAGAGCTCACAGCTACTAGCTGTTCATGGTTCTGGAGTGTGTGTAATGTGCTGAGGGACTCATCTCTGCATAATGTTAAATGGCAGTAGGTCTCCCCTCAGCTCTGCTTTTTTGAAGGGAGTTTAAAGCGTTTTTTATCTGCACTGCGGCAGAATCAAAAGGACTCAGTGGTTCAAATCCAATCAATTTCTGAGGGAAAAACATGAGTCAATCCATTACATTTCAGTCTGCCTTTTTCAAGCAGGTGCATGAAATATTAACAACGGGAGAACAAAAACTGGGTTGAGGCGTTCAGGCAATATCACACTGGCTCTGAAATTAGCTGAAATGAGCATGATGTATTTTACAAGCTGTGAGTCATGAGACAGAAAAAAACCTGTTGTTTGTGTCATGGTTGTTTTACACTCCCACCCCGGAGAATGACTCTTGAAGTTGAGCCGTCGGGAAGCCTGTCATTCTCTGAAGGAGTTGGAGAGCCGCAATCGGTCAGTTCCCACCTCCTCTACCAACCAGAGCCCACCCCCTGCACTAACTAGGCAGCATGTGTTGGTAATTTGCAAGCAGTTGATGTTGATTAGGTGGGTTATGACACCCTGCGACCTCAGCTGTAGCCAAGTACATAGACACACATCCTCCAATTAGCCCTGTGCCGTTTGGCTATCAGGCTTTACGGGGCCATAAGGAGAATTATGTGAAAAGTCTACATGGCTTTTGCTCCAGGACACACACACACACACACACACACACATCCACACAAGCAGACATGGCTGCACACACAAAATTCATGCATGTGCTAAGATCACACCGACAACATTCACATGCAAGCTGTAATAGGGTTATCTGCTCAACCCAGCAAAAAAGTAATGGGAGCTTCAATTATTTACATTGTTGGAGTGTGCATGTGGGCAGCGGCTCTACTCTGTTTCTCTGACAGACCACAAAGTACAAACTTGTGCTTGATTGCCACCAACGCACTGGAGGGCATCTTACTGCGAACTCAATTGAGAACTGTACATCCATTGAAACAGCTAACGATGTATAAATTGTGCAATTCTTTCATTAAAAAGTTTGTTTATTCAAAACTCTGACTTGGACGCTGCCATCCACTGACTCAACGAAATAGTACCTCATAACAAAAAACTCTTCCTTTAGCCAACTTTATTTCTGCAGGCGTATCGCTACCTGGAGTGTGGAGTAATGCAACGTGTCAATCAGAGTAGTAGCTTGAATCAACCTGAGGATTAGGCTAATCTCAGATATGTTAACACCTGATCATATTACTTAACTAGCTTTTATACGCTAGTGACAAAAACACTTTGGATATTTTTATTAGTAATGCTTACAATATACTGAGTGTAAACATTTCTGCACTAAAAGATAAATTGGCAACAAAACTTTTATAAACTGGGTAGCATACACATTCAATCTTTAGTGTTGCAGGTTGTGATGCTGTTTTTACATGCATTGTTTCTGTTAGAAAAGCCCTTTTTTTCCAAATGCCAGTGTTTCTTATTAGAATTCAAAGTTGTATGAAAACGCCAAAGAAAGTCCATGTCAAAATACAGTCTGGCTATGTGCTTGTGATTTAAAGTGTCGGTCAGAAAATGATCTTCTGTTGCATATTTACAGTCAGTCTAAACTATCGGACTCTTTTGTTCTGGTTGGGCTGAGATAATCCAGCGGCGGTAAATCTTGTCGGTGATATCTGGTCGAGAGGTAAAAGCGGGGCGCGTGTGATAACAGATAATGGGCCAGCCGAAAAACAGCTACCAGAGCAGCGAGTCAAACCTCACAGAGCCAAAGCCAGCATCTCCCTACCTTAATTCACTTCCTCAACATGACTGCATTACTATGACAAGAAGTAATATGCTAGGAGGAGAGCTCAATGCTTTCTTGGCTTGCGTTGCGGACGAGTGACAGATTTAGTGCTCTGCTTGGATGCTATGGGCCCAAAATGACTTAATAAACCGAAGTTGACATTTTGAGTGCGAAAGTGGAAGCTTGCAGCTGAAGGGTCGGAGCGGCGAGGCCAGGGCTGTTTCCTATCCACTCAGAAGAAGTGTGTGAGTGTGCAAAGCTGCTGGAACTAAGAGAACCGGGGCCATGGCAGCACAGGCAGCAGCAGCCGTCTGGACCGTCTCCCACCGGGGGCGACCGGACGGTGGCGTTTCTATGGAGACAACCTCGGCAACCATCGCCATGCCCTCAGCCCACTTCCTGCCCCTCAAGTCTAGAGCGACCAAAGAAACCAGTTTTCTCTCTCTCTTATACACACACATATACATTTTCCCTGCAAACATTTTTGGCACTGAACAGATGTTGATAGGACGAGTTAATTTGGGTTGGCGCTGAACTTGGCCACCTCCTGCACATCGCCGTCCATCAAATGCCTACTGGGATTGTCTTACTAAACTTGTGAGCACCTTCCATAGACCACATTCAGTCCCTAATCTAACCTAAACCTAATTCTACCCAAGTCCTAATCCTAAACAAGCCCCCCTGGAGAAGTAAGGACCGGCCAAAATGACCTCACTTTGCAAAAACGTCCTCACTCCCAAGGTCTAAAACTAGTTCTCACAAGGACAGAAGTACGAGACACACACACACACACACACACACACACACACACACACACACACACACACACACACACATACACATAAACACACAAAGAAGATCCAATTCCACACAGATACAGACTCAACAAGACTCAGAAACAAACAGACTGAGGCAAAGTTAATACCGTGTATGGTGAGCCAGTCCTGTGGGTTTTCTCTACTCGCCAACAGGCTAGACCAGCTCTGTGTGCGGTTGTGCGCATGTGTGTGTGTGTGTTTGTGTTTGTGTGTGTGCACGGAACAGCCCCCCCCCCTCTACTCCCCCTCTCCTCCCCCTCTCCCTCCCAGACATGCTCTGATGGAGAGATAAGTTGAAGGTCATCCTGAGAGAACAGAGGCTCCGTTGAGGAATGTGTGGAATGACACTCTCTTGTTCTGCGGACAAGAAGCATATCAGAGGCTGGTATGGTGTCATATGGGCCTGTGTCATCACGCCGGTCAGTATGAGCCGGGGCCTGATGATATGATTTGGGAGAGCATGGCGCGTGACACGCAGATTCAACAGCTACAGACCCCCCTTTTTTTTCTTAAAATAAGTGAAAAATTCTGCCAACGGGGTGAGATAATCTTATGCGTTTCCCTCAGGATTCAGTATCAACAAACAATGCAGAATAAGGCTCATCGCTCCTCTAGCATCAAGGAAATTAATATTCTTGAAACAAGCTGATTTGCATTGGAAACAAGTGAAATCATCTCAGCTGATTGGCAGATTGTTTTTCGCTTGTTTTAAGAAAAAACAAGACGGACATTTTTTTTTTGCCGTGTAGAGGAACATCTGCCCACTGCACACACAAACGTCTGGCCAAGCTTTTGGTCTCCTTCGTTGGCGAATAAATAAAAGTTACATCAATCAAACTGTGCTCGGCCCATTCTGTGTAACTGTTTGCTCAGCACCATAGCTATGTTAGCTGTAATACGCATTAGATCAACGACACTGGCAAACCGTTTTCTGCAATCACTGCAGCTGTTTATGCAGACAAAACAGTTGTGATTACAATAAAATGGTACCAAAAGGAAACCAATTTATTGCCCAGCAGTGAGAGGCAGGCTGGTAAATGAAACTGCACTGAAAAATGGGACGCACTTCTGACAGCAGATCTCTTTAAAGAATCTTATAAAAATGAAAGAGCTTTCACTTCATGCCAAGGTGTTGTTGTTTTCCAAAAAATTGTAATTCCAGATCCTGATATCAGGTGAACATAGCGAGCAGACCGACATCAAAACGATGGAATATGAACACATAACAGCTTATTTATTTGGAAAAATGGTGTTTGAATAGGCAAAAAAAGGCATACCTTTTTACTCAATATCCATTACTCTCAGTCTCATTATCGAAAGAGCCAAAGAGATCAAACTGACACATCGAGCCTATGGTTGCAGCGGTAACTAAGATCTCTATTGGCAGTGTCTTCTAATAACACATTAGTAATGAGTTTGTGTCATGTGAGCCTCCCAGCTGCTCCCATCCACTGCTGTGGCGGCCGGATGAGTCAGCAAGCGAGCTGGAAGAAAATGAAGACGGCTGTAGATCTGTCATAGAGCACAACAGGGACGCTGCCAAGTGCATTGCTCACTAAACGTACGAGCATGTACATTATCATGGAAATCAAGTACAGAAGGCTGCAGGCCTATGAAGTACACATGCTATTTCATCCTATGATGGAGAAAATATATGGTTGATTGATTTACTGCTTGGCTAAAATTAAAAGGTGCACTAAGCAACTTTGCACTAACTTTGCTGTTTTGGGTGGTCCTACGAACTTCAATTTCCACTGACATGAGGGTGAACTATTCCTTTAAGTTTTGATTTGTCACTTTCTGTGCACGAAGAAAATTTCCCACCAGTGACCATACCTGACATCAGGCTGATAAGACGGGTGTATTTCTACATAAAATCCTGCCTAGTGCAGCTTTAACATTCAGGGAAAGTTAACAATGCCATTTTAAGCAATGGAGTAATTAGAGGACAATGTCTGAAAGTGCGACATTTGGCTTTCGGTGCAGGTCCGACTGTCCCCCCCCCCCCGCTGATGCTGGCCACTGTGCCGTTCCTTCACCTTGGTGGTCCCTCTGCTGCCAGACTTCTACCACACTCACAATGGACCACACATTCAGCTCAAAGGAGGAAACACTGGGGCTGAAAGTGAGCAGCGGGTCAAAACTGGACCAGACTGGATGTGCTTAGATAAGCAGAACCGGTGGGATCTGCCCTCTGGAGCAGTACAGCAGACAGACAGCCAGCAGACAGTCTCCAGGCAGCACAGCTTCTGAATTAACCAGCAGACATCGGGAGATCCTGTTTTAATTCCACATCCGTCTCCTGAATATTTCCTTTGACCAATATGGTTTTGTAGCGTTTTTGTGTGTCCCAGATGGGTGATTGTGCAGAAATGTTTTCTAAAGCCTTTTCTCCAGCGGCCAAAGCACACGCCATCTATAGTACATTCTCTTTTTTTTCCCCCTCTCCTTTGTCTCTCCTTGTCTTATACTATACAAAGCTCCTTTCAGTACATCGACGCAATCTTTGTATGGACTTGACAAGCTGGTGATCTCACACTTGCTAATCACTGTAGCACCTGCCCATGCGGCAGAATCCTTGACAGAGAAAATGCTGCATCTCCAACCACTTTCTGTTGTTCAGTCAGACACCCGGCATCTTCAACATCAGCCAGCACATTGCGATTCAAGCAAACAATTTGTCACATCTCACTGTTTCTCTTTCCTCTGCCTAAATCTAGCATTTTTCAAAAACAGCAAAGAGTAAAAGGGCTGCTTCTCTCGCATTCTGCAAAAAATGAGTCTCCATTTTATCACTTCCAGCATGAAATAAATCTTCCAAAAGTGTAGTTTCGCCAAGCGCACAAAGGCTCCTCCACAGCAGAAACCTACAGCACCAAGTAGGTCAGTGACGTTATCTGAGGAGAGAGAGGTGCCATTTGAAACAGGACTCATTTCTCACACTGCTGGCAGTAGCTCCTCTCTAGCACTATGCTTTAATCCCAACACCAAGCATGTCACAACTCCCAAATCGCAAATCCTACTAACCCAGGCCGTGCACACATGCACGGCCTGGGTTTGTGATTTGCATCATTTAAATATCTGTTTTTTATGAGACTGAAAAACTTTTAGTTTCAGAAAACCAGATATTTAAATGATGCATTTCTCAAGCGCGCCTCGCTACGTTATTTCCATACCGCTCTGCCTTGGGGGTAACATCCGGACAAATGACTAATTAAGCCTGACGTGCTCAGCAGCCAGACATTACATATTCAGAATCCCACACTAGAATTTTTTTTACTCTGCACCAAAGCCAAATGGCACACTTAGTGGGTAAATACACAGTCTGTGCCTTTTGGCTAAATGGTGTGTAAATGATGAGCGTGAATGTGGGGCTTGTGTATGAGGGAGGGGGAAAGGGAAAGAGAGATGGACAGGTTTGTGTGTATGTCTTATCTTATCACTTGACTTTGAACAATGTATAATTTATGAGTTTCTCAGGTGCTCCTTCTCCACCAGCGTCTCCACTGCCTCATTCCCCTGCCAAGGCCTTGGGCTGCTCCTACAAGACCTACTTGTTTACCGTTTACAGATAAGCCTCTGGAATGGCTGGCACAAAAGCAAGGTATTTTTCGAGAAGGTATAAAAAGCGGCGTGTTGAATGGACAGGCTAACTGACTAAGTGAATCATGTGTTTGTAGGCAAGCATTCCTCCTCTGGTTACAGCTGGGTAATTCTTGTTCTTGTGATGAGGGGAGCGGGGCTGGAGGAAGGGAGGGAGGGAGAGAGGGAGGGGTGAAAACTTTGACTTTTACTCTCTTTGTTGGAGCTGGAGAAACCGCTCAGTCAGCTGTGAAAGCCAATGTAGCAACAAGAAGAGTGACAGTACAGCCGGGTGATGCTAGTTGAATATTACCATAATCCTGGTTCAAATGACGCCAATGACCTGCAGCTGAGTGGTGTTCCCTCCGTACGGACCTTCTCCTCGGCCCTTGAACCTCTCGCAGGCAAGCTGGCTATTCCTTCGCCAACGACCGCTACGCCGCCGCCCATATGTAAAACACTGGACTTGAATGTGAACTTAATGGAAAAGTCCACAGCCACACGCTGTGGAAATCACGCTACGCTGCACTTCATTAACAAAGTACATTTTTTTAAACTGCGTGTCATGTGCCTGTCAAGCTACAGTTCAGCCAAACTCAAGTTGTCCTGGCCTGGCTTCACTGAATTAGATTTAGTTTAGAGGTGATAGCATACGACTATTGATAACAGCTTTTAGGTATTGTTTTAAATTATACAATTTATCTACAGATGGACAATGCAATAGGACTACTGTCATTTTTTTCCCCCTCAGTCCAGACTTAATATTGTGCTCCAAACATTCCATATTTGGACACATCGACAGGGAATGAAGCATCAAAACCACAGAGCTGCATTTTTTCCTCTCCGAGTCATACTTGATTAATCAGAGGTTGAGGAAGACGGAGTAAAAGGGTGCTCAAGATGAGGAGAGAACCATCTGAGAAAACAGTGAAAGAGACTGAAGACAGAGAGAGAGAGAGAGGGAGAGAGAGAGAGAGCGAGGGCGTAAACGCAGAGTAAAGTGCGACGCTTTCGAAGTCTTAAGCGGCTACTTGTCATTTCAACACGACGGCGCAAAATCCTCGTGAAAAAGGAAAAGCAGGGGTTATTTCACCGCCGCTCACCGCTGAGTGAGTGGAGTCTCCAGTCTGGCCCCCTAGAGTTTCTGCATCATGTAATTTAATTCATGAGCTGCAAAACACAGCCAAGCGAGGCTCAAACACAACTAAGAGACACGTAACCACAGCGGCCGTTCGTGAATGACGGTGATGTCTTATACGGCAAGACAAATGACTGCGAAAACACTGGAGAAAACATTTCCAGTAATTCTAATAGCGACGTTATCCCCCTTTCTGGTTGCCAAACATGGCGTCCGGGATCACGACTTGAAACTACCACTTACTGTGTGATCTTATGCACAGGCTTCACCACAATGCTACCAGCGGTGGCTATTTAACAGCCCTTGACCTCATAATAATGGCATGCTTTTCTGGACACGTGAATGTGTGAATTTGTTTTTTTAAGCCTGCAGAGTCATGTCTTAATATGGGTATACTTAAGAGACATTATGGTTACATAAATTGACTGTTACACTTACAGCAGCACAGGAAAAGAGCTAACATCTGAATCCAGTCCAGTTCAACTGCCAGAAGAATACTACTTATAGCCTTCTTATATGAGACTGAACTGAATGATTGAATTTCCGACATTTCATGACCGCACTGCAGAACATAGGGAGGAATTTGAGCCTGAATTCGCTGTTCTCCATAGATGTGAACGTCCTTCCGTCCTGCACCCCCCCAATTCTTTCACGCCCGTGTGCAAGGTGCTGCACACGGGGAGGAATGCATCTGCTGCCACTGCAATGTGTCAAGAGTGAGGAGAACAGGCGAGGGCGGACGCATAGGTAGGCCATGGGGGATGTGCAAAAACCTTGGCCCCCTGTGCGTGAGGCGGTGCTCAACTCCCTGGCGAACACCCAGCTTGACATCTGATTACCCCCGGCCTGGTTAGAGGCTTCTGTGAGTCGAGTCAGGCTAAGGTCACAGATGAAAGGAGCGTTTGATCAGGGCTCCGTCGGGCCTGCCCCTAATGTACACGCTTACATAAATATTGACGGGATTTGGAGGGCCGTGTAAATTGTTCGGCGGCAGAAAAGGAGAGAGATAGCTGGAACGCGCTCGACGGCGTCCCGCGGGCTTTGAACATGTTTGAAAGTGTTGACTTTCGCCACTTGATGAATCACTCGCACTTCAAACGAAATCTCTCCATAATGAAAAGTGTTTGCCCACTTCAACGGATCTGCAACATACATGCCGGTGTCCGCACAGTTTTAATGCGATTGCGGGGGGGGGATGAAAACCGAACCCGCCCACGTAACACTTCTAAATGAATGTGATCGATGTGAAATGCATTCGTCTAGACACATTTTCAAGGGGCCTTCAAAAGCTTGGCTCAAGAAAGGATTTGTATGTTTGTCTAAAAACCTGCCCGCTGACTACCTGACAAATGATGTTGTGTAAATAAACCGCAGCGAGGATAAAGCCGGGCCTGTGAGCGGCCCTGTTCTTACCGGTGGAATGTTTTATAGCAACACTTGCCCAAGAAGAGCTTAGGAGGACAGCGATTGTGGAAAAAAAACCAAAAAAAAAAAAACCCTCTTTTGTGCCGCACATCCAGCCACTCAGCGAGGTGAGGCTTTCAACAAGAGGTCGGGAAGCATGGCACATTTGGTTCAGATCAGCGGGGTCGTGACCCGCGCGGGGGTTTATTTGGACCTTTGCACCAAAATAATCACAGGGCTCCGACTCTGCTGTGACAGACATTAACAGTCTGGAACCACTTCTCTTTCGGACTCTCTTTCGAATGATGTGAACATAACCCTACCTGAAACGCGGACTTAGGGCTGGTCGGCCGGCATGAACATTTCCTATTCATTCGGTCTGAATGATTTTTTGGAAAGTGGAAATGTTCCTGACTGGAGATGAAATGCTTTCTGGGGCAGCGGAGTCTGATGTGCCGCGGCTGCGGTTTGTTTGCAGGAGCGCGTCGGCTTGCTCGGAGGCAAGGGACTGGTAGGAGGTCCAGAAGAGACAGAGACGCTTTCATTTTCCTCGCCCTACACCTTGGATGTACAGAATGCGGCCAAACATGTGGTTCTTATTTCCACAGCGAGCTTAACATGGGGTGATAATGTTTGAAAATATTATTGCACCCGTCGAATCCAGCGCCTTTCAAAATTGAAATTGAAGTTGCGGCATGTCAGGAGAGCGAAAGAGGACAGCTAAATGTTGACAGAGGAGCCCTGGCTGCTGGAACCGGGCCCGCTGATGTGGAGGAGGCTGTCCTGGGTGGTATTCCCGGCGGTATTTGCCCCGCGTCGCAGTCTGCGAACAGACTTTCGAGCCACGGCAGCACTGTTCACACAGCACCGACTCAAACTCCCCCAAAAAAAAAATCAGATAAAGGCCATGTCTGGATGTGCCAAGGGACAGCTGGGAGAAGGCTTACATTTCTTTGGCTCCGAGTCAAGGAATTTGAGTCGGGAGCACAACGCGCAGCCTTTACCTGAGATACCTTGTTTAAATCTTCCACTCCGGGGTGAAACGACAGCTATGCGGCGCGGCAACAGCCAGCCCTACCTCGCCACTCAAGGTTCCACGTCGGGCGTGAATAAATGTTTTTATTTCTTCTGCTAATAAAAAATCCGAGATAGACCCGGGGTTGTTTTTTTGCAGAGCGGCCCGTAAGCCCAAAAATAAAGGGCCTTGTGTAAGATCCGGTGTGTGTGGAAGCCAAGCCCAGGCAGCCAGCATGCCTTTTGCTGAGAGACAGCAGCTGCCGGCCTGATATAGCATGGCTGGAGAGCAGAGAGGCCACAGTGTTAAAACCAGCCTTGTTCTTTCACAGTCTCTCAGAGGAAGACGACTGGCAGTCTGCTTTACTGATGACAGAGGGAAAATGTCCACAGAAAATCCCTATTCTCACTCTAGCAATTACGCTGCTAAATAGAGACGCAAAATCTGGGATAAAAAAAAGAAAGAACCAGGTGAGCGATGTCAAATCACTTTGCTCAATTATGCGAGGACTTTGAAAAGCACTCAGGGCGATGTCACTTCCCCCTCTTCGCAAGCCTAATTCCGCTTTATCTACATCAGCGCTGCTTCAGGTGGCTGGATTCCTGAGCTCCTAAATCTCATATTTTCCATGTTGTTTTTTCTCCTCTTATCGCCAAGAGTGCGTGCCCTGGCAGAATAAGGCTAGATGATGGCATACGATATGAAAACAAAAGAGGAAAAAAAAAAGATATCTGGCAGAAATCTAGGTCGTGCATGAAAGACGGCGGTGACCTTGCGCTTAGCAGAGCTAGACGGGGAAGAAATGAAAAATGCAAATGAAAGGGGAAAGGCCAAGAGAAGAGGAAGAGAGAGAGGCCCTCTGCAGATGTGGGGAGGTTTGTTTGATATTACCTATCCTGAATAAACTGGACGCAACCGTATTCTGTCTCCTTTTGGTCCCCAGCCTGACCTTCTGCTCTTCTACTTCTAAGAAAATCCAACCAGCCGATGAAACGAGTGCCATTTCATCCTTGTCCCAGTTGCAGCTCTGCGCTCCCAGCTCTATAGGGTCCGACTCTATTGGGAATCCCCCGTCTTTTTTTTTTAGACTCTATGTGAGCCCAGACAGGTATAGGCTCTCGCAGCGCTCACCCCGACTTACACCAGTGCACACACAAACTGGAGCACCTCGCCACTCTGCAGGAGAGACGGCTCTCTGCTTTATCTCTCAATTACGTTCCCCTCTTCCCTCTCGGCGCTCTCGGGCCTCCTTCCATTTACTTTCCAGGGTATACTGTAGCAGGAGAGGGGCGGGTGGAAACTGTATTGACAAAAGGCTTAATTCCCTTGTATTTAAAAGTAAACCCGAGGCAGCTGGGCTTATGGTGTTATGAGCGTTAAAAAGCAGGCCTACAAAGGACTTACAAAGGCCTATTGTCCGGCCGGGATAGGCATGACGTTAGAGACATTAGACGTTCAATTACACTTCTTTTTCTTTTCCTGGCCTGCTCTGACTTTCTGCTCTAGACTACTGTTTTTATAAGATGGCAAGGAGGGAAAATATTCCCTTTCAAGTTCGCTGGGAACTTTTACTCATGGGGATATCCCTTACCACCTGCACATATCAATCACGCATTTGGCCAAGCGCTGCGCTGGAATACGGGGGGGAAAAGAGGGGGAAATGTGCTTGGATCTCACTCCAAGATGCAGACAAAATGGCTGCCACTGTGCGGATGCTAGCGTGCCTCGCTGATTAAATGCTCTGTATTCTTGCAGGAGTTCTAATCATAGCACCACAGTCAGCGGGGGGTAAAGGCATCTTTATTGACACCTTGGCGTTGACCTTGGCACAGGGCTCTCCGCTCTCAGCCGGTGGTCCCGGGGCTTCTCCTGAGCACCACTAGTTATTTTCTCTGCCTAAGCGCTATCGTGTGTCATAATCTACAGGAATTTGTGGATACAACCTTTTCAACTTCAGATAGGCGGTATACAGTTTTCAAGAAATGGGAACTGTATCTGTGTGAGAGGGAGTTATTAGACGAATGCTTTTAATACAACGGTTTTTAAATATACAGTAACTCTGCGGGCACATGATGAAATGCGTTACGTAAAATGATTCTGTTTTGTCACTGCAAAGCTGAATAAGACCGATAATCCCGGGTGGATATTAAATAAGCACGTTGTTGCTGTGAGTGTGGTTCAAAAATAGCCTTCTCCCCATGAAGCTTTTACTAATAATCTACGACAGCCAGCAGCACAGAGCAAGAAACACAGGCCATCCATCCCCAGTGGGGTCCAATTTACAGTGACAGTTGTTTTGCCTCGATAAAGTTCTCAAACAGTGACAGCTATGATTTTTTCCCCGATTAAGCAACGATGCACGACGTGGCATCAACACATACAGCAGGGAGGTACGAGATGAAGAAGCTCTGAAGAAGTGTTACACTTCCAGAGAGAGAGCAGCTGTATATTCTCATAAATGGAGGAGTATTGGGAAAGAGCGGGAGTTACTTCCCACCTTAGAATAACTCATCCTCTGAGAACAGACATGAACGGAGACATCTGAGGAAGGTGCCTGCAGAACATCTCTCTCTCTCTTTTTCTCCTCTCTCTCTCTCTCTCATATTCTCTTCTCTTTCCTGTCCTCGAAAAGCTCGCTCAATGAGCCAGCCTCGGCGATTCCTCTAGTCTGTTTGTCAAAAGGAAGAGGAAGTCTTGAATGAGACAGAGAGGTAACACTTGAAAGGGAACATCTCTCTCAGGGGAACAAGAGAAAGGCCAGAGCAAAGCGGCGTAACAGAGACTGAGAACCACGCTGATGAACAATGTTTTCTATTTGCACACATTTGCATGAGAAAGGCGGCGCAGCGGCCACCAGTTCCACTTGTTGGCCGGTGAATGGGAGGGCCCTCTAAAACCCCTCCTCAAGAGAGGCTGGGGAGAATGGGAGCTGTGGAGATTCTAAAGCGGGCTGTGTTGTCAGGATTAGTCAGTGGAAGGAAGAAAACTTTTCGACAATGGAGGCCCGGCTTCTGCTCCATAGCTGTGGCACATCACTGCCAGTCCAACCATGTGCCCTTTGTACCACACCAAAGAGTTCGTGAACACTAATCGCAGCTGCCAAATGACACCATTCATTGTGCAGAGAGGGGATGCTCAATATGTTAAAGTTGAAATAGAGCAGGTGTACACATCTCTTTTGAATCGGGGGCCTAACTGTACATAAATATGTCAAATACAGGCACATGTTGAATAGTTCCCCTTCTTCAGAAACATCTGTGTGTTGATGTATTCCAATTAGCTCAGATATCGCCGAACATCTGCCATGTACAGGAGGGACAATTATCTACGGTGACGTCAGCCCTTTGTGTTTTGCATAATGTTAAGTCCTAATGGACCCGTACAAAATGAAATCAAACATCTGTCGGCAGCAGCAGCAGCAGCCATGGCCACAATGCTACAGCCTAGAAGAGCAAAGAGAGGTAGGAGAGCGTACAAATGTTCAGACACGGGGCTTTGGTGTGGTGTTTGTGAACTGTCACTCTGCAGGAAGAGCTGAACCTACCGCATGTGATGAACAGTGAGCTGAGGTCTGATTAAAGTGATACAGAGCTGTGGGAAAAACAAAGTCCGCTTTCTCATCTCACTGCATGCTCCGTTTTAATGGTTCCATGTGAAAGGAAGACGAGCGTGCTCTTAGGCTTTTTGATTTATGAGGAAAATCTATAGCCTATAATCTGGTGAAAGGACCAATGTTGGATCACAAAAATACCATACAAACCATGTTTAAATCACTGTCAGTCCACAGCCATTTCCATAGGAACGTCTACACGTGTCACGGTGTCTGCCGCCAACAAGGGAGAGATGGAATCCAAGTAATAAAACAGGAAAGTCCCTCCATGGATCACCATAATGTTGTGGTTGGTCATAAAATAGACTCACAAGAATCCTATTGTGTCAAAGGAGATACAACTGTAGGTCCAGTTAAAGTCAAATTCAAAACATGGGATTCCTATAAAATGATGGTTATGTAGCAAATAGCCCTACAAACAGAACTGCAGGCGTGTCAGCGTTTTCTGATTTATCCTGATGTCTGCCGCTGTTGCTTGGCAGCTTATCTCCTGTAATTGATTTTCCTGCATGGAGCATTCCTTCAATCACCAGCCCCCATTTACTTTTTATGTTTGCAATAAAGCCCCAATCTACCAACTGTATTGCCTCTATGTATCGTCTAGCATTCTTACATTATTTGACAAAACTGCCATGAAGTCTTTTAATGAGCACTTCATTGCCTCTGGCTCCAGGTTTAATTCAGTTACAACTATGAATTCCATTTCTTCTGATGATAATCATGTTGCTATTGATCAGCCTTTTCATTTCACACTGTTGCCGAGGTACACAAAGCCATAAAACAAATGGATCCAAGTAAATCTGCCAGGCCAGATCCTCTGGATCATCTGGAACGTTAGTCTCAAACAAAATTCCCCAGATCTGGAAGACTATGTTCTCCCTCTTTAAAAAAATAAGATTTCTAGGCTTATTCCAGTTCAGATCTGACAAAGGATTTCAAAACCGTACTAATCAGTTGAAATGTGTTTTTCTTTACAAATGTCATTTCATGTTTACAGCGGCTATGAAGACGTTAATGATACTGAATCCCAGGCAAGTGTTGTGCAGACCTCTTCAGTGATCTGTCAAAGGCAATTGATTCTGCTGAACATAATATAATGAAGAAAAGTCAAATCAGTATTAGTTTGTTAGATCAGGTAGTAGGCCAGTTTGTGAATTATGCAAATTTATAATATGTACAATTCGATGGGCTTATGTCAGGCAACTGACATAATCTGCTTTTGACATTGTACATTCTCAGACATGTCAACTGAAGTTTGGGCTGAAGAGAACTGAACAAAGTGAGTGAATTTTACTGATGCTAGGAAGAAACAATCAACCACACACAGTATGCAAATTAAGGTTGTACCTTGCTATACGCATTTGGGCATTTAACTGATAACTGGCTTTCTTTTAAGCCACATATTGTAAAAGCAGAAGTTAAAGCTAGGGTGTTATCAGTCAGCACTTGAGATACAAGTGATCATAACGCATTATTCATTTGTCCATAACTGTAAGGCCATCACTCAACATTGCATATTGTATTCTAAGGATGGTTGGCCAATTCTGTCCATGCAGAGACTCGGTCACTGATATACCTTTGTATATGAGGCAATACTGGCAAAGCTCCCTTGCTATACGTATGTACAGTACATCACACAGCATCCATGAGTCATTTCTGCTGACTGTTCCTAAAGCTCGGACAGAGGTGGGTGAGAAAACCTTCATGATTTCTGGCTCCTCTGCCTGGAACGCCACACAAAGATTAATCTATCTAAGATAAATCTATTGGAAACTACCAATGTTTTTACTAAGTTGCTTGTTTCAGGACTGTGCCACTGATTCCTCTTTCTCTCTTTTTTGTTTTCTCTGCTTCTCACTTTTTTGAGATCATCTATTACTTATTGTGAAATGTTGTATTGTTTATTTTTCTGCCTGTAAGTAATTGAACTCTTGCTTTGTTGGCCAGGTCACGCTTGATCTCAACCGCACTAGGCCATTTGAATAAAGGTTAAATAAAAAATACAATAGACAGATCACAGAGAACAACTTCAAACTTTTTGTTTAATGAAATCAATTAGATAGGAATGAGGAGCATCAAGTCTGCTAAGCCAGTCCTGCCATGCAAGAAAGAGAGAGAGAGAGAGAGAGAGAGAGAGAGAGAGAGAGAGAGAGAGAGAGAGAGAGAGAGAGAGAGAGACAGAGAGAGAGAGAGAGAGAGACAGAGAGAGAGAGAGAGAGAGAGAGAGAGAGAGACCACTGGGAGTGGGTGGTGATTAACATGCTGCAGTCAGGATGCATTTCAGAGGGGCACTGGGAGGAAACGACGGGCCATTACAGCACAACTAAGGGTCTGTTAATCAGCCTATTAGGGTTTAATTGAGGGTAGTTAATTAGGGGACGGTGGGCAGTCTGTGCATGGAGGTCAGGGGCTGACAAGAGGAGCAGCTGGCAGGGCAACCTGAGCCGATTGTTACTGATCCATTTACACAAGGCCAGTGATTGATTGGCAGGAAAATTAGCCTTAATTACACCTGTCTATTTCTGCCCCCTTAAAACCTTTTTAGGAGCCATAAATTAACCCAGCAGCTCCTATGAACAAGGAGCCCGGTCGAGGCCGTATTGGAGCAGAGCAAACACATTTACAGTAGGGCCAGACTGTATGTCTCCACGAAAATCATCAAGCGTCGGCGCGCCTTTGAGGACACAGGCTGTTCAAACTGAGTGGAAAATACAATATTCTGTGTGTGGTGAGGGACACAGACAAAAGCAGCCTTCTGGCTTGAGCGAGGCACAAGCTCACCTCACACCATCTCAGGGTTGAAACGACTCCACATCTTAAGAAAAATACTATCCCTTTTTTTTTTCCCTCCCATATGGAGCGGTGGAAAACAAAGATGTGCTTGTCCTCACTTCTTACAACCAGCTCTGCATAGGGTAGTGGCTACCACCAGAAGCTGATTATGGACTCTTTAAAGTTAGATTTGATTTAATGTCCTGCTCCCTGCCTCAGCTGGACCACGGGGCAGAGGAATGTGGCTCGCTGCTAGGCTTGGCCCGCTTAGCCTGGGGTGGATTCATCCTGGCTGGGGACAGACAGGAGCACAGAGCAAAGCTACATTCAGCTCGCCCAGCTGGGGAATAAACAGACCGACTGCACAGGGGCCAAAATCCAATAAAGGCTCTGACAAAGGGCCTGCTTCTTGCCTCAGAATGCCAAACAACATGTGATCCCCCTTAGGGAAATAACTGCCATGTCTGTTCCTCATAGCCCTCCGGGTCAGAAATAACGCCTGGGGAACTTGTGGCACATGTCCTGCTGAGGATGCCATGTGCTGTGACAACTTATTAGTGACAGTAGGGTCGGGCCACTTGCACCATGATGTTGTGACCTGACATTCCCCTCCCCCACCCCGAAAGAGGAGGATGGATGACGTGCTAAATACACCTTCAGACACACTCATGTGAAAAGCCCTGCCTGATTCAATGACATCATGTTTAATCCCCAAAACAACAAAACAGAGAGCAGGAATTACCGATGGAGCCATCAAGTATACAATTTCATGACAAAGTCAGAGGTTGCACGCACAGAAAGTGTCGTCGTGAAATTAGATTTGAGAGCGCTGCTGTACAAAACGCCGTAAAAACCGGCAAAACCAAAAACCAAAAACCAACTAAGAAGTAGCAAAACATTTACTGCATCAACCATAATAAAACGGAGCTTTCTGTCGTCAAAATTTTCCAGGGATCCGAACAATATCTGGAGTGCCTGAAAGGAAAAAGTGACAGAGCCAATTTGCCACAAAACGGCAGGGCAGCAAAGCTCATTTTCCCTTCAGATTCTCCCCCCCCCCCCCCCCCCGCCCCGAACTGTCCAGACATCCCGGTCCCTCTGGCCTGGGAGGGGGAGGAACGCTAACACCCCTGACATCAAAAGGAATAAGGGCTCATCAACATGCGTCCTTCAGACCCGGCCTCCACACAGCTCACTTCACGTTTCGATCTGCCACTGCTCGCAAGTGCTAGCCGGTTGTGTTTTAAGCTCCGTCTCTGGTCTGGTGAGTTGATACTAAAATAACTGCAGAGAGGCGTGAGGTGTTAAGTGGTGCACTGCGAATAACCTCACAACTCTTCGGTCACGAGTAGATAAGAAATCGCAGATGTGTGTCACCATTCCAAAATATGAACATGGACATCAAATAACTCAATTCAAAAGATTATTTTGCAGCTAAATAATGTGATAAAACAATTTTCCCCTAAGTTTAACCACCATGGAAATAACATTAGCCACAAAGTGCCATCAATTCTTTGATAATAGGTATAAGCTGGAGCATATCAGCATATCATGGGAACAGGGTGTGTCAAATACAGTGAAGCTGAGTTGAGTCTAGTATAAGGAGTCTTAGGAGGAGTGTTCAATTTTATATCCCTGTTCCCAATAACGTAGCTGTATTCAGAGAAGCCTACTTTGCATTTCAGACATGCTTGATTGTGACCCGTGGCAGTTTTCCACCACAATCCTCCTCCTCTTCCTCGAGCTAATCATGCAAAAAGACATTATGCATCCCTAACAGGTTAGACAAACAGAGGTAATTGCCAACGAATCCAGCTTGCGTCATCTGTGCTGTCACAAATTGCCTGCTATTTCAGTCCGTTTTTTTTTTAAAGGTGTCTCGTTGGAGACAGTTTAAAACAAAAAAAAAAAAAAAAAAAAAAAAACAGCAGGGGTGAGTAATCATAGCAGAGAAACACATGATTCTGTCTGTGAAAAAAAGCATGAAAAGTGCCTGATCAGTGCCATATGACACATGGAAAAAGAAATGATGCAGAGTTGTTGACACAGAATGAGCGTTTACAAGGGAAAATACACCCGGAGTTGTCGGTTAAATCATGTCCTGACTCCTGACAAATCTCCGCTTTTCATTTCCAATGTTACCCATGGAAAACAAGTGAGGAGAGCCACCCATTGTAAACAATGAGAACACTGAACGGTGCTATAAACAATGTTTATCTCAAAATAACTGGATAACTTAAGACAGGCTCTAGCAGCGCGCCCTCAACGCTGCCGTCGGTGGGCATTCCAAATGCTGCTGTCAAAATTCAGCTGGGACACATTTCTCCTGGCAGTAACCCCCCCACCCACCCATCCACCCCACACACACACACACACACACACAGACACACACCCTCAATCCACCACATTAGAACTGGCATCTCCTCAATGTCAGTTTATTTTAAAGTAGTTGTTGTTGCTCACCCTCCGTGACCTAAGAGTGTTTGCAGAGGATTTACAAGGCGACATTTACAACTGCAGCCCGAGCGTCTCCATTCTCTTCCCATTCTCACACTCTGAAACCCACACAAACAATATCCCCCTGCACCCCGAGAGACCAGGCCTAGTCATTTTTAGGATTGGGACGCTGGGCTTAGTCATACAAGCAAAAAAAAAAAGAGGCTTGGAGAGGCTGGAAGATTCGCCATCATAATTACCCGGCGGTCATTCTTGCAAAGAAAATATGAAGCGAAAAACTTCTCGCTGACTCAAAGTTACGATGCCGAGAGATCCAGAGATCCAGCATGAGTCGATGTGCAGAAAATGTCAATGTGAAGAAAAAAAACAAATCTATACTGGAATTACATTTACACAGTGCACACACATCATATTTAACAAGTTTTGCTTTCAGTAAACAATCAGCCATCTGAAAACAGGATTAGAGAGTAAGTCCTCTAAAAAGAAAGGGGCATGCAGAGCAGAGCCCCTCATGCCAGCGCAATCCCATGAGTCAAATTGCATCAGAACGTATTTATCAAATCCCGGTGGCAAACACAGGCAGCTCCTGACCGGAGTGCTAAGATTTTTTGCAGCTCGCGGAGGGGCGAGCGAAAGCAAACACGACTCGAGGTTTTATGAGAAAAATGTCTCTGGCTGAACAAGGAGGCATTCATACCGCTGATTCATACCAGCCTGTAGCGCAGTTAGAGGACAGCCATCTGCTATCACACTCCCCCGCTAAGAGCCTGTTATAGAAGGACGAGCCGTGGATCATCATGTACATGTTACATCCATATAGACTTACTGGAACTAACACCTCTACTACAGGAAGGGAAAACAGCTCTCTCCGGCTGTTTACAGTGCGGCGGCTCCTGCCTCCTCAGGTGAACTCGCTTTTTCGCCGTTCCGTGTAATGCGATTGGCCCCTTTTAGAGCAGTTGATCCCCCCATAGCGAGGTTATGTTATGCTTATCTCTTTTGTCCTCTTGTATGGCAGATTTCATAGGATAGAGAAAAAAGACAAAACGCGTTCGTTTCCATAGCCGGCTACAATGGAAAACAGGGGTGGTGATGACTAAAACACGAAACCTGTTACGTAATCACATCATCTTTGAATGAGGAAAACAGAGCAGTGAAAATGGCTGACATGGAGGTAGTTGATACACTGTTACCAGATCTCAAAGCTGAAAAGCCTTTATTTGACCTTGGCAATTGGAAAACTTTAAACTGACAAACACGTTTCAGCTTGTGTGACACTCTGATCAAGGCTCACTCGAGCTGAACTGCGTCAGCCCGTTTCCACTTTTCAGACTGCAAATATAAAATAAAGGCTTGTAACTTTTGCCTCAGACCATCTGTGGGTTTTATACATCCTTGTAGTAGCCATTCTGAAGAGCACCTGTTGCTTGCTTTCTGCCATGGACATTTCTGATACCAAGTATCGCTCCCAAATCTTTGATCTTTTCTCGTCCACAGGAGAGAGACGTTCACTTTGAAATTGTCTTCCAAGCAAAGATCATCATCAAATGGAATAAAAAAAAAAAGCTTCTGCAGATGTGGCGTGTGATTGCGGGTTGAACCAGCCCACTGGAGTCAAATGTACAGGGAAAAAACTGCTGACTGAGAGGTGTGTCGAGAAACCAGATTTGAAGGGCTCCGGTGGGTCTGGTTTTAAAATGCACACTCCCACGATGCACTTTGTCCCACACAGGACGCTAAGTAGGACAGACCGACAAGCTGTTGGTTTATCAACCCACAGGAGTTCAAAAACACACTACATGAAACTGCCTCTGGGCCCGTGGTATTAAATTCCATTAATTCATCACTGTAACACATAGAGTTCACAGACCTCATCACCCCGGGTCAAAGATGCAACCCGCACAATTGCAAACCTCTCGTCATGACGGTGCATTTCTTATTGTGGTTCGAAAACCATGATGAGGAACTTTTTCTTTGACCAACTAACAAAGAGGGACTCGGCGAAATATGAACCGCCTCCAATATCAGTTTTCCTATCCAATGAAAAACACCAAGGGGAAACAACAACTGTGAGCGGTCCATACATCACTATTTCAATGCCTGAATGATTTATTTTGTTGCTTTTTGTCTGGTAATCCCTCACCTCTTGAAAAAGGTCACTTAATAGGGCCCTTTGCTGTGTCCTTAGGCTCTTCATGTCCTTTCTGCTCATGTTTTCTCCTCTTCCGAGAGATTTGGTGACTTCGCCCACAATGGCTCCAAAACAATATGAGGACAAACATGCCAAAGTAAGTGCAACATCATCCTTAAGCAAAATCTGTGTTCTGTCTCGCTGATAAAGGGTGAATGGCCGTATCAACAACAAATCCTACACAAGACGTCTTCTCAAGTAACCGAGTACACCAGCATCTGGCCCATTAACATGATTCCCCCCAGAAACCCCAACCTCCGCGCACTCACGCACGCACACACACGCCCACGCAGATGCACACGCATGCACGCCAACTCATAAAAAAACATACACATGCATAGGCACGCACGCACACACTTAGTTCCAGCGGTACGCATTCATGTGACACACGAGCTAATCCCTCTTGCCGCAGCAGCTAGCGGCCCACTTGGAGGCCCTGTTGGTCTCAAGTCACCAGGCGCCAAGTGAATTGCTGTCGCAGTTCGGTGGCTCAATCTGCCCATTGTTAAGGAAGCTTATGACAAATCTCAATGAGCGCGGAAGCTTTGAGCCACTTGATTCTGTTACTTGAAGAGATTACGACCGAGGACTAACATGTCACATCTTAGTTATGGGCCTTGCCATATTTACAACCACAGTATTTACAACCACTGCATGAGGCTTGTGTCAAAAGACTTGTGGCATTTTTGCGAGTAGTTAGCATTAAACTGCATGAACGACAGGATAGAGTGATCAACAAAGTCCAGATGTCGGGAGTCTTCTCTTCTTGTAAACACTTTGCAATGGAAGAACACAAACATCTATGTAGGCACTGTGCCGGTCAAAAAATGCTTTGGGGCAATTTAACTGAGGTTTGACAATAACGTCTGCGACAAACCATATTTGTCATCTTGCGGCATGCAGTAATACACACTTGTGATCCACATAAACCTCTTAGTTCAATGCATCCATTGTGCAAGATTCTGCTTGACACTGCTCTATAAAGGCAACCTTTGTGATGTTGATTTTTTCAATGCATCCCTCAAGTCGACCCCAGGGTGAGCTGGCCTTTCCACACCAGATTCTGTTTAAAGGCGAGAGGAGGATGCTACACGGCAGCTCTGTCATGAAGGATTTGTCAGCGAGGACGCCAACACAGGGCTCTCTCTCACTCGGCAAACCAAAGACAGACAGCCTCGCCTCAGGTTTATCTCATTCCGTCCGCAGCGCTGCCCCACTTAACAAAGCCTTCGCCTGAGTGTTGATCGCTAGAAGTACACGTCGAAACATTTTGCCGTCTATAGGGTTTATTTTCTTGAGCTGAAAAGAAGTGCAAAACGCAAGCGCTTACGCAATGAGTCATATCTGCTGATGAGCTGGAGTTTCATTGTCAGAGGTCACCGGGTCACAAATATTGAGTGATTGTTAAAAGCAGGTTTTGTGTTTACCCTCTGTCACGACAGCTGTCACATAATCCAGGTTCTCTGTCTACATCAACCACAGTTATTTATTTATTTATTTTTTCCATTCACATGAAGCGCCGCAGTCGGTCCCATACCTCTATTATTCTGTCGTGGATTTGAAGGCCTCCTTCCTTATCCGCTGGACCTTTCTCAACAATCTTGGATACAAAGATCCCTTCATTCGAAGTGCCGTCATTGTCATCCTGTTGAGTAGATGATGATTACTTGACATGTGAATAAAAAAGCACATTGATCAGAATGTTTGGGAAAATACATAACTAGCGTGTAACACATTTATGACAGCAGCTATGCAAATGCTAAATAATTAAATCCAGTGTTTGTTCTCGTCTGCAACAAAGGAAATGTTAGCAGCGTTTCTTTTGAACTCTCAATGAAACTTGGTAACCTACTTTAAAAACCCCTGGAGATATTATGCAGGCAATTGAAATGGCTTGCCATTTGAATTGTCGGGTATGTGAGTCTTCCTAGTTAACAGCCGCTGCCTGTGGACCTCAACAGCCTGCAGTGACTGGCATAGTTGCAGGTGCATATAACGCGGTGCTGTGGCTGTGCCAGGATGGGCTGCCACTTCACATGCTTCCCAGGCCTGGCGCACTGACCCTGGCCTGCAGAGAGGCTAAATGTTGACTGGACACGTTGGATGGATATGAGGTACTCTGCATCTATCACTGTGGACGTGACCCCGATGTCAGAGCTAAGATTGGCTGAACAAAAGCTGCTGCCAGCATCCCTCTCAGCTCTCTCTTCAAAACCACATGAAACCCACTCTAGACTCCCGCTGAGCTGCGCGACACTACTAAATTTTAATGGGATACTTAAAGAAACCTCAGAAGTCACGCTGCGAACGCTGTAATTAATTATTTCTGGTCTGCTTCCTCTTTCAGGCTCATCATATACTCAGTGTTAACACTGCAGCGCTTTTCCACAAATTGCTCATGGATCTAAGGAACTGTGGTAACAGGACTGTGTGAGGAGCCTAATGCTTTGCCATGCATCACCCCTGCCTTGTGAGTTGTGGACTAACTCCAGCACTTAGTCCTTGTGGAGTCCACAAAAGAAGGCAACTAATTACTATTAGCCTAGCACCAAGCTATGCCAGCATAACAGGCCTTGCCCAGCCACATCTAACACGCGTCAAAAGCTACAGGGATATTAGCTATTTCCATTTTAATTAACAGTTTCTTGCATAGTAAACTGTTGATTTGGGACTGCCAGCGAAGCAAGAGCCAAGCATAATCTCTGCTCTCTTATGGTTAAGTTTGATACATGATTCTGTCAGGAGAGCTGGAAGGGCCCCAAATCTACAAGACCATAGAATCAGGAAAAACACACTACTTTTATGTTTAGATCTTTTTATAGTTTCCTGCTATAAAAAGCTTTTACTGTGATAATCTATGTCGCTACAGCAAAGTGCGTCACTGCGGCTATAGAAAAAACAGCCCTGCAACAGTCCCAGTGAAACAGATACGGAGAGCACCATTTCAATGGGAGCTGCACGCACACGCTGTAGAAAGAAGCTCCATGTATGGAAGACGCAGTTGTAACCGGCGTCGGGATATTTTGAAACCCTTCAGTCAGCAGACCTTGTGGCATCATTAATGAATTGCACATCAGAGCCTCGGGACAGAAAGCACAGTGGCCGTGAAAGGTTCAGCCTGGGATAAAAGACCCTTTCCACTCCTCTGTGTTTACCTCACCACTGAAATCCCCTCAATTAGAGACAAAACAACTGTGGTCAAAGCCATAATCCCAGATTTAACTCTCATAAAAGTAATTATAGTTTTTTTATCTGAAATGCCAAATCCGCTAAACCAGACCAATATATAAACACAATAAAACTTGATAGATGCGGTCCATCTATCCACAGACTTGAAAACATACGCGATGACTGTCTCAGCGATGTTAGTGCAGAGAAAGTTTGTGGTGCTTGGAAGTATGCGCTAGTCATTCCTGAGTTGCCATATGACACTTGGCTGATCACCGGGGAGATGAAACCTCCAAACAAGAGATCTGGCTTTGAACCTACCGCGCATGGTCGTCCTCCTATGATGTTAAATCCCAGAGATCCGCCCTCCCGATAGAGGACTACTGTCACGCCTTTCGTCTCGCCTTCCTACACACAGACAGAAAACAGACAAGACAAGACAAAGACACATGAATAAGGACATGGCAGCACGTTATTCATAATAATCCATTAGTAATTCCAGTGAATGACTGAATGATTAAACTGGAGGAGAAAAATGACCAACAAACTATTGACCTCATTAGAGGATACACCCTCCTATACACATTATGGGATGATGTGAAAGTGGATCATTCCTCTCTTTCCCATGTCAATCCACACCATTCTGTATGACTTACTCAGCCCTAAGACCAGAAGCCGTTAAGTGAGCGGTTCAAGGAAAGGCTAAGGCCCCTTTCCTCTCACAAAACGTTGGCCCATGTATATTAATACACCAAAAGGCCTCTTAGTCAGTGGCGAGATGACATGAAGAACTCTGGGAAACTCGCGCAGTCAGCTCTTAATCAGTTTTTTTTTAAAGGGGGACCTAGAGGGAGGTACTAGGAAACATAATTTCAGCTGCCATTCCAGTGCGCCGCAACATACAGGGACTAAATATAAAGCAGATATTATTGGCATGTACAGTGTCCCGGCTGCCATATAGGCTGTATGCCATGTTGTGCATGTCAGGCCACGCAGGAATGTGCACTCCTGCACCGTGTCACTGCAGCATTAGCAGCACATGTTTCCACATGATGGTGACTACAGCCCGTTATTGTAAACAGTAACGACCCATTAGCGAGCAGATAGTTGGGCATTACGTGAAAACATGAATATGACTATGACATTTGAGGAATGAAAGCTAATTAAGTTAAAAGCATATCAGATTATTCTCTCATTCCAAGTGAGCCATGTTGAATCGGCTGCGACCCACAGAACTAATTGGATAAGCTTTTAAGGTGTTTTCACATTTAGCCCGTGAGAGCCGTTAAAATGAACTCAGAGTCATTAAGGAAGCATTTTTGGCGCATCTGTGAACACTCTGGACAAAACTGTAATCCCTCAGAAATGAAGTGAATCTCATCGGGAGGTAGTCCTTTAACTAAAACCTTAGGTATGCCTAGGTGATAAAAAGAAGAAAATGTTCCTATGCAAAACTTGATTATATAGGCATAATGTGGGGGGAACAAATGGGAGCGATGATAAGTACCAAAATATAACGGCAAGGTTAGTGTAAGTTTATGGAAAAAGAGGAAGAAGACGGATTGTTACTGAAGAGAGAGAGAGACAGAGTAAACTGGGAGAGAAACATGGCCTCCTGCTCACTGGTGACTTGGCAACTGACTCTGAGCCTTCACCTCATCACCAGTCACACTTTCCGAGTCTGTCCTCCATCATGCTGCTTCCCCTCCGTCTGCCTCTTAAAAACACTGTGTCTAATTACAGTGTGGGGAAAGCTGAATGAAGACCAAGTAAAGTTTGACAGGAAAATATTATTGATTCACAAAACTATTGGCCTGCAATCAGGAGGCAGGCACTTAGTGGCTGCTTGAAACGAGATGTGCAATAGATGGAAAAATGATTCATTCATGACCGGAATAATCAGTCAAGGTATTTCGGCGAGCTTGTGAAAGATGTGGCAAGTTTGCTTTCTATTCAATTAGTGGAGCACTACTCTAGCACTATACATAAAGGAAATAGGTTTTCAATTTTGTGGTGAGATTAATAACTTCCAGTGAGCTCTGGCAGGAGGGTGATTGATTTTCAACATTATTATGATGGAAATTGCACAGTCAAATCTCTGCCATACCCGTTTGACACCCGCGCCTTGGCGATAACTAATGGGCTACAATAATTTTGTTAAATGATCTCAAAGATCCGCGCTTGAAAATTAGACCGTGATTAGCCTAATCAGATTGAGCCCGTGATTACCCAGATCAAATTCAGCGGAGGGCCAATCTGTTTTATGTCTCGTGATTTTGATAGAAGCTCTTTATCACATCATGAAGCATAAACATTGTCACCCGAAACAGCTATAAAGGGGCTCAGTTCAAAAACAAAGATCCGAGTCTGAACGGAAAGTGTGACAGCAATCCTAACAGAACCAGAAAGAAATCTGAACCCTCTTTTTTGTTTTGGTTTTTGAATTCTCATTAGCTCACTTAAAGAAAGCCAAATTCTGTTTCTTTAAGCAGTGCTAGGACTACTAAGAGAACACACCCTTGCTATCCAGTCAGTTATTCCACATGACCAAGGTTGTCCTCAAACTCTCTCTCAGTCGCTGCCTGGCTGCTAAAGGAACACATTACAATCCTCCATCTGGGCCAGCCTAAGCCTAAGCCAAACCCATACAGAGTGACTAAGAACTTGAAAACAAAAAAAAGTAGGTTACCTGTCAAACGTTGCGCAAAGTGATGGGCCTATTTCCCCCCTATTTGGCGAACAAATATGTCATAACAAAAAATTTCAAATAGGCCATAAATTGCGGCAAATCTGATAACAACTGATCACGGATAGCACAAGCGGGAGAGTCGGGCCGGGGCTCAAAGAGAGTTGCAGTGCAGTGGCAGTCTGCGAGCCGCCCGCCTCCCACAGCTAATTCCACTTGTGTCGCTCTATTTCATACCGCCATGTGTGCACTGAGGTTCTCCCACCAAGCAATCCTGTTCACTGCTTGACTGGATCCAGAGAAAAACTCTTTTACAGGGGGAAAAAAAAGCCTTCAAACTAACCACATTATCCATAAAATGTTCTTTTTCCCCCCTTCCAACCTGTTCTTTCTCTTATGTGGGCGATTTCTTAAACAATTGCTATGCCCTTCGTATATGTGTATAGTGTCTTTCTTCATTCTGTTTACATTGAGTTTCACTGACAATAACGCCGTTAACGTATTCTCCAAGGTTGGATTTTAATATAGCACTGTCAAATGAATTATGATAACCAACATGCACTGCAGGCCGAGCGAGTGTCTTTATGCCAGCATGAGCGATTTCACCATTTCACTGCATCGCTGGTTTTGGTGTGCAATTTACCAGTCTACCGGAACAGATTTCACTGGGAATTGAGCCCATGATGAACAATATAAAAAAAAAAAAAATGTTTGAGACGGTAACATTAAAGTTAGTCATCTTTGAAATATGTCAGTTAGGCAAGATGTGTTGTTGTGTTGCTGTTACTGATACAAGAATGTTAACAAAATCCAGTGAAACAATTAAGTTAATAGGTGTAAACTCAAAGTGATGCAATAGCAAAGGGAGTTCCCATTCGTCCACATTATTTTCTGCAGCTGGACTGTGAGGAGGGTGTGTGTGTGGGCGTGTGTGTGTGTGTCATCATGTGTATGTGAATTGGTAGTAATGCAATAGCTCTTCATCTTCTTCTTCTTCTTGGACAGATTTTATTACCAAGCCTGATCACAATCTGACCACTCCCTACTGCTGATCACTGAGGCAGGGCATTAGCTACACCCTGCTGTTCCTACTTCCACAAATGAACTGACTTATGGACTTCTACATCCTTGATGTTTATAATTGATAATTACAGGAGGCATTAGGTTATTAAATCTGAATCATAAAACTTCAAGGCTTACTCTTTACACCAGGGGTTCCTTCTTCCAGACATATTAGCTCACAGACTTCCATCTAAGAAGATTAGTTGTGATTACATACAGTATGATACAGATAATGTGTGATTTAGTAGACATCTTTTTACACTTTTAGGGGAAGAGAGGGAAGAGTTGAGAGGGATAACTGTGATCAAAACACACCATCACATTGTGCAATATTCCAAAAATCTTGGTAAAATGATCCTTTTAGTTGTTACAATGCTTGGGAACTCCTTCAAAGACCCCTAGAGGTCCTACAGGCTCCTGCTTTGGGATCCACTGCTTCACACCATGCTTGTTCGCATTAGGTGCTATTACTGCTGTTGCATTCATGGCTATAATTTGTTATTATTGTCTCAGGGAAAGGGCGAACATCTGATGACAGAAAGTTTCAAACAAGCAAGCTGCGAGGAGGCAATATAACTGGAACCTGGCTCTTGGTGTGTACAGAACTGCAGTAAATATTTGGCCCTGCCTCCCCCCCCCCCCACCCACCCCCCCTTTGACTGCCAGCTGGCCAGAAGCGCAGCTGACATCCATGTCTCAAAGCAGACAGCAAAGAAACAAACTAACCCTCCTGAGCAGGAGGACTGGCCTCCGCAAAACCCCTAAAAACTCCTGAAAACTTGAGAATAAGAGGGTAAGGGAATTAGAGTAAGCTATGGGCTTCAAAAGTCTGACTTTCATTCACATTTGGGACGAAGTAAACAAATACTGTCCAAACAACATGCAGGCCCAATAACCTGGAGATACCAATTCCCATACTGCAAACAAATATGTTGAGAGAGATGTTCCAAAACACACAAAATTGACCCCAAAAGGTATTTATACATGAAGATGTCACTCATTTGAAATCTATTTCTAATTAGAATTTAGAATTAGAGGAGAAAAGTATTGTTTAGATAGACTTGCAAATACACGTTTAGGGAGAAATTGTATTGAATCTACGTGTACAAACACATTTTTATATGCATTTTGACACATATCTCTAAACATATTCTGAAGTATATGGATTTTTGGTATTTTTTTCTTTTTATGAATACATTTTTTGCACTATGGGAACACAAGTTATCCCACAGATGATAGGCAAGGAAACTAAGGGTGAGTAGGAGAGGAAAGGGGAGAAAAAAACTCTGCTTCTGCTCCCCTGAAATCGGAACTTCTGCTGCCTTACCTTGCACGGGAAAGCCAGTGTCTTGGTGAGCGAGTCGATCCTCGCGCTGTACTCGGTGAATTTCTTCTGATACTTCAGCGCTGTCATCTGCAGCTCGTTGTGCACGGCGGAAAGTTGCGCGAGCAGCGACTTCTCCCTCTTGTTGGCTTTCAGCGACTGCTTCTTCAACTCTTTATCCAGGCTGATAACTTTGCCGTGCAGCGCGCTGTTGTGCGCCTTCAAGGCTCTCAGGCAGCAGTGGCCGCTGAGCTTCTGCTCCTTGTGGGTGAGCATCAGCCCGCAGCCGCTCTCGCAGATCCCCACCGGCCTGTAATCGCACGTCTCGCGCATATGAGCATCCATGTCCTTCAGGCTGAGCACCTCGTTGCATCCTTTATTCCTGCACTTCGCCGGGGAGTAGTCGCACATCTCGGCGTGCTCGGCCAGATGCTGCAGCCTCACCACTTTCTCGCAGCCTCTCGCATGGTTGTCGCACTTGATCTCCAGCTTCAGGATCAGGCTCTTCAGCGGCAGGACGTGGTTCAGCTCTTTGGTGGAGATCCGCTGACATTTGACGGGGCAGCTGCTCTGCTGCACGACCCAGGGCAGCACGCAGCCGGCGCAGAAGACGTGACCGCACGGAGTCGTCAGCGGGTCCTCCAGGACTTTATTGCACAAGTTGCACTTGAAGTCCGGGTCCACGGTCCCCTTGAAGCGGTCCAACTCGAATCCCATGGTTTTTCTTTTCTTTTTTTTTTTAAGATAAAGTCCAAAAGCCAAAAGTTTGGGATTCGCCCCCTCCCTCCGCAGATCAGAGTAGGAGCAGTGGGGCGTTTAGCTGGTCATTGGTGGAGCGCTTACAGACAGACTACAAGCTCTCCTCACTGTCTAAACTAAACTAATTGACCGAGACTTTTGGTGCGTTCAAGTGCTCCTCGTAAGCTGCTACTTCCGAGTTCACAGGTTGTAGGGCGAAAATACCACTTGTGGCGGTCGGACATGACAAAAATGGACCCTGTAACAAAAGTATTTTTTTGGTGTGTGTTGTTTCATTTTAGAAATCAAGTGGAACTGCAATATTTTGGCACAATGAAAAGGGCACAATCTGCATCAATCATGTAATTAGATAGATAGATAGATAGATAGATAGATAGATAGATAGATATATAGATAGATAGATAGCTAGATAGGTAGATAGATAGATAGATAGATAGATAAATAGATAGATAGATTACCTGTATTTTACCAAGGAGAGCCAACTGAGAGCTGAGCTGTCTTTTGCAACTATACAATAAAAATGTGAAGAGGTCTACACAAAACAGACACATGCCTACACATTACAAAGAGACAACACATTCCAATAGACCAAGCAAAAACAGGTACGCTACATTCCTTCAGGACAACAGTTCATTCTACTTATGAGGTACATAAAAAAATAAATACTCGAAAAGCTTATGTGTGACAACTGAAAGTTAAAGAGTGAAAACAGAAAGATATAACAGCACCCTGTACTAACCCAAACAAAGGCAATCAATTGTTGGCACAACTTTCATGCTCCCTGCCCCCTAAACATCAGATCTTATAAAAATGTCCCACTTCCTCGCTCGTATTTACCACTTTGTTGGGTTGCTCATGTGCCCTTAACCGTTAAATGCGATATTTCCGACGGTCCCTGAAGGCAGCATTCCTAGGGGCGAAAGTGTGGAGGAATTTTCTACCGTAACTACTGTATGAGCCGCGCATAGGATGACGTTGAGATTTTGGCACAATAATGTGGCCTCTTCACCCTTTTGCTGACACAAAACAACATTTTTATGAATTATTTATTACAAGCGTATTTATTTGTAACCACTAAACACAAATAAGTCTATTGTACCCTATACTATAAACAGTCTCTTATTTATGGTTTTCATAATGTGGGCATTGTGAAGCCCTTTGAGACTGTAACTGTGATTAAGGGCTATAGGCTACAAATAAACTTGACTTGACTTATTCATCTGAAAATACAAAATACATACCTCATTTATTTTTCAAACCTAGCCTGGAATATTGCTCTCCTTTCACAACATCCATATATCCCACAGGGATGTGCAGGGAGTTTAAGGATGACTACTAATGATTGACTATTGATTCCAATATTTAAATGCTAGACGGCATGGCACGGCAGTTGAATATTTACACCCCAGTGGGTGAGAGTTCAGACATGCACAATACTTGCAAAAACAAATGACGGTGGAAGGCCATTACCAGTACAACCACAAGCAAGACGTGTTTCAACATATTTTGACGGAGGAGGTGATAGTGCAAAAGTTAGGAAAATGAACCTAAATCGCTATGTGAAGTATGAAAAGGAATATTTGAGGCAACTCTGTGGGATTCTCATCTACGCGACTATACACACCTCTCACCACACTCCTCGTGTAAAGGAAGCATGCCATTACTCTGTTTTACCGCTTTCACTTGAGTGCATTTTACATCTCAGCAGGAGGCAGGCCTACTACAGGCCTGAAAGTATTTGAATTGTAAATCATAGAAGGGCAAGTCAACGGGTACACTGGATTTGCTTAGTGAAAGCACAAGCATAGCCACTGCTCTGACCTGCACTGAATTGTCTTTTGTAGTTAGAGCGTAGAGACTCGATCGGTTCAGACCCTGCTATGTTATTGACTGGATAGATACGCATTTCTATTGGCTGCCTGGTCTTTGGGAAATCCGGTTTTATGCAATGCCATGCTCAATAAAACCTTTCCACATGTGCATTATCCAGAACTAAAAACAAAAGGCTTATCAAAGACATCATGGGCAAAAGTGTGACAGAAAGAGACTGAGCTTGAAGGTAATCCTAGACTGATGTTATGAGTTATAGATGTGGTGTGGGAAAAAAACTCCCTTTGCATAATATGTCAAAGGCCTATGTACTGTATACACATGGTGACAGTATCATGAAATGACACATATGGAAAAATGAATGGATGGAAAGAGTGTATTGGTGTTTCGCTTTAACGCCTGAAATGAGAACAACTTCATTGGTTTACACAAGGTAATTGGAATTTTTCATGCTCTAATCTCTCCTGGATGCACACATCCTCAGCCCCCCTACAGCTATATTGTTACTACAGAGAAGTCAGAGTATAAGCTTGCCTGCAAATGGGGTTTCAGCACCTGGCGTGACGGTACTGTGGAAGTGCCATGCTGGAGTACACCCGCCTGTGAGTGCAGGGGAATCAAACCCCCAACCTTTCAGTTATCGGCCAGCCTCTCCAGTCCTAAGCCAACCCGGTTGTGATTTATTATTTCAGTCAAGGAACTAACAACCTGCCTGCGAATAACTGTTTACCGTGAGATTCAGATGTTTAGTCTGCCTCTTGAGTCACAGAGATGTTTGTTCTCAAAATGGAGTGAGAATAAATATACACACAGTAAAAAAACAAACACCCAACGGCGCCACCAATTTATGATTTGGATATTACTGAGATATAGTATTTTATTTTAAACTTTTCCAGAGCCAGAGCAAACATAAAGGTATTTGGATTTGATGCTGTGTGTTAAAATAAAAGGTGTGACCGTGTGGCATGTTAAGGAAATTGATATGCTATCTAATGTGGTTGAGAATGGTCTGTTTAGGAATGTTTCCCGGATGAAGTGGCAACAGGGGGGCTCAGACAAGTCCATGTTGGGTCCGGCCCAAAGACAGACCGCGTCGCGGTGGAGATAAGAATTAATCCCAGCCCTCCAACTCCAACTGTGAGTGACGGATCAGGACAGACTGGAACTGAACGCTCCCACCCGACCTGGGTCAAAATAGCATCTAAAGATACTTTCCATGGTTTAATCCAACTTAGACATTTCTAGTTTCTAGTTTTATGGCACCATTTGACCTTTCGTGGCTTTACGGCAGATAAACTGGACTGTTATTTACATTTCACACCATCACATGGAATCTATTAGATAAGAGAAGGGAGAAATACCACGTTTTGCACAGCGAGAGGACTTGTTTATTCAGTTTGTCTCGTGATGCGAGGCGATGATTCAGGCCGCAGGCAAATCTGTCCGGGCAAAAATCTATCTGAGTGACACGCGTCATCTCAGGTTAGTCATCAAGGGAATCTATGGCTTATAAATTGTGTAGTGAGAAAGTGCATCAAGGTTTGTTCTTCCTTAGACAGCAAAGAAGTGCATCATCATTTTACAGCATGAGTGATATGGATAGAGCGCTCCTGGGTTTCATTGCTGAACCGTCTTACTCTTCGCCTTTGTTGTAAAGCAACAGAGGGATCTAGGTTTCAGCATGTGTGATGAGGGTGTTCTGTACGGCTTTGGAGTCGGGCCATTTAGTAATCATCACCACCCCTCTTTAGATATGTCAAAGACATGAGGGCCATGTGGGAAACTGCGAAGATGAGTTATTGCTTTTCGGGATGCCTTTTCATGTTGCACTGAAACATGATGTACTTACCAAAGGAACACACTATCCATCTCGCTGTGGTTTCCCATGCGCCTGCAACTCCCTCGGGAGTCGGCGATATTGTCGAAACCGAGTTTAAGTCCGACCCGAGCGATTTATACTTCAGGAATACGGTTTGTTTTTCTTGCAAACATCAATGACTTATTGTGCCTTTCATGGGGGAACTGAAGCTGTGTGTGCCTCTCGCTTCTCGAGTGAATGAGTAACTCTCCAAGCTGTTTGTAAAGATCTCAAGGTGACCTCGCCGCGGCACCGCTCGGAGGAGGGCCGGGCAGGTTGGGAACGAACAAGGCTACACTCGCCTCCCTCGGGACGCCACTGACAGATGGTGTGAGCCAAACAACCGCTCTGGCCCTGTCAGTCTGTTATGACAGTGAACAGCAGCTCAACCGTCACAATATCCTCGCAGGCATAAACATGTGAGTGTGTGATTGGTAATGATTGCACAACACAGGTGCTGTTGAAATACACTCACGATGGCATGAAGGTATGAAATTCTTAATTTGTTGTTATTAAGTCTCACAAGTGGGGAGTGTTGCTAAATGGAAAGTGTGTCTGATGTATATACTTAACAGCTAGATCAGGATCTAGCTCATAAATACATAAAAAAAATAGCTCTGCAGTAGAGACTGCGGTAGATACTGGTGTTGCAAGATTCTTGCAAGTGCTAATCAGATCACAATCAGAAACTGCTGTGTGTAAATGGACAATGGCCAATTAATATTTTGCCTACATACACCAGACTGTTGTGAATTCTCTCCGGGAGGTTTAGAGACAGGATATGGGTCAGTGGAACCCAGAATTACCCAAAAGCAAAACTGCACAAGGAGAGAAAATCCCCATTTTATATGAACTAAGTCAAAGTCTAAGAACAAAATCTGACCTAAATCTGCAGTTACATACAGTAGCTAATTAAATCTCCATGGGATACTATGAGAAGGGGCTGGGCCTAAAACTGGATAGGAGTCTTGACCTGACCAAAATGGACGCAATATTCAATAGTATATATCACAATGCATACTCTTACAAAAATTAGAATATATAATCATATGTGTTCTGGGTATAAATCTACCTGAGAAGCATTATCTGTAGAGTGTGATCTGCCATAGATCTTGTATAAAGCCTTCAGCATTTTGGCAGATGGACTAGCATAATGCATTAGTTACAGAGGTTTCCAAGGCACAAGTGTGTAATATTAGGAACAGATGAGTCTTTTTGCAGGGGGAGGGGGGTGGGGGGGGGGGGGGAGGCACTCGAGAATCTCCAAAACAGGATGGAAGAAAATAATCAAAAGTTCCATTCTGGAAGCTCGGTTCCCATCGGGTCCATAAATAACACAATAAAACTTGGCACATCTTATCTCCATCACTTATTAAAAAACAATAAAAGAAAGGATTTTTTTAAAAAGTGATTCACAAAAGCATTAAGGTTTTGATTTCAGGTCCGTGTAAAACACATTTAACATTTTAAACATTTAAACATCTAAGTTTTCTACATAACATATTTTCTTATGCACCCAATCAGCATGACAAACAAAAGCTATACCACATTCATCAGATGAATAATGCATGTACTTTGGCTTGTCATTGTATTGTATCCTTTTTTTCTAAACTGGACTTGCATGCATGTACTCGCTGACCTATGTATAGGGTGAGGTGTAAGAATAATATCTGCTGTAGCTGGGTCAGTCTTGTTGGAGGAGCTGTTCTTCACTGCTGTGTAACACCTGAGGCGGGGTGACAGCAGGACTGGAGCTGCAGATACAAGCTGCCATGCTGAAAGCTTGGTGATAATGAGAACAGCGACCATGAACCAACAAGCCGTGACTGCGGTGTTGACAGGCACAGTTCACACTCGCTCACTGCGACTAACCCCCACATGCATATTTAACAGAGATACAGAGCAGGTATGACTCTTTTTATTTTTGGAAATACAAAACTCAAGTGTTGATTGTTCGCTTGTTTTTCATGCTTTAACGCCAACCAAAAAACTTCAGTGTTGAAATGGATAGACGATAAAACAAATCATAATAACTGAGTCACAGTGAACCCATTATGCAGAGTACAGAGCAGATGTGGCCTACCTGTGGTGTCCATAATTGGTCCTTTGATGACAGATGTCATTACTGATGAATAATGGAACATTATGACTAATGCATGACACAAAATGAAAAAAACTGTGATTAATTTTTGTTCATTGATGAAGAGGCAATTCCATATTGGAGAAGCCAGTCAAAAGTTTGTATGCAAGTATGAAATTGGAATAATGCCAAACTTACAAGATTCTGGGGCTAAGACGGGATGTGATGAAAGGTTTAGAGTGTATAAAGAGGTCAGTGTTACCAGGCGAACTCAAGTAGTGGTGCTAAGATTGGAGCTGACACTAACAAAGTCTAAGGACACAAAAGTAAGAAATGGAACACGTACTCTAGAAAATGGGAGGCAATGGGCCCCTTAAGAGACATTTCAGCAAGCACAATCAACACTTATGTTCAAGGGCAAGTACAACAGGCTCGTGGAGCCCTTGGTCTTCACACAAGGAAACCTGCAACAAGCCAACGCTATATTAGAAAAAGAGGAAGCTAGTAGTGGAGCAAATGCATTGCCAGGAAGAATCAGCAAGGTGAGGCAAAGCAGTTTCACAAGCTAAGAACGGACAATGGATGAACTGGGACAGTGTAGAGAGAAAGAAGCTTAGATGGAAAGCGCTTTGGAATATGAAGGTATCTATGACTGGCAAACAAATCAGGAAAGAACTACTACTGAATAGGCACAAGTTAGGTGCAGCTAAGGATTTGGAAATGCAAGCAGACTTAGGCTAGCAACGTACAGTACAGTCTCGCCATAGAAAGTCAGCACCAGTCTAAGACCTGACCTGTCATTGTGGTTCAATACTCAGTGGACTGTAGAAGTCACTGTGCCATGGGAAGATGCAGTAAAAGAGGCATAAGAAGGGAGGAAGCCCACACTGATCTAGCAGCCAATGCTAATCGGTGAAGCTGGATTGTCAGGATATGGCCTGTGGAAGTTGGGTGCTGTAGATTTGTAGTCACATCCACTGTTAGCTTACTTTGTGGTCAGGGTTTACAGCAGGCCACAAAGGCAGCTTCTGAAGCAGACAAAAAATGTAGTCTGTGACTTTGGCTGAAAAGGAAGGACATCAGTCGGCGTCCAAAGCATGGAAATCTGTCCCTTGACTAAGACAAGAGTTATATATAGCATATGACGCCATAATTATGGTAACAGAATGGAAGTCATACTCTGTTCACAGCTCTTGGTATAATCGTGTTAATTAAGCTTGCTGTTGGCAGATACAATCGGTTTCTGAACCGCTGAGTGGACTGTGGGTCAGCCATCTCTTCAGCCTATGATTATTAGCACAGTTTAGTCTCTGAACTGCTGAACGGGCCGTTTCAAGCCAGAAGGGTCCACCTTCCTATTAGATAGTTGAGACCAGTAGCGAGGTTATAAATGATCGGATGCAATGTGTAAGCCTGAGTGTAGATAGTCTTGTAGATGAGCGTAGTTCTGATCAGTGATGCCAGAACTTACTGTTGAGCTTGTTGAAGGTGTCATGGACGTAATTCAACCGTTACCTCATACAGGTGTAAGTATGTATCTGCTCACCTAAATAACACAAGGGATAGTTAGAACAGATCCTGTGTAGTGGTGAATGTCCTTTCCAACAATACAAGGGTGCATGGGTTCCTGCAGAAAAAGAAAGCCAGGTTTTCATCTCAGCTGAAACGAAAGACCTCACGGCGAAGATCGAAGCCACATTTCTGTGCCATTCGCTTAACATGAAAGTTTCTAGGCTACTTTTTCCCTGCCCACTGTGCCTCCATTTCTGTCACATCACATGTGGGTGATCGCTGATGAACCTGACACTATGTTCCCATCTGCGGACCAGTAAGTCGACATGATAGGACACATGGCAGATACTATTCTGTTTTGGCTTCGACATGTAATTTTAATACATCTACAGCAAACACAGACAAATCTGAATGAGTCACTGAACATTGCCAACATTTCTCTGCTTTTATCATACGAGTCTGCAAGCAGCTCATTAGATACTTATTTTTGAATATGGTAACACAT
Source organism: Centroberyx gerrardi (assembly GCF_048128805.1). NCBI lineage: Eukaryota > Metazoa > Chordata > Actinopteri > Beryciformes > Berycidae > Centroberyx > Centroberyx gerrardi. The sequence continues at coordinate 29,755,234 of NC_136001.1, forward strand.
AATTAGATCAAGGCTGAAGAAATACACTGAGTCAAAATTTAAATGATGGTGAAATTGTCTTTCTGAGCCAGAAAAAAGTCAGATTAATTCCCGATTGCACATTAAACGACTGTTTTGGCTTGAATTCACTTCAAATTTGTCCTCACTACCAGGTGTGTGATGTAGTAATCTTCAAAATAGGTCAACTGTAAATGAATATTTGGATACTCTTGGATTTGTATGCATGGCAGTTTTCCACAGGGATGAAAAGGCTTTTAAAAATACACAGGGCTAAAAAAAATCAGGATATGGGCAGTCTATCTTCTATTGCACTATTCTCGGAAATAAATCGAAAATAAACACAATTTTCCCATTGGGATAAAAAGTATAGGGGATGTGTGAGCTGTTGCTTTTAAATGGATGGTTTGGGCGGTAGTTTTGATGAATAAATTCCAGCCCAAACCTGGATACTGCGAGACTATCCCTTATATATTCATTCTAATTAATAAAACAAAGTAAAGGGAAGGAACCACAGTTATTTCACATTGTGGAGCATACTCCACAGAGATTATGGGCGCCCACAAATCAAATATGACCACAATCTCTTTTTCACCGATTAATTACAGCCAATGCATTCATCCAAAACTCAATGTTTTCTACTGAGAATTTCACAACACCGTTTCAGTGGGCTAATCAGTTCAATGGGAAATTTATGTTGTGTGACAGGTATTTGGGATTGCACAATTTTGACATAACAAAACAGACACACCGTCGTTACTGTGTGTGTGATCAAGGACAAAAACAAACAGTCAGACCAGGTATTCCAGCAGTGCGCCATTGAGTGTGGTTCATGGAGGGATAATTCAATATACACGGAAACAAGGCAATGGTCTGTGTAAGTAACATTAGGAGCTAATCGGAAACAAGCCCCTTCTAATTAGCCATTACCAAAATAACAGACTGAGGTCATAGTTATTGCTTTCCCTTATGGGGAACACTGCTCTGGGTCTGACTCAATCTAAACGGTTGCTGAAATGAAGTATTTTTAGAGTCAGAGCTCTAAGTGCAGGCTTTATCTACAGCTGGACCCACATAATCAAGTGATTGTTGCAATTTCCCCAGTGTTATGCGCTGCCATGTCAGTTTCAAAAATAGAGCTTCAAGTGGTAATCCGCGGTAATTCCTTGTTTTCTTTTCTTTCTGCGTCTTCGGTACTAACGCTGATTGCTGTGGTGTTTACTGCACTGCACTTCCCAGAGATCACCTGTCAATCAAACGGTGTGGGCGGAGCTTGGGTTTTCTGTTGATGAAGTTTGAGTTTCTGTAGGCGGCGCTCTTTTCTTTTTCTGTTCAGCCATTCAGCCAGTGGCTATTTGCTGCTCATGCCAACTACTCACGTCTTCTTCTGTTTATTCCAAACAAACCCCAGTTGCTGCTGCCGGAAAAGTAAAACGCATCACTTCCTGTGTGGCAGAGGATTTTTCCCGGGAAAGACCTACCAGACACCGGGTGTTTAGAACAGTAAATGCAGCAAATGTAAAAGCACTGATGAACTGGATATAGAGTGAATCACTATTTTGCTATATCAATCGGCAATAGAGAATAGCAAAATGGAAATTTATTTACGTGAAAATATCATGGATTATTACTTTAAATGTTGTCTTTAGAGTTGCTTATGCCCTGACATCTTTCACCGCCCTATTTCAGAAGCATGATGCCCCGAGAGGCAAATACCTCTCCTCCACTTGGACCATAGGAGTCTTTGCCTGCCAAAGCTCTGGCTTTGCCTGGCTGGATCAGATGGGAACGGAGATAGTGGCTCTGCTTATACACTCAGGACCAGTGTGAAAACAAACACACCTCCACAGCTGAAGAACCCTCGTGTAAACTTTGTCCCAAGAAAGCTCTCTCTCCTTTATTTCTCTCCTATATCTTTATTTAAAGATGCTGGTTATTATGCTGTGGATAATGTTAGGAGATAAATCTCACAATGGAGCCCAAAATAATACGTATACTGACATATTTGCATTGGTTTCAAAATATTGCGTGCAAAAATATGTTAATTCCTCTTGCAAAACTTGAGTATCCTATTTAGCATTCCAGTACTTGACCTACTTGTTTGACACAAATGAGCAATGCTTGAATAACTGTTTTGTAGAAGAATGTGAAAATATTAGCCTTGAGTTTGTCCTGATTTGTGACTCAGACCACATTTTGCATCTCATTTGGCTGCTGTAATGGCATAATATATAGTAAATGTATAGGAGGCAGTAAATATTCATACACAAAGTGCTTTACAAACAATGAAACGATAACAAATAAAAGCCGGTGAGACATATAATAAAAACACCAGACACAAATGAAAAACAGGGTTGCAGAAGAATAAAGTATGATAGGTAATAAAATGTAACAAGAATAAAATAGGTTTTACAGCATAATTCAAAAGAAGACACTTATTTTGCCAGACTTAACTCCTCAGGCATGATGTTTCAAAGCCTATAGGACCAAGACAAACAGCCAAACTGAGCAAAGCCTTAACAGTGATCAATAAGATTTAAAAATGAATTGACAGAAGTCTCTCAGAAGTATTTAAAGACAAAACCAATCAAATATTTGTGGTAAAAACATCTTTTGTGTATGGTGCTTAGAGTTAGGAGATGTTATGCCGACAAAGGAAACAGCACTGGCCCGAGACTTGAGGCACTTCACACCAAATCAACGAAGAACTAACAATCACGGTTATGAAAGTTTTCCATTGGCGGGTGGTCCGGGAAATAACAGCCCGGTCTCTCAGTTAGAATCGTATGATCAGTTGATTTGAAGGCAAGCCGCGCTAACACTGATCACAGAATCAGCAGTCCATCAGGAGATCATTAGTAACTTTGAGAATGGCAGTTTCACTTCTCTGATGCTTATGAAAACCAGATGTTTTTTTTTTGTTTTGTTTTGTTTTGCAGCACTGAATTAATAACGTTTTATTTATAACACGATAATACATAATAATACACATTTGGCTCACACCTCAATGGCTTTGTTTTCCAGATCGAAATGATGAGGATTTAATGAGCTTCAGTGAGATTCGACCTTTATGAATGAATGAATTTATTTTTTAATCAAAATTGAGTTGATGTTAGAATGTTAGCCTACTTGTTACTTGAATGCTTGTGTGGTGTTATTATTATTATTATTTTTTAAACAATCTTTTGGGGTTAAGCTAAAAAGACAGAAAGTATATAACAGTTTTAATAACAATATCTCATTATCTCAGAACTGCACTCCTAGATAGAACCTTATAATTCCTAACTCAGTATTTGCTGTTTCATACAGAGCCATGTTGTGTCCATGGGTGTCTGTGAACTGTCCACCTGGCTGCCTTGGTGTCCTCCACGTCAAAAGTCGCCTCTACAGCAGGCCCAAATCAGCGAGCAAGAGAAAATAAAACCTTGTGTTATAATCCTTTCATGCCACATATAATAAAGCTTTAAGGCCGTACGCCGTCCTCACACCAGACGGGGCTTAAGTGGCTTGCATATTCTGCCACTTTTATCTGAACGTTCTCCAGCGTAGCTTTAAATTAGCCCATGATGTCACGCTTTTCAGTGTTGTGGCCAGACAAGCGCTTTGGTTATAAAGAACTATGTCAATATCTTTGTTCACCAGAACGCAGCCAAACCACAAGAAAGGTTCGACTTTGACATAAAACAAGGTTTTACGGAGGAGAACAGCTCCCTACTCCCGATTACAAATCTGCTTAAACTCGTAGACTTGGTTCTTTGAATATCATAGCAGAGAACCATATGCCATGCTCGCCAAATCATGACATCTGTGGTGAATTTAACTTCGCTGGCCTCAGATGTTTAATTTGAAGCTAATTCCCATAATTAAATAAACCTAATTGAGAAATTTAATGGTTGATGAAATGGCTTCTCATCATGTCTTTACAAATTATATTTTCACCTTACAATGGAGGGGGGTTGGTGTATGTCAGTCTACAGATAGATACCGCATAGTGGTATTAGAAAATGATTAAGCTGACATTAAGCACATATGCACAATTCAAAGCAAGTCCATATAATAAGTGTGTAGATTGCACAAATTAAACCTTGGCCTAACAGGCTATGGTTCACATTTTGGAACACACGGTTATGCAGTGCTAGTTGTAGCCGAGGTCCATTACTGACTCACAGGGTTAAAAAGTTTAACTTCAAGACACAAAGAAGTTGATCTGACAAAAACACACACACTCACAGAATGATAGCCCTTCCAAAACCAATATAATGCTACCCTTTGAATGCTGTGGGTATATGATTATTCCACCACAATTTCCCCAATATTATATTTGAGCTGAACATCCTTGCCTCATTGATAACAAAAAATCATGATCAAATGGTTAAAGTAAACCATTATGCTTGGATATGTCAATAATAATACATGAACTGACCAAAAATAAGGAAAAGACACATCTGTATATGATAGACTCACATTTAGTAAGCAAACAAAGTAAGATATCATATGATATTTATTCTGAGTTATCACTGCCAGAACCAAAGATTATCATTTTTCCAGTGAGTTCAGACTTGTGGCTTTCACTGCTTCACTGTAGGGAGAGTTCAGCTCTGCAGGAATTCAGGACACTTACATTTCTCATGGCCATGAAGGTAGCATTCACGCTAAGCTCCTTTTAGCAATCTGCTGATAATGATGTTAATTAATTTAAGCCTGACTTAAACATGTTCCACATTCTTCTCCCTGTAGGATATAATATACCTACGGTATGCAAATCAGTGTGTTCAGACAACAGAGAGGATTTACTTCTTTGAATCATAATTAGGCCATTAAGGTTCTTTACCAATTCTGGGTGAAAATTAGATTTTATTAATGATAATTTGGTGTATTTGGAACATGCCTGGAGTGAACAAAGATAGGCCTTTGATGCAAATTAGAAAAAAAAAAACTGATTAAGTGTCATATATCATTAGAATGTAACAGAGCTCACTGTAATGAAAAAGTGCTTCTCCCTCAATTCAATTGTTCTCTCATCAACCTCACTCTACTTAAATATAAACTCCAATTCACTAATTTCACATTCATCATAGACCGTAAAAAGAATCAGCAGACAATTAACTGTAAGCACAATTATTCAGTCATGCATCAATTCAGTCATGCAGCGAAGAAGAGATAGAGGGGGAAAGAGAGAGGAGAGGAGGAAGAGTGGAATGTCGGCAAAACATAATGTTCTTCAATGTAGATGGCGCCCTGCAATTAGTGTTTGAAATTTGGCAGCTGCATGGCTCAATGTCTTCCCCCAGTGCTTCTTTAATCTGCTTGTGCATGCTAAAACCACTTCAGCATTAAACCACAGAGGACATGCAGGAAAGATGTGGAGTCCCAGCGGTCAAAGCCTCATCATTAACCTTCTGGAACGGCACCAGCAACAACTGAGCGCGGCCCCGATCGTCCGCTGTTGCTTAGCAATGGACAATCAACTAGACAAAACAGACATGCAAATCAATAGTCGCTCGTCCAGAGTTTGAGATGGATTAGCTCCACTTCATCTGAGATGATTTGTAACCGAGAAGTGTAATGATTTTGGAATCAATTTTTTAAAGAGGTAATGAATAGGCAAAACAGTAATACTGAGCGCAGGGGTTGAAAAGGGCAAACATTTAGATGCATTTTACAATCCATAAGAGGCTACAGAACTTTATAAAAAGTGATGGAAGGTGTTTTTTCAGCAATCCCCGTCTGTGCGTGAGAGGATCTACCAGAAGCAACGGCATCACTTGGGTGTCTCCCAGATCCACCCAGGGTTAACCAGGCTGGTGAAAGGACCAAACCTCGGGCCCAACAGTTTGTAAACTATCCCAACCACACGTGTGGAGCTGGGCATCTGCTGCTGAAATGTTGGCCGTGTCATGTGCAAAAGCTCAACCCAGGGGTGATAGGATAATTAAAAGGGCTCTTTTGAACAGATGACACGGATCCAAAACTGAGGACGACCAGCGTCCGCAAATCCGCTAGAAAAATAGACCGTATGGATGAAGGACAGCGTTTTTTTTCTTCTTCTTCTTCTTCTTCTTTGTGTGTTACGCGGAGCTCCCCGCTCTCTTAATTCAAGCAGGCAGTGAGCAGTATGGGATACGGGGCTCCCAGAGGCCTCTGCTGCATGACATATGTGTTCCATTACGGTCCGTTTTCAAACATTTCTTCAGGACTTGTGGCTTCACAGTCTGCTTGAGAGGAGGATTAGGCCCTCCTGAAATTGATTTATTTCTGCGCCCTAACTGTTTATTAAATATAATTGACCATCAAAGTTGTCAGAGAGAGAAAGAAAAAAACAGAGCTGCTACATTTACCGCAAAAAGGGGAGCTTTCTTTGAAAAGCTATTCATCTAAAGAATGTCTTAGTTGGAGACTGTACTGGGAGGCAGAAAATGGGTCATATTTCAGCCACAAATACTACCACACTTGGTGGCTGCAGGATTAATTAGAGCAAAAGTCATAATAAATGTGATAACTTGTCTCCAGTGAAATAGTATGCTTATACAATGCTCGAAGCGTAGGTTCCCTAAAATAACTCTCCCTGAACCTCTAATACGGTGATACGAAAACTCCCCAAATCTCTCATGGTAATATAGATTCATCATCAAGTCTATCAGAATTTCACAGTCCACAACAGATTTCAAATGTCCTGAACATTTAGCTAAACCTCTGTTGTTTCTTTTATGAATCGGTGGTCAGTTGATGAGTGAGACTTTACAGCAGCCAAACAAAAGAGGGACTATTTTACTTAAAAATGGCAAGTGGAAGTGAGGCAGGCACAGATCCAGACTGACATCAACCATATCAGTACACAGAGCGTGTCACAGCCATGGTGGTCTGATTACCATTATCTGTGTCTTTAACAGACACATGCCCGGAGTCTTTTAAATGCCATGCAGATGCCAGACACACTAGGAAAGGCCAAATTGCAGATTTTTTTTTTTCAGTTTGTGGTGTAAGCTGACAGTTTTAAGACAACTCCTCTCTTTCGTCTGTCACAAGCAAAAAGATTAAAGCCATAGAAAAATTGATGCTTGCTATTTTGCTATCATATCACAGATTGCTATCTTGTATGAATGACAGAACACTTAATTTACTATTATTAACTAAATACATTCTTTGGTAGCGTGCCACTTGATCGCAACGAAGGGCAAGGGGAAGAAAGGGAGGACATTTTTTACACCAATGTTAAAATGCACATTTTCTGTCCTTTCCCACTGAAGTTGTCATAGCTTTTCTTGTATTATAACAAATACATCTTTGTCTTGTGCTCTGTCACATAGTTTATTGCTATTTTTGAGAAACAAATGCGTGACTATATGTGTTTTTGTTTTATTTTTTTTATTTTTTTTTACAGAAAACAAGTGGTATATTAAAAGCAAAATTCACTCTCAGTGAAAAAACAGTCACATTTAGAATAAATATTGATTATATTGTTAGTAGTATAGAACATGTTAAACCTGCAATAAGCAATTTCAGACCCTATGACCAATCCTGAAACTACCGTGCGCTATGTGGAGATTTCCGTGAGATGTTATGATGTAAACAAATCACCTCTTTTCTAAAGCTTGTTGTCAAAGTCGGACCGAATAGAAGCTCCTCCCGGCCCATTCAGTAGCTTTTCATTTTTTTAAAATTAGCTTGTCTCCTCCCTCGCTGTTTGACAGCGGCACTCTCCCCCTCCCATTCCTGAAACAAAATCTCTTAATGGCGGAATCAATGAAGCGAACGAGTAAACTTGTTAAACTAGTAAACCTTGCTACCTACCTCTTCACTTCATTGTGGGACATGTAACCTTCAGCAGGAGAAAAATCTGGCAAAGTGAGACTGGTAACCGGCGATATTTCTCCGTAGGTACGTTTAGCTTAGCTATTAGCCTTTATGCATGGTTTGTCCTTGGGGGCTTCCGTAGTCCACCAGCTTTGCTGTGGTTTGTTGACAAATGTATTACGGTTTCTGTCACCCTCTAATGGTCGGAAAATCGCTAAGTGCAGCTTTAATGGCCAACATATATTTACTAATTCCACTTTCACTGCTTTAGGCTACAGGTTACCCATAACTGCAGGAATAATGTGTTTTGAAGAAATGCGCAAAGACACTATAACAGTAATGTGCAAATAAATGTATTCAAATAAAATGATTGAGTTGTTGTAAAGTGTATAGGAGTTCAGAAGTGGACTGCAGGTGAGAGGGTGTTCAAGCAGGCCTTTGGCTCATCTGCTTCTGTTTGGCAGGTCTGTTGGTGGCGTCTCTGCTGTTGCAGCCATGTTGTCAGCAGATTTCTTGTTCTTCCTCCCGAACATGCGGGATAGCCAAGAAAAGAAGCCAAGCTTCTTCTTCTTTGGTTTTGTCAACAGGCTGTCTTTGGCACTGGATCTCTGAGGTCCTGTAGGTTTGACCAGTTGGACGGGTGAAAGTGTCTTTTCCAGGGTCAGACCTTGGTGTCCTTTACAGTTTCAGCCACAAGACTTGGTGGAGCTTTGACTTCAACCTAGATGGCTGGAGCCTTGGACCCCTGAAGCAGGTCGGTTGATCCTTCCTCAAGCGGGTGAATCAGGGTGTATTCAGCAAGAGAGACGGGGAGAACCTCCTCTGAGGTGGAGATATTGTCAGGTCCAGCAGAGAGGACAGTGACTTTTGTTCCCTCACAACATTCAGGTTGATGCAGGACGGTGACAGAGCTTTCAGCAGCAGCAGAATTAATTTTTTCCAGAACAACCTGTGCATCAACCCATGTAGTTAATAGAAACATGGGTAGCACTTTACAATGGCCTTTTTCCAGTGCATGAGCCTTTAAGCACCGATAACATTTGTTTTGTCCCCCCGAATTACGTTACTGTACCCTGTAATAATTTTTAGTATACAGTAATTACGAAAACAGTTACACCATAACTACCTTATAAATCTCTCATAATTACATAATTGTTACCCCTTAATTGCCGGACTTCTTGTTTTGTTACCCTGTAACTACAGCAATGTTATTTTATTAGTACCCCGTAATTACAAACTAGTTACACCATAATTAGCAGGCTGTAAAATAAAGCGTTATCAAATCCACTTACTTTAAACCACCAAAACACTAACTGGCTAACCATGGCTAACGAAAGCTGGTATAACGTAATCATATATTTTAGTTTTGTGTATTTGTAGTGCAGAAAGATCCACAGCAACTCTTTGGCATTTTCAAAAAATTATGCAAGAAGGAAACAAAGTGTTACCAGGTAGTAAAGTTAACTTGTTTGCTATGTTGTCTTTTTGACATCATTCCTGGTTAGCATTTCACGGTGAATCATGTCACTTTTGTATGGGGGTGATCAGGAACAGAGAGATATGCTAATGAAAATATGTTATTTAATTGAAACTCAAAATAGGAGTTGGAGGAGGTGATGGAAAGTGCAGCTTCTTATTACTGGCAATGGTAAGAAGCCCTTCCCTCCCCCTCAGTCTGTTTCTATCTATTAAGTGAAGTGCGTAGCCCAGCTGAGAAACAAAGGTACCACACAAAACTATCCTGAAACAGCTACGGTCCATTAACTCACAAGTTTGACTGATGATAGCTAATTTGACTTTTGGACACATTTGGAGGAAAAGTCTCAAACGTGGAAGACAAAGTAAGGCTACAGAAAACCACTTACCGTTATGGCTAACTGTTTGGCTAGCTCAGCTCCCTTTTGATAGAAATAGCTACAAGGAAATTGATGACTTGCCATTGCATGTTTGATGTTGTTTTGGTGTACAATTTGCCACGGCTGCTTAAGAAGCCTATTCATTTTCAAGTATCCATTGCTTTGAGAAGAGGAATAGAGTCTCACTAATGGTATTGTGAACAGGGACAACACAGCACCCGTGTGCCTTTGTAAAAGCTTAGATTGCAACTAAAAAGCTGGAAATTGAGTTGGGCAGTTTGATTCCTGCACTCATTTGATTTGTAATGTGGATTGAATTTTTATTGGTATTCACAACAAGCTTTCGTAAGCCCGTCTTGTTTAAACCTTGCCTGGTGAAAACTCATGAATGGTGTTAAGGGAAAGCCAGGCTAATCTTTGACAAGGCTTTTTCTACGTTTTGTAATTTCCATTCCTTCTCACACTTGAGTTGAACTATGTCGAGTTTCTTGTGCCCCCTTAGGTAACAAGAGAATATAAAAGTAAAGAGATCGGTTTTCTATGCCTGTGAGTACCATGGCTGTCTCTTTTTTGTTCTTAATTTGCAGACTATCTCCATTAGGGACAAACGACTAAGGTGACAGCATATCCTTAAGATCAGTATGCTCTCTTGGCTGTTTTGATGTGGTCAAAATGAGCTGTTACTCCTTTGAAAAATTGCCAAAGAGAGTCACATGCAAGAGCGCGCAATGACGAACGCCACTGCGGCTCTGAAATTTGTTGACAGCAGAAGAGTATCCGTATGATATATCCTTATCCATCATCATTATCTAGTATAACATTTTTGCCTTTTTAGTAGACAGCGTTCACTCCTGCTGTTGACACAGTAGCAAACTGAAGCTGTAATGATCTGTGTCATTGATGAAAGCTCCCCACATAACTGAGCTGCAAGCGATTTTTCAGAACACTGACTCTCAATCATTTCCAACATCTGGAACAACTATGGAATATATAAACAAGGGGTAAGGGGGGTAGGGTGGTGTCATCGTCACAGGAATTCAAAGGAGAGCGGGGTAGACAGGGAGAGGTAGCTGACTGAGAGTTTACAAGATGGAATGCAAACAGCACTGAAGGATGGGTCAGTAAAGCTCTCTGTTGTCCTGAGGAAATCTGGTCAAGAGGTCCGGACCCCCGCTAACAGGCCCAGATTATGTGGAAATGGGATCCGTCCTCCGGGGGAGAACATTCTTTTTGTCGTGCTGAGCTCGTACAGTGTATCAAAGTCACATCTGAGGCTTCCCCCTGTTGGTTTTCTCCCCCGACGTTGTGACCTATCGCCTCGCCCGCCGCTGGGTTTGTAGATTATGTATAAACGATGTTCAAACAGATTCCTCTTTCCAATAGTCTTGTTCAAAGCCTACCTCTCTAAACCACGCTGAGGGTCGCTGCCGGGGGGACTTAAGTCAAATAACGGAGGGAAGACACATTTGAGCCCATTGCCAAGTTAAGAAATGATGGATGGGATCATGCAATGACAAACGGAATGATTAAAATAAAGTTACTGCGGTACTATAAAATAGCTATACGGCTTCAAAGAGAGCAACTGCGCATAAAGCATGTCAGAGTTTCAAACAAAATGCACAGGTGCTGATAGTTTGGGAAACTCTTCGGGGAAGTAAAAAAAACGAACAAAGCAAAAAAAAAATGTCTGTTCGAATGTATAGAAATCCAGGTCAAGGGAACTGTGAAAAGTGCTGTGCCAAACAGAGCTTTTTATCTCTCTACACCCTCAAAGTAAAGTTGTTTTATCTATGCAAATCACACTTGTGCCTGGACACAGATTTTCATAATTTAATATGTCAGAGTTTTATCTCGGCTATTGAAAATCCTCTCTATATCCCTCACACTGAAAACTTCTTTTAGTTCAAAGTTGTGGCTTCTTTTGCGGTATAGCAGCCTCTCAGTAGAACCTGAATGGAAGGAGCGACATGTTTACATCCTTGAACTTAGGGAGCTATTTACACACTCAAGAAAGATCTGAATCGGTTCTCGGGGATATGTAAAATCGGACCCTTGGGATGACTTATTCAACATCCAGCTCGGGAGAAAACATAGCGCGGTGGGGAGGAATCTATCGCTGCTTCTCGCGGCTGCTTCATATTATCGCATGTCCTTATCACGGCAGGGTTTTGGAGAAACATCAGCGCTCGCTTGTTCCCAGGCCAGAAAATCAAATGGCTTATCTGTGCTGACGGGACGGTATCCACACAGATGCAGGGATGCATGCGGGACAATTGGGGCACGTCTGCTCCTGCAGCCCGAAAGCTGCTTGTCAGGTAAGAGAGATCTGGGAAACAAGAAGCCATCAGTCAGGTCCCGACCTGTCTAATGAGACATTTCTGCTGCGGAGAGGTGTCACAGGTATGAATGATGAATAATGTTCAATGTCATTGCCCCGTTAGTTGGCCTTGCCATAAAATGTCAAACGTGTACTAGAAGAGATTCAGATTTACAGCAGAAGGGTTTGCTGTCTACCTGACTCTATGTATATAACAGGAAAATATCTTTAAGACAAAATTCATACAAACAAGCAAACAAACAAGCAAACAAACACATATAAGCCCAAAGCAAAACTGCGTGTTTGATATTCTGCAATTGTGAATCACTTTGCAAATGTGTTTTGTGATGATTACATGCCCATTATGATTTCCTAACACTTTTAATTTGCAATTGCAATTTAACATTGCCATATAAACACCTGGCTTTACGAACCCTGTCCCATCCTGCTTGTGAGCTCAGAGCAAAAAATCCATTCTGAGGCAGAATTCACATTTGCTATCACAATTAGCATGTTTTAAATAGTTAAGACAATAGTTCTTTTTAGTTCAGTCAATATTTTGAAAATGAACAACTCTCCAAAAATTAGAAACCAGAGAACCAAGGCTGTTATCTGTGAGACAAAACCTGGAGCTGCTCCACTGACAAAAACTGGAGACTGACTGTGAGTGTTTGTTTGAATTTTCACTTCCAACTGAGCTTTACTGTAGTGATAACAGTTATGGAGCATGATGTGCTCGCTGCCTTGCTGGCTACTCTCACTGTCTCCACAAAGCTCCTATCTCATTCATAGAGCATCTCTGCCATTTGTCTCCTGATGACGTCATCAGCAGAGTCTCGTATCTCGTTGCTCATTTTCACAAATACAAGCTGAACTGGCCAAGATCATAGAAACAACACATATAAATTCTGATTGAATATTTTTCATTCAAGCCTCAGGCCCTGTGTGGCTGTCTGGAATGCCGATGCAGAGAAATACAGAAATCCTTGCTGCACATGAATTAACCACAGCTCTATTATGAAATATTCCATGTATGATATTCAGAGAAAATGACATTACGGGTTTTTATTTTTCCATTGCTTACAGCCTTGACTGATGAACTCACCGTGCAAGATAATTAGAGACGAGGCAAATCTTCACTTTAATCAAGAAGAGTAATGATTGTAACTTTAAGTAACCATCTGTCAAAAAAATAATAGTTGCCATTTTTGTGTTGTTTACCTAATCCCCAACAAGGATAATTTACAGGCACATTCATGATCTACTTCATCATAATCATGGCATGTTAGCAGAGCAGAGAAGCCATATTTGTTTTATTGAAAAACCTCGCTTGTCACATGACAAATGTGTCACACATTACGGTATTTTCAGAACAGCGTGAAGATATGTGCATGCTATTTTCATGCTTTATAATAGCCAATGTATTTTTACTATAGGGAATGGAAACACTTTGCACCTTACATGTACTTATCAAATGCTAAAAAAAATGAACCTTGTCACATTGTTAAGCCAGAAAGCGACACATCGTCCACATGGTCTTTTCATGTTGGTGACAGCTTTGTCTGATGATCGGAGCTAGGAGTTTTCCACAATTTTCCATTTCAGATCTCCTCAAACGAGTCACACCCACCCAAATACAAAAACACACGATTAGTTTACATCATAAACGCATTTTCTGTGTCACAGAGAGAGAGCAAATGATGAAGATAAGAAACAGATGGGTTGCTTATAAGTGAGAGAGGAAGGAGGTTGGTTGTCAGCTCGGTTGACAACAGCACTGGACCTAGGTCCTAGGCATAGGTCCTTATGAGCAGTTGCAATGGCTTATGTACAAATAGGGGAATAATCTTACAGTTCTACACCTTCCACAATTAACTGAAATGAACTCCCATTACTTTCTGGAAATCAGTGTATCTTTAATGGCAACCTCATGCGGATTGGCTGCACTAGTAGGTGTAAATATACATTTCTAACCAATAAAACCATCCAATTTTTGAACAGTCCCGCCCTTCCGCACCCCTCCCATCAAATAAAATTGCCTTTCTCTCCCTGACTCATATTCCACTGGTTTAGACTTTTGAATGATCCCTCGCTGCGTTATGTCCCGCCCCAACATCCTGCTTCAACAGGAAATGCATCAAATCAAGGAGGTAAAGATGCCATTTCATGGGGTATTTAATGGGTCTTTTGCGTTTGAGTTCTTGAAAGTGACCCCTCAACCCCTTTATCTGTAAAAAAGCATTGCAATTCTTAAAGCATAGACCCTGCCACATTTTAACAAAAGTGAAAATCTATATAATATTTTCTCCCCACCCTGAAAAGCCTCAGTCTCACTCAGTTATGCATTTCAAATTATTTTTAGGATTAATCCAAAGCATCGTTACTGCAACTGAATGCATTGTAAAAGTCCAAATGTCTAGAAATCTCACACTAGGGCATCAAATATACCTACACCATCCATAGTGCATTATATATGTTAGATATAAACACATGGCCTTTGTGATTGCTTTTGATCATAGTCTTGATTTGAGGAATGCCACTCATAATCAACACCCTGGAGGAGTAATCTCTAGCAGATGTTCTCTAATGCCTTGTCCCATTGCATGGCTACAAGTCTTTCACTTGGCTCTCTGCTGACGCTGTGACAAGCTAACAGCATATTCTATTGCTAACAGTACTAGGGGTGGACTAGAAGTTGTCATTTCTTCAAGGGGATGGTTTTAGAAGTATTTCCTTATGATCACACAGCTCTTCTCTTAGGACTTGGGGAGTGAAGCAATTTCTCTCGACACTGCATGCAAGTCATTCCACTTACTTGCATAGCTTAGTGACAAGAAATCGAGGGCTTGGAGCCAGAGGGGCGTAACTGGCATTTTGGGCAAAAAAAGGAGACCTATATATCAAGTAGAAGCTCTTAAGGAGATCTAAGCATGTCTTTATTTGTGTATTTATGCGATGACATTGATCAAAGTTAAGTCCACTTCTTTGTTTTGGCTGTCCTGTAAAGTTTGTCTAAATCTACTGGCTCCAAGCCCTCGAAATATAACTTTCAGTAAATCAACAGTTTGAAAGGACTTGGATGTGCTTTTGGGAGCAGCAATTTTATTCTAACTGACCGGCACTTGCATTGCTAAGGCCTGCTTATGATTTTTGTTTCATGTAAATAAAATCTCAAGCGTGAAATCGTTTTGACTGCCCTATAAGACGGGGGTTTGATTGTGATCAACAGGACATAACTCTAAAAATCATGAACCTTCGCTTTAAGGATAAAAAGTCGTAGGCCAGATGCTGAGTGTGTTGATGCTGCCCAGGCTGGTTTACCAGTGCAAGGTGATGTGATCCCCATGGGCTTAACACCAGAATGTGCCTGCTTCCTGTGTCAGCTCCTCAGGCCTTCGGAGAGCAGCATCTGCTCCTGTTTAGCGTCAACACTTGCAGGCTCCCATCAGCCATATCAGACTGTCGGCTACCTCCGAAAACCTCGACAGACACCGTCTGCATCAACCATCATCAATTAATGGCTTCCAATCAGTCGTCAGCAGCGTTAAATGAGCATTATCACACCACTTCTTTACCATCTAATAAGAGAAATCTTGTGTTTTGTTTGGTGTACTGCCTTTCTATTTCTTTTCCCAGCGTCGCTGCACAGATGCAACTGACTGGAACTGTGTATTGTTGAAAGAGCTCTTGGCCATGTTGGACGGCGACCATCTCTTCCCCTCCCTTCTGGCACTCTGCTCAAGTTGTCAAGAATCAAAACCAACAGATACAAACATTGGTTTGTCCTGTCAGCCATCAAGATGGTAAATAGATAGACTGGGATGAGCTGCACAGGCACGCCAACACTTTAATGCAGACTGCCATTCTGTTATTTTGTGGTCGTGTGGAAATGTTATTGTCTGGTTGCTGTGTGCTACGATAAGTGCTATATTTGCTGCAGGTCAGTTTCCCACTGGGATTATAACAATGACTGAACTGAATTGAGGTACTGACCATGGCCCAGAAATGTCTCTTCGGGTTAGCGTGACCTGACACATTTCACTGCGGGACACGGGGCGGGAGTCATCTGATGAGTCAGAGAGAGAGTAGGAGCAGAGAT
Source organism: Centroberyx gerrardi (assembly GCF_048128805.1). NCBI lineage: Eukaryota > Metazoa > Chordata > Actinopteri > Beryciformes > Berycidae > Centroberyx > Centroberyx gerrardi. Next base: position 29,771,297 of record NC_136001.1, read on the forward strand.
AGTTTTTCCAAAATCCTCTGCCCCTGACTTCGGGGACTCCATCGATGTTGATTCATTCTGTCACGCTAACCCGTCTCATGACGTAAAGCTCAAAATAACGCCCGCGCCGCTGTTCTTTCTCAGACGCCACCTGGCCCGTGTCCTCGCTGACTTCCTGACCTCTGGCTGAAACTGCCACTGGGAAGTGGAAGGCAGTTGCTGTGCTGAATGCGTCCCTTATTGAACGTAACGTAAGCTGCATTAGGAGGCTGACCTTAATCTGCGGTGACATGTATTTCATACATACATGAATTTGTCTGTGAACTCCAAATTGGAGTTGAAAAACAAGCAACATTCTTGGTGAGCTGAGCAACCCTGTTTGGAAACTCTTTTGTCGGGGCTTTAAAACCAAGAGAGGCTTAATCAAAGAAGATTTGCTGTTGTTCCTCCAGCCAGGCTTGTACTCGGGCATCCAGGTCAATTCAGTTTCTACGTCAAGCTCCAGCCACCTCCTCTGAGCCGCTCGCATGTGAACAGAGATTGGACGGACTACAGACAGCTAAATTAGACCCTGTAGATAGCGTTGGAGGGACTTTCCTTTCAGAATCAGTGGGGAAATGAGGAGTCAGAGAATCAGATGGAGTAGATTAGTGGTCCAGAAGCCAGTGCGGCCGGGGAAGAATGTGCCTCTGATGATAATGAGTCTAACAGGGCATCCACTGCACCCTCTCCACCGCTCTGCCTCTTCATGATGTTACAGCAAAGGTATTGGCTGAGGCGGGCGGCGACCAAAACCATATCCTACAGGAGTCGTGTTGTCGCTCCTGCTTGTGGAGTAAATATTTCTGTCCCAGAGGTACAGTACATTACAGACAGCCGAGCTCAAAGACGACTTTGTGCATCGCTCAGACGCAGGCAGCATGGGACTGACAACATCCAGCCGTTGTTTACACATCTGAGAGTCTGCTATCAGATCGGAGGAGGGTGAAAGGAGGAAAGACACAATATAAAGAGGAGCTTATCAGCAAACGTGCTGTGATTGTGACAGAGCTCCTTTTCTCTCCTCCTGGAAATCTTTCAAAATAAACAACTATTGACCTGAAAGCTTTCTCCCTGCAATCTCAGACATCAGATGGCACGACCCAGAAGTCCACAAACCACTAAATTACATACCTAATATTCCCTCTGCTGGGCCGTTGAATGCGAATGAGTTGTAAATGAAAAATCAGCAAAATGTTGGGAGTCTTAGACAACCAGGCACCAAATAATTGAACGTCAAGACTCAATTAAATGTCTAAGGCATGTCAGTTCAGTTTAGTCGCTGAATGGCAAACTTTAAAAAGAGCAAGATAAACATCTGGATGAGCCTTTTCTCCTCGTTTACATGAATTCCTATGCACAGGTCCCGCTGCCCTTTTTTAACCTCCAGCCTTCATGTTGTTATTTACAAGTCGGCGCCGAAGTAACAACAACAGGTATTGCGCAAGCCAGCGTGAGTGTGCAAGCCCCATAATTGCCAAACCATTGGAAGAGGAAATGTAATCATATACAGAATACAAATTATGGCCCAATAAAGATTAGGTAACAGCATGAACAAATTAAAGCGCTGTGAAAACGGAAGGATTAGCGCAATTACACTCATTACACAACATCCATCTCTCTGACCTGAGTCTGGGCTGAAAAACACAGAGAACAGGAAGGCGGAATCCATAAAAGTGGAGGAGGGAAAAAGGAGGATTGCGAGGAATGCTGGAATCTCCTAATGCATAGATCCAGTTCTGGAGCAGAAAATAGCAACATGTCTGAACAGCAGTTGAAGGAAGCATACATGGAGGTAAACACACAGTCGCTGTGTAACTCCCTTTCTGCTGCAGGGCTGCCATAAAGCGATTTAAGTGATATGCAGAGCACAATGGATTATGACTGTGGAGAGATGTCAAGTGAGAGGATGATGTTTTGCATGATTGTTCTCAAAATGAAACATCTGTTTAATAATTCAAATTGCAGTCAACGCAAATGCTCTCAATCTTATCTAGGCCAGGTTACTTGAAAAACAACGTTTGGGATGGTGGAATATCAGATACAGGGAGGCTCAGAAAATAATAGCCATCCTGGCATCTATCCAGATATTTCTTGCTTCTCCAAATTAAAATCAGTTCTACACAGTTAAACAATAGGGAAGCGTTCTCAGTCGGCATTGGTAATGACAAAACCTTATCTTTTATTTATTTTTGCAACTGCGAATACTAATTGCAAGACTGGCGTGATGACCACCCATGCGAGTCAAATCTCCTAAACACCTCACTCTAAGCAAATTCTGCTGGCAATCCCTATTCTTCTAATACATTCTGTAAGCTATTCAAATGAACGAGCCATGGCTGAATATTAGACTTCTGGCGATGATGGTGAAGATAATGATGCTAATGACGGGGCTGATGGTGATGATGATGATGATGATTACAATGATGGTGATGATAATTAGACACGGGCGATAGAGGTGGGGATGAGGGCGGTGGTGGCGATTACAAATGGTGATGAGGATAATGAAGGTGATAATGATGATAATGAGAACAACAATTAGTATGAGAGGGAGAAAGACAGGGAGAGACTGGGATCAGGTTTTGTTGTATGTACGAATAAGAAGGAAATCTCAAGGTTATGCTCACTTGTATCACGGCGAGCATCCAAACAGATACAGATGCTGCCTGAATGCTGAGGACGGAGATATTTGATGGGACACAAAGGCATCATGAAGACATTTCAGTCATTTGTTAGTTTTATTTGTTTTCCATCCCCTGTTATTTGGCACACAAGCAGGCATAATGGCTGACTTCTACAGGCAGGCTTTTACGTAGCCAAAAGAAAAGAACCGGCTTCCACCAGTTAATTGAAAATGTGCGATGCGAGAACACATCCGTCTCTCAGCGGATCTCATGCTGCCGCCTTTAATCAACACAACTCCTGACACCACGTTCCCACACCTCTCCATCTCTCCGGCCCGGCAAAGATGACAAACCTGTCAGAGCGAAGGTTTTTTAAACGGCCGGGCAATTCGGTGTCGCTCTAAAGGAAAACAGTGTTGAACAAAAAGGGTGGAAAATAAAAAAAGAGAAGTGCCTCCCGAACGCTCCACTGAATCGGTGCAACGGGAGGATGCTGTAACTGGTTTTCGTGTTTTGACCCTCTCAGACGGAGGCATTTAAGCTCACACACATCTCTCAGAAGTTCAAGGGGAGAAAAAGTGAAAGGAAATCTGAACACATGACCCTCTAAAAGGATACGCCTCGACTGGCCTTTTGTATTGGCTCCGCTTGACAGACACCAGGTGCAGAAAGAAAAATTCTTGAGGGGAAACGCCATTAGGTTTTAAAGGCCCTGAGATAGGTTTCAGATTAAAGACAGCGCTGCATCACATCAGCGACAAAGACATTTGGTATAAGTTATCAAATCATAGAGCAGCACAGGGAAAAAGAAAATGATTTCTACACTACACTACCCCAAAATGCTTGTTTGTACGTATTTTGAGCAATGCACTGCCGATGAAAAACTAGAAACAAGTAAAGGGTGCGCACACAGACACACTCACACACACACACACACACCCACACACACACACACACACACCAAAGTGAGAAGAGAGACAGGGCCTAATAGGAGATAATGGATTCTGGGTCAACACCTGGCAATCCTTAAATCAGTGAGGGGAGGGCCTTGACATTTTCCAGATCTGTGCTATACACCATGTCTGTAATAAAAAGGTCAACTAAATTTCAGATTTCGGGGCAGACTAGAACAAAGAAAGCACACAAACATATTATGCTCAACCTTTAGCAACATTCATTTTAAAGTGACAAGTATAAAAGAACATATCGCTCTATCACACTTTAATGATTGAGGATGAAATAATTGCGGACTGAAGGAGTCACTTGCTAAATCAAACTGCATTGCATGTTTTTCTCTGTGGGACGACCTCTCTTTTGGAAATTTTGAATAGATCTTTTAATCACTGGGTTGGTCAATTGAACTTCTAACCAGATAATCTAGTTTTGGCAAATATAGTAAAATGTTCAGCCTCAGTTGCATTTATAGGTTGGCGTCGCTTGCCCGTGTGTGTGTGCGTATATGCGTCCGCGCGTGTACATGTGTATAACCACACTCATTAAACGAAATGGCATATGTAATCAATGTTTCAGACGATTTCTCTATTTATAGACGTGTGGAGGATATGGTTAGGCTGACTTGCCTTCGAGATCCTCTGTTCTGTGTCCAGAGTCAGCAAATTTGGTTCAATTCCTTTGCAGGCAGATTGAAAACTCCAGTGCAATTTAGATGCCAAATTAGAACAAACAAGCTTCAAAAGGAAATAAAGCTAGTCATCTCCGCCAGTGTGTAGTGTTATTTTCAATCCGCGTCCCCATCTGATTGGCTGTGTTACAGGGGAGAGTGAGAGGCCAGAGATGATAGAGGACTGGTGTGCTCTGACTGTGAGTCTGGCAACACAATAACGCCCCCTGCTGTCAGACCCATCTCCCCCCCACCCTGCTCCAGCCAGCCCCCCCCCGCCCCCCCCCCTGCCTGCCTCCGGGCTGGGCTCGGAGCCTCGCTGCTGGGCGGCGCGTGACCCCGCGGCTCATCCGCTCTTCATGTAGACGCATCACAATAATGAACTCCTCGACCCCGCGACCCCGCGCCTCACCACACAGGCTCTCACAAAGCCAGCCAGAGCCGTGCATTCCTCAAGGTTTGGCTTGGACAGGACCTCGGGACCACATCTGGTTTTGCTTTGCACAGATCTCTCCCCACTTTCAATTGGGTCTTAAAAATAGGTTGCGAGTAATAAATGGAGGGTTGTGCTGCTTATTTGTACAGCGCATGACGAAATTAGAAGGACTGTAATTGGTTGCTTCCATAATTGCATTGAATGTAATTTATGTAGTGCTTCGGGGACGCCAAATGAGATAAACTGAAATGATGATAGCGCCGGAGAAAGTAAACATTATTGGATCTCCGCTGTGGATCCTGTCATTTCAGCTCCAGGAACATTTGTGTAAGAGCTGATGGACTGGGTTAGGGCGGTGGCATAACTGGAGTGAGTCAGTGACACCAAGCCGTATTATTATTAGAGAGCCACTGGAGGGCAGTGAAAGTACTACATATGGCAGGGAGTATCATCACTGCACAAGGGTGTACATGTAAACCCAGTAAACAATCAGCAGGGTGTGAAAGAGGGGTCATGCATCACTGGCCTAGAAACACAAACATGTAGCCGCCTTGTCTCTCCTCCTGTGTCTCTCCTTGGGCTCCCCTTCCGCGCGCGTTCACATGACCTACTGTCGTTGTGCTAATATAGGAGGCTACAGTCTTGTAGGTGGAAACACCCAGACTCTGATACACACATTTATATGCGCTCAGCTTTGTGCCATCGCTATTTGTACTACGTTAGAGCAAAGTAAAGGTTCATATATGATGGGAAAAGAAAAGGGCTTTGGTTCAGTGCCCAATAGCTCCTTGAAGAGATAGTTTCCATTATGGCCTTGCCTGTATGATAATAATAGCTAGATACCGCTGCTTCTTTAGGGACCAATTCTTTTGTGTGTAAATTAACAGAGACAGCTGTAGCAGGGAATAACCCCAGTGTAGTAATAACAGCATAATGGAGCTATGGAAGTTAAACAGGCATATACAGTGCAACCGCTGTGTTGAAGATATCTGTCGCCAGGCCAGTATTGCTCTTTTAACTATTCAACAAAATCCCTTGTCCAGACATCCCAGTGATTGGCAGGCAGACAAAACAGACTTTGGAAACAGCATTAATTCCATCTCACCCTCTGCTATATGGGCAAGGATGAAGAAGTGGAAACTCACCAGCAGGCTGCAGCTCTCATGTTCAAAGATTATCTGTATTGTAATGTGGAAATATCAATCAAAGGGGGAAAAGAGAGGACGGTGAATCAACCCAGAATACGCCAAATGACCATTTGCGATAACGTCACACTGCGGCACGAAGCTCTCAATTTGAGAACTCAAATAATAATCTTTTGAGAATGTGGACGAAGGCGTTTCAAGTTAGTGCCAGATTGCATTCCACACAGTTCATTACACTGCTTCCTGAGAGGACAAAAGTATCCCCTTTATATTAAACATTCAAGGCTGGTGAGATGAAATTCCATTTAGAGTCAGGGTGCGAGGCACGAGAGCAATGGGCTGCCGGGGGAAGCTGGAATCATGTTTGAAACCTTCACAGTTAAGGCTTAGGAGCGAGCCTGTCCTCATGTCTGGCGCTTCAAAAGGACGAGTGGCTTTTTAGTGCAAATGGCAGCGCACCGCTCCTGCTCTTCAGGCCACGTGTTAGCGCGCTCAAAAGGTCACACATGGGACGACCTCAACTTTCCAGGCGATGAAAAATTTGACTCTCAAAGCGGCGGACAGCTGATCAAGTTGGCATGGTTTTCTTCTGCTGTCATTCACCCGTTTATTCATATTACATCAATGCGCAAACCCTTGGGGTCTGCATCATAAGCTTGACAGGTACCACGACTGTTCTTCTCCAGCCTTGGCTATCCCTGTACGCTTCCGCCCTGCTACAGCGTTTGCATTGATCGTTTCTGTGATGTCCTACAAAAACCCCAATGCCCTTCAAACCCGTTCCGTCTGCTCTTTTTAGTGTCATTATGTATTTAGCGTTGTTGCAGTGCAGATAGGTGACGTGTTACATGAGGGACAGGTGGAGCCGCATTGGAAAGCCGTTCATCGCCCTGTCCAAACACGAGGTATCGCTAAGCATACGATGCAAGAAGCAAGTGGGATATGGAGAAATGCTCTTAAAACCTTTAGATGTGTCAATCTGGTTATGTAACCCTCAAAGTAATACATTCTGGTCATCATAACAACTTTGGCAGCAGGGATATCATGTCAGAGTTTTCTAATATGGATCCTAACAACATCCTAACTGACACTGATAAAAGTGGAAGGAAATGACACAGATCACAACATACAGAGGATTATTACTACACATTATTAATAAGATCCCACTCAAGTGAAACCACATCTGCCCCGGTCCGACCCTCGGCAAGCCTGATGCCACAGTCTTGTTTTTCAAACTTTTCGGACCCAACTCTCTATCAAAGATGGGTTTAGAAACACCAGCACTTGGGGCCGCTTGAATGTGAACTAATGGTGGTAATGGTGTTATTTTCTGTCAGGGCCTCACAAAGAGGAATTACTGTGCCATGCTATGTGCATCACACAGGGAGCGCAGGGAGATCAACAACAATGGATTGACAATCGTGCCAGGAGGATATCTGAGGGCCAATTTGCTGAAGAAAGATCCGGCATCTGAGCAGCTGATCCCTTCAGATAAGAGCGCAAGGCTCATTTTCAGCTCCTTACAAAGATATTCCACCGGCCCAGGCTTTGTGTTTTTCGCATTACCTTCCCAAGGTTATTGAAGGAACCATCGCTGTTCAGTTTACAACTAACAGGTTTAACGGCAAACACGATCTAAAATCCATACTTAGTTATGGAGGAATAAAACATAGATGAAATCCAGTGTGTGCAGAGAGGTGTTTACAACCCCACTGGTTTTTGGAAGAAGAGAAATGTAAAAAAGTTTTTTTTTGCAGATATTGCAGTAAATCACATATATTCAAGTAATCCTTTGTGTCATAAAAATCTTTTCGCAGTGAAACATCTACGCATTCAGGCAAAACCTTGTAGGTTGCACATTTTTATGCAATCTCAGTTTCTCAGTCACATCAAAATGAGATGAAGAATAAAACAAGGTGATGGAATGAGATAGATAACATGAACTAACTCCAGGCAATACTTCTGTCAAACCACACCTAAAGGGCTCCTTAACCTTTGTTGTTTTTCTCCCATATTTTCTTATGCCATGTACCACGATTTGATCTGCCATACAAAGCAGTGCAAGCAGCTAATTTAACTAGCTAGCAACTTAAGCCTAGATAACTTAAGCAGACATGCTAATATCTGTAAATCTGATTCAAATGGAAAGACAAGCGCTGTGTGGAGATGTGTTCACTGTCAACATATTTTTTGGAGATAAAGATTGATTTACAACATGTTGTAAATGATAGTCAGCGTCCTGGATACTGTATGAAGTTGAGTCCATTGAGGGTAGCATGATGGATTACTTCTCTCTTCCCGTGATTAGAAGAATCTGCTATAGGCTTTTATCCTTAGATATATTCTTAACATTAGCGTGTGTACAGGGTCTATAAACATGTTTACACTGGCAACGAGAGACCTACAGTGGATGATCTGCAGTTTCCTCTTGCCAGTTTCCATCTTTGAACTGCCATGCTTCATCCCCAACACCCCCTTGAGACTACGGCGTAGACACTGATGAAAAAAGGAGAAAACAAACTGAGTTCTGCTAAACGTTCCTATGATGAGCGTGTCTACTGCCATGCATACAGATGAGAGAGCGCGCAGATGCCAACCGGGAAGCCTGGTATAATTGGATAGCCAGTGCAAAAAACAGTGACGCCTTGACCACACAGCAACACTATTTGTCGAGGCCAGATGCTATTAGTGTAGCGGCGCCCTTTGATCAGCGGAGACGTACAGTAGATGCACACAGGATGCACAGCGCGTTCCCCTCTACTGTCTATCTGATGGGCTTTTGACAGAGTCTCTCCTGGGTTGTCCCATGCCTGTGCCACATTATCTCTCTCCCTTCTTCTAAACCACTGACAGTCTTAGGGGCTGCCTGCAACATGAGCACAGAGGCTCAATGGAATAAAACTAGGAAAATGTATGTGGGTGAGTGGGTGTGTTAGGCTACGTTCACGCCACAGACCTTCATGCTCAGTTCTGAATTGCTGCTCATATCAAATTTTTTTGGATGACTGTATCTATTTTAGGATGTAACCCATATCTGATACCAGCATGAACTGACAGTGATACTGAAAAGACGACAGATACAAAAGACGTCACATCCGTTTTTGTATCTATGTTTCTCCTGCTTGTTTTGAACACATTCTGGTTTCGGTATGTGCCTTCAGGTTTTGGCTGAACTGAAGTGTCTCTCCAAAAACCAATCAAGTCGGCTGTTTTGCTTTCTTTCCATTGTTGTGTCTCGTCCTCCATGCTATAAAACTGGCTCAGCTGAGCCAGGTGAGCCAGTTTTCTCAAGTGCATGACTTAAGATCTACTTATCGTCATGGCAACACTGATCAATTCCGATTTGAGCGACAAGTCACATGTAGGTTGCATGCCTTGGGATCAGATTTTGTAACACATATCCATATGGTCCAGATTGCAGTTGAAAAAATGCGTCACCAATGTAGGTTTCTGCTGTTCAGACTGATTAGAAAACATCAGATCTGTGTCACATAATGTGAGGGAAAAAATCTGAATTGGAACACTTTCAGATGCAGTGTGAATGCATCCTTTACTTGCGTGCCAGCATGCGCAGGAGTGTGTATGGTACACAGATTTCAATAACAGAATGTGACTGTCCCTGCCTTTACAGCCCGATGAGGTCCAAGCACAGAAATGTAGGGCATGGCTCAAAAACTCCTTCACAAAGGCAGGTTTCATATCTGGATTTACTGAGGCACAAAGGCAAGCTAGAGTTAGTGCATATTGGACTGGCTGCGCTTTGAGAAGATGTGAGGAGAGAATAATGCCTCCACCCCTTTTTTTTTCAAAGTGTCAGAATTTTGACATTAAAAAGATATCGAGAAAAAAAAAAAAAAAAGCCCTCCCAGGCCCGGTCTGATAAAACAAGAATGAAACCTTATCGATTGTGCGTTATTTGAAAGCGGATATAAAATATCCTGAGCGGAGGAGACTGAGGGAATGTTGAGCAGCGGCTGAGACACTGGACTCCTTCCTACTGAGGTCACAGCATCCTTCCCCTGCCCCCGGGCCTCCTACCGCCACGCGCTGTGGTGGCAGCGGTTAGCGCGACAGCTGGTCTCCGTGCCTTGCCTCCACTCTCCGGTCCCAGAACGCCCTCGATACGACGGTGTCTCATCCAGTCCTGTGAGCCAATCCGGGCTTTCATCTCCTGACAGCTGACAGCTGATGCGCCTCTACAGATGCTAGTTTAAATCATTCATACAGCCTGCCGCCGTTTAAGATATAACGTGCTTGCGGGACGCGCCGGGGAATCTTCTCCTCTCGCTATTTGCGCCGGTAACAGGGCTTGCGGATTGGACCCCACCTCGTTCATTAGCCAGACAGTCGGGTATTTTCAGAGTGCTGCTATTTCCATCAGCTGTAATGCAGATATGACACAGCGCTCATAAGCCTGATGAAGCCTTGGCTCATGGCAATAGGCTGAGAGGCTCAGGGAGATTGCCTACTGCAGAGTCACAGGGCTTTGGTGGTTTCCACTTGATTAAGCCCGACTCAATGCACTCAGCTCATGCTTTAATTTAAAAACTGGAAGGGGAAAAAAATGTAATGAGAAAGTCAAATTCATAGATATGATGTAATTGACTTTGCTGATCATCTAGGAATCCGAAAGAGTTTGATTAGTGGAACCTAATCATAGTTTAATTAGTGGACTTAGAGTAGACATTGCTTCCTCGGAGGATCCTATGGAATAGCAGATCCAGGAAAGGGCAACAGACAGTGATTGAGATGTGATTTATGTTAACATCTCAACTAGCTGCAGCCCTTCATCTCTTCCAGCCTGATTTGATTTACTTTCCGTTCTCAGATGAAATTTTCTTCGCCGGCGAACACTCTTCCTTGCATCTCGGGCTGCCGCTGACAGCAAAAGACATGTTCTCACCTTTGTACTTATCTCGTCACGATTTTTCCTCTCCATCTTTGCCTCATGTTTGTTATTTGCCAGTCCTCTTTCCAATGTTCCCCTGCAATGCTTTCTATGGCCTGGCCTCCTTCTGTCTGGCCATCTCCACCTTGTCTGCCTTCATCTCCTCCTGTGTGTTGATGAGTCATTTTTTTTAAGGACATTGCCTCATCCAAAATGTAGGGTCTGGACAAATCTTCACAAATAAAGAAAGGGGTTGTATCATTTTAGCTTCAAAATAGTATAAAGAAAGGGATACCTTGTTTGACATTTTAACTAATTTTGTTAGAGCTATGCACAGGCAGGTTTTGCTTGCTGTCAACAAGCTATGCTTATAGGCTTAAATGCATTCATCCATGTATTTATTTCCCCAGTGATAATTTATAATTTACTGTGCTGCATGCGTCGGTGTCTCTGTTACATTCAACATGAAAATGTCAGTCTATGTCATGGTGTTGAATGGATTCTTTTTCTATTTCTGCATCTTGATGGTAAACATGGCACCAATAGCTAATTCCAAACCCATCGAGGTGCGGCAGGGCACTGCTGCTATTCAGTTAACGAGGTTATTGATTTTAGGAACCACCCTCTAACTAGGGTCGCGCCGCAAGGAAAAAAAAAGCTCTAATTGTTATTTATTCATTACTTTAGAAGTGCGGTGGCATATGCCTTCGCGACTGATGATCCATATGCAGATAGCTGCAGATATAACAGATAGCTTTGATCTTGGCACAGCTCGCCACAAAACTCAGGGAAGAGAATATGTTAAGAGGGATACTTTGATGAAAAATAGGACTTAGTTCAAACAGACACACAGCTTACTATTCCCCTCTCAAACAACAGACCACCTGTGTCTGCTTGAGCAAGGGGAAAATACAGCGCCACAGTGAGAAAATGAATCTGCCTGGGATAGGAGAGCACCCGCGTGTTTCTAGTCCTCTCTGCCGTATTTGAGCGAGCCCAGCGAGTATGTCCCACATATGCAGGGCAACAATCATTTATCCATGTGCTTCTAACAAGCTATCATAAATCTCCGGCCTCTAGCTGCTCCGCGAGGCAACACCCCAATAGAGTGGCATCTTCCCTGACGCTCCCTCCTCCCCTCCCATTAATCTATCTGTGTACCTTGGGTCATCCATTAACCATCCCAGTTTCTGTCTCCCGTGCGCTGAAAAATCATGCCGACATGCCTCTCGGGCAGCCTCCGTCAACAGGCACTCTAAAACAGAGGCAAGTAGTTCAAGGTTTCATCAGTCGAGCGGAGGACCACCGGGATGCGAGCGCAGGGTGCATAATCGAGGATGGGAACGAGCCCTCAGGTGATTAATCCATAGGCCCCTGCTTCTTCCAGATGGCATTTCACCAGGGGACATGCATTAAAGTCTATGGTCCTCGCTGTTATTGCCGTCGGTCTGCCGCTGCAGTCCCTACACTGGGTGCCTGTTGAGATCCATTCACCCTTGCCCCCCGTGGCGCCATTACTGCCCACTCCACCCATACAGATTTATGCTTGTGCACATATGAAGGAGGAATTGACATTTAAATCAAGCAGAGGGATTAGCGAGAGCAGACAGCTGCTACTTAAGATAGACACTTATATCCATAAAAAGTAGACATTTATTATAGGCCACCAGTATACAGTGTTTGCATAGAAATGTACGCTTGGCTGTAGGAGCCCCGCTGTGTGTCACACTCTGCATATGACACATTATCCTTAAAACCTGTGATGATACATGCATAGGAAGGAAGTGAAAGATACACGCTAATGGAAGTGGTAATATTGACCGGTTAAGGCCATATCTGTGAAATGTAGCATTCACATATAACACATGATGGAATACCCCAGCTGTGTAACTGCCAGGCAGCGGAGTGACATTTGTCATGGGAGTGTCCATATTTGAAGCTGATCATTGGCATTCTGCATGTTCTAAAGAAATTGCTTTCCATCCACTTTAAATTACAGCCAGCTTATCAGGTGCATACTTCATATATAGTACTGTTGGCAGAACTGGCTGGATAACCCTCTAAATCACCACTGACACACAGTGGAGCAGCAAAGCCTCCCCATAATTTGTCTTGGTGACAAAGTGAGATTTCTGTTGGAAGGCAAACCATCTGGACAACCAGAAAACCCGTCCAAATAGTCATAACCTCCTCTTGGCATTCGAAACACTGAGTGCAATGTCACAACCCAGTACATCAACATGCAAGCATGAGACAGAGGAAAAAAATATCTTTTTTTTTTTTTTAGGATACCACTATTATACAAATGCTCATGAGGAAGATTAAACCAGTTTTCTAAAATGTCAAAATGTATTAGGTGGCTAGGTTAGCCTTTGTTGACTCAAAGGGCAAATCCAACAATCTCATTTGTTGATGTTATTGCGCGGCTTGGGAGAAAACACAGGTGTGACAAAGAAGCTGAATCTAACACCAGGGGAGAGGAAAACAGCACATCTGTTGTGGGTCACTGTGTTGTCAAGCAGACAGACCATATGGGCTGCTTCCGTTCAGCACCAGCCATATCTCAGCACCGCTAATCTGACAGGAGTGACACCTCCGGAGAGGCTGTGAGCTATGTTTTAATGAACATTGTACGTTATTAAACTCATTATGTCTGGACTCTCCTTGCCACTAAGTCTCTCACAGTCTGCTTCTCCATTGTTGCTCTTACTCGCCGTGCATGCATATGAGCGAGCATGCGTGTGTGTGTGTGAGTGTGTCTTTAACCTTAAGATAACAGCATGTACAACATGTTCTGTTTCAGCAGCCTGTGTTACATTGGTTGATTGCAGATTGTATGATGTTGGGGCATAGCCTAACCTCATTTTCCTGCACCTCTAAGCATCAAATGCAAATGTTGGTATTTCCTAAACAAGGAGCTGAACAGAAACAATTGTACGCTCATTAGTATTCATAAGCAATTGGATGTAAATGCATATTTTATATCCTGTGCACTACATCTACTCTGTCTTATTAATGCATAAATAATTTGATCATTGTCATTAGTAGCTTGAGATGTATCTATATATTAAAGTATGTAGGGGGGAAATAATTACCCCTGTGGATTGCCACTCTGGGTTGGACGATTTTGGCTCAGACTTTAAGCGTTTGTTGGCATGTATAGATTTTCAAGTGGAACCTTGTTGTAATTATCTTTGCAAATTAAAGGACATTAGCAGGCGTCTTGGTAGTTGTGCAGGGGCATATAACTTCATTAGCCCAAAAGAGGGAATCAGCGCTACAAAAGATGTAATTTGCGGTGATGGATATTTCAGGAGTCATTTCAATTGTATCCACCTCTTGCTGGACGTGTGCTGCCTTGCTAATCAGGAAAAAGACATCACTCTGCTATATGAAGAGAAATGAGAAATGACAAGGTCCGGGTCCGACCGGGACACCGCACCGCTGCTCAGGAAAACACACAAACAGGGAAAACCACGGATGAAGAAGGAATTCGTGGTATGGCCCAGCGCATTCAGTTTCAGTCGTTTATGTTGATTTACTCGGTTCTATAAAGTCTGAGCATTCTGGCTATAAAATGAAGCTCTTACACTGATTGTTTACATAAATCTGAATAACGCTCATGGCATTTCACACTGCGTGAAAATTAAACTCAGCCTGAGCAATTAACTCAAGTTACTGGCTTGAAAAAAATGACTGAGGTTGCCATCACCTTCTATTTTAACGATTTTTTTGTTTAATGTGTTAATTTGAAAGATAACACCAGCTTCATCATATTTCATGCATCAAATGGAGCTGTAATTTGGGTATCTGAAAGTAAGCTCCCATAAGAATTTGCGGTGCAGTTTTGTTCTACCTTCTTGAAATAACTTTTTTCGAAGTCTGTGAAAGTCTCTGCGGGTTGTGAAAGGGTTTTTTTTTTTTGAGATTAAAACATCCTGAAAGAAACCTGACTTTCTTCCTTTTTACGAGCCCGAAAAATAGATTGAACTGGGATTAGGGGTTGGAACTACTGAACTGGAGTTTAGAAAAATGATGGTTGGGGCCTAGGTGTAAATGACAGTGTTAATAATAGAGACAATGATTTAGCCCTGCCTTATTGTCGTTGGTGCCGCTGCTTTCGCCTCTTTGTCGGCGGGCTTCTAGCAAGCTGAGCAAGACTAGCTGCTCCTGGCGTTTCAAGCAGATCCAAGGTGCTGGTGGGACTCTGTGAGCTCTGATCGCTTCCTGACAGACCTGCGGTGGGCTAAATAAAAAAAAAAGACCTTGAATTTCCCCAACTGATCACACAGAGGCTCCTAAACTGAAAGGCGAAAGAAATGTAGATCTGTGATTTTGTTACATTGTTACATTGTTCTCTTGTTCTCTATGGGAGTATCAGAAGATATGTGGGAAAAACTGGATATTGCATTATCAAGACAAAGCCTTGTCACAGATAGGCCTCTTTTTTCTTTACCCCCCTTTTGTAGACTTGCAATGGGCTGGCTTTTCCATAGTGAATAATAGGATTATTATAATAGGATCATTTGTAGCTCTTTATTTACAGTACTGTCATGTTTGGTGAATATGGCATTGAAAAAGGTTGTATGTAAGTATGTTTAGTAGTATATTTCTGTATACTAGTATGTTTTGTTTTTTTTCCCTTGTGTGATTTATTTATTTTTTGCCTGATTTATTTATTCTCAAAGCGGAGAGGACAAGCCGGCCGTTGCCTTCATCTCCATAACCAGCAAAGTGTTTGAAAGTGGGAGCGAGACAAATGCGAAGGGGCATTGCACAGAGCGTCGACTACTTTCAGCTTCCAGTGGTTTCAGGTTTTCGAGTTGTGCATTTCTCACTTGTCCTTTTGTTTTTGTTGAAAGCCTGTTAGTTTTGCTGACTGCCCGTTAGATCTAGCTGATGCGAGTCAGAAGCAGCTGCAGTGCAGTGTGCAGTTGGCCATTGGGCATATAGATGTTTGATCAACCGCCCAGATGAAGGTAGTGCTAAATTGGATATTCAGATACTTGATTTTTGTGGAGATTGTAAATGCTGTGTATTCGTAACCAAGCAACAGCAAGTCCACCCTTTCGTTTTTAATTTCGATAACCCCTTTTTTATGTAAACGGCAACAGCTTCCTAAAGCAGTGACTTAGAGCTTTGAATCCTCATTTTGATCTGTCTCCCTGCCAGCACTACTTTTTCTCATTGAATGATTGAATGAATTTTAAGAAACAATCAGTAATATTTTACTGGCTTGTTGCACAAAATGACCATAATAATGTCCACAGGGGTTTGCAAGTGTTGTTGATTTTCAAGTTTTCTAAACAAGCAGTCCAGCTATAGAAACACGATAGAAAATATTTTTTAGCATGGCTGGTCATGATTTTACTGTCACAGTACAAGGGGAAACACTGGTTAGCTTGCCACAGCTTTGCTGCGCATAATTTAATATTTGTCAAGCAATATGCTCACAAAAAGCCTGTTGCTATAAGCGGCTAAAGGGTATTGGGACTTGTGGAGGAGGACACACGATTTCTGATGTTGTTAGTTCCTGTGGCTGCTGTTAGATGTTACTCCATATATTACTGATTGTTCCTTGAATTGAAATACAATGGAGCCTATCCCAGCATCCATTGGGCAACAGGCAGGAAAACTATCTGGCTTGGGTTGCCAGTCCATCACAGGGCCACCAAGCTCCAGACAGTAAGTACAATTTTAGTCCCAACCTTCTATAACCATAATGCTATTTGGTTGATGGCAACTGCGGTATTCTGGTATTCTAGTACATACTAGTGTATTGCCATGTTTCAAAAAAAAGGCTGGAAATATTATCGCTGATGGTGGAAGGTGGAAAACAAGACCCAGAAATGGAGAGCTGGAACGATAAAGAGACAGAGACAGAGCGGTGGAAGGTGAAGGGGGCTGTTTCTTCAGATGGACAAGGAAGGAGAGGCGGCGTGTGGCAGCGAGAGAGCAAAATGCTTCATAGCCTCAGGGGTGTGTGCTGGTGAAAGAGACAGCCTAATGGAGGGTCCCTGTGAAGAGCATTGACAGTCTATTTGCCTCAACCCAGTCAGCACAGTCGCTGAATGCAGGTGCACTGTAAAATCAGACCAAGAGGGGGAGGTTGGGGGATGTTGCACTTGCAAGCTGATAGCCCCTAATTCAAGGAAAATACATATTTAATGAGCTTGAAGTGGTATCGTCTCCAACACCTCCTGTAAGGATGTCTGCACAATGTCCATTCTGCACTAATTATTGACAGAAAGACAGCGGGGGGGAGAAAGAGAGAGGCAAAGAGAGAGTGAGAAAATCTCTCTAATGTTAGAGACCCGTCATTTTGTCCCCGTCTTTCCCCGCAATACATCAGCTTGGTGGAATTACTGTGGCAGCTAAGTTGCATGAACAGTGAGAGTTTTTTGGGGTTTTTTCTTCCCCCCACTGCAAAGCTCTAGGAATGTATCCAAGCTTTGGCATAAGCCATTATTGTGTGATGTGTTTAGAATGTGGGTCACATACCGGAGCAGTAACCTTGGAATTTGGGGAGAAAATAAAGGCCTCTTTGATGCTGAATTCACAACATGACCACTGCATAAACAGAGCATTCGTCTCTCAGACATATGCATCCATAATGCATGAAAAATGAAAAGTGGAAATTTAAAAATAGCTTTTCCTGCGAGATGTTATTTTGAAAGTGGCAAAATTAATATCCTTCTTCATACAAAATACAGCGCCGGGGTATTTTTGGCCAAATCTTCATCACTAAATAAAAGTTTACCGGCCACATGCTGCCTGACAGGTACAGAGACGGCGTTTACCGATGAGGAATATGCAAAAACTGTTGCTGTTGCTTCCGTAGAAACCCAACAGCGTTTTGTCCTCCCAAGGCAGAGCAGCCTCGGGAGTAAGTGTGCACAGCAAGATAGCGACTGTAGCTCCGTTAAGGCCCCCGTAGCCATATTTTTAAGGAGAGCTTTCTATTTTAAGCAAACCACCGAGCTAGGCTGCATTCTAGTCAGTACCGGGCTTCAGAAAATACCCCGGTACAGCAAAGACATCTAAACTATTGGCTCTACCTCTGCACTTTCAGCGTCTTCCACTGCAATTATTTTTGTGAACCATGTTGCTTGTTAAGAAGATATAATTTTGAGGGAGAGGGAGAGGGGCGGAGGGGAGTGGAAAAATCTACAAGAAAATAGATTTTACTGAAACCTCAAGGAGAGGCAGGCAGTAATCGCACCCTCGTAAGCTAGGTGAGACATTGTGTGGCTGGAATATGGCGGGTCCAAAGAAGCTTCCATCAGCTTTGAATGAATACCACTGTTGCTGGTAGTGCATTTATTTTCAATTACTTACACAATTTTAACTCTTAAAACTTGTTTGCATTGCCCTGCTACAGCATCCCACAGTGTCTTTTGGTGGAGGAAGACAAAGGAACATCTGAGGAAAAAAAAAAGAAGAAAAAAACCCGCTGAAAGTGCAGCTTGGTGGATTGGACGCATGCCGAAATGAAGAGCGAACCCTAATGATTCTGAAAAAAGTCTGAAGTCATGATCTAAGAGGTATGTATGTTTGCTGGTGAGCAAGGAAACACTAAACTGCCAATTTTTGGCATACAGTTTGATTTGATGTTCTCTCCTATACAGAAAAAACGGAGAACAGCCTGTATCGGAGGGAAGCCAGCCTAGCTTTGGTTTTCACAGCCAGTTTGGCCAATCACAGGCAGCCAGCCTGCCCTCTGCCAACCTTTTGTACTACTTTTATCATATAAACTATCAGATTTTATGGCACTAATTGGAAAGGCTATCTTTTGGGCACTTTTTAAAAATTCATCCCTTTTAAGATTAGTGACTACCTTTTTAAATATGTAATCAGTAACCTAATCCGTTGTACTTAGTTCCAGTCTGGATTTTAAGGCTTTCCTTTTCAGATCATTAATTTCACAACTCACGTTGCTTCTTTTGCTGCAGTAGTAGTATTGAGGCCTATCCTCTTCACAAATGATAAGATCATACAGAAAAGGAAACCATCTGGCGCTGAGTACAGCGTTGTTGAAAATGATTTTAAAACCACCATTCAAGAATACAAATGAAAAAGTAAAGAAGAAAACCCAATGAACCGTCTCAATCCATACTTTGCATGAATGTACATTAAACTTGCATTTAGAAACTGAAGGGTAGCTAATTCTCAATTTATATCTGACTTAGGTGAACATAGTGTTAGGCAGATTATATTCATAGTTTGAATGTTTTTTCCACCTAAAGTCTGGCCAACGCATTATGTGTTTGACATTAAAGTGGTGCTTGGGGAGACCAAACCTAATCAATCTCAGAAAAGCAGTAAGAGAGAGAAGCCAATTGCTTAAGTGCTCAGCTATTCTGATTGGAGTCCCAGGTGACCAGTGCTGTCAGTAATGAGATATAATATCTCCAGCCCTGGGAGACTTCTATTCATATAATGCCTGGGGAGACTGAGTTGCGGTGGCATTTGAAATCTAATTGGAAACACTTTCATAGTGAATAAAGGGGGACACTAGGTACTCTTGCCATGTGTGTGACGCAATGAAGCCTAACAAAACTATTTAACACATTCCAAATATTCAACTTTTCAGATATAATTCATCACCGAACCAAAACAAAGCCAGCTGTTGGAATACGAGCTGGCATCCATGTTAGTGTGGTGAGCATCCCCAGTCAGAACATTTTACCGGCACCTTGTGTATCATAGTTAATTTTATTCATCATTAACACCGGGAGTTAATTAGGGGGCAGGGAGCGAAATTTCTACCATTTTTGTGTCATGGGGAATATGCTATGGGAATGCAAACCAATAAATGGTAGCCATCGGCCATCTGCCATTTAACCCCCGATTAACATGCAGTCATTATGTGTTTACCGCATGAGTCAGACATCTTTCATCTGCCTTCAAATGCTGTTTTTGTTGCTTTTGAGTCCCCAAAACTCCTGATCTTGACCTTGTCTTGGTCTAAGACCTAATTTGCCTCAGTCTCAGACATGGATAGATGAATTCCTTGAAATGTCTATGCCCTCTTTTTATATTGTCCTTCATACAATACAATCCCTCTCCCACCAATGACTGTCTGCATCTTACAAAAACCTGAAGAAGCAGAAGTTAGGGAAAGAAGTTTCCCCTGGAGGAGTTGCCATATAAACAGTACTTGCTATGAATTGGCAACTATTGTGCCACTGTTACTGCCGGACTGTGCAGATCTGACATGTTAGCATGTTAGCTACCGATGCTATGGAAAAATCTGAAAGCAACTTCTGTCTGTCGATCGGACTTTAGCTACCACAGGGAGGAAAGTGACACTTTGGTGCATCATTTACCATATCCTACAAAAGCATACTGTATTTGCCACATGGTCATTTATTTAGATAAAGATAGATAGATAGATCTTTAAATAGCAACATAATGGGCCTGCAAATAAACTTGAAACATGAAAACATTTTGTTATTGAAGGCCTTACTACTAATCATTTTCAGTCAACTTTGCAGTAAACATTTTACAGTGCATTGCCAACTAGGAGGCACTATTCATCAGCCGTCAGGGCCAACGCAGACAGTTGCCCCTTTCATATTTCTCTGTTCTAATCCGGTCATGTAAGGAAGCACTCCGAAACCTTGCTGAGACTGTGCTCCTCTCGTAATTGTGTGTTAGTGTGTGCAGATAACCTCTTTTCTCGAAGGCCCACAGCACTTCACTTGGCATCTCTACCCGTCTATAAACAGCATAGCACATTGCAGGCACTGTGGGAGTTCACTTCCAATCAATTTATATTTATCTGCTTCTGCTGAGCCACTGGCAGACATTGCTCAGATGCTGCAGCTCCAGCAGCACTTCCAAAGCTAGCCCTCTCCATAACACTTCATCTCTATCTACGGCTTATATACCTCTCTCCGGTTTCCTCTCGCTGCTTTTATATTGATAGCATATATATTTTTTTGTGTATGCACATGTGTCACACGTCTGATTTAAATGCATCTCAGCGGGCATAAAAAGGCCGGAGACTTCTTTAGGGCTCAGGCGGGCAGTCGCGTGTTGGGGGGAGAGTGACAGCTGGGTGAAAGGCGCAGTTGCTCTGTGGGATGTTTTTGCGGCTGATGGATTGAGCTCGCGTTGGGACTCACGGCACCGGGGGAGCCTGAGCTGCTTACCGCGGTGAGGCTGGAGGTGGATGACGCCGCGCCGGTGCCGTGTCACCGCCAACAGAACACAGTAGTCATGCTCCGGGGCAAAGCGTGTCTGCCTGAGTGAACATGCATTGGGTGTCCGGAGGCCTGGGCACCCAATCAACTCGCAGACAAAAGGGACAGACACTGAGGCTATGGAGGCCAGAACTAGCGCTCTTGGTTTTAAGGTCATCCTGGTGAACAGCAACCTAGATATTTTTACTACGCTCCAATTTGTAGTACTACTCACCTCGCCGACTCTACGGCGGATTTACTCTCAATATTCTGCTGACATACTACATGCATTAACTGATGCGCATGCATTATGTACAGTACACAGAATTAAAATGACCCTGAAAAGTATCATTTCCTTGACTCTGCATCGCACACAACATATTACAGTTTAATCCCATGAAGAATGGAGATCATTAAACATGAATTTTCATAACCCTAATGCCTAATGCCTCAATGCCAATTTATGTTGGGAAGACAAGTTTGCGCTGGCACTTACGAGATGATAATTGCCGGAATCTCAGGCATGGGAAACAGAGAAGAGTGCGCCGCTTGTTTGATAAATGGATGTCTAGTTGAACTTTATTTATTTTAAGTGGTCTGAGGTCAGAGCCGTGTTTTGCAACCTTGAGCTCGAAAATCAACCTTGACAAAGAATTTCTCAGAGAAGTGCACTTTGCATGAAGACTATTTGATACACTGACAGATGTGCGCTGAATGCAAATGTTTGCTTAAGAGGAGGCACGCAGATCCTTGAGAGCGCAGCCTGGCAGTGTTTCATATCTCAAAGGCATCTTCGGGTGGAAATACAGTACCAAAGTCTCCACTGATCACAACGTATGACATCTACAAAATGAGATGCTTTATCTGAGCGCACTGTGAAAGCTATTATTGCCAGCAAATGCATATCTTTAGATGGTATTTTTTCCTCCCCAGTGCCACAGAACAACTATAGCACTGTCCTTGGTTATCTCATCTTATTTTCTGTTCCATACATCACAAATGGTTAAATGCCAGATCACATCATTTTGACAGCCTACTCAAGCATTTATAAACCTATTCATACCAGCTGCTCCTAGCAGCATACACTCCGCTAGCCTCGCATTTACCACACTGTTCTGGCCCACAGCCCCCATGGTCATGTTCAACCCCATGGTCCCATTCAGCCATTGTTATTTCCATGGCTTACAGAAGATCTCTTTGGACAGACAGTTGCCCCTACATCGATGGCTGGAAATGACAATGAGGGCACTGTTGAGTGGACAAGAAGAGCTGCTGGTCTGGAAACCATTCTTGGCGTCTTGCTGTGAGATATGATTTGACATGTCCTGTCAAACACTGCAGAGAAATAAAATGGGAATCTTTGGCTCATACAATCAGTGCATTGTAACTCACAACCTCTCCACACACACACTCACACACACACAAACGTACTACATATAATAACATGCAAACGTACTGTATATATAAATACAAGGGTGCGTGCAAAACACAAATACTGCGGCAAATGCTCATACTCAAAGCTCCTGCACTTCAGAAAATGAGAAGTAAAACAGAATAAAGACTGCTGTGGAGAGTCAGACAGCATATCATTATTATTATACAGACATTAGTGAGCTCTCTTTGTGCAGGGATACTCTGCTCCTGCAGGAGAGAAATTGCCAACAAGGACTGGTAAGCCTCCTGGAATAAAAGAAAGAAGAAAAAAATGTCAAACGGACATCTCAGTGATTCGCATGAAAATGTCAGCCAAATGTGTCTGAAAAAATAGCAGCATGTGTTGATGTAGAATATGTATATTTAACAGTGAGAGAAAGTTCAAACGGTGGTAAAGGTCATTGCAACGAGTCTGGAGGCCAACTGGATGACATCTGACAGTATGCTAATTATACTGCTACTGCAGCTGAGGCTGCAACACCACTCCTACTGCAGTGCTGGAATACAGCATACGCTCCGTGGCCGCTATAGTCGAGGAGTTTCAGAAATGTAGTTTAATTGAGTAATTATCTCACAGAAGTAGGCTAGTTCACTTGATATTGCAACACCACTTCGGGTGGAGGGTAAACTGTTGTTTTGAATAATGGAGTGGCTCAGCTGAGGAGATCAAGACAAAGGATCAGTGTGGCAGCCAGCCATCTCTCCCACAGGAGCGGACTGACAAACACAAAGTGTCTGTTAATTTTCTCACTGGTTGATGCCTTAGGGGTGGAACAACATTCGCGGAGCCGACTCTGGAAGTGCGACCTTGGGCCCCGGCCTAACACTTGGATTGGGAAGGCTAAACTGTTTTTGCATACCAAAAAGAGATGCTTCCTTGTTTTCGGTCCAGCAGGGAGCCACGTAATGGCAGACTGTAGCAGGTCGGACGATCCCTCCCCCTAACTTCCCCTCTGTTTACTTTGTCCTGAACACCTGCTGTCTCTCAGCCTGTAAATTAGAGGGTGCAACACAGGAGCTGTGTACTGTGTATGTGGGAGTGCAGCACACGAGGATTAATTGCCAGCACAGTGATAAGAGCCTCCCCCCCTCCCCTCCCTCTCCCTCTCCCTCTCTCTCTCCCTCTCTCCCTCTCTCGTCTCTCATCAGAGACTTTAGAACTCCTACTCCCAAATCCCTCCAAGCACGATACCACCTCTGCCAAAGCAGATCCCTAGGAGAGTGAGTATACATCTGTGGTGACAGAACCGAAGCTCGGGCCTTCACACTTCCCAATAATTTATATATTTATCTATCAGTTGGACATCTGTTGGCTAATTTCACACGAAGAGGAAGAAGGTGATGAACTGTGCGCGGAATGGCTGCAGGGGGAAGCATGAAAAGGAGGCGAAGGGGATGAAAACCTGATTTTCTCGCCTATGTCACTGTGTCTTTTCAAGGGGGATAGACCTTCAGTGAGTATTCCATGTATCACCAAGCTATCTAAAAATCAGGAGGGTGGAGGAGTGTGTGTGTAGCCTTGGAACAAAATGCTGCTTGGTGACTACAAAGTTCACAGTACTCAACTGCCGAAATTACAGACCAAGTTGAATTATTTAGGAGCAAGTAAATTTTGCATACATAAATTAGATGGTTAAGATTAGTTAGTTTACATATCTACCAGCATGCTGTCAGGTGTCATGAGACCAAAGGCTCATAGAACTTTCTTAATCCATAGAGGATTATGTACTCCTTCTATTGAAGTTAAAATATGCAAATCAAAAATTGGAGTTACGAGGTTTTCACATGACAACATTGCAAGTTGACACCACTTTTTCCTTTTTATTCTTTGATTAACTCAAAAAAAAGGCAGATGCATTTTGGATATCAATGGCTTCAATGTTTTTGAAGAGAAAAATAACAATGCAGCAATTGATTACAGTTTTTCACAATTGCTTACACACATTTTCTGAAACTAGGGCTCATTTTCTCAAAACTCTAAACACAAAACACAAAACCACTAACACAAAATGCAAAACTCCACAATTCACTGGCAAAATAAAACACTGCATTCAAAACCATTTTATCTCTTTTCAAAATGCTATTTTGCAATTAATTGACACACACAACCATCAAATGAATACATCTTTCTAACAACCGACTACACACTGATGTGCTTAATGGAAAACACTATTATGAATATCTCATCAGTAGGCTTATGCCTTTTGCATGTTCAGAGGTACATTCATGCACAGCATGTTGTAAAAGACTGTTACAGTATACAGTAATATACAGTTTTTCACAATTGTTTACACACATTTTCTGAATCTTTGGCTCATTTTCTCTACACTCTAAACACAAAACACAAAACCACAAACACAAAATGCAAAACTCTACAAATCTCTAGCAAAAGCAAACACTGCATTCAAAACTGTTTTATCTCTTTCCAAAATGTTTTTTTGCATCAAAATGACACACACACGCCATCATATGAATACATCTTTCTACCAACCAACAACACACTGATGTGCTCAACACAAAACACTACTATGAATATCTTATCAGTAGGTTTATGCCTTTTGCATTTTCAGTGTTTCACTGTAGCCGGTTGTAAAAGATTGTTACAGTAATCAAAAAACATCTAACAAAAACATTTTTA
Source organism: Centroberyx gerrardi (assembly GCF_048128805.1). NCBI lineage: Eukaryota > Metazoa > Chordata > Actinopteri > Beryciformes > Berycidae > Centroberyx > Centroberyx gerrardi. The sequence goes on from NC_136001.1 coordinate 29,796,288, forward strand.
TTTTTTTCCAAAATGCAATATTTTGGAACACGTTTTGTATATACAGTAACACTTTACATACCCAACAGGAGAAAACCAGGAAAAACATTCAGTAAGATAAACGGTTTTCTGTAAAAAAAAAAAAAAAAAGCCGTGCTCACACAGACTGGTCATCTCTCAGTTCTGCAGAAGATCTAAAAACATGATGTGATTGGTTAGTGTACAAGAATATTTCTATTTTTCAATATGAAATGACACATTACTGTAACACTGGCCAACCATCATTGAGTAGCACAGGCCTACTGATGTGTAGGACTACTACTACCACTACTACTACTACTACTACCACTACTACTACTACTACTACCACTACTACTACTACTACTACTACTACTACTACTACTACTACTACTACTACAACAGTATACTACAGTATAAAGAGCAGTAGCATGGTGCAGACAGGAGGCTACTTGCCAGTTCTCATGTCTGAATGTCTGGATGATGGAAGCAGCAGCTCAGGTTGGTCTGGACTCTCTGCCCAGCCTCCCTCATGCTCAACCCATGTCGACCACATGGTGAACCAAAGTGACCCGGATCTCATTTGAGATAACTGTTCTCCTTGTCCTCTTTGTCCCTGTCACTCCTCTTCCTCCTCTTACTGTCACTCCTCTTCCTCTAGCTCTCACTGCAACATTGTTCTCAAAAAAAGACAGCTCACCTGTGGCCTTTTTTTTATAGTGCTAAAGCTCTGATTTCTGAGTGAACAATTCAGATATTAGTGTTTATATGTGTGATGAGTGGATGTTGCCAATTGGTAAATGAATTTAAGCATTTGGGATGGCAGTGCTTCCAAATGAACACATGTGATTTTAGTTTTTGAATGTTGTGCCTAATGTAGATAATGAGAGAAAACTACACATTACTGTGTGTAGTGTTTTGCAAAAAAGTGTGATAGAGAATTGCAAACTGAGTGAAAAGCAGAAAATGTGCTTGTTGTTTTGCAGACTTGGTTTAGGGATTTGATACATGAGTTTCAGGTTTCAGTGATTGTGTCCGAAGTTCCAATTTTAGTGTGTAAACAACTGTGAAAAACTGGGTATTCAACTTAGGAATTCTTGACAATGCAGAATCAGTGGGACTTTTCATTGTTATATATTTGAATAAAACTTCTAAAAGCTTATTCGCCACTAAGATGAAACAGAAACCAAACAGATACGACAAACACTGTCACACTGTTTTATGGTTACATTGTGTAGCATTTTTTAAGTCTTAAAGCCACATCCAATTATTATTATTATTATTGTTTTTTTGTGAATTTAAAATCAGTCAGAAACAAAACGGCGACAGACATCACTTGCTTGCTGATTTGCGATAATAAGAGAGCTTTTCTTTTAACAGTGTGGAATCTTTTCTTCTGACACTCTCAAAGCCGGAAAGACAAATTTCTTTCTGAACTAAAAATGGAGCTGCATCAGTCTTTCTATTTGATTAAGGGATCGTTTAGCATAGGCGGCATTACAACTTCTCCCAGAATTGATTTGACAGCCCTAAGCCTGCCTCTTTTTGTAGCTTGCACATCCCCATCTGTTTGTCACCTCTTAATATGAATGGAGTCACTCAGGCTGAAAATGTGTAGCAAGACTAATATTTACGGAATGCCAGTTATCCTAATGCATGCTAGAGCTAGCAGCATAATGCCTGAACACTGGGCTTATGGTGCTCTCTGCATGACAAATATGCGTCGGTGTCTGTGATACATGTGATTAGAAAGCGCGGTCCCTGGAGCATTACACAGTCCTAATAGAGACGCAGCGTTCGGGAAAAGGGCCTGACCGTGTTTGACAGTAATCATTTAAAGCAGCAATAACAACCTAATGAAAACTATTACTTTTACACGTACAATCAATTCATTTGACTATCTAACATCATTAATGGGTCATGGCCACCCAATAGCTATGTTCGGCCTCGTTCATCATCATTTTGGCTCCTTCATCATTGTGCATAGTTATGGGCCGCTAAGTAATTCACTCCAATCATTGATTATTTAACAAACATTTGCTATTTCAAGGAAAGATAAGACAGGCTTGCAAATGAATTTGGACATATCTGCCTAAGCGATATGTGTTGACTCGGCATGCTCTGTCTTGATAATCATCTGGTGGTAAATAGGGGATGATGGCCTCTTTTCTTTAGACGGAGGAAAAGGATTTTCACATTTGCACAAGTTACTCTGCAATTGGGCGCACATTACTCAGTTCACTGCAACTGAAAACGGTCAGTAGTTAATCATCTGAAGATTGATTTTGCATTTTTTCTCTATACTTGCCGGCTGTAAAACCTCAGCGAGCATTCCAGTGTGCCCATCAGTCAGTGTCTGGAAAAGCTTTGTTACTGCACTGGGACAAACACAGCCTTTCTAGAGGCTGTGAGGATATCGAGACCTGATAGAGGCAAACTACAAACCCAGAAGCTTATCTCATATTTAATTATTTACAACCAAAAGAAATCAATTTTCACAGGTAATGGCAAATCTGTGCTCCTGTCCCGATTCCCTCCTCTAAAGTACGGTCTCGTCTAATGTGCTCGGTGCGCTGTCAGAACCTTTTCAAAATCACATAAATATAAATCAGCAGGGATTTTTATAACTAAACTATTTGCGCGCTGAGATCAGGGACAATGATGATAGTGTTCTGATTCCCCTCCTCAAAAGTACAATCCCATTTAATGTGCTCAGCGCGCTGTCAGAACATTTTCAAAACCACATAAATATAAATCAGCAGGGATTGTTCTAGCTAATGCATTTTGGGGCTGTTGATGATAGTGTAGTCTCAGATGCTTTCTGCAAAACCAGGCTCTGATCACTTTTTTTTTTCTCCCTCAGACATGTTTGTGTGTTTACTGAGATAGATTGCAGATAAACTGAGACGGGTTCATGTCTGGAGTACCGCATTAGCTAAATTTGTCTAACTTTGATTAACCATGAGCAAACTGATTCTCAACGTGACTGATGGCCAATCAGCATAAACAGATTCCTCTGTCAAGTTCAAGTCTCGCACATCACACCAAGCCCGGTGCCGCAGTCTCAAGACACTGTGTCTTGTCTGTGCAAATGTTATCACTTTTGGGCCGGTCGGCAATTTTTCAATTTCAGCTCTGAAATACTGCAATTATGAATAGAGAGAAATATGCCATTGATTTTATCTACATGTGGGGGAGTCTAGCGTTAATTAATTAAACAACCCTGTCTCTTAACTCAGTGCTTTAATTACAAGTGAATTACACAGTGCCCAATGTGAATTATGTCTAATCACTGAAATAGATTTCACCAATTAAAGTGCCCTCCAATCTGGAGGTGAGGGTAAAAAGTATGCAGACTTGCTCATAAATCCAAGTATTGATTAGGACAGGGAGGCGGGGGTGATTCAATAGATACGCCATGGCTCCCTGTGCATTACGACGTCAATTTCCACACACAGAAGGAGACAATGCAGATTTGAAACCATTAAGCTGAACGTTGATGGTATCAGGCGCCCGTGATATTCAGGATGAGAGATGCTTCAGAAGAACTTGCTGCACTTTTGCTGCAGTGCAAATTTTAATGAGAGACCTTGGACAGCATGTTTACATTATTGTACTCAGTTGTATATTGCACATCTCTTTTATAGAAAGCGCTTGTAAGTCTATAGGGTAGGATGTTGAATAGTAAAGTGGTTAGCTGTACTTGGCAAAGGGATACAGTAATACTTTGGCATATAAACTCTTTTGATAAACAAGAAGATTGGTAGCAGTTTCACCAGTTCAGTTTTCTATGATGCCTATGCTAATGCTTTAGCACATTGTATGTTCAGTGGGCGGTACTAGTTAGAATCAACATTCTTCCAACTCTAAAGTTGTTTTGTCTTTGTGCTTTCTGTAGCGTGTAGACTGCTCAGAATAAATAATAATGACAAATTATAAAATATTCATTTGTAATAATTTATACAGTTTCAATAATTTATGGTATGCCTCTCACAAATTCATTTTAGAACAATTTGTGAGAAGAACCGCTTGCATTGTTTTCTTCTGTCTGTAAGCAGAGCCAGATAGTAACAGTAATGAAGATGTAGTTCATTTAGTGTTTTCATTTATTGTTTTAATGCTTTGATCAAGAGCCATAGCAAACTTGACTTGATCTGACATGCAGTTCCAAAAAAGGCATTCTGTTTTAATAAAAATAATAATAACCTTTATTTATGTTGCACATATCAAAACAGGGTTACACAGTGCTTTACAAGACAAATTAATAAAAACATGAATGATAAATAAAGAAGGATAATTAACACAATAAACAAAATGCAGACCATAGCTCAAGTAAATGCCAACCTGAAAAAGTGCATTTTCAAAAGTGTTTTAAAGGAGGACAGTGAGCTGGCAGAAAGCTCCATCACCTTTAGTCTTCAGCCTAAGAGCAAGACCAAAAGAGTGCTGCCTGAGGATCTCAGGGCTTATAAGTAGTTAAAAGCTCAGAGAATATGGCTAGCCGCTGGCCAAAACATGCCTTGAAGGTGATCAATAAAATTTTAAAATCAATCAATCTAAACTGCACTGGTAGCCAATGAAGTGAAGCTGAAATGGGGGGTAATATGCTCTTCTTAGTTCCTGTCAGGAGTCTGGCTGCAGAATTTTGTTCTAATCTGGATATATTCTGATAGACAGATGTTGCAATAGTCAAGGTGTGATAAAAAATAAAAGCATGGATCACAGTTTCCAGCTGATTAAAAGACAAAAACGTCTCCTGAGCTGAGCTTAACATGTTTGTTCAGGCTTAGATAATGATGCCAAGATTTCTGCCAAGAGTTTGAAAATACATTACTAGGGAGCAGGCCAAGATGGTTACTGCAGACTCATCTGTATTCAGCTGAAGTAGAAACTAATATTATGCTTGCAAATCATATGACCAAGGGGTAGCATATATATTGGGAAAAGGACTGGACCCAGAATAGACCCCTGGGGGACGCCACAGGTAATTTCTGCCAATGATCTGGTCTCTCCAAGAGCATTAGAGAAAGTTCTATCCCTCACATAGGATGAAAGCAGCCCAAAGCAGTGTCAGCGATGCCAACCCAGTGTTTGAGATGCTCAAGTAGGAGAGAATGATCAACTGTGTCAAAAACCTGCACTAAGTTCTAGGAGAAGGAAAACAGGATTTTCCCACCTCAGCCGCTAAATGCAAGCCATTCATCACCTTGAGAAGAGCTGTCTCACTGCTGTGGGGAGCTCGAAAACCAGATTGAAATTTCTCAAAGGCACCATTACCGCTCATAAAAACAAGTAACTAATCAGTTTGGTACTTTTTTCCAGAAGCTTGGACAGGAATGGCAATTTAGAGATCAGTCGGTAATTGTTTGGGGAAAGAGGGTCAAGAGTAGGTTTCTAAAGTGGAGGTGCAGCAATAGCATTTTTAAAGTACAGGTGGGGGCACTGCCGTTGGTTGAGGATGTGTTAATAATAGCTTTGTCGAATTATACATATTATTCTCCAATTTACTAAATAAGGAATAAGGAAACATGAATATCAGCCCAGTGTGATAAAGCATTTGAAAAATAAAAAAAAAGGAAAACCTTACACAGGAGACAGGTGAGAGGTGATGGAATGGTTGGAATGGATCTTTTCATCACACATGGTGTATTTTTAAGGTATAATTGGTCAATTGATGTTCGGTGTGGAATTAAATAATAATATATGCAGATCAGAGAGTATGATTGTATCAAACACAGTCTCTCTGTGGATTGTGTGGATGTTAATTAAAGTTTTTTTAAAAAGACTGATGAAAAAAGATTTTTTTGCGCAATTTTACCCAAAAACTGCCATATTCTCTCAAATGAAAGCTTGGAGACATTCATTAAGGCTAAGCTTTTATTACTGCTTTAGTCACATTTTAGTCATGAACTATATGTGATGTTACAATCGATCTGGCAACAATATATCAATTAAGATATCCTCCATCGAGCATATTTAAAGGACCTATATGTAACAATGACACCCAGCGTTTAAAATGGGTACTGCAGTCCAAATTCAAAATATTGGAGAGTTGTCTCCCCCCACCCCCTCCTCCCCAGACTCCAGCGGGTTACCAGGTGAAAACAGAAAGAAAACAGACACAGTTTCCATTTTCATAGATTGAAGAGCGTGAAGCTAATCAGTATGGTAGATAGTGGTAACATGGAAGACAGGACTCTGAACTTCTGCACCAAAACAAAACAAGAAGCCTATAACAGACGAGGCTAAAAGAGCTAAGAGGGAGAGGGAGGGGAGCGCGAGAGCGGGAGCCCCGCGGATCGTTCGGCTTGAAGTTCCAGTTCCCCGGCCCCCTGCAACACGGCAGACCGGAGACTCCGGTCAGGCTCCTGTACAGCTACTAAGCTACGGTATGTAACCTAGCCTAGCAAATTAGCTTCACTTTGTCGGTACATAGCCGGCTGCCAACAGAGAGTGGGGCTACAGAAGGGAATGAAACTATCATAGTGACTTATTTTGTCAGCAGACCATGGTGTTCCTCATATCCAGTGTGTGTGCAGGTTGTAATCGCGTCGTTTAGTCCGCATTTGGCATCTGGTTCCGATGTCCTGTGTCCGGTTCATGTGTCCTGCCTTCTGCCAGCTTGATCGGCCGTAATTGCCACATTTAATACAACTCCATACTCCGATTATGTTACTTGATTTGTGTTTAGTCAAGTTTCATTTAATTTTCCATTAGCTGCAGCTCGTAGCATCAGAATAGTAAATGTTGGATAAGATATGTTCACAGTCTCCATCTTTCAAATGCATCTCCAATATTTACCTGTATTTTACCACGGCTCTGGTCAGGGAGATTTTTCGAAGGAGGACGAGGCTTTTTAGGTCAGGTAGAATCCATCTCACTTGTTCCAGTTCGTTTGCTTGCTTCCATGGCTGCAGCACGCTGTGTTTGCGTGCCAATTTGTTTCATATCTGGCAACCCGGGGTGTCGAAATGGGCAGTGGGCGGGATCACACAGGCCAAAACACAAACAGACGTTCCGCTCCGGAACGGAAATTTCAAAGGAGAACATACTGGCTGTAGCATTGTTGTCGGAGAAGCCAGTATTTCAACTTAGCATGTTTCCTTAATCTCTGATGACATATCATGGTCATTTTATGATTTAGTACAGCAAATATATTACATATTGGTCCTTTAATGTAGAAGGGTCTTGAATATGGGAGTTGGTGTGCCAAGATACCATTGCTGTCCATTCAGCACCAATTAAATCCATATAGAGGACCGTCCACAGCTGCTATCAAACCTCACCCCTAAAAAGAATCTCCTGACAGTTATGTAGATTAACAGATTAAACAATACTAATTTGGTGGCATATGGCATTTAGTGGTAAAAGATTTGCTTTTTCTTTTCTTTTTGCTTTTTTTTACAGGGTTGTCAGGCTCCATTACAGGGGGAAACAACCTTCCAACCTTTCCTCCCAGAGCATTTGTGCTGCTCTACAGCACACCAGTCACAAGCCATGTCTTTGCCATCTAATGCATAATTTGGTGCCTAATTTGACAGTCTTCACTTCAGCCTGTTTTGCCTGTAGGTTCTCAGTCAGCAGAACAAGCTCTGCATGTATTGCATGCTATTTTTATCGGAGTGCACATTTCTTGTTGATGGATAATTGTTGAATTGAAGCCCTTCGTCTCATTGCCGGCAGAGCCTGTCTTGAAGCCTCTCCTGAAATTGCAACCTATTGTTCCCTCTGCGAATGTCTCTTTTTTGTCCCAATAATGATGTGGTAAAAGAAGTGTGAGGTCACAACTGTGTTATTTATTCATGCTACATTATTTTCACTTTGAATGCTGTGAATGCAGAAGAAAATGATGATTCAAGGGACACAGCGAATGGAGACGCACAGAAACTCGGGGCATTGCATCAAACATTCACCCCTCATATTTCTGCATCTCATTTGGGAAGCCAGTCCAATTACTCAACATGAGCCCTTCACAGAGAGCTGTTGAGGGAGAAGTCATGCGATTATCCTTTTATAGTCATGAACCAAAATCCTCCTCAATCCTATTTGTTGATAACCCTTGCCAGACTGGTGGCTTAAGAAATATGGAATTAAACCTGGGAAATAGTATCCAGTAAAGTTGGCATTCTCTTGGTAGTAAACACAGTGCTGTTATATCTGCCTGTAATGAAATGGAATTGACTTGCACACTGTCTCATCTGCAGTCATTGCTAACACTCTGGAGATGGACTCCCCCGTATGCATTCGCTGTGTTGAGTGTTTTATCAGCAAACAATGATTCAATGCTTTGTGGTCTACCACAAGCTGTGCTTCTCACACATCAAGTGGAGTGCTATTAGAGGCGGAGGGGTGAGGAGGGGTGGGTTGGTGTGTGTGTGTGTGTGGGGGGGGGGGTGCCTAGGGAGGAAGTCTCTTTGCACTGCAGGAATTGTGCTGACCGAGCCATTCTGATAGACAGGCCATGTCTGTATTCAGAGCTCAGCGAGGTTCAGGATCCCTATGTGACAGCGGCACTGTTTGCCCAGGGAAAAGGCCACAGCAAAACAAACATGCTGCTTTCGTCCAGCGGAGAAGCTTGAAAACAGGCCCTGTGTGACAGAATCTGCAGCTCAGTCTAAAACAAGAGAGATGAGAGGTGAAATAATCAGCTAAAGAAAATGTTTGGTCCAAATGACTGGAGTGAAAAAGGCCATGTAGCTCGACATATTTCATCTTGCTTCATTTATAATGAAAGCCTAAAGTTGTACTTTTGACACATATATTTGAGCATGAAATATGGAATATATTTGAGCGCAGCAAAATCATTTGAAGTCACACTCAGACAGTGGTATGGTACAATCTGTTGTGTCTGCAGCTGCCATTATATTTGACCTTGGAAATGGTCGCATCTCCTTTGTGAAAAAGGCATGTGACTGGAGGACATAAAAGACATAAATATTTCTGCTCTGCCGCAGTATAATTCCCCATATTGACCTGCGGATGAACTGTTTACTTTTCCACCCAAACTATCCCATAATATTATTACAATTTTCAATAGTCAAAAAAAGGAGTGCAGAAGAAAGCAAGTTTCATATTGTGCTCTCTGCGGGGTTTATCATCCAGCAGTTCAAATAAAACAGTAAGCTACTCATTCAGCCTGGATATTTTTCACTAAGTTTTTGATTTTTTTTTATTCAAACTCAGATATACAGATTTCTTGTTGAGTTAAGAATGGAGAGATATTCTGAGCACCGCTGACTTTGTGAATACTTCCCAGAGTACAGTATGCATTAATTAAAGATCTCTGTCAAGAGTGACAAGCATGTAGTCTTAATGTGTCAGTTGACAGCACAGTGAGAAATGAACCAGCTAAATGTATTAGACCCATAGTTTTCAGTCCTTACAAAAGTACTTACTTACACTACTACACTAAAACCGCTTACTTACGCTACAACTCCAACATGCAGGTAAATTCTGTTTTGATTGCCACAGTCACAGCAGAAAGTTGTACAAATCGCATGAGAATGTGTTATTCTACTATCTTACACTGTTTCTATCTGTAAGCTTTGTATCATCCTTGCGCAGACTAGCAATGCTGCTCCATCATATTTGCCTCCTAGGTGAAACTGCACTTACTTAAAAAACTATAAACTACTCGGACTAGAGGCAGACACTGATCTGAGTAAAAGGTTTCTTTTTCTTGTGGGGTCAACAACCGTTGCATTGCCTCTGTCAAAATGTGGCGCGATAAAATTCATAAATTGTTTTTTTAACTTCAAGCTGCCTCTGACGGGGGTTTTGTTTCCAAGCAGGGCACCGAGTTTGTCGACCTTTCTCTTCAAAAATACATTTATAACTAGTTGAGCTAAAGTATGGGGCCCAAGCCCTTTTGTGGATTTTCTATATCAAAATATTTGTATATGAAATGAATAATGGAATGAATGAATAACAAAGGTCCATTGGATGAAAACCACCAAAAATGACTAAAATCTTTCTATGCCTTCAAATCTTTCTTTTCCACACTCAAACCAGTGTAGCTCACTAGCTAGATGTGTTTGGACTATCCTTTGTATCTCTCACCACCTCTGCCTACAATGTTAATAATTTATTGCAGCTACATGTTTCAAGCCCAGTGGCATCTGTGAGGCCAACACACAGATCAGGTATAGCCCTGGGCAAGTGAATCCCGTGTCAGTGAATCATGAGTTGTGGCTGGGGAGCGCTCCACATACACAACTCCCCGCCCTCACAGAGAAATCAACCTGGCTCTGAGATTCAGGAGCACTCCCCTTGAATCCCATGGCCCTCTATGGCAGCAGTAAATTTCGGAGGCGGCAGACAGATTGACAGCAATTGAATAATCCACAGTATTTATGAGTGCCATGGAAGACTTCCAAAATAGTAGGGGGGTAATGAAAGATGATGCTGATGTTGTGTGAAAACACTGAGTGGAAAAAAATGTGACTGATATCAAAGTAATCTAATTTGCTGAAATCAAATGCATATAGTGCTGTATAAAGGAGACGACTTGGCTCAATCTGGTATGGAGCTGTCAATTCAATAATGTGTCCTTCCTGGTGCAGAATCTTATTCAATTCTACAGAGGTTAAGACCCGATGATATGACTAGACAATCAGGAGGCCTTCTCCCCTAGAGAGCTTATTGTCCCTGACAGTCAGAAAAGATGGCCTCTAAATGACACACAACAAAACAATGCCCTGAATAAATGCTGCTACTTTGTCGATTCAAGGAGAGATACATGCATACATGCTGTGCGTACTGACAGTTGGAATTAAGGGGGAAAAAAATGTGCGATTATTCTCACCTTGAGGTGTTATTTTCACTCTAATATACTCTAATTTTCCATATAGCCTATACTGAATGAAGAGTGTGAGGTGGTGATAGTTGCAGTCAGATTCAGAATCAGATTCAGAAAAAGCTTTTATTGGTCAAGAATCAAGTAGTATTGTGTTGCCAAAGCATATTACAATAGTACAGGATAATATAAGGTACAAGATGAATATAGGAATTATAGGAAATATATGAATTAAATATATGCTACGGACAATACTCATATACTCAAGTCACATGTCAGAAACTTCACTACTGTATATGATTCTGAACTCTTTCCATCATGACTGTCATGAAGCTGTGATATGAACTGTGTGATGCGATTTTTTAAATTTTCATTAAACGAAACAATCCATAATAGGGGATACATATTGCATGATATGAAACACATCATGCATGTCAAGTCAGCACTGAATTGTTCATACAAATACATTAATTAGTGCAACAATATACTGTACATTTGGATGTTGGAGTAGCCCGGCCCGAAGTCAACACCTCGGAGTACAGCCTTCCCGGAACGCAAAATCAATTGCAGCCTTCATTAGTGTAGAGCAAAGATCTCTATGCCACTTAACCGACACATACAAATGCAATGAATGTGAGATGGATACGAATAGGCAACACATTCTGTCTGTGTGGGTGTGTTAACCTTAGACAACATGCCAATAGTGGAGACTGCTCTTTCTAAGTAATGAGATTATCTGACTGCATATGTGCAACAGGATAGTCTCTGTTGCACTGCACTCTTCGCACTCTCTATATGCTGGTCAGATTTACTGTTGCAAGATACACGTGCCTTCCCAGTATTGTGCTGCATTGTCCATTAGCTTTTCATATTATCTTAGAGTAATGGTGCGTGTCAATCAGGTAAAGACTCAATAGTCGTTTCAACAGAGGCTCTACAATGGTGCTAAGCTAATATATGAATTTAATAAGGATTGATAGCAAACATTGTTGCAGACTTTCACTCTGTGGTTAAAATGTAAACATGCACTAACTCCATTCACTATGCTTCATATAAGGTTAACTAGAAAAATGTCACTCTTCAGGCTGACAGGAACCGCTGTAAATGGTGCAAACTGTCACTGATTGAGACGTGTGCATATCTTCAGCCCAGTGCACACATATACTGAATGTGCTGAGCCTTTGCTCTTCTCTATATTCATACCTTTAGGCTTATAAATCTGTCATATTATGGGGGGGCGCATTTGGCACCAGCCAGGAGTCTGTGTGGGCATGTGAACTTGGCAGAGACATAAGACGAGAAAATACACTCACCAATACTATTGTCTCCTCTGAAGACTGTACAGCATGGTTCAGCCTGGGTGGTATGTGTTTCTAAGCTGTGCTGTGCTCTTACCATCCAAAGGAAGGATTAGGGAGGTACATGCAACAGGATTTGTCTTTTACCCTGGAATGGCTCAATTTTCATATCTCCTTCAACAGAGGCTCAAGATAGGGTTCATGGAATGGTCTGCATCGCAAGGCTGTTTAATCAGCTGATTCTGCAGGAAATGTACGGGAGATAATATTTGACCAAAAAAAAATCTTGATAGCATTCAAGTCCCAATGAAACAGGATGATGAAACAGGGTATTGGAGGGGACATAATGCGAGGAGAGATCAATCAAAAGTGTAAACCAATGGTATATCAGTTAGGGAGAGAAAGGCAGTTTTATTTGATGGGAGGGGCAGAAGGGCTGTTCAAAAATCTGTGATGGTTTTATTGATTGGAATTTTTATTTACACCTACTGGTACACCATGAGGTCACCATTAATGATACACCGTTTTCCAGGAAACAAAAATAATGGGATTTAGATATAAAAATACAAGAAAATTGTTTTGGCTTTTATTGTTAAATAAGCATATATTATGGCACTGGAAATTAGCTAACAAGGTGAAAAAGTCATCTTTCATTTCATTGTGACTTTAACTGCAGATGCTAGCTGAAGAAGAGTCACTCGCTCTTCAAGCTTGTAAATTATTGCTGCAACACCTATAAACTGTATTTCAGTTCAAAAGAACAACTTTCAGCGATTCATTTCATTTAAGATTCAGCCATACTGAATCAAAACTCAGTGGAGCACACGGGTCCACTGCCTCCATCATGTTTCAGTCATGTCTGTTTGAAGTGTGTGTACGAGCCGCAGCGAGGTACGTCTGGGGGTCTCTGCGGTGGAACCTTTGAGGGGAGGATTAATAGGAGTGGGGGTCTGCTGATGCATGCTCTTGCTCCTTCGGGTCTCCATAATTCACATTGTCAGCTGAAGAGCCGGTGCCGAGCGCCAACCCAGAGCTGTCTCTCATCATCACACACAGTCAAGAGCCTGTCAGAACAGATGAAGCCACCGGCTCAGCACTGTCGAGGAACATTGAGCCGTAATTCACATTCTCCTGCCCCGACAGGCCACACTAAATCCAGGTCCTGCCACCAAGCACTGGCGTCTGATCAAGGAAGCCCTGCGCTGGAGCCACATGAGACCCGCTGTGCTATGAACTAGATTAGCAATGATCAGCTCGCCATGCCTCCACATCAGATGGTATTGGCACTGATAATTGGTACATTCCCTCCATAGCCACTTTACAGTATGTGTTTCAGTATGTGCCTGTGCATTCATTCCCGGCGCGGTAAAAAAAAAAAAAGCCACAAAAATTAAGAGATATCTTTTCAATGCATGGCTTAGTCGCAATATAACAAATGTGTGTGACATATAATTTCCCACTCTCTGCCTTTCTCTTGTGCAAATTGTATTTTACAGTTTTTAAGATTACAGTCTGAGGGGGGACGTGAATTGAATTAATGAAATGATACGGAGCATATCACTGCAGTGTGTTCCTTTGCCACGGTCTAGGGAGGCATGCGAGTTCATGTGACCCACTGTAGCTGGATCTCAGAACAATTATCTTCAGCAGCAGCCTGATATGTGTGCTGATATAAACATCTTGGCAGATGCATACAAACGCAGCGAAGCCCCAAGTCCCTCTTACAGCGGAAAGATTCCTGCGAGTATATTTAACACAGAATATCAACACGATCAGCATGCAGAATTCACATCTGTGTTGAGTGGCTTAATTAAGCCATAATGAAGGAGCAGGAATGCTACATCCAGCTCGGGGAATTATGGCACCCAGAGTCAGACCTCATTTATACCACTGGGCTCCATGATTGGCACCTCGGTCTTCAGCAAACCTCAGGGCTACATGAGCGAAAACCATCACTGGAAAGACTGAAGAAATGATGTTTCAGAAGTCTTCAAGCTCTATGTTTGAAGGCCCCCAACAATATGAACTGGAAGAAATTATTGAAAGAGATCAAATAAACAATCAAAAATCAAAAACAAAAAAAATAACAAGGATACTTTGTTTACACATGCTTAATTGCCTGAAAGACATTTATCATCAGACGTACTCTAGATGACCTTTCAAGAATATATCAATAAAACAGTACTTGTGTAGACACTGGATGATTTAATATGGCAGCAGTTTAGGAATGTTAATCACCACACCATCCATTGCTTTATTTTACTGCTGATACACATGTATAATTCAAACAATTCAAATACATATTTAATTTGCTTGAGGCTTGTGTGCCAAAGAACAAATTACAGCGTTGAAAAGGAGCTGACATATTAACATATGTCATCCGCCAGGCTCTGGTGTTATACTGCTCAATTAAATGCCAGTTCAACTTCTCCATGCATGTCTCTAAAAGCTTCCATTCAAACCCATCATGTACAATTGTGTAATTGATTTTCTATAACATACAGTACGTAACTCACAAGGCTAGGAAACTACTTTAGAAATCGTCAACTAATACAAGCCTTATGGATGATGTTCTGTGCTCCCTATGCAAACCTTTAACAGCAGTGTATCCCTATAAATGATGTTACGGCTTTGCTGCTATTGCACCTGTCTTTTTAGAAAATAGAAAAGACAATTTGGAACTTTTCATTAATTCATTCATTCATTTTCCTTATTCCTGTTCAGGAACCAGTAGATCAAATGTCAACTTGAGGAACAGTGCAAGGATAGAAATCATGTTGCTTCAATTTCCTATTTAGCTCATTCTGGGCTCGTGTTTGCATCATAGCGCCTTTTAATATTTGAACAACAGAGTCATTTGAAACTGCGGCACGTTCCACACTGAAGCGGCTCCCTCTTTATTTCAAACGTGCCATTTGCGACATTACTTCACTTAATCCTCTCGGTGGGAGGGGCGCGGGGCTGCAGCAAGCCTTTTCAGCCGGTCTTTCGCCACAGTGTCTGCCTCTGCCCGTGACAGCCTAATGCACTAAATGCACCTCTGGCTTTGCTGACTCAGACCTCGACGTCGTCACTGGAACTGAGGCTTAAAGGGTTGGTGAAATCTTCAGCTCGCCTAAGTGGCACTTCTTGGCATTCGGTGAGGTAGTTGTTTTGATCAACGTGAAATTGGGTTTCTGATAAATCAGTCCACTGGCAAAAGAAAAAAAAAAACCACAAAAAGTTTCTTTCCCCACATTTTTGGCTGTGAGAGCAGAACAGTCACTGCTGTGTTAAACCAGGAATGTGTAGAAGATTTTTAACAGCCTACTTGTAGGTGGAGTGTGAATACTATACTGCGTATTTCCTAAAACTGTGCAACCACTACTTCTTTAGATGAACTTACCCATCACATTTATGACATTTGGCAAGATGACTTCTGAAACAGTAAAATAGACTTTGAAGGCCTCAGGTTGCAAACTTAAAACACATAGTTTTTCAGTGAGTATACTGAAAAAAAATACTGAATAAGTATATCTGTGATTTAGTTTCAGGTGCGTTATTGCCTGGATCCAGGGGAAGATGAAAGGTTTATTATTTGAGTTTTGGCATAATCCTGTTAAGTTGTTTTAGCAGAAAATTCATGGTATACGAGAAATTATGAAGCTTGAGAAAGATCATCTATCAATGTCTTGAACACCAAGGTACCTGTGCTTGTATAATTTCCTACCACCGGTGCTTTGCAAGCCTTTGCAATAAGACTGGCAATGAAAAAATTAATCAAAAAGATTTGCTAAAATGCATTTATAGTTGATCTTCTACCTGTTTGCTAAGGAAAAAAAAGGCGTAAGTAGATACAGTGTTAGAAATAGCAGCTGTTTTTGTTCTACCTTTGCTCTTTTCTAATAGGCACAGCTGGTGTAACTAACACTTTGAAGCCATGCCCAGAAGGGTGGAGATGGTGTCCAGTGGGACAGAAACACAAAACAGACTTACCGGCTTTCAATGACATAACTAATATGCAAGAATGCAAAAGTACACCTGCATGGTACATATTAAATATCGAGATATTGGATTAAATCATTTGAACAGTTGTTTGTAAATGACAGCAGCAGCTGTTCATCCACCGTGGAGTGATAATGAATCCAGCTTTTGAAGATGAACACTTTATTGCAGCTGCTGGGATTGCTTTATTGGTTCTATTGGTTTCTTTCAGCTATCTGCAGGTGGATCAAAAAAAATACACATTCAGACTTCTCAAACTCAGGGCTATTTGTATCATCAAAAGGTGAAAAATAAAAAAAGAGAATACTAGATCTGACAAACACTGATGTGAGCCTGGACGCAGAGTTGAAATGTTTCATTTCACTCTGCACTCCGCTATTGATTGCGATTTTTTTTTTTCAAAAATCTTTGCACCTTTAGAAATCACAAGAAGGTTTTCAGAAACTGCTTTTTAACCAAATTGAAGTCTTCTCTTGGTCACAATTCATGTGCTTTGAAAACACAAAAAGCAATTTCATTGAACTAGGTCCACCTTTGAAAAGAAACGTCTGTTAGCATTGAAAAGCGTATGCAAACCTTTTATTTTTTTGTATCACATATTTATCTAGAGACGCTTGTGGACACTTTCACATTCACAGCTGAACACTGCCCAGTGCAGCCACAGTCCTGAGCTCCACCGGGGCAAACGGGGGTTAAGTGTCTTTCTCAAGGGCAGCTCCACAGCAGTCGTTGAGGGAGAGGAGAAAGCGCTTCTCATTCACTTCCCCTGCTCACATTCTCCCAGCTGGTCTGGGATTTGAAGTGAAAGCCTTCCAGTCACAAGCCTGCTTTTCTTACCTCAAGGCTACCACTCCCCCACGGAAGAAAAAACAAAACAAAAGAGGACTGTGATTACGGCTTCTGAATTCATGAGGCTGGTTCGGTTTATGGCTATCAGTCCTTTTCTGCTGCATAATTATTATCGATTTTATACCTGAATGCAGTAAGACTAGTATTCATTGTCTAAAGCGTCTTTGTTACACTCTTATGTTCAACTCAGATCAACACAACTTGCGACAGCCATCCATCTGAAAGCAATGATGTGGTTGAGGAGAGGCTGTTCGAATCAATTGCAATACTAATCACTGATGCGGTTGTAGAAGGGCTGGGGATACTGTGACCCCCACAACCTATGTCAAAACTATTTAAGCTGATCAGGTATACTCTATATGCCCAGAGACCAGACTATTGCCATAGATGATACACATATAAACACCAATGAACTGATGTAAATGATGATGCAGCCTACTGCATTTGATAAAAAAAAAACTCTCAAATTGTAATTGTCTGCTTCGGTCTGATAGAAAATATCACAGTTTTTAACATGTGACTCCGATGTCATTCTTGCATTGATAGTAGTTGAAGGACAAATCCTGATTCGCTTGATTTTATTTTGCTTCGTTTTATGTGAAAAGCATACAGAGAGCAGTCAAACAGCCAGATGGAACTGGAACACACGATTTGGTTCACTAGTAATTGCCATAGTCAAACATTAGCAACATTTAGAGTCATTCAGTGTCATGGAACAGCTGAGTTTCAAATTTTGGGCACATCATCTTCATTTCTGGGTGAATCCTCGCATGGGAGAATTTTTTGTTTATATTTCAACAGCAAAATGCATCAGTCTGGTGCACTTTGACGTGGACATACATAGGTTTAAATGGAGCAGCATAGTAAACACTTTGAACAGAAACTCTATACATGATGCATTGTAGTGTGCTGTCTGCCTGTCTTCTGTCTCGTCACTCCTCCCCCTCTGCTTGTTTTCCTCTCCTCCTCTCATCTCTCTTTGTCTCTGTCCTCTTCTCCTCTCTCTTGATAAACAGAGACACCGTTATCAATGATTATATAAAACTTTAGTGCTATATACACTGCATGTATTCATCATTCCTTATCTGTGTCTTTACTCTGTAAGAAAACTGATTAAATCCAATCCAAAAACCAAGAGGTACATTTAATCAAAGGTTGTGCCTGTATGTATTTCACCAATTTATAATGTTATGACAACCTAATAGCAAGCTGCTTTTGTTTGTTTGGTAGATATGGAGATACTGGAGGTAGATATTGAAAAGCAAATGATTTCACCTCTCATATTCTTAGAAAGCTAACATTATCCTATGCTACATCCTAGCTGTTGTAAAGAGGATCATTAAGCCAAAGCTTGGGTGAAAAGTAGGGATATAACAATACATTTAGCTCAATGTTCGGTTCAATACATGATACTGGCTTCACAGCTCAATATTATAACAATATTTTGTGCAAAATCTGAATGAAGACAATTGTGGCTGATAAAAAGGAAGGACATCATTTTCCACAGCTATCAAAGCTGACCTACAGCTGATGGAAATCTACTCTAAAATCAAGCACCGTTTTGTGTTTATGTACCTTATTAGCAAAGGCACCTCCCTTAGTAACAACCCCAGTTGCGAGTTCTCCCACTACTGTGCATGCCTTTTCGTTCTGAATCTATGCCCCGTTAATCTCTCCTATATAATATGCCTTTTTATTCGTTAAAGTTATTTAAAATGGAGAGTCAAACATTTGCATTCATCACAGAGATCAAGGTGAAATTTTGCAGTTGATTCCCAACTCATTAGTTACAAGACTCATGGACACAAACAGAACTCTGGAGAGAAACTCTCGCAGTCAATACAAAACAAATGTAGCCTAACTGTGTGGTTTGTGTGGAATTGTTTCAGTTGTGTCGCGATTAATTCTAAAACGATTTGATATCAATAAAGAAAATAATTTCAAATGGAAACCAATGTAGACAGTTATTTGGCATGGCCTCTGCAAGGGGCTCGATTTGCTGGCAGAGGTACATCACGTTTCACAGCAATGTTGTGAAAAACACAACAGGCCAAGGTAATCCGCTGTGCTTTCTCTTCTCTTCCCTTCTGTGTAGAGAAGCCTGCCACCTGCGGCGTGTAGGCACACCCAGCTAGCCTTTAGCACCCCGAGTGTGCGCCCTACCGCAGAGCGAGTGTGCGTATGGCGCTCATTATAGCGTAGCTCCTGTCTGGTGTGAGGATTTACAAGTGGTATCATAAGCCACGGGGTGAGAGCGTAACCCCCCATCACCATACAGCAGAGCAACAATAGTGGATTAGTTGTTATGCAGCGAGGCTAAAACGGATCGGGATTCCATTCAGTGACAAAGCACTTGCCAAGGAGCCATACGTCTCCATGATCCAGACGCATCACGCTGCAGTACAAATGAGCTGTGCGATCCCTCAGGACGCTAAGCAGGTGGAATTTAGCATCTGAGATGACTTACATGTTGATTGAGTGATACTGTTTCCTGGTTGAGGAATGGGAATGGATCTGGATTTGGTGCTTTGACACATACATGGGCGCCGTCTATTGCTCCGGTGACATTTGGGAGACCAGCAATGGCCTGTCTGTTGGGCGGCAGTGGAAGGGAATTGTACATACAGGGGCATCAGCCTAATGAGACCTTTTATGTCTGAGGAGAGTGCATGACTCACAAAGGACTGTGAGCGGCCACCTCTCTCTGTCTCAGGAATCTGAAACCCCAGTCGCACTCAGTACTTGGAGATGTGGAGGAACGGAGTTTATCTGCTGTGTTTCTCTGCTGAGTTGAAGCTCCAGAGTGTTGCAGAGATCCAAAAGCACATGTCTGGACAATGTAAAACGACTCATGATCTCTCCCCAATGCCCAGTTAACCAAGGCATCTAGAAGCAGTAAAGAGTATGAGGTCTTATATACTGGGATCAATTCACCTTAGCCAGTAGCATTTCTGAGTCATTACAATAACGATTTAAACAATTATCTAACCCTAACACCCTAAAATAATCAAATTAGGATTATGCAGTATTGACGTGCATTGTATCTGTTTATATCTATTGATATCTACAATGTTTACCTATATTAAAACTAGTGTTTCCTTGAAACAAGTGATTTATGGACTTCTATTCTATACAAAAATGTGGTTGAACAACAGAACTGTGTGTATCTGCGTACGCCAGGTCTAAACCACTCCGAATTCATATTGTTCTCACAATTTAAAATCAAATCTGTACATACACATGGTTCTTGTATGAGGCCCAGTATCTGAAGCCGAAAATAATATCGTTTCATGTGGAGGGTAACAGTTTTTATGCATCTAATGTTCAGCAGCCCACACAAATTAAGCTGAATGGGAGGTTGAACCTGACCGTACTTCAGTAGCTAACTGAGTAGCTGCTAGACTGGAGACACGAGAGACACTTTGGTTAAAATGGTCCAACGTTATATTGACTGCAGCAAAAGCAGTGCGACATTGAAAAGCCATTTTGCGTGCGGAAACAATGGAGAGTTCAGCTGTAGCTTGTAGGCACAGAAGGATGAAGCCCTCAGCCAAGTCAAGTGTCAATCCAAGCTAGCATCAAGTGTCCATCTGGCCACTGTGGTAGTCAGCTCACCAGCACACAGCTGGATGCTTTTTGCTGTCTCTCCATATTCCGAATCAATCACTCATTTAACCCAACCCAGCACATAGCCTACCATTCTTCTTCATTTGAAAAAGTAAAGAGAATCCATATATCCTGCCTTGTCTTTACCTGACATTGTGTTTTCTGGCTCTACTTTGCCTCTTTTGGCCTAGATCCAACGTCTTCCTTTAGTTCTACTCAATGACAGTGATTGGCAGAGCCCCCTTACCAAATACACACACAGACATACCAAGTGTAGACAGGTGAGCTTGATTTGTGCCTGGTATGTAAATCAACACATGCAAAATTGGATTTTACTTCTGAATTCCAAATTTTTTCAATATTGTTAGGAAGTTTTAATGGTGTGCCTGTAATTGTGGAAAAAACATTTTCAACTTGACTGTTTTTCCTCATTGATCTCGTTGCGGGGCCAGTTTTTTCTCTTTTTCTTGTTGCGGCTTGTTTGCTTTTCTGCTCTGCTGAGTGACTTTGCGAGGCAGAGTTGGTATGAAGACTCCCTGTCCTCTGAGTCTGTTCAGTACAGCAGGGACGATGTGTCTCCCCATCGCTCCACACCACTGGTCTTCACTTAATACAACTTAGAGGAAATTGAGAAGGGGCACAGTAGCCACAGATATAGGCTACTCCTCCCAAGGAAGCTTTTTCTTCATTTTTTATTTATACTAGAATACGCAAATTAAACAAAAAGTAGAGATAAAATGAAAAAGAGTTTTAGTATGAACACTAAAAAAAGTATGCTATTTCATTTGCACTTCATTTTTCTATTCTTTTTTTTTGTTTCATAAATGTTCAGTGTCCCCCAGTGGGGGATGGGGGTTGTGCAGTTCATAACATAAGGTAGTTCATAATGAAGATGTTTCTAATACCGACTGTGCAGTGTCTCCCAGTTAGGAGTGAGTGTGTGTGTGTGTGTGTGTGTGTGTGAGGGGCGTGGGTCATCCAGTTGCATAGAGTAATTCAGAGTGAGAATATATTTTGATTCATAAAGGCATTCTCTCAGTTTAATTGTTTATGGTTATGGTTGTTTATGGCAGTGTTATAAAAGCCTATGCTTATGGCTACACAACATCAAAGTTGTTGTGTGTTAAATATAGCTTTAAAAAGCAAACTATGCTTTTAAACTTTATTATTTATAAGTCACTATAAACCTATATGAATTTAATGCTTTAATATCCCAACAATAGCAATGGCAATGATTGCAAGGGGAAAAAAACCCCTAAATATTTAGTATTTGTAATGTTTCATACTACGTCACACCCACTTCCAGGTTTAATCTCAGTACAAATACAATACAATAATTTGGTTGGTTGAACAAATACACATTCAAATTGTAGCATCTACTTGCCTTAGCTTATATATATTTCCTGATTAAGAAATATTAGGACTAATCTCAAAACATTCGCATCTTAAGCCAAAGAAAGCCCTTTCTGACCAAAGTCTTCCAAATAAGACACAGACGAGCAGTGAGCTAGGCTGTGGGCTTTCACTCACCCATGAGTTCATCATTAGATCGTATTTCCTCCGCAGTGTGGTGTGAGTAAACTGGGGATCTTGGGGATGTGTTCATAAGTAATTAATGTTATCCCCGAGAGTCACACATCCCTGCCTTTTCTGCACCATGAATGCCAGTTAAAGAAAAGCACCCTTCCTTGAAATAATATTGTATGGCTGGTGTCTCCAGCCCATTGGCCACCATGCCAGTTCACTGAAAGGTGTGCTGAGACATTATGTAATCCTGCATGATCCCCTACTCTCCAGCAAGGTTTATTATACATACTGCCCTAATGAATTATTAATCATGATTAAAGCTACACTAGGCAAATTCGCACATTGGCAGCTCCAAATAGCACCGAGAAGTATCTGTTTGAACAGTTTAATACCCAGAAATCCTGTAAGGTGACGTCAGCAAACTGCATATACCTGACACCAGAATTTCATTCATAGGGGAAATTTATAAGGTCTCAATTAGGGGAGTGATTTAAGCTGATAAGGTGGGTGCATTTTTGCATATAAATCTCGCCTAGTGCAGCTTTAACATGGGTGGACGGACTGAATAATAAGCCTCATACTGAGTGTAGATCATTAGATGTTGCACAGTGTCGTTCAGCCTCGTCTTTATTTATTTATAGATGTGTACATTATCGGAGTAGAGGACAATCTATGCGGGATCGGCCCTTGCTGATGTGGTCAGGGAGTAACCTAATGTAATTCATACTGCTGATTTTGTGGTGCCTGGATGCTATAAACAGGGGAAGCTGGAGTCTAGTCAGGTGGAAAGATATAATTATTTTAGGGAGAGCACATTCCAAGAAATGCATTCACTCTATGATAGTAGCCTACTGTGTTGGTCCTCTTATACCTGCATGGTGCGAAACATCAGGTTCCCGGATCCAACAGTTCGTATCCAACAGCTGTGATAAGAGTAAACACTGAAGACCTGCTTTTTTTTTTTTTTAATATAGGTGAAAATAGCAAGGGGAAGAGAACAGGGTGAACAGAAATCTGTGTATTTACACTCAAATTGAAGATATAAATTCATCTTTTCGCCAATAGCAAACATATCGGAGGGAACACAGCGGTTCTGAAATTATATATACAGTCCACGTTTGAGTGGAGAAATACTGATACTGAATGAAAGGGAAAAAAGTAAATGTGCTTTATCTCTCTCTGAAGTGTTTGTTATTGAACAACCTGTGTTCTCTTCTCGAGTCGTTCCCACATTAAAGATTGCTCCTGAAAGCTTCGCTCCGTCTGTGTCTCCGGTTTCCAGAGTGATGGATGGAGCTCGCCTCTGATCGCTCCTTCTCATATTGTTCTCCGGCCACACAGGGCCAGATACCCTCTCATTAATAAACTTCAGTGATTAATTTCCACACCTCCCTCCTGTGTCCCTTCCCTTGTCATCTGTTGAAAAGGCGCCCTCCTAATTAGCGAACACTGATGGAGCATCCATAATGCCCAGGGACAAAGCCAAGGAGCGCTGTTACTGTTGAAAAGAAATCCATGAATCCTCGCTGTGGCAGAATCCTTCACCCATTTATAGCTTCACACCTGAAGTCTGGTGGATGCTCCCATGATTTTATTTTTAGGATTTCCCTTTAGATTTTAATAACCATTTGACTCAACAATCCCACGTCCTGCGATGCTATTAAATAATGATAAAGTGTCATTGCGGCACGCGGTAGACGTTGCAGCGCCTGATAAACTGGTGCATTTTAAAGCAAAACAAAACGCGCCTTTGTAGTCTGTGGGGAAAAAGTGTCCCACTTTAATCCGACACTGTGTTTACCACTAATGTCTGTGGTTTACATTGGACACTGTCTGATGAGGCTGACATTTCTTCTTAATTAGCGAAACGCTCAGTGTCGCTCACCCCCTTAATTATGCACCATTTGGAGCAAGTACCGTCTTCTGATAAGAATGACCTGATCCCAAGACACAAGTTCAAAATCATCAGGAATCTCCCTAAGTGCGTGAAATATAAGCAGAAAAACACTGCGCCTGGTTTTAATCAATGTTCACTTTGTCACTGTATCCTCTCCTCATTTGACAGTAGTGTACAACAGGTGAATTAAGCAAAATATTTTCATTTCTATCTTTTCAGGCTATTATGAACAGTGAAGGATTGTTGTGATATGAAAATATTACAACTACTACGACTTTTACTCCTGCCACTAATATCACTGCCACTGCTACGTTTTATGTGAAAAGGTCAGGAGACTTTTATTTACAAAACCTATTACATAAATATATAAGGAAGCATGCATTTGCTCTAAGTTATTCATAAGCATTTCATGAAACTGTAATGAATGTGCTCTGCACACATTCCTATTGTAAATGCTAAGTAATAAGTTTTTACAGGACTTTTATTTTGAAATCCTGAGCATTAAGCATTTTATGAAACTGTTATGAATGCACCATGTTCAGCCCTCCTCTTTTAGTGTATAAGAATATTTTTTCAACTCATTTTACATCATCATTCATTCATCTCTCAGTGGATGAAAACTAAGCAAGGAGGTCAACAAGGGGTACAAAAAAAAAAAAAAGCAACCTTGCATGAAGCACGTAAACAAGTTCAAATCATATGGCTCATGCATTACTTAGAAACTAACTCAGGTCAGATATATACATATAAATATCCATTCTCCACAGATACCGTTGTGCCTGTGTGGGGCTAATGATGGGTAAAATGCACAATAAAGAAAGCACCGCAACGCTGTACTTTGATGAAACAGTTGATTATATACTGAAACACTCCTTTGCTCTACAAACTGCTATGACATAAAGTAATCCTGTTTGGATCCCACTGACTAAAAAGGCTTGCCTCCCATTGATGTGTGAATCCCACGAGCAGAGCGTTCTGAATACTTACTGAACACGCCGCTCCTTGCCTCGCCTTATGGAAGGAAACACGTTCGGCTCAATTAAGCACTGCTGTGATGTAACCATATGTGTTAAAAGCACTGCATTATACAGTATTTACACATTAGAATTCAGTCGGTCTCTTAAAGTCATGGCAAGTTATGCAACTGTGGATGCTGACGACTAGCGTTGTAATACTTGAGTCTGGTCTAAACACCACTTTTTGGCGTCTTGGACTTGTTTCAGTCTTGTGGACTTTGACTCAGACTTGTCTTGGTCTCGGCCTCTATTGGATGTTGACTTGACTTTTGACTGCTGATCTAAAAATACAAAAATTAAATTTTACTGATGTTTAGTTTAATTTCTCCCCAGCGCCACAAACAGTTTCACCTGTAAAAAGCTGTGTATGTAATGGGCCTCAAACTTATATGCATTAATTAGTCAGTTCCTATGCATTGATCAGTTGGATGTTGAAGGGTGTAGTGCAGAGCTCCTGCAGATAAATCTACATCTGTTCATCAGGAAACTCCTTAACATTATTTTTACATATGGAAAAACGTGTACACAGTGTATTTCCTATTCTGGTCTTGAATAGGACTTGATTTGCTCTGGTCTGGGTCTTGAGTCCGTCTCGACCCTCTTTGGACCCGGTCTTGACCCAAACTCCACTGGACCTGGTCTTGGAATTGACTTGGACTTGACTAATGTGGTCTTGACTACAAGCCTGCTGACACAACCATCAAAACATCAAGTGGCGAAGGCGAACCTCAGCCTATCCTGAATGGAAGAGAGGTGAGGGTGGGTGGCATGTGAACAGACCACTTGCCGGAATAAACATTTTTATTAAGTTATAGTTTTAGAAAAGTCAACACAAATTCACAAAACAATGATTAACATGCACAATTTTAGTATACAAGACAAAACTGTTACTTTTCAATATGAAAATGCCATTCTACATGTCAGTATCTCACAGAGATCATTGATTAATACACCAGTATTAAGGTCGAGGAACACACTATATAAAAGCAATAGGTTGTCTTTGCTGGCCATGTTTAAAAAATATATGCAAGCTATTTACATTGCACCAAGTACACTCCTTTTTAGCAACAACTACCTTATCCACAGTATAAACCAATTTAAACAAGTAGACTTTGTGGATATAAATAGACTTGTGTGTTGCTGTGTTGTGATTAATACATTTAACCATTCTGTCAGCCTGGTGGTTACCATCTTGTCCTTCACTTTCTAGCTTGTACTCAGTGGCATTTATCAAAGCACAGGGACAGAAAATTATAGCGTTTTTTTTTTTTTCTTATGTGAGCATGGGTAACAAGGAACACTGAGAACTAGAACTATGTAAAAAATAGGAGAGCTTTGAGAAACTGCCACACAATTAAGCACTGTAAACTAATTACTTATGAGCTGGCAAATTCAGTGATGCTTTTAGCTTATTTGAATAGTATTAAAAAAACATAATGTTACACCACTTGGATCAACTTATGTTCCAATGTACTTTTTTCAAAAGCGCTCTCATCTCTTGAAGAAACAAGTTAATACGTCTACAGTGTTGGCTCTACTTTATGAAACAAAGATACTTCTATCAACAGAGCAGTACATCCCTAGAGTGGTTGTGTGTGAGATTTAACTTCAAATAACATTAAACAGCCAGTCAGTTTTCAGGCCAATGACCAAAATTCAAATTCACCATCTACACTAGGAAATGCTTGTTAAAACCTGTGGAAAAGCTCAGTTCCAAAGTTGTAATGGAGCAAATGCAGTCTGCCTTCTAACTAACAAACAAACCAAAAAAATAGAAAACACCATATGAAATGATCTGATAGGGACTGAAGTATCGGAGGAGATCTCAAACGTCTCTGCCTGTAACACAACAAACCAAGCGCAATAAGGAACGCGGCCATCAGTCAATCAAGCAGCCGAACTGTGACAGCTGTAATAATGGGGCAGGAAAATCAATATCCCATTGACTGGTCTGCAGCAGCCTAATCAACGGGCGCGGAGCTTTATGAAACCGGCCGAGGAGCAGATAGGACAGCCTGATTATGTCGGCTGGTTGGACTTTTACGAGGCCTCTGGGGTCCGCACACCTGTTCCGACGGCTAAGCGAGGACATCCAGTCACCTTGCATCAACTCCTTGTGCTTTCATTCGACTTTGGGGCTGGGAGGGAGGGAGGGGAGCGCAAAATACAGACGGTGACAGCCTCCGAGCTAACGGCCGTACGCGACCCCCCCTGCCCCCACCCCCACCCCCCCGTGTTTGGCAAAGGCACAGTAATGTGTAGCGGTGCGGTTGACTGTATCCTTGAAGATCCCGCGAACATTGTCGGGTCTCTGATAATCACACCTCGGCTCTTAGTTGGGTGACTTTTGACAGAGCCATCCGCGTGATAAAAGAGAGGGAAAAGTGGCTCCCTCAGCAGAGAAGCAATGTTCCTCTGAGTATGGTACATGTCCAATAGGTGGGGGGGTGAGAGGGTGGGGGGGTGGGGGGGGGGGAGTTTAAAATGACAGCCCTACCTTTCGCTCCATTTCCAGTCAGGGCTCTTGCGCTGGCATCATTTATTCAGATGCCTTAATAGCCCATAAATTATGCTACGGATGGAATCAAACATTTATTATGCCACAGACCATAAATATTAGGACCCAAATTTCCGCCGTATATCTCAATCCGTTGCGGCTTTCCTAAAGCTTTCAACCCCTTTTTGTTGCAGGTGCTCTTGCATACTTGTCTCTATGAAAATTTAATCAACATACCCTTTCCATTAATGGGCTCCCCACTCTGCCACTGAGACTCCTCTCTCTTTGTTCCTTGTCTAATTTCCTAAGAAAAGAAAAGCAAACAATGACTCTTCTGAAACATAAATGTCTCTTCTAAGACATTTGGAAAGAAAAGAAACGAAAAACAACAAGGTGAGTTCTAGTGAAGGCACTAGTATCCTGTAGTCCTTTGTGCACTGGGCCAACTGGTCATCTGGGGTGTAGTACATGTTGTTGTAATATGATATACGTATCTAGAACATAGGTCGTCTAAATGTAGAGGAGGAACAGTACACATGGGATCTGCTTGACATAGTAACACCACACTACTCTATTCTCTGCAATCCTAACATTTCTCTAGACTGAGAAAGCAGAGTATGATAGGCATTTATTATTTAGAGGAGCATGAGATAGAGAACAAAATGCCAAGACCTATCAGCGCACTGCAGAGAGGGTCTTCAGCTGAAGAGCCCGTGGCTCTGTAAGAGGGCTAATATTATTTCAATATGTAGAGATAAGTGGGTTTGAGGCACAGTTGATCAATTTGCTATGCATCCCCCGTCCATTTGACAAAGCCAGCTAAAAACATTAAGCATGCAATGGGAAGGGTTTTTTTTGCAGCAGGTGGAAAAATCACAAAAATATTCTATGATTCAACAGTGCATCTTGCAAAGTGGGGATATTAGATAATCGAGATATTCTGTGGATGGAATTGCCTTTAGTTTAAGCAACGAGATTCATTTTTGGCCTCCTGAAAGACAATCTGCCATGAATTTAGGCTAACCTTTCTGTTGAGAGTTTGACCTTGAGAAGATAAATCCTTCTGAATACACTTCTGCTTTGCAAAACCTTTTCTAACTTCAATATAGGATACAAAAAAAACACTGATCACCCAGAAAACTGAATTTTACAATTTCATAAAGCAAATGTCTCTGTCACCTACTTTGGTATGTATATGTAAAATGGATTTAAGGCATTAGTATCTTCAAGGATCCTCATCGAACGTAGCTCATGTAGACATCATAACTTCCAAACGGAAGTATATTCATGGGCCAAAACGAAAAACACTATAAATGTACCTAGAGCATGGTGGCACTTATGACGCTGGAAGAAATACTGAAAGATATCATGCACACAAATCATCATGTCTCTATCTGACCGTCCTCAAAATAAGCGGCGTGGTCCCTTTAAGAGTTCGATCCGGCCAAGTCCATTCCGGTCCCTTTCCGTCCCGGTGTGCCCACTGAAGTCTGGGCCTTCTGCCAGTCCAGCGGAGGGTTAACGGAGGACAGGCTGACTGAAGGGACAGCGGAGGGAGGGAGGGAGGGAGGGCGCTCCAAGGGCTCTGATTAGACATCACCAGGAGGAGCGGAGCAGCGCGCTGATTAGGACTGCGGAGAGGCACGACGGGCTGAGGCGGCCCGCTCCCGAGCCCCGCGCTCCCATGCCTGAAACCACAAGCAGCAGAGAGAGGCATCTTGAAGAACCAAAAATATCCCCACCGATCAACACGAGGAAAAAGCGGCGCCTCGCCAAGCCATCCTCTAAATTTCCTGACAAGTCATCATAAATCAAACGGCAACTGTGAATTTTCCCATATCTACATTATTAATGGCTTTCAACAGGAGAGGCCATTAAAGTACACTGAGAAGATAAGGTTTGTATCACATCAAAGAGCAGAGCGGCAAACTGAGCCGCCTCACAGTTTCGCACAGCAGGGGGATGGGAGCACAGAACTGCTTTATATGCTGCAGCGCTGTGCAGCCAGTCAACAAGGAATAATAACCCAATGGCAGAGATGGATGACACCGTGCACGCATTTCTAAAAAGGTCGCTTTTCTCGCACCCGAAATAAGTCTATTACACATGGTTGGGAAGGGATGCAATGGAGCCAAATTAAATGTTCTTTTTCAAATTATTGAATCATCACTAAAGCTTTATCAATGGTCAAAGAGAGCTGATATAGAGAGAGAGAGGGAGAGAGAGAGAGAGAAGGGGCAAACTCACTTAATTTATGGATGTGGATGGGTTCGCTGCCCACGCCTTCGCCCCCCTCGCTCAGGGCCTTGATCTGGATGAGATAGTTGTCGTTGGCAGAGAGGCTGAGCTCCACGGTGGTTTTGTTGGTCAAGATAGTGTTGATGTCGTTGTAGCGATGTCTCTTCAGCAGCACCTGCACCAGAGGAGGCCGAGCGCAAGAAATGCATGAACTGATGCAAAAACGGCTGTTTTTTTGTTTTTGAGGAAAGGATCAGAACGTCGCAGTGATGTGGGACCTACCAAATATCCGGTGACCTCTGACTCCGTCTCCATGGCTACGACAGGATCCCAGTGTAGGGTGAGGGTGGAGCCAATCATGGTCCATTCTACGTTGAGCGGAGGCTGACCTGGTGCTACAACAGATCCAGAGGTAATGATATCAGCAGACATTTCCCAAGTACAGGGTATTTTGTATTTAGTGTTGTTCTAATACAAAATACCCAGCTGCACTAGGCAAGAGTTTTATGTAAAAATGCAACCGTCTTATTAGTCTAAAATCATAAATTGGGGCTGCAGCGGAGAGGAGCGTCCCATTAGATGCAGCAGATTCACTTTCTTTGCCCAAATGAAATTCGGCTGTCGGGTATTGTCACCGTTGGAAAATCTTCTCCCCCCCACAGGATCTAATGAATTGAAACTTAAGAGTGAAATCCAAACTGTCACCCGTCTTCTGTCCAGAGAAAGCTGGACTCACCATCATTAGATCTTTTCCTCTCCCATCCCTTTGGTATGCATTGCTATGAAACATCACAGAGCAGTTTGGTAAACATGAGCGTGCTGTGTGCAGTTTACTGATGTCAAGTTGCAGGATTTCTGGGTATTGAAGTCCTTCAATTTCAAACACCTACCTCTGGCTACTATTGCCTAGTGCAGCTTTAACATAACTTTTTTTTTTAAACACATTTGATCCTTTTAAATACATAAGCTGGCACTTCAGCTAGCTTCTACCCGACACATTGATTTTTTTTTTTTTTCTCTTTTCCAAGGTAATGGAGTGCTCACTTTGTATACTAGTGTCAGATTGAATTTTATGAGCACAACCGACAAGGCTGAAGAAACGCTACAGCGAGCGCGTTGAGGACTGAATGACATCATCCAAAAGGTCTGACAAGGTTTACGAACAAGGTCTTGTTTAAAAATGATGTCAATGCCCCAGGGGATGCACTCACGTGGTTTCTTTGTGGTGGTGTTGATGGGTGCCGACTGGGGCCCGGAGCCGGCGGTGTTGAAAGCGGCCACAGCCAGGTAGTACGGCGTGTTCGCGTTCAGCCCCGTGACGTTAACCAGAGTGTAGTTTCCAGATATTCTCACTTTGCCAACGGTGTCGGGCTTGGTGTCATCTTCCCAGTACACTACCTGTTAACCGAGTCACACCCCCCGGAGGCGCGGACCACAGACACAAACAGTCAGATTCCGATGCGCGTGAAACATAAGATCCTGTAAGTGATGCCTTTCACCGCATCATTGAAATGCATATGCCATCGCCCAATCTGAAATGCTGTTTGTATTACAGAAGGGGAAGGTGGGGGTGGGGTGGGGTGGAGGGGGGAGCTGATGAATAATAAATCTTTCACTACTGGGTTCTCAATTGCTGATGCACATCCTCTCAACCCCATCCTGTTCATATAAACAGGTCATTAGTGGGCCATACGATAACCAACCCCAGAGGGGAAACTGATGATTTATCGCCTGTTCTGTGGTATGCTATCACAAGTTCAGTTCTTACCTTTGTCTCAGCAGGCTGAGCGCTGAAAGTACAGTGGTTATGGTTAAATGCGTGCCTTTCAGACATACTGTACCTGCACTAACAATGCAACGCTACAGCAAGGCAGGATAGTGTATTCTCCCAAACAAGATGCACAGCGTTTAATTGCTTTCCTTCAGGGTATAAACTTCCAATTAAGGGTGCAGGTGAAGACGTATTTAATGAAGCAAATGAAGTAATCCAATGCTTGCTTTGGGTCATATTCAATATTCATGTGTCTGGTATTAAGTGACATAAGAGTTAAGTCAATAAATAATTAAATAGAAATGTGAAGTCCACCCTTGGGATACTCCTGCGATTCCATGTACTCGATGCATCTGCAATAAATTATTTTCAGATTTGTTATCAATTAAGACGGTGCGTGATGAGGATTGACTATCGCATGACTAAAATTCAATTTAAAGTAATGGAGAGTAATAAGTGATTACATTATTTTGAAACTGGATTGTATTGGCAATTGCGAGAACATCCAATTGGAGGAGCGTCATGAGCGGCGTACATGTGCAGTCTAAGGCTCCAGATCCACGCTGACGGCCGCCTATCGAGATTCGGCGGGTTAAATCCACTCCGGGGGTTGTGTTTGGAGAAATGAGCCCTATTCTAAAAGGACAATGTGGCCAGCGCTATGGCAACCGGGGGAGCTTTGTGCCGAGGGGCAGAGGTGACAGATATTGAAAGAGCACTGGGAGAAAATGCAAAGCTCTCTTTGCATTCTTAAAAGGATGAGGGATTTTTTCCCCCTCCTCTGTGGGCTGCTGTTGGTGCACTGAAGTGGCGAGGTCATTTCATGATATTATTACTCATAAGACAAAACCTCTGTAGGGAGACATGCGAAGATATAGTAGTATATTATAACTTAAAAAAAAAACAAACATGAAATCTAATTTAAAGAACGATGAAAGAGTGATTATGAGCTGATAAACAAACCATAGGGAATAGAGCCATTACCATGTTATTTGAAACAAAAAAAAACAGATTTTGATCTTATTTTGCCCATGCAGTGAATCACAACGTACCTCATATCCAAGGACTCTTTCAGGGGTGGTGGGGAGAGCTTCCCAGATCACTTCAATTTGAGCTGCAGACACACTTCTAGCCCTAACCCTCTTAGGAGCCACACTGGGGACTGCAGAAATAGAGCGCTGGTGAGAATCCCAGAGACTCATCCAACACCATCACACACACTAATAGCAATGAGAAGAAGGCACAGAATAGACCTGTAGTTTCACTGAAAAGCTATTTCCACCACTCTCTTTTAATGGGATCTGTGACTGACATAAGGGAAGACTATCTGCCCGGCAAATTCAATTAACAGGATACCTCCCTGACAGCGCGGTGTGGTAAGTGTCTACTAGGATTTCCTGTAATCTACCGCCGCAATAACTAATATCAAGTTGACACTCCCAGCTTGAGAGGGGAGGGAAAAAGCGGCGCTGGAGAAAAAAAAAAAAAAAAACTTATTTCATCATTACTATTCAAGGTCGTACTTGTAAGGAGAGAGATTATGGCTTATTTAAGCGTTACTCTCTGTGTTGCCTTTACTGTACCTTCCTCCGCTGAGTACACGGTGCCAATAGAGCTGAAGGGCCCCTCCCCTCGGTTGTTGTACGCCCCCACCTTCACGTCGAACGGCGCGAAGGGCGGGATGGTGTCGTTGCGGAAGACGTAGCGCGACACCCCCGGCGTGGAGATCACCGCGCGCGTCCAGGTGACGCTGCCCACCGGCCTGAAGGCGATGATGTAGCCGAAGCCCTCCCCGTTCTGCAGTTCTTCCGGCACAGGCTGGGAGCAAAACACAAAACTATAGTGATATTAAAACGCATACAGACGAGGACACAGACGGGCCCGTCTCTGCGCCAAACACATTAGCCAAACGAGCCTTTACACAGGCCGCCGTGATTAGACGCAACCGCTCTCGTTCCATCACCACCCGGAACCGCTCCGGAATCACCTTTCGCCTTATCTTTTCCTCCTGCATGGGTATGTAATTGTGGATGAAGTGTAGATGTCTCCAGAGGAAATGCTCTGTATCCCTGACTAGAATCCCATTTGGAGGGAGAAATGGCACTCGGAGGCTAAGCCAGAGGGGAGGTGTCTCGCTCTAATGCGGGTCATAAAATTGCTCCATTCAATTCTGCACAATTAAGCAAAACCATTACTCGGCGATGGAGAGAACAGTAAAATGTGACAGATGACTTACCTCCCATGTTATCACTAATTCAGACTTTGTGCCGCCTCCACCTCCGACATCAGTGGGAGCTGTATCAGGAACTGAGAGGTAAAGCCCAGAGGGGAGCAATTAGAACACAGTTTACAAAGCTCAGCGACAAGCCTACACTGTACTTGTAGCCTTATGACAAGGCTGCATGCTGCAAATATTGTTTTCTATTTTACAGCCCACAAATCCCTCACCCTGTGCAAATAAACTAACATTTCAGAGTGCGGCGACTTACTGATATCGCCCAAATGTCACCATGCGTTAACAGCAAGCCAAGATCTGTCTGGTAAAATATTTTGCAAATGGCATTCGACTCAACCCACTCCATTCCCGTTCCCACTCAACTATCTGTGCATTGCAGTGCGATGGCACCGCGGATACTGTAAGTGGAGGAGCACTCGTGCACATCCTCGTGTGTGTGTGTGGCATCCTTAAGTAAATGGAGCATCACATTTAATCTGTCAAATCAGCAAATTGCAGCTTTTAATGTCAGGTGCCTAGCGTCCTTGTATGGGAGTATGTGTGTAGGGGTGTGTGTGTTTTCTTTTATCGTTGTGAGGGAGTTTCACGTACTGGCATCCTCCGTCCTGGTCTTGGCTGAGGCGGGGCTGGGCTCTCCCATGCCGACAGTGTTGCGAGCCACCACCCTGAACTCATACTCCACCCAGGCATTCAGACCCACCACTGTGGCTGTCAGCATGTTACCGTTTACCACCTCAGGCACTGCAAAGTGGAAATTAGACCCTTAGAAAGTGCGGTTGTCACAACACAGGACCCGCATCGTAAAAAGAAAGCACCACGTACACCGCTATCACAAATAACACAACTCAAATTTCCACGTACGATTTTTTTCATCGAAGGGTTATCAAATTACCATGTTGCCTGATGAATAGGGAATGCATTCTAATTTTAAAGCTGCACTAGGCAAAATTTGTATGCAAAAACACACCCATCCTATCAGCCCAATTAACAAAGTGGGGCTGCTATAGAGAAGCGTGTCCCATCCCGCTAATGAGACGCTGCACAGTTGCCTTAATTGCCCAAAAGGAAATTCTGGTATGGACACTTCTCCACCCAAAGGAAGTGACGAATTGAAACTTCTAAACAGCAGTGAGCAGCTCTTCGTCCAGAGAAAGCTGGACTCACCAATGTTAGATCTTTTCCTCTCTTGTCCTTTTGGTTTTCTTTTGTATAAAGCATCACAGACCGGCTGGTTGGTAAACATGAGCATGGTGTGTGCATTTTACTGATGTCACATTGTGTAATTTCTGGGTATTGAAGTGCTTAAATTTCAACCAGTTGCCTCACTGCTATTTGGAATCACCAAAGTTGCCCAGTGAAGCTTTACAATGCTTTTACTGCTCAACAATGGAGGACGGTGCTACAGGCAAGACATTTCAACCATGTAGGCTAATAAGCCTTGTTCTCGAGCCAAAAAAGCAAATGACAAAGCAGTATTATTACAAGAGACAAATGATATAGAGGTCCAAAATCACCAAACTTCTCCTTTAATGCCCCGTTACTATTTACGTTCATGTTAACTCCAGCAGGTGAGGGTACCTGTGTCAACAGCTTGCCAGCCCACAGTAAAGGGAGTTCGGGCCTGGATGATGTAACCGGTGATGGGGCTGCCGTTGTCCCTGCCGGGACTCCAGGAAAGCTGGGCTGTGCTGTCTGTGATCTCCTCCACCGTTACCTTGTCCGGAGGACCGGGGGGACCTAACTCAATCAGACAATAAGCAGAGTGAGCTTCCTGTCTCACGTCATGCCTCATCCTCTTGCTCTATCCGTCCATCCCTAGACGCCTCCCCCTTATCAGACTCTACTTCTGCCCCTTGGTACGCATCAAGGCCATCACACCTCCTATAATTAAGGCCGAAGTCCTTGGTCTGTGCGTGCAGGGACCTTTCGATTTCTGTGTGTGATGCGTGGGGCTAAGAAGTGATTACTGAACATGGAACTAGCAACACTGGAAGGAGATATTGGATGGGAAAGAGGGTGGAATGGGGCTTGAGGGGAAGGGGCACCAGAGGAAAGAGAAAGAAAAGAGGGGGGGCAATAGAGAGAGAGAGAGAGGCAAGTGTTTATGAATGTTACATGTAGTGGCATTACCGCATTGTTGTTGTTAGCTCTACTGTTCCATTATTCAGATGCTTTCCATGGTATTTTGCCGATGTGTAAATGAGCCAATTATAGCCATTTTCTGTGATAAACATTGCCTTCCCTAAGCACCTGGGACAGCTATTACAGTTTGTTAAGGGCATGAATACCAATGTAAATCACCAGAGATAAGCCACCATGGTGTGCTAGATACACCAAACACATATCAACTAAGCTGCCTTTGCTGTGGCTGAAGTCACACACGTACCAACGTCTTCAGTGTGTGCCATTTTTAAATTTCAGCAGCGCGAATATGATGAAAACAGAACCTGACATAACTGTCACGAAGGTAACATCCATTATTCTTTACCGCACCATTATATTTACAGGATGCCTCAGGGTCTTTTTCAAAGAACATGTATATGTAGATCTCTCCATGTCAAACTTCCCAAGTATACCTTCAGCAGTTTGACTACTCCTACAGAGGCTTTAATGCCACATTATAATATCTGAATATACTATATTCATGCACTAGCTAATATGAACGTATGAGTGCATACCCATAAAATCACTTGGTTCTCTTACCTTTGACAACCAAAATAGCAGAGGTAGACAGGCTCTCCACGTCGGTGTCAATAACACAGACATACTTCCCTCCATGGTTCAGCTGGATGTTACGAATCATCAGATCCCCTGATATACTCTGGTAGGGCATAATATCATAGATAAAATAAGGTCAATACAAATAATGGAACAGCGCCATTACGTAAGCAACATAGTTTTATCTTCATCATCTTCGACCAGAATTTTCTGCTTTCGGCTGTGGAATATATAACATTTATAACACTTTATCACGCCGTCCCCAAGCCGCTGATTTTTGTGTCACTTGAAAGCCAACAGATATGCCAGATGTACTCTGAACAAACAATGCTATTGGCTGTCCTTCAGGCACCCCCCCCCCCCCCCCCCCCCCCCCCCCCACACACACACACACACACACACACACACACCCCACCCCTCACCTCCCCCACCGAACTGCTACCAGCTACACACAGGACCCGCAAAACAAACACACTCTAGTTAATTGGCAAGACGATCCTAATTATTCTGTAATTACATAAGCCCAAGCGAGATAGGAGTATAACTCCCAGTCTAAAGAGCAAATATTATTCTACATGAGCTGTATGCACTTGAATGCCATGGGGGAAAGAAAGCAGAAAATCACAACAAATAATAAGATGTTGTTAACTTTCTCGTCTGCGTATGTGTGCCACAGTTATGTGTGGCTTCACGGAGGAGAATTTCAAAATGACGTACTGTATGCAGAGGGAAGAGGTAATTTATGGCGGTGCAATAACGCACATGCCATCCAGACCCTATCATTCTCCTGAAGCGGCTATATTGTCTCATTTTCACTCTGCATGGGAAGCCACATCCTAAAAGTTACCTCTTGAAGTGGCCTGTCACAAAGCATGTCAGCCTGCGAAATGGAGTGTGTTAGTTTGGAGACGAGTCAGCTGGGGGCGAGCCAGGTAAGACTCACTGCAGTCATGGCAGATTTCATCATCCCCAGCGGCCGGTGACCATAGCTCAGCTCTATAGAAACTGGCCATGAATGCCTGTGGATCTCTACCTCTCTGAGGCACTGACAAAGCAGAGCAAAGCTGAATGGCATTTATATGTGGCCATGGGCTAAGGACTGCCCCTCTCTTTTCCCTTTTCCTCTCCCTTTCATCTCCTTTAGCCTGACAGCCTATATGCTCAGGTCACCGCGTCTGCTTCTCTCTCCAATGGCAGCCACCAGCTGGCCGCGCCGAGAGCTAGCGGTCGAGAGCAAGGCGTCCTGCCTTGGCAGGCAGGAAGTGATGAGGCAGATTTGCTTTAA
The DNA here is from genome assembly GCF_048128805.1 of Centroberyx gerrardi. NCBI lineage: Eukaryota > Metazoa > Chordata > Actinopteri > Beryciformes > Berycidae > Centroberyx > Centroberyx gerrardi. The sequence continues at coordinate 29,834,002 of NC_136001.1, forward strand.
TTATGTTAATTAATTCATCAGAAGCTGTTGAGCAAGGGGCTGGTAATCTCTCTGGGCAGGAGAAACAGATTCTGTGAAAACTATATCTCATTATATGCCTATCCACATATTTCAATGTCATCTGTAATTGCCATTTGCATCCATGCAGCTATGAACTTAGCATGACCACATCATGGTGAGGGGAGCTCAGTTATGATGTTAGCCTTAACCATGGATGGCAGAGCGATCAGACTACTGACCTTGGATGATAAATGGCACTATAAAAACACAAAAAGGCTGTGTAAAGTAATTTGGTACAGACAAGCTCTGAACAATTGACTTTGCCCTTCATCAAAAGGAACAAATATTCAACAAAGAGTCGTCACTTATCATTATTTCAAGGCATAAGGATTTCAAATGAAAATTTACTTGTGCCAGGCCTGCCCTTGGTTAATGCCAGCCAACTCATTACTTAATTATTTCGGGGCACAAGACTCATAAATAGGTATGCAAATTCAATTATAGCAGAGGGAAACGATAAGAAAATGTTCTCCCTTGAGGTGAGGAAATTAGAAGTTGAAGGGATGAAAAGTATAAAGCCTTTATTAATGTGGCCCCTCTCTCTGCCTGAAATGGCATTTCACCAATAGATTTTCAGAAATGTAACACATGGCAGCTCTTACAGCCAATTCAATAGGTAAGTGTCCCGATTATTGACCTCATACTGCCATTCACTGAGGCTTTTACAGGATATGAATGGAGGAATGTAACCGATTCTTAATAGATATCTCTATCTTTCTGATATTCCATACACCAGTGACCATGAGGAAACTTTTCAACTGGGCAAGTCTTGGCATAACTTTCTCTGCTTGGGTGTTATTGGTGTCTAATAAGCCCTCAGCAGGGCAGTGGAGCATATCACACAGTATGTCCCAATTAATCCCAGAATAGCCGGAGAGTAGTTGAGTTTAATGCTCGAGATGACTCACCCCACCCACTCTCTCAAAATGATCACCGTCCCGCTGGAAGTCGATGAGCTGGCCGTTGAACGCCCAGGAGAAAGAGACATCCAGAGCTGGATCGCAGGCAATCTGGCAGGGCAACACGATGCTCTCGCCAACAATAATCTCCATGTTAGTGGGCCTCAGGGTGATTCTGGTGGGCTCTGGCCAGACAACAGACGACAGTGTACGCATGTTAATGTCTCTGCCACGGGAACCTTTAACACCACCGTGACCGCCGCGACCGCCATCTTGCTCCCGTTCATGACTAAACCAAGCTCCACCGGCCACGGGCGCGCGTGCCTTCCCTGATTTTAATAAGCACTTACATTCCAAGGCCGTTCATTAACAACATTTAATGACATCTCCGGGTTCACACTTTGTGTTTTCCATGGTCAATTGGGGAGAAAATGTTTGAAACAGGATTACGGGCCACGGGAGCGCATTCCCCGTTTGTGGCTGTGGCGAGGAGGCAGCGGAGTATGCTAGCCTAGTCGAGGAAAGGTCACGGTAATTAAATTCTATGACATTAAATGGTTCAGCTGTCGGTGTATGAGAGGAAAAGAAGCTAATGAGAAAAATAAGTGCGGTAGCTACACACACACGCAGCGGATTCAACTGGAAGACTACATTAACTTGTTATGTCGCCATATCTGTAAATGATGACCTTTCACTAAATTAAGGATAATGTTTTGTTGCTTGCTTAAACGCTATTTAGTATAATGTATACGAGTTACTTTGATTTGAAAATCACCTCGCATAACTTTACACATGCACTGTATTGAAGCTACCTCTTAATAATAGGCTCGGGAAAAGAGCCAGAAGCGCAGAGAGAGTCACGACGAATGGTTGACCTTTAACTTGGAAGAGCCGAGAGGCAATAAAGGCTAATTCATTTTAGGGCGTTGCTGAGGGAGAGGAGCAGGATATTGTACAGGCTCACCGGTGATAAGCAGCCTCCCGGTTGTGCTCGCCGTCCCAAACTGATTCTTAGCGATGCACGTGTAGCTGGCTGCATCCCGCCTGGTTACATTGGCAATCTTTAGCGTCCCGTTGGGAAGCAGGGTAATCCTGAGGGAGGCAGAGCAGCTTTTCAATGTTTTGACTAAGGTGGAGTGGGTACAGTTAGACTGAAGTGCTGCAGTTCAGTCAAAGAGGAAGACTGCTCTACTGAAGACAAATGCATGCAAAGGAAGCAATCATAGACAGACAGACAGACAGACAGACAGACAGACAGACAGACAGATAGATAGATAGATAGTTTCATATGTCACTCCAAAACAACCCATACATGATATGTTTCCAACCTTCTGATAGCTGATATTTTGTGCCAATATTCAGCATCTTTAAATTTGAGCATTTTCATGTCCACAAAATACAAATATAAGTATTCAGTGTTTCCTCCAAAATTGTATTCTTGTCAGGGTGGAAAAGCCTCTGAATCAGCATTTAGACTGTCATGGGACACTAAAACTCTCCACTGAGGCCCAGACTAATGAAATTCTTTTTAGGGTGAGCAGCTCTTTAAAGCAGGGTGACCCACCACAACTATTCAACGGTAGAGGAAACTCTGGGATACATTACTGCCTTTAAATGAAGAATGAATTTACAAAGAACCTTATTGAACAATTAAACGGATGAATAAAATGTAGTTTACTGACTGTTTTTATGTAGCTGTGGTCAGGGCGGAAACCTCCATTATATCAGAGGTGGACGACACTGACTGGCTGATATCTGATATTTAATAAAATCCCAATATCGGCCCAATACATCAGTCTAACCTTAATATATGATATAGTACATTACTGCACAAGCAAGAGCAGTTGTGAGACCCAGCACTGGAAAAAGAAACACACAAATAAGTGATAAAGAGGATTAAAAACAATACCAACAATTGAATAGAACAAGCCAACAATTATGTATGCATGTTTATATATTCGAATTAATGTAATAATGATCTAATTTTAATGGGATGTAATCACTAATGTGATCGATTATCAAATGCTCATACTTGTAAATTGCCATCCTCTGTCGAGAACAGTGCATCCGGCTTGGCATGTTCATACAGATACAGTGTTAAGCTAAAATGCATACACAGTTTGTTGTAAAAATGTGAGAGAATATTTCCCAACCGATATACCGTAGTCCACCTTGAAGAACTACGTGGGCTTCACATTCAGTGGATCCATTGTTAGGCCGTGTGCATAAATGTCAGTCAGCTTGGGAATTTGCATTTCTACCAGTTTCTATAGCTGTAGATGCAACTGCTCATCTGAATCCGACAAAGGAGCCTCAGCACTGTATTGACAAGATGCTCGGCTCATATTGTTCTGTTTCAGATCTCCTTTTGAATAAGCAGCATGGGAGCGATTCAAACAGCACAAAGTTACGCATTTCTTCAGTGCACTGGGATGCCTGTGTTTGGGTTGTTCCTATTCAATCCCTCCCGCCTGGTGTGTGTGCTGAGAATTTTCGATGCGCAGCCGGCTTGCAGGAGAGTTTAGTCACCATCTTGGCTTTTTTTTGTCCCTCCTGTCGGGGCGATGGAAAAGTCTGGTGATGGATTGATCAAATTTGTCATGTCTTGCCGCTGAGGCCATTGCTTTTAGACTTTTCCCACCTTTAACTGGGTCTTTAGCGATGCCTGAAATCTTTTGAGTGACATAACGTTGGGAATTCACCTGTTTCTCTATTTCATTGGAAAACAGACACAGAGAAGAACAGCACACCAAATTAAGCACCGTTTTATGGCACTTTACATAATTAAGTGATGCTTAAGGTCTGCTCAAGGTCTGAATCGTGTCATTTGTGTGCAATTTCGCTCTGGTTTAGTGAGCCACCTCTGCTCTTCAATCTGAAACAGTGCTTTCTCTAAAATATCAAGGCTGTGCTGCTTCAGTGATTGCCTGCATCAAATTCTGTGTATATCATGATAAAGTAGAACCCCATTACTTCTATTGCAGGTACATGTGCTTTAGCTTTACTTTTCATTTCCCCACTATATATAAATGCCATTTGACAGACAGACATTATTCAACAGCCACTTCATATGGTAATCTTTTATCTTCTACAATGTTTTATGCATACTGTGTTGATACTTCCAGGCAGCATCTTCATTCCTCACCCCACGCTATTTGCACATGAGGGGAGGCACGCTGTATGTTAGCCGTGTGCAATTTTCCTAGTGGGTGCTTTGCTCTCATTCTCTTCATTAGCCTTTCCTCCTATGCGTCTGCACAAATGCCAAATATGCTATTCAAACAAGTCCACACGCGGTGAATGTGAATGAAAGCTGCTAGGAATATTCACTCGGACTTTTTATCCTACCTCTCAGTTCTCTGCAGGATCTCATTGCCTTTCTTCCACAGGCTAATTGCTGGGGGCGAGGCCTGGGGCTTGCACTCAAGAGTGACTTCGCTGCCTGAGCGAGCTTTCAGCAAGGCCCTTAACGGACTCTTGGAGAAACTCGGAGGTGAAGCTGTGTGCGAGGGGGTAGAGAAAACACAAGAGATTAAAAAAACATAGGCAACTTGAACCTTTACAGATCATCTGTGCTGTAGTGCGAGTGACTCTCCCTCGGCCCTCAGCGAGAGCCGCTCGAAATCTCAGCTGACTCTCAGCACAAATGCCTACTGGGCTTAAGGCTATGAACACAATACACACACACACACACACACACACACATACACACACACCCAACCCCCACCCAGCCTCCGACCCGCAGGCTCCGATGGGTGTCTACACTAGACTTTGTCTGCCATCATCACATTTTGTCAGCCATCATTTGGACCCCCAAGTGTCATCGCATATCAAGACAGAATTGAATTTCTCATCGAGCCAGTCAGATAGAAGTCATCAAAGCTCGGCAAATAAATCAATACACCATCTACATGAGAAAGCCTGCGCAATGCCACAAAGAAATGCGTTTGTAGTATCCAAATCAATATGATGAAACGATTGAAAGTAAAATGAGACACTCCATCAGATTCATATTTTTGCTGGCAGAGCCCATAGTGACATCAAATGAGTCTGCAGACTGATTGCTGAGGAGGGCTATAGCAGGCTGGTGGTTTTATCTAAGGAGATGATTAAACGCACAGACAGATAAGGAGGATAAAAGCAGGGAGGAAGGCAATCTTACCTAACACCATTAGTTCGGCGCTGGAATAAATAACGCCATGTTTGTTTTCAGCCACACACTGATACATCCCGGCATCTGACAGGTTTAACGCAGCTATAGAGAGGGCCCCATTTTCGATTTGTATCCGTCCCTGCAGAGGAGAGAGAGGCAGTTCTGCATATCCAGTGCTAGGCCAGTCTATTATGTCCAAAGGCACAGGGGCAATTACTGGTACACCATGAAGGGATGAGGACAGCGGGAGAGGAGAAATAGAAAAAAGGCCTTTATAGCCTTGTGTCGTTCCATGTACGTTCAGATTGGGGCGGGGGAAGGGATGAGGAGGCAGTGGCAAAAAAAACCAAACTGCTGACCAGCAACATAGACACAAAGAAAAAAAGCAATGTTGACAATAGCAGCAGTAGCACATTAATAAGTCATTTATTTGCTGTGGCTACTCAGTTGGAAAAGCCACGAGGACAGGTCTGCTGATGTCTTAGGAGTGAATTTTAACCCGATCAGCTGTTCAGAGATCCTGAACACAGCACACCACAACACTGGGATGCTAATTTGATGTGTCAGTGGGAGTGGTTTCGCAGGTTGCATTCGGCACTGTGGATGCACATGAGGAGGTGGGGCTTAGTGGGAAAAATACATTAGTTAGGTACAAACCTGCCCTCCATACATAGATACCATGTAAACACTGTGAGCCAAATCTTAACATCTATTTTGGATTTTATAGCCTGTCGTATAGTAACAGCCATGTCAGCATTGACATATTTTACTCTCTCTTTAAGAATTAATAACTATAAAGCTAACACTGAGAGGAACATGATCAGTAACCAGGGAAACTTAGTCTTGTTTGCCTACGTTCTGTAAAGAATAGTTCCCTCTGGCACGCGCAAAATCGCGAGGACTTGATTCCAGCCATTCAAAGCTTCCCGGTTCTCTATAACTTTAATTTGAAAGACTACAGGAAAAATGTCTCAAAAACGATGCTTGGAGGACGGTTACAGCCATCGTTGGGATCAATGTTAAGCTCTGAATTAATTTTATTGATTTCTTTTCTGTTTATTTTCACTGAATGTTCCATTAGTACTTGCTAGCTAGCTGTTAACCCATCAAAACAATGCAACATTTTAAAAGGCAATACCAAAAGCAGCAAAAAATACATAAACTCTGTAGCTGCAGGCTAACACATAGATGCAACTGAAGCCTCTCACGCCGCCCACAATCAGTCAGGATGGAGCGACCCATCAGCTAAGCTGTTCGCTATGTGAACACAGGGAAACAGGGATAAAGAGAGACTGGTAGCAACTCAAGCTTTAGTTGTACTAAGCAAGTACCCATACGGCCCATGTGTATCCATATTATGAACAGTCTAACAGGTCTCCATACCTCAGCCATTACATTCTCTCCATTCTTCAGCCAGCTGTAGGATGGCTTAGGCTTTCCATTGGCCTTACACTCCCAGAAGAGGTTTTCCTCAATGGACAGAGCGGTGTCAGTCACTGTCTGGAGCCAGTGAGGTTTTGCTGTGAATAAATGAAAGGATCGCCTTTACAAAGACAATTGCATTTTAAATCTGCAAGCACTGGATTCCTAGTGATATCAGGAATCATACAGCCAGACAGCAAGGCAGCAGCCTTACAATACATCATGGAAGTTCGAACTCAACAATTGTATTATCAGCGTAATGAGAAATATGGCTTGGTAAACAGTAATATCAACTGTATTCTCACCAGAGATGGAAAATCTGAATACTGAGTGGAAATGAATTATTGAGAGCCTCTGAAATTTGCTATTTTCACCTTTACAGTCTAAATGAATATCCCGTCATTTCACACCAACACATTATAGACAGCTATAGGTTTTCTGTCCAACAAGTGACATTGGAGCTGCTGGTCACATGCATGTCTCCTTTACAAATATGGATATCTGTTACAGAAACACATGAGAGAGAGGGTCTCTACGGATTCTCTCTCATGCAATTTGAAATGGTTCACTTACCATGGAAAGAAATGCGACCCCGTGCAGCGTTTTTGCCTCGGCTATTCTCCGCCACACACTCATAGGTCCCTGTGTCTTCCTGCTGGAAATTAGGGATTTCAAGGACGGCGTTGGAGTTCTTCATTTTGACTTTGCTGGGGAAAGGGACTCCGCTGGTTCTCCTCCAGCTTATTTCTGGGACAGGGCTGCAACAGAGGAACAAAAAGTCCCCATGATGACAACTGTCAATCCCAGTGATCAAAATGCGATAAAGCATGCAGAGGAGTCTACGAGGCAAAAGCCTTTTGAATTATTGTTCCCGACAAATCGGGGTTGTCATCCATTTTCACTCGCTCAGATTTCACTAGCTGTGAAAAGAACTTTGATTTCTGTTTCCATGTGTTTTTTACACTGTAGTCCTTGCTCTCCTATGGATTGATGATACCGTGATTAGTAACGCTACTGCATGTTCGCGCATCAAACAGGTTGCACCTTCCCATCCTCAAAGCGTCTTGAGTAGCACTAATTCATGCATAAATGTGCCTGCAGCTGGTGCCACATTCACACTGACGCTGACTTACTTTCCCAGAGCAAAGCATTCCAGTTTCACCACTGATCCCTTCGCAGCTGGAACCGAATCAGGGAAATGAACTTCTATTTTGGGTTCATATTCACCCATTACTCCTACAAAAGGGAGACAATAGAAGAACAGCCTTTTACATCAATGATTAATGGCATATATTCCTCACACCCTGGATCAAAGACAAAGCAATAACACAGGGAGCCAGCAAACACAACACAAAGGTCTTTGTGTGTGTGTGTGTGTGTGTGTGTGTGTGTGTGCGCGCGGAGCAGAAGTGACCACTGAAAGGTTGGTAAAAGAGAGAGAATCGGAAGTGGTTTATAAAAGATTCAGAGAACACACCAGGGAAAAGGCGTGCTTGGTAGAGATTTATCACCTGTGGCAATGTGACTTCGTTTCAGACTGTATTTCATATTCACATCACTACAACAGGGCAAAGACTTCTCTTTTGAGAGACAGTACTATGCCCTTTACTATTACCAATTACAACCCCACAGTCTGACAGTAATAGCTGATTTGGGGGCATGCGCATGTTTTCAGATTAAAGGTCACTAAAGACTTCGAAAAGCTGTGATAAGTGATGACATCTACACTCAGTGTAAAAAACGTTCTCTACCCCTTTAACACAATCCATGTCTCAGTGATTTGAATGCTTAAGGTAATAATCTGTGACATTTTTATGTAAATAAATCTGCAGTCAATTCTACTGCTCTTTGTCTCTGATTGATATAACACAAGTGATTCTGCCTGCGCTCAGTTCATGAAAGCCTTAACATTTATTGTTGTAAACACCCGGTGTCGGGTCTTTACAAGCAATCCTCTGGCACTCAGGAAGTGATGTGTCTTTTCCAGCAGTGGTTTGTTTGGAATCAATAGAAGAAGAACTGGGTAGTTAGCATGAGCAGTGATAGCCACCATGGCTGAACAGACAAAGAAAAACTTCATCAACAGAAAATCCAAGGAAAAAGACGTCCCAGTACTGGACACACTGTTTTTACCATCATTTCTGAGGACCAGCGGTGTGGGAGAGCTGAGGACCTTCTCCCTAGTGATAGTGTTGTTGACCACACAGGTGTAGTTTCCCACATCTGATGTCTCCACTTTGGCAATGTACAGACTCCCAGTCTCTTGGGAGACAAACCGACGAGTGTCTTGTTGGACAAAGTATGGATATTCATTGAAGATCCACGCAAAAGTCAGCTCTAGGATGGAGAGAAACACAATTAAATTCAGTGCAGTGGTGGTCCACATTCATTCCTCTTTCTAAGCACGACCAATTCCACACATATTAGATACATCAGCCTCTATGGCTGGGAAATGGTTGAACAGAATGAAACATACCCCACTGCGGGCATATAATGTTAGCATATCACACAATTTGCCTTCCCTTATCTCAGTTTTCTTCGGAAGAGATACCAAGACATGGCAAATGTAATAGCTATCGGTGCAAAAGAAAGAGCGGACCTAAGGAAAGGGAGCGAAACAAAACGGATTACAGCGCCTCACTGGCCCTCCCCTGACACATGGCCTCCATTCCCCGGGTCCCTGAGTGACTTGGTACATGGATGGATGGATGGACGGATGGACAGACGGACGGACGGACGAATGGACGAATGGATAGATGGATGGATGAATGGATGGATGGATGGATGGGTGGACAGCGGTAGGGACAGGTGGGTGTGGGGGCGTCCTCAAGATCTGACTCATTCATGCCATGCCCCTTCTCAAGCAGCAGGTCTAATTTAAGAAAGGAGAGGCCTGCCATGATGCATTACATTTCGAGAAGAGCACACCACGCAGAATTGCAGAAGCGAGGAGATGCTCTGTGTAATCTACCACTTTGGAGGTGAGGGGTTCCGAGTCAAAAGGTGTACGCAATGACTGTCAATCATATCCGTTCCCCCGAGGAAGCGAGCCTCCGGGGTTTGGATGGGATTGAGTCTCGGAGGTGGGTGCAGTGATGCAGATACAAACTCCTTCTGATTAAGCAAGCAGGAGCAGGGTATCCCTGACTCTGAGCTATGTGGCCGTAATGAGCAGTGATAGCATTTGTCAAGCAAATGTAAGTCAAGGGGAGGACGGCAAATACAGTGCAACAACCTCACTTATTGTTGACAATGGCTTTTATGCAACAGAAAAAGCTCCTAAAGTGCCATGGCTGTGACACAAGAAAGGAAACATCTCGTAATTGAGCCCTCCAGAGTAAACAAATATTTATGATGGAGCACAAAAGTAATGCAATCACTTTAGCTTGCGACAATATTTCATTTGTGGCCATGTCTATGTAATGTGATAACTAATGTGCTAGTGGAGGCAAAGTCTATTGCAGGCTTCAAAGCTAGTGAGGCGGAATGAAGACCTGCAGGGATGCCTTACAGTTGTTAGATAATGAAGGTTCATTGGAGTTCAAGGTTATGTACAATACCCATGCATCAAAATGCAAAAGGAGGCGAGAGAGGGGGAACGGGGGAGAAAGAGAGACAAAGAGAGAGAGGAGAGAGAGAGAGCATGTTGGGCACTGCCTTACTTTCATTCACTTCTGAGAATGTGAGAAAACACAATAGCTCTACGGTAACAGCAGCCAACCACGTATACGCTTATGCCAGAATGGAAAGCTGTCAAACTGTATTTCACACAAGGTACTCTGACCCATTATCCCATAGACCAGCTGTACAATACACTGCGCTACAAACTGTACTCTTGTGAAGACAATTGGCCATCCCAGTGTGCAAGCTACTGCATCTAGAGGGTGACAAGCTTGGCAGCAGCCATTGTCCATGTTCTCAGTTTCCTGTAGATACACACAGAGAGGCGGGGCCAAGCAGAGAGAACACACCAACAGCGTACACCTTTTACTCCCACTTGTAGACTCCCGTTCAAACCATGTATTTTTAGCTTGTCAGTGACTGAAATCTAAAGATCTATTTTGGATTTTTGTTGGCCTGTCATGATGGCAGCTATTGTCTATCTTAGCTGTCTACAGATTGTATAATGGTGAAAAAAATATTACTTTGTGATGCTAATAAACATGGGCAAGAAATACCTGCTGCAATGCAAGCCAGTTAGCTGTACCCAACAAATATCTGGATGGGCTCTAAGTATGTTGAGTAGATGATATGCAATTCTAAACTACATTTGGACTTATTAGAACATCATTCTGTGTGGATAACATATGCATAAAACAAGATGTTAATACAGGCACTTTAGAAAACAAATATGGGTAACCCTTTAAATTACAGGCCATTAATCATGTAGTAATAACTGGAAATAACTAAGTAATATCCAAGTAAAATAGATGTAATAGCATTAAAATGACTGGTAATTACTGAGTAATATACAAGTAAAAAAAGGTGCTTTTTACCAGGCTATAGGCCTGTTCTAGGGTTTCTGTTGGTTTCTGTTGTTATTTGTGTAGAATTACTACCAAGTACGTTTGTACACCTATGTGAATATTGTACATAGTCAGCACTGGTATGTTTTTTCTAAAATACATAATGTATTATTGTATGTATTCTACATTATAAGCAAATGAAAACCTAATGAAAAAACATTGATTGTTTCTGCACAGATGTCGTCACTTTCTGTAATGACTCTGTGGAAGAGAAATCAATGCAGTCTGCAGCTTTTCTTCCTTTTTCAACTAGTTTATCCTTCACCGCAGCACCTTTCTAAGTTTTCAAAAGTGTGTGGTAGTGCCAGTCTAATACAATTACTGCTAAAAGTACCTTTTTTTCACTTGTATATTACTCAGTAATTACCAGTCATTCTAATGCTATAATTAGTGATTACATCTATTTTACCTGGATATTACTTAGTTATTTCCGGTCATAACTGCGTAATGTTTGGCCTGTAATTTAAAGGGTTACCCAAATATGCAGTATAACCACCAAATTATTATTCCAAAAAGTAATAAGTAAGATAGAGATAGACATAATATATGTTTAAGTAAGACTGGTGAGTCATGCACAAAGCAAAAATCCAAAAAGTTTCTCCCTGTGTTACTTCTCTTGGGGTAGAGTGCAAATAAGGTCTGAATTCCTTTATGTTCAGCATTCCAATTAGCTGGGAAAAGTTGAAATTGATTACCTAATCCAGGATTCAGACCACATTGCCTTACCAGTGGGTTAAGACTCCAATTTGAGGAACATATTGCTCGAATGAGGCAAAGAATCAAAATGAAAAAATGAAGGGGAAAAAAAACAACCAAGCAGGGATTTGCTTAGTAGCTTTCTGTATGAAATAAGGGAATGATTACTAAAAGCATGTTTACACATAAATGGCTATAAAAACAAGATTAGCTTTGTGAGTAAGGAGGTAATCCTCTATCAAAGGTTGCCATGGGAAACAGATTGGGGGTAATTCTTCAGGCAGAGTGTGAGTCATGTATTAATAAGAGATGGTGAGTATATGATTTACATGTGTTAAACTCAGATCACGCTTGGTACAATGCAAAACCATGTGGTGAACTTACCTCCAGAATGCATAGGCGGCCCACATAACAAAACCACTCCTTGGCCCTCACGGACGTTGACAGCACTCCTCACTGTTTGGGTTTTGAAGTTATCAAGGTCTGAAGAATCAAATAAGATTAGACAGAAAGCTCAAAGAATGTAAGATCACGAACAGCACAGGACTGAATATCAGGCAGCTAAAATGAAATTTAAAAAAAGATTCTCATTAATGTCTTTGATAAGTAGAGTTCAAAATCTATATCTAGGGGACATAACTTTTCCTCAACTTGCTTCATTGAGGCAGTTTTTTTGATGTTACATTTTGAGCTGTGGGACTCTAATAGGGCATCATTGATTGCCTTGGGACACCTCCTGACAGCCTCCAATGCTTTCAAAGCCATCTGGGGTGCTGATGAAATAGATGGCCCTCACTTGGTGACGTTTACCCTGCAACACAACACTTTTGTGCAAGTAAGAGATTAGGCTGAATCGGGACGGGGGGGGGACGCTTTCCGCGGACTGAACAAACACAGGGGAGCGTGCGTGACAAATGACAGTTTGCAGTGCCAGGAGCAATAAGCAACATCATTATTAAATGTGGTGTAATCTTGCACTTAAAAGCATTAGCTTCCCCATCAATACTCTCAGCGCAATTTATCCCCTGCAAACGAATGAGGAGTTGCTGGCAGACAAAACCTAAACCTGGGATGATAAACCACCCCTGGCTTCATGACTGATGGGGGGGGGGGAGAGAGCTGCCGCAGTCCGCTCTGTACTCTGTCTGCACCCTCTGGCGAGCAGCCTGGAGTGAGCCTTCCAAACACAAACAAAAGAAAGTCAGTGTGACCGATAAGAGAAATTAGGAGGGGGAAGATTATGGAGAGAAGTGGGACAGAGCGCGGGTAAGATTAATGAGCGGCTCTCTGATGACCGCGGCGGAATCAAACACAGCCAAGTCGCGGCGGGACACGGAGGAGGCCACAGGAGGAGATGGCCGACTTGAAATGCGGACAGAGGCGAGTCCGCTTCTGATCTCGACAGGCCGCCTGGGTAAATACAGAGTCCACCTCCTAAAGACATTTATGATTCCGAAGGCGCCGGCGGCGGAGGAGCGAGCCTCGCTTACCCGGCTGATTGAAAAGAAAAAGCATATTAAAACAGCCGTTGATAATTACAACAGCGCTCCTTTTTTGGAAACAGCGGGAGGTGAATCAGAGAGCGGCTAATAATTACTTAGGGAACGAGGAGAGGGTGACTCCTTCGCCCCGGATTTCACCAAGTGGTGGGGAGGAGGGGGGGAAGGTGCTGTAGGGGATACAGTTCTCTCGTCTCTGAGCAGAAGAATAATGGGCTTCACCGGGGTGAACTGACCACACACTCAAACTGTGAGAGCCGCAGGCCGGGCCCAGCTGCAGCAATGCCTCTCTAAGCAGAATCAGTCTCGAGCACACAAGAATGGCTGGCCCACCATTACAGCTTGAGGATGATTGGTCTGGTCGATGGCGATGGCATAACCCTTGGAAAAAAGTCACATGTGAAAACCTGCGTGTGCTTTTTGGACACATGGGTTTTCATACGTGAACATGTGAAATTTCCCATTGACATTTTCCCAAATCTCCCTTTGCATGTGAAATGAAGTTATCGATTGTGAAACAAATATCCAGCATATCTAATGGCAGCTGAAAATGTGAAAAAATTCACGTGGAAAAAATCCACATCATCTAGAAAATTTTAAATCTGTTCACATATGAAAACCAACATGTGTCCAGAAAGCACATGTGCTTTGAATTCACATGTGGGTTTTCACATGTGACTTTCCTGTAAGGGATAGACATTCCCTGCCATGTACAATGTCCACCAGCACTGCTATCGTGTTCTTGAGCAAGGCATTGGAGTTTGACCCGTCCCAGAGGCTCCACTCTGCAGTGCAGCGAACCTTCTGAATGTGTATAGGCTATTTTAAGGCAGTATGGAAAAAATACCAACATGGGAATCATTAATTAATGCATCATTAATATGTATTTTGATGCTGAGGTGCGCAGGTTAGGAATTAATTCTAATCATATGCTTCCATTGTTTTTTCTTTAAAAGCAAAACAGCTGTGGATGCCTTTGTTAACTTACAGTAGTTGCAGTTGAATTTTGGAGGCAGGCAAAGCGAGGAAGAAGGCAAGGCATTTCTATCTTAGGGCAGTGGCCTCATTACAAGGAAAAACAGTCAGAGTATCAGCCATGCTGATCTCCTAGACCTCCCTCACTGTGCATTAGGCAAGACAATAAATGTCAAGCAGCTCTGCTCTTCACCCAGTCCCCACAAGTGAGATTCATTACTGTGCTATAGGGATAATGGCAGCCCATCTCCTGAGAGGAAGTGAAAGGCTCTCTATCCTTGGGACATGATCAATAGCCGGCAGTCTTGATCAGGGGAGGAGAGAGGTGCCTCGACACCGCCTGTCTGGAAGGTAGGACCCCACTCCACAGCATCACATTCCACCCCCCCCCCTCCCCTTTCAACCAGTAGGCTGGCAGACCGGCAGACAGCCCGTCACTGTCTGATCCGTTCACTATCTGCCATATATATATATATATAACAAACTGGCTGTTGATTACAAAGACACAAACACTTCTTAAGCATTATTTGGGTTGGTCTCCTTTCAAGTGCAGATCACAGGGGCTGGCATATCGCTTGGCAAAAAATGAGTCAATTCGGACTGAGCATAGATGCTGTCAGAGTTGGAACCGCTAATGAGAATCAATGGAGTTCAGAGGCAGTCAGAAGCTGCCTCACCCACTGTGTTTGTTGCATCTGACATTTCATTCGATTACCATTTCCCTCTCGAAAATCTATTCCCAGGCAATCCAAATGCTAAATGAAAAAAAAAAAAAAAAAAAGAAAAAAGGTCTGGGCCACAACCATATTACATGCATGTCAGAGCGACATAGAGCATCCACAACCTGATTGCACAATCACGTGTCTGCCCGCACCATTATATGTTGAAGGTTAATGCCAGAAACATGTTATCAGTTGCAGGATCACTTACATGCAAATTGGAGGCTGCCTCTGCGGCTGAGGATGGACCCCCACGTGTTGAAGGCCGTGCATTGGTAAATCCCTGTGTCTTGGTCCCTGTCCAGACTGCTAATGATCAGGTTGCCCCCAGACATGTGACGCCGGTAGTCGTTCCCCAGATCAATGAGCGTTCCGTTTAGTGACCATCTGCAAAGACGCAAACACAATCAGCAGCCGGGCCTCTGGAGATGCGCACTCACAACATTTGTCGCGGGGATCGATTTGATTGGCTCGCCCACGTCACGCAGAGAACACAAAGGTGAGCAATAAGAGCCGGGATCTATATTATTAACCAACTTCATGCAGAGAAATCAAAGTAAAATGTCATGAATATCCCCCACGGCAAGTAAGGAAAAGAGAATGATTGAACAGGAGCTGACTATGAGGGAAGCTAAAGCTCACAGTCTAACTCTTCAGAGGGTTTTTTAGAACTTAAAACTCAATATTTTGTCTTTATTTTAATTCAGGCAAATTCCAAATCATATAAAATAAATTAGCCATGTGGTATGATAAGTGTGGATTATTTCCTACTTATTTTATCTCAGGGAGCGTTTTGTTTTTTTATTTTCACTTTATGACTCATTGCCCTCATGACACCTTTATATTGCATTGTCTAACAGACCATTTTCTGCTCCCTTTAATGAAAGGTCATGAGATACTCAATCAAATGAGTTCATAAAAACCTAGGGAAGTGACAGCTATCAATTACAGCTATCAATATCGAGAGAAACCACTGAATATGGTTTATGCTGAGCAATCAAACGCAACTCATTAGGTAATTCACTGCAAGCATCATTGCCTGACAGTAAGTGCGGTGCGTCTATATAAAGTGAATACCACTCGGTTCACCTCAATGTAGATTTACAATGTCTCTCAGCAGCATATTTGATGGCGTTTCAGTGAGAGCGATATCCTACAGGAGCGGGGGATGATGGGATTTCACCCATCCCAGAACATGCTGAATGAACAGCGATCACAGTGGGGCGAATTAGCGGAGACGTGATGGACATCGTTACCTTCCTCTTTCCTTATGGAATGTGAGAAGTGAAGCATGATTGGAATGCCATGTGTGAGTCTGCTTGAGCAGCGTGGCTTGAAGACTGTGAAATGACAATAATAATGAGGAAAAAAAAAAAATCAATATTATTTTTCCCCCTCGGCAAACTAACAAGCCATTAGGATGGTGCTTCACGTATAGTCTTAAAACCAGGCATGACTCCCCTCAGTTTCCTGCCTGACAGACTACAAAAGATGATACTGTCTTTCATGTTGTCGCCTGCATTATTCATCTAACAGCCTGTGCCATTCACTTAATCTGACTGATTTTGTCACCACTCCAAGCACTGAATTACTTTTCCAATGTTTGAAGACGCATGGCAAAGCTCATGTTTCTGAGAACGCATATATAGGAACACATATATAATACATAATAGGAATATTTAAAATAAAACAATACTATTATATCTAAATTCCCTTTGAGGAAATCACTCTTCGTCTGCATTTCAACTCCATTCTCCATTTTCAGGGTGACATAATCCTCTGGGTCTGTGCAGAAGGGAAGATCTTGGGGAGGAGATGGAATGGAAAAGGATGGGGCAGCTGGATGTATTTGCAGCCACACAGCGTGATTGAAATTAATGGGAGAGGATGGTGGGCAGCCGGAGCAGATCACACACACCCCTGGAGCAGACAGTTGGCTGGGTGTGAGGGTGTCTTTGCACCGCTGACACCATCGGTGAGCCACCTACTCTTGCGGCAGGAACACCTGAGAAAGGCCAGCCTGCTGTAGTATTAAAAGACACGAGAAACCTGCCACCAACACCCCTCATTTGCCTTCGCTGTGAACTCTGGCGGAGGTTGTGTGAGAGGTGATGATGAGCAAAGCGAAAGTGCAGAAGATCAAGGGGATCAAAGCGAGGCTGATGTCATTCTACCATAAGGAGCGGCTTTCGTTACACAATTTGAGATCTTTTTTACGGTGTAGATTGCCTCAGCCACTTAACATCCATGCAGTCTGAGCTATTCAAAGGATTATTCCTATGTAGAAGGAGCAGTTTTGCAATCCAGATCAGGATTTACCAGTTGTGAACAACATATTAAATCCGCACTAGGCAACTTCGCACATTGGCGGCAACAGAGGTAACTGTAACTGAAATCATGTAACGGCAATAAACTGCACACAGCACGCTCATGTTTACCAACCCGGCCAGTCTGTGAAGCTTTATACCAAAAATACCAAAGAGATGAGAGAAGAAAAGATCTAACGGTGAGTCCAGCTTTCTCTGGACGAAGAGCTGCTCACTGCTGTTTAGGACACTGATTCTCAACCTTTTTTCATATCAAGGAACCCTAATTTAGTCCACATTAGGGCCACAGACCCCCATTTGATGAGATTTTGTCTCTCAGACCCAAATCTGAGAATATTTTCTTTGTTAGATATGATTTTGTCATGACTATCTGTATTGTCGGTAGAGAGATAAAGGTGAAACTGTGATCAAAACAGTCATTCTTCTACATTCTCTAATTGTGATAACTTCTTGTAAATGAAATAATGATGAATTTTAACAATTCATCAATTTGCTGGGGACCCCTGGAACCACTGGTTTAGGAGACAGTTTGGATTTCGCTCTTAAGTTTCAACACTTCCCGTGGGTGGAGAAGATTTCCCACCAGTGACAATACACAGCACCAGGATTTCATTTGGGGAAACAGGATAAATATATGGCATCTCAATCTCATCTGTTGCAGCCCCACTTTGTGATTTAGGCTGCAGAGGATCTATTTTTACATAAAAATCTTGCCAATGAACACAGCCAACTCCAGAACAACAGCCAAAGTACTTGCTAGTGACTCAAGCTATTATTGTATATAAATATTTTTACTATCTTTATATACAGAAAAAATCTGATATCCTGCCATTTCTCAAAATGGCTACTATGCCAGTGGATTCAACAATAATGTTAGCTATGCTAGTTGCAAACAATGTTTGTTCTTGTACAAAGATCAGAGCTAGTTAGACGTCAGAATGGTCAGACAATCTTCAGGCTTTGGAGACGACCTCCCACTCTCACCCCTATAAAATAGCAGCTTTCACTGATTTCATTAATTAATCATCATCATCTGTTAAAATGTTTTCAGCCTACCCACCTATATCCCAACTGTTCAATACCATATCTACATCCATTTGGAAAAAGAAAATTAAACTAAAACAATATAATCACATCAACAATGATTTAGATTTTTTTAATCATTCATTTAAAAAAAGAGGGCTGGGTCAACAGGTAGTTTCTTCCAACTTGTTGCATACCATTTACTGTATTAAAGAGCACAACTCAACACAACAACACAGAGTTGTCTGCATGTCCAATGATATTTACCTTCATCTCCTTTCAATTCCTTACAGAATTGACAGAAAAAAAGAGACGCTGCAATAGACAGAGGTCTTCTTAGTATTAGTGCAGAAACTGAGTATATTGAATCTAACACACATCAGGCAGAGGGGAGCTTAAGTCCAACAGAGAGTCCAGAGAACAGTCCTGTTTGCCGCGGTGTGCTGCAGGCGGAGGCTGATCTGGGCATGCTCTGAATGAACTCTGCCTGACCTTGAGGTTCACATCAATTTTGCATGAGGTCTCTTCATCAAATACAGACTAGGGATTGTGCTGCAGCACTGTCTCACCTGGGTTTCCTTGAGGCCAGACACCCACAGAGATGCTAGTGAGTACACACAAACACACACACACACACACACACACATGCAGAGCTTAGAGCTTATGATGGAAATTCAACTGCTGACCAGGGTACTCTCTACAATTAAGTTTAGTACTTATTGCTGTCGCTTTTTATTAAATTGATATTTCATTTGGTTTTCAACCCAAATGTAATACAATAAATAATCCAAAACCCTATATCACTGTGTGTGTGTGTATGTGTGTGTGTGTGTGTGTGTGTGTGTGTGTGTGTGTGTGTGTGTCTCAGGCTGCGGGAGCTGAAAATAAATATTAACAAATATCATGAACCCATACACACACACACACACACACACAGATACACTCTTGTGCACAAACACACACAAACACACCCACACACACACACACACACCCACACATACATTTGTGAACAGGCCTAATACATGCAGAAAACTGCTTTAAGTGAATATGCTGAAAGTGTATGTTTGAAAGAATTTGCAGGATCTATGCTATTATCCGGCTCCATGCTGTGACTGTCTCTCAGTTCATTGAGAAAATAGCATCTGCTAATCCTTTATATCCTCGGAGTGCTATTTATGTCCCTCTTACCCTGCACAAACCCATAAACAAAAGCAGAGTCACACCGTCTCCCTGAAGTCACATTAGATGACAGGAGACACCAGCAGAGAACTGTTTATTCCTCCTTTCCAATCACTGCTATGCCCTTGATTCTGTATTACAGTAGATTCATAGTAAACACAATGACAGGTGTATTCATAAACCGCCACTCCGAGCGCCCGAGTGTGCTCTGGCACCACACAGGGCTATTTGTCAACTGAAGTACTGTCAGAGTTCCCATTCCTATATTCGGCCTGTCAGAGCGTTCAGAGCACACCCTGGGCGAGGTGCGGGTGGAGCGGAGCATCTGAGCGTTCAAAAGACAACTAACTCAGCACTCAACTGCAACCCATAAGGTTTATTAGCGTAAATGTGTGACCGGTGACAATGACACCTTGACATCTTCATTTCTTCACATCTGCACCCATTCAACAATCTCTCTTTTCAAATGGGAGTGGGATTTCCAAACATGGCCAACAGCCCTTTGAAGGAAAATTCCACCCTTGAGTACTCTCACACTGTTAACCGTCGATTTGTGATGTTCAATGCATTCCAGGGGTTATTTTGTGGTGAAGTGTTGTAATTACATTTTTGGTGAACCCACTTTCCCTCAACCTGCCTCGTCCACTTCTACTTCAGTTAGTGATTTCCTGTGTTTCCTAAAATGGAAATTGGTATCTACGTCTTCTACGAGGGATTTCTCCTTGTATGATTGGTGAACTTCGGTGCAAAATGGCGGCTCTAGACAGAAGAAGATGCTGAGGGACTGACACCAAAACCTGAAGTTTACTGCTGATGTTTTAGACTTTCTGCTATCAAACTCCATTGTAGCCGGTGGAAATATCTGGACGTGATATCATGTCGTCCATGCTTTCCAGTTACTCGTGGGAATAAGAAAAACACACCGCCGAATAACAAAACGGACCCAGGAATGCAAGGCACATCGCCAGTTTTAATAGTGTTAAAGTGTTTCAGGGTGGATTTTTCCATTTTAACCAGATGCTATATAGGTCATTGCGGGACGTCCGGGAGGGCTGAAACCTCATTCTGACTGGACTGACATGCATTATGCAGATAGCCCATTCGTGGCTCGCTGGCAAGGGTTAGCATCAATTGTGCTGACAAATTCACAACACTGACCAAACTGTTGGAAGTACAATTTGAAAGGTAGTTCTACATACAAAATATTCTAAGGTCCAATTTTCCATATAGATATCTAGCCAAATGGATATATTTTTCTTAATATTTACAGTAACTGAGGAGATTAAGTATAAAATTCAGAATGTTATACCCTTTTGCCTGGCCTATCTAATTATACAAATATTAGTCATTTGCATGGTCTGGTGCTATGCATAGTCTGCAGATGCTGGTGAAAGTCACAGCATGGCCACTTCCTAGGGGAATGCATGGCAGTCATTTGAGGTTCTAATTTCAGTGTTAGTGAAATATATTGCTGAGCATTTACACTTTGTATTTTATCATCAGGACAAAAAAGTCCTCTCCTTGCCCAAAGGGAAACGAGTCAAAGACAATCAGTGTCAAAAAAAAAAAACTGATGCAACCCAAATAAACCTAAAAAATGATTCCTTCCTCAAAGTAAAACTAAGGACAAAGCACTAGTCTTTAAAAGCATTACCAGAAATGCCAATCCACTGCGCTGTTTGCTCACTCAAATATCAATTTGTCTTTTTAAACCCAGTTTCACATTATTAATCCATAATTGAGGGTAAAGACAAGTTCATTTTGTGTTGTGTTATCAATAAACAAACCAACATTTTTTTCAGTTACAATGAGCAACTGAACCGTTTTATATACTACTTCACATTATTAGAAAATCACATCAAAGACCCGTATCTTATGTGTGGAACAGATGTTCTGCTCTCACAGCAGGGATCTGTGGAGAACTGCTACTATAATTTAAGTTGGACCTCAGCTTGTTCGCAGCTGGGGAAAAGGCTGCAGATCACATCGACAACAGCACATTTTACTACCATGGCACTAGCAACGCAACCAACTGGACAAGAGAAAAACCACATGAGCGATGGAAGTGAATGTCAAAACGGTTTCACTTGCTTAGGATGCGAGCGACGGTTCAGACCTCAGCCTGGGATAGCTCGGGTTGCACAACAAGTATAATGATACCCCCTGCTGCTGCTCTTAGACCATGTTTTCAGCGCGGACACATTATAGGAAATGTAAGCGTTTAACGGAATGTCACTCACAAGGTTATTGCCGCTCCCCACTGCTTGCTGTGCATTTACATGATGCTGACCAAGCTACGAAACACAATCCACCACAAAAACAGCGCCGGCTGCCATTTCCAGGCCGGCTCCGCTGCGAGGGGAACAGCCGGGGAGATATCAAAGGATCTGCGGTGCAAATTAGTCGCTGGAATCTCTTTTACCCTCCTAATGATTTCTTAAGCCGTGCACCACATTATAAGTCATCAGCTTCAATCATACAGCGGCTTAAATCTTATCATTAATAAAGTTAACCTCACTCATATCTGGGGTGTTAGCATATTCATCAGCTACGGCGGTGGCTCCCTGACTCTACCTCTACATCACAGCTCAGACTGAAAATTGACTCTAAGCTTTTTCAATTAGAAATGGATGCTCAATTAAGCAGTTACTCTTTGAAGCCTATCTTTTTTTGCTGGATGGTACATAATCTCTGTGGAGCATTCACGTCCAGAAAACGTTGTTCTTCACCAAATCAATAGCAATCAACGCTATCGGTAGCCCCCTGTTTGATTTTCGCGGAAAGCAGCAATGAAGATTTACAAGCAATTAAGCAGCAGTGGATTTTCATGATGTGATGGCGATGGAGAGCAGAGATCAGGTAGACGGGTTTCCGTGACTTGGTCGGTAATTTACCTGTACTGCAGAGAAGGGCTCCCCTCCGCCTCGCATCTAATGGTGGCTTGCTGGTCGGGGGAGTTGATTGGTGAAATGAGGTCACTGGGCTCCGTCTTCCATCTTGGCCCTTGAAATATGACATCCTCTGTACAGGCTGGAGAAAGGGGGAAAAAGTCCATAGTAGTACAACCCGAAAAAAAAATTGTCTCTTTGACCTTTATACTGAAAGAATTCACCAAAAGCTACAGCCAGGGTCTGGACAAACAAAAAAAAAAGTGGATGGGGGTAAACAGACATTCTCCAAACTGCATGGTTACTGGAGGGGTTTTTTCTATAATGCATTGCTCCTCTCCTTGAAGGGATGATTCAACAGCAAAAAAATCTAATCAGTGCGACTGAAATACTGCAACTCAACACCCACAGATCCTCAACACATATTAGTTTTATGATCCAGTATATGGAACTGCTACTCTCTGAACAGTTTTGCTCCATCCCAAGAAAAACAAGGAAATGCATGAGGACAGTGGCTGCGATCTGACATGTCGGCCCAGTGTTTTTCTCGCCTTGAGAAGAGTAAACATCACCGACCATTGTTTTCCATTGCTGAAATATTTGGTATCTGTTTCGCTGTATGCTGCTTCAACATTGCCATAGGCTTCATCTGAAAATATATAGACACCTAGAAAACTAAAACAAAAACCTGTTTGTATTTGCTCCAGTGTGGCACACAGGGTCCATTTGCCATGCTGGACTGCCAGGCCTCACTCAGTCGCTTCATCATTATGATAAATCATCACACTGTTGTTAGTAGGCAAGATGTGATTAATTTCCCCTCCTCAAAACTCCCTGGTAAAAATGCGAGTAAATAAAAAATATTGCAAATAAGTAATATTTTTCTCTGATTACTATGTAAATATTTAGCTGGCTAAGGAGTTTGGGAGAGTTTTATGCAGTTGCACAGACCGCTCACAAGATGATATGGAGCGGTAGTAAAAACATCTTGACTTATAACAAGTCAGCGAGCATGGCTGTGTTTTGGGTGCTTGCTTGAGTGCTACGATTGAACTGAGGCAGTCAATGTTGAGGCCTTAAGTAAAAAGTTCACAGATTAATTACTGATTTCCTGTAATTGGGTGAATCGATTATTAAAGCGGTGGTAGATTTTCAGAACATCTAGTATATCATACTAGTTAATTGAGGCCATAGCGATGCACTCATTTGCCAGCGACTTAAAAGGAAAGGATGTGGAACACAGTCTGGTGCAAAATGAAAGTAAAGTCAACAGACGGCCATAGTAGCCCTAATTAATATCCTACTGCTCACACTGCAGCATGTGGCTATCAACTCCACAAACGGTTTTAGGCAGAGTAATACGTGAACGAATCAACACTTTTTGTCATCGTCGATAACTGAGGAACAAGATGTGAACATGAATTGAGGAGGAACACTTAGAACGGTTGTGAAATATGGGGAAATTCATTAACCTTGAACCAAATTGCAGTAAAGTGGGAGAAATGTGACAGGAAGACACTGTCAGAAGTTAATGTATATTCCAATAAGATAATGTACAATGACCTATTAATAAATTGTATAATGACCTATTAATACATTTGTAAATAAATGATATCAATGCCTGACTTAAACATTAAATTCAATCACTTGGACTGTTGGTTAAACATTCCTACCCTAATGACTTGATGGAAATTAATTTGATGAAAACACCAGGCTAACATCTAAGGTGTCAGTGTTTTTTGTGAAGCTGATGCACTGTCCCACAATACAGCTTTTGAGGAAGAGCCTCCTCCACCTCTTCTTCACGGGAAGCAAACTTGCACAAAACGTGACCCCGCAGATGTCAAAGTTATTTTATAAATGTGGTTTTCAAAGGGTTTTTGGATTCATTAAGGTACATTTTAAGGCACAATTTAAGCACACTATCGCGATGATGAATATGTATTGTCTAGCACCCATAGGCAACACCAAAGAACCTAGATGTTAAAAATGCTGCTGTTGTCCGCTTGGAAGGTGAGTTCGCTTGGAACTCGCTCCCTCGAGAGCCGGGTGTGAATTACCCATGAGCCAATTTGAATAACATTCATTGGGATTTACAATGTCATTTGCACAAGGGTTGACATTCTGGTAGAGTGTCTGTATTTCTCCGGCTCGAATCCCAGGTGGCCGCAAGGGCAGAGCGAGGCACGGTGGCAAGTAGATTGTGCTAAAATGCAGAGCCAGTTTCATTCCAAGGATCCTGATAATGATCTGGACAAGTCATAAACAGGAATGGGATTGGTATCCCAGAAGTCCCTGACAGTGTACTGTAAATGTACAGTAGGAGGCCGCTCTGGGGACTGCTGAAGGACACTGAGGTATACTGTACATGTAATGACTGCAACTTAATCAGTGTAACCTTTTTGGTCAAGAAGAAGAGCTTTGCTAAGGTTATTTACAACCATTCTGATTCTGTCTCTTCCTCACCCAGCAGATGAGACTGTATATTATATATATATATTTTATGTGGACACTGGTTATCAGTTATGAGACGGTATTTTTTTTGCAAAATCCTCTAACTCGCACCTTAGAGACATGGAATTAGTCTGTGATATTTCTTCCATGTGGGATTATTATAAAACCAACCCTAATGTTATTCTGGAATCGATACACATTTGAAATGATGAAGTTAATACACATATAAGCGTAATAGCAAATGCAGTCTCAAATGAAATATGTGGTAAAACATCTTACCTGCAAGGCATCCAGTGATTGATAGCAGAACAATTCGTTTCCATAGTAACATCATCTTTAGTTGCTGAGGGCAAATAAGACTCTCATCCAATTGCTTGTGAATGGAATGCTCTCCCTTGAATTCCCGAATTTTAATCTGAAGGGAAAGTAATTATGGATATAATTAAAATATGACATTTTGCGCCAAATATGACAAGCATTCAACAGCAAAAACATGATTACAGCACTGCTAAGTTACATAATTATTTTTCATTATTTCTGAGTTATTGTGAGTGAAGTGAAAGTGAATCCTAAAGAAGTAAGGAGCACTACAAATGCAGCAGGCAAAACTTTAGGATACAACCCAGGAACTCAGAAACAGCTGCTAAATGAGTGTGTTTTCCTTTAGCATGCACATTTCCTCCTGCATAACAAGCTCAATTCGGCTTCTCAAAAGAGAAGAGAAGTGAGGAAGGAAATGATTGACCTCAAAAGATACTTCTCCCTCCCTATCTCACTATTAATAGGAGCTGGCAGACAGTGTACTTGTACTCTACTCTGCAGCAAAATGCCACTTCACACAACAAAGGGTTTGGTGGCCAACTGAATCTTTGCGAGCTGACTGCTTCCATTTTAGTATACATGCATCACACTCCCTTAGATCAACAGAAATTATAGGTGGGCTCCATATACCAAAAAACATCACAACTTCACTGTGAGAATGACCACTTAATGAGAGCCATCTTCAACGTGTCACATTACACTGTCACTCTCAAAATCTTTCAGTGTCTCGGCGCACTACACTCATTCGTGTCATGCTGGCAAAAGGGCGAACACCCACAAAGCGCTGCGTCAAAAGTCCCCTTTAAAGTCGAGATGAAACGGCATTTCGAGAGTATCTAACTTCCGTATCGTGACGTATTTCCGAGTGAAACAGGAAAGACAGGCGGGACATAACGTTGGGAGGAATTTGATTTGAACGTTGAAAAGTGGGTGTGTCATAACACCCGAAGACACACTGAAGTACCATGCTGTTGCTAGCTAGCTAACTAATGAATCTTAGCCTCTTAGCTCTGTGCGCTAAAAGTTGAAGATTGATTGATGGGTGGATGTCATGATATTATTGGTTGAAATTAGTTACGGGCATGCTTACGTAAGCACACGGCATATTTTGTTTTACAGGAAGAAAACATGATTGAATTTTGATATAAGAATACAATGAAATTGATTTTTGGTATTTTTTTGGCATATATTGTTAAATAGGTGCACAGTATGACCGGGGATGTGATCTAAAAGGGTTAAAAAGGCATTTTTCATTTCATCTCGTCTTTAAAGGCTGATCAATGACCTAAATGGCCATTAAAACTTTTCTAACATGGAGGAAGAACAGAAAGCTCCAGCATTGTAATTGCAGTATCAGTGGCGCAGAAGGGGCTTTGCTGAAGCTTCGACCTACATCACAGTAAGTGGAAAGTGATATGCCTCTCAGGATTAAGAATTCAACCCATCCCCTCATCCCTACAACGTAACCCTGTTGTGTGGATTAACCCAGCACTATCTTTGGAATCCTTGAAACAGACCTAAAATACCACCAGTGACTTGTTTCACCAAGTTGTAACTGCAGGATTACGGCTGCGGTTTGACGTGAAGAGTAGTCGTTGATGTTAAGACGTAATCTTAGAGCGATACATCTTTGCAAGAAACCTATAAAGCGGCCTCCTGGTGCTGAGCAGCCGCACAGTAGAATCTACAGGGGGGGACATCATCTCATTTGCCTAGTCATAACATAATGGTCAGGCCAGCGCTGGCTTAGCTCAACAGTCCCAGTGCCAGTAATTGTTCCTCATCTGCTGTAATTGCAGGCACAGCGAGATTCAGAGTGGATTTCCTGGTGTCTTTCAAAATTTAAGGGGCATTTTGCCACTCTAAAAACCCATCACATTGGATTACACGGTTTGAGATTCTACTGGAAAAATGTGTGCTACATTTTTCAGTTTGAGTGCGGTATTAACTGCCATCCGCCGTCTGGAGGATCCAACCTCGCCATCCCGTCCCATCCGTCCAAACTGCGTCAAGATCCTGGGAGGAAAATCTCCTTCAAAAGACTTTGCTTGCAAGTTGGGCGTTATACAGTAAACAGTACAGTGCTGCAGGGTTAGACCGATATGTTGGTTTGCCCATATTGGCTTTTCATAAAACCAGTCAGTCTTGCCCACTGCTGCTATGATGGAACGTTCCTCGCTGACCACAGCTACATAAAAACAGTCTGTAAAACCCAGAAATTCTATTTCAGCTTTTACAGAATTTCAGGCAGGTTTCCCTACTATTGAATAGATTCGGTGGGTCACCCTGCCTTAAGGAGCTGCTAACCCGAAAAGAATTTCATCAGTCTGGGTTGTGGTGTCCCATGATGGTTTTAAATGCTGTTTCACAGGCCTTTCCACACTGACAAGAATGAAATTCTGGGAGAAACTCTGAATCCTTGTCATTTTTTTTTGCATGAAAATGCTCAAATATGCAGACAATATTGTAAATCCTCAGCTTCAGTCTAGAAATATTATCGGTATTACTCTTCAAAAATCTATATCAGTCAATCCCTACAATGCTGTATATCAACTGAAGTTTTAGCTAAGTGTGAAAAAAAAGCCAAATTGAGGACACTGAGAAAGCTAAAGACGACCTAGCTCCTCCTGGGCCTCGCGGTGATAAAGGTGAGGTATCACTCCTTCTTGGCTTTCCGAACTGACACGATGAGCACAAGATTGCTCTGCCAAATGTAATGAGGCATCACACTTTCACCTCCACAGTAGCTAAGCCTAATGGAAGTCATTGGCTAAACGCATTCCAGAGCAAATGAGATGAGTTCTTGGTTAGCGGGACTGTTGTTTGGCACATAATTGATAGGCGAGGTGGTTAAAGGCATCCATTTCCCCCCGAGGGCAGCATAATTGCAAAAGAATCTAATAAGGGAGGGAGTAAAGGAGAGAGGTTCAATCATAGGGCTGTGTGTACTCAGGGTCTGCATTCAGATCACATGCAGGACACAGGCAGCACCGAGCGGGAGGAACCAATTACATCTGATGAAGCCAAAACTGTCGCGCTCTCAAAATACAACACCGGTGGCATACAGGTAATGTTTACTCTGTGGCCCACTCATTCACATTGAGTTATTGTCTTTTTCCACAAAGGATATGACTGTCTGCTGCCATCTCCATTATAGCACTCAGCAGGAGAACCTAGGAGAGAAGGAGCCACCACTTGGGACTGACACAATCTGAATACACAGCTGCTCTGTGATTTGGCCAGCGAACGAGGAATTCACAATCGGCTGTGCCCTGCTGCCAGTTTGGTCTCACTGAAGACCCGTAAGAAGTCTATTTCACACGGAGCAGCGAGGACGGCGAAATAACTCAAGTAATTAACAAATAAAAGCGCGGCTTAACATCTGTATTCCACGGCTCAGGTGTGTTTGTCTGCCTCGAAAATACTTGTCAGATGAAAACAAGGGCGAAGTAATTGTTTGGTATTGATTGCGCCATAACCGTCACTGCATCATTGCTGAGGTAACTGAAGGATGCTTGCTGAGACAAATTAAGCATTAAAGGCTTCAAATGAAAAGGCATTCCATGTAAATGCGCCCCCCCCCCCCCCCCACCACCACCACCACCACCACCCCGCCCCCCTCCCCTCCTCCCACCCTGCTCCCCATCTCAACAGTTGTTACATTTACATGCATGAAAGGACTGCTTGAATGCGTTTCCTCTCGCACAAAGCTTCTCCCATTTCAAGCACAGCCTCGGAAGGCTCGTGGAAAAAGTCGCCACTTCACACGTGTGGCTGACATGTCACCTCCGTGCATGTGTAGTATGAATAAGATAACGTGATTAGGGCTGACGCACGGTGACTGAGGCCGGATACGGATGGCAGAGGACAACATCGAGCAGCGAGTAGCAGTGGGAGCTCCAAAGGAAAAAACTGCTTCTGAAACGCGTCCCTCAAATGAACACCTGTGACATTATGGCATTACCGCGTTAACGCTCAACATGGTGCTTTTCCCACACAAAGCAAACGCAGCATTTTAAAAACTATAATTTGCCATTAACCCGTTTTTTAACCCATGAAATGTTTGTTTACCGCAAAACAACTAAACATCTGGGCCGGACACTCGGCAGCCACAGCAGACAACTGTGCAGCTGTGTATTTTCAGGCGAAAAATCATCGAATCCCTGGAAGACAGCGGGACGCCCCCAGTGACTCCCTCCAATGTTAAACAAGGCTGCATCCCTCAGCTGCTGCCTAACACAGGGCAGGAGAGTAAGTGCACTTAAAAGAGAGGGAGAGGGAGATGGGAGCAGCGATCCATTTCTCAACCCCATCATCAGCGTGGCACATCCCCAGACCCTCATCCCAGATACGGCCGCAAACGCATGACTGGAGGTCAAGGATGAGGAGGGGAACGCTGTGGATGCTCTCCGGCTGGCTCTTTACATATTTGTGTGCTCTTCAATCCACTTCGCCACATATACGGCACACAGCCTTTCCTGGGCAGAAACCGGTCACACAATGTAATTGCCACTCTGATTCTATCAAAGGGGCTTTCAAAGCAGTTGCAGGTTACACAGGAATAAGAGGTAAAAGCTCATCCTCGCCACTGCCAGGCATATACCTGATATTGCTGCGTTGGAGATTAATTCACTACATGGCTTCAAAGATGCTTTCACCTCTCATTTGGCTACTGCTTGTTATTCTCAAAATATGTGCAAGGGATCTATAAATAAACATGAATAGAGGGGAGAACGATTACAATCCCTGCTGAATAGTTGGATACTTTGAAGATGCAGCATGCTGAGCATTTTCTCTTGCTGTTGGGTCTCTCCTTCTGTCTGGGTAAAAAAAATAGAAAAAAAAAATAGCCAGCATACTTGCGTGCAGACCAGCGGTGGGGCAATATTTGAGGGTGAGGCTGGGCGGTTAACATCATTGCTTTAATCAGAACATATAACACAGGCACTCATGAAAAAGAACCATAGTAAACCTATAATACATTTTGGAAGGATGCTATACAAATATCACAGCAAAATTACGAATATTATGACACCATAGGGCATAAAAATACCATAAAGTACGATAAGGTCACTATAAACTCACTACTGAGTATCATAGACACACTACAAGTCCCCATAGGATTATTATGGAACTATTATAATGATTTTTCGTTAGGGAAATAAGCCTCTCTTTTTTTTTCATTCTCATTTTTTCTTCTAGAGGCTAAAGTAATTACCTTTAATAATGAGCAAGTCAGAGAGCTTATCTACAGGCGGACAATCCTGATGCTGTTTCTCTGTGTGACTGAGCAGAGCAGCACCATATGGACTTGTGTCCTAGATGAGGGAAATGAGCCCCAACAGTAGGAATCCCAGTAGAACCATACAAACCGTTTGAGACTCGTCTAGAAACGCGATCATCAGCATCATGCGTGTGTGACCACTCTCTGCCACACACTCGGTCCCGGTGCCCTTTTCGCCGGTTTTGGACAAATTTAGATAAAGATGTGTCAAGATACGGATATCCCACTATAGGGTATTTTATTTTGGTGTGCATCCTATGAGTCGAATTAAGTTGCATAGTCCAATACTGCACTGGAAATCAAAGGCAGCAAACTTAGCAGCGTATAGATCCTATGACAAAATTAAAAGGCACGAAAAAGACGTGTAGATGGGCTACAGTGCCAAAGATGATTTCTGCAAGTCCCGTTTGGGACTGATGAAAACCGGAGCCGTGTACTTACTTGTTTTAGGATGCAATTTTTTTCCTCTTCATTAAATTTGATTGATTGTAATTCCAATATCCGTTAGATGGAGATGTGGAATATAGGGTGCTAGTGGCCGGATAACATTTTTTCACGTCAACTCTTGGTCTCTCAGAAGCCAAATAAGAGGTTTCTCTCTGCTCCAGTATTTGCAGTCCGTGCGCTCTGCACTTACTCTGAGCCCCGGCTATAAGTGCGCCTCTCGGTCTGTGACTGAGGATATGCACCTCGGTATATTCCCCGATCAGTGAATTAGCTGGGTTAAGATGATATAGGCGCTAAACCGGACTGTTCTTCGACCTCCGACCGCCCCGCATTACACTCCACAAGACGCTGCCAAGAAGAAGAGCACAGCGGTGCCTCTGAGCTGAGATTCACATTGTGCGCATCCCCGGGCTCCGGTCTCTTTGTGCGCAGGAAGAAGCGCCCACTGGTGACGCGTGAAAACACCCATCGCAGCCCTAATGCGCCACCAACCTATGGGCACTGGTCATTCCTTTAAGTGGATCCACATTTGATCTTGTTTGAGTTTTCTGAAGTGGAGAGCAGAAATCGAGTAAAAATTGCCAGAAATCTATTCGGAAGCCATCTATCTACACAAAAATCACATCAGGGAAGCATTCAGGACTAATGTTCCCTGACCTAAGTCTAATCATTTAAAATAAATAATAGCCTCATATCTTGTCATCAGTCATTGCTCCACTCTGTCACCTGAAATTTAGTCGATATAAGCGAATTTGGGAAGTTTTGGTGGTAAATGATATGAGATGCGGGGACTTTGCCATAGGCTTTAGTGAATTACCGTCATTGCTTTGCCAATGGCTTTGCTTATAATCAGTGAGAGTAAACGGAAAAGGAAGGATGAGCGTGGTAAAAAAAAGAATTAAAAAAAAGTGATGTATTATGTGCATTAACAGAAATGACCCAAAGAGGTTATTATGAGGTTGATCCATCGAATCAACATTTATGGGATGTTGGGCAGAAATTAGATTGCCTACAGGCAGGATCATCGTTAATGGTTTTGGCATTAAATGTTTTCAGCTAAGGCCTTCCTATAGGTTTTAATAGGATTCATCCTACATTGTTAGGTCTGAAAGGCTAGGCTTAAGCACTTCAAGGTAGAGCACCACGTAGACAGGTGCTATGGTGCCTTTTGGTCTATGAAGAGGATCTCACCTAAATTAGCTTTCATTGTTTTCATGATGCAACCATCAGAAATCATACAGACAGTGTTTTGGTGAACATTATCACAGCTCATTTCAAGGTCTTAATAACGGTAGGAATTAATGTATCAATTTAGGACTTTTGAGGCCATTTATGTGCAGCTACAATTCTTTGATATTATCAGCTCACAGTTTAGCTGTAGGACATGCTGCTTCACAAATGGCAGGCCTTAACATTTTATTTTTTCAGAGAATGCTATTCAGTAATTGGCGGGTGCTGCATAAACACTGTAGGGTAACTCAGACGATGTGAAACTCCATTGGGTAGCCATTATTCTGTTTATCACAGGCTTATTACACACATTTGAGCTGATATATGCATATTCATGGATTCATGCACACTAATAGACACACACACACTCAAAAATACACACCTAAAATCTACCAAGTGACCTAAAAACACAATATACCTGGTAAAAAAAATCACATTCATCAAGTGCATCTAGAAATGTATGCAGAAGTTTTTGCGAAAATATCTGGCAAATCATCTCCATGAACTTCAAGACCCCAAGAATCATGTGTCACATCTCGTTTTAACCTGTTATGATGTGCTGTATGTACCAAATATAGGGATGTATGCCCGATTTTTCAGCATCAATATGGACACAGAAGACTAAACTGTAAGTGTCATCGATACCGAGCACCAATCCAATCCATCATTTTTCAGACTAATTGAGAGTTAGGCCATTAGTTTGGGGTCACTGGACAAAATTGATTGAGATCTAATATTTTTTCCTCCATTACAGAGATCTAACATCCTTTCATATGAGGGAAAAAAGCACATAATTAAATCGCCAGGCTTTGATTTCTGACATGTAACATATAGCTGCAGATTATTGGAGAAATTCTCAAGTGCCACCTTATTATAGCCTCCTTTCAGCCTAATATACAATATCTAACAGTACAGCGTATGAAGAGATCATTTCCAAAACACATCATCATTCAGTATCTCTAAAATATCTAGGATTCAGTCTGTTAGGATTCAGTGTTATTTTGTTAACCATTTTGTCAATCACATCTATTTACCATCCTTCACAATTTGATTTAATTCTAATGCTGTCAGTGATTTTCTAAGCCTGTGTCACTTTTTGTTCAAAAGGTGGATATCTAATTTCCAAAGCTCTTCATATGTTATGTGCCAGTGATTCTCTTTCAAGTTAAGGGAAGCCTTGAAAGAACAAGTCGTCAAGTGAAAATAGGTGCGAAAGATGGAGAGGGAGACTGACATTCAGACTCGTGTTTCACCAACTGCCACTCATCACGCCAAATAAATCTTGCTATCACTGTGAAGATAATTGCTGTTAGTTCTATCTGGTACGATCCATTTGATTAATTCTAGTATTAAAATGATGGAGATGTTAATATTTAAAGTTCCCGGGGGCAGTATGGGTTTTTTTTTTAGGGGGACTGGTGGAGAATATAGCAGGGTTGAAACCTCATTAATTAGGGTCATTTGGCATCCTACTGGTTAGAGAGGAGTGTGGGAGTGGGGGTTTGTGTTTGGAATAAAGACAATTCAAGGTCACATATAGTCCTATTGTAGAAATCCCCCTTTATCCTTCAGTAACAAGGTGGCGTAATGAGCAGGGAGATCGTCCTGCACCAGGAGGGCCCAGGCTGAAGCCCCCTTTTCGGCAAGCATAAGCCCGCTGAAATGTCCTTGAGCAACACATTGACTGCAGGACTGTTGTTCTGTAGCAGAACCTGACCTTTGACCTCTCTGTGGAGAGGAGGCAAGACAACAGACAGTTTCCCTATTGGGGATAATAAAGTATCTCATTTTGCCTTACATTAATACTCCAGACAATTCTTTCTTGAATTTCTTTAAGTGGAAGCAAATTAGTGAAATCTTAAAGTAGAATTCTAATGCCTTTCAATTGCTACCAGACCAGTCCTTGAAACCAACAGCTAGAAAACCCCCCCAGCATAACTGGATCTTCCCAAACGATTCCTCTTGGGGACGGAGCAAAAGTGTCAGCATTAGTTCAGCATGACTGCAGTCAAAAAAGTGGGAGTTCTACAGCGGCGACATCTGCACAAGTGTTATCATCGCAGAGCACCTAGAACTTTTATTCTACAGTATGTAGCAATATTCTGTCTGTAAACATATAAGCACTGAATCTCGCCTTTTGATAATGACAGAGAAGAGTGCGGCATGTCATCTTCCATCTTCGATTATCGCTTATAAAAGTCATTCTCAAGACCCATGACGTCTTACAATTGCTGTACAAAGTTGTTGGTTGCAGCTGTTGTACCAAACGAGGAACATTTGACACCCCTACCGGAGTGCTGACGCTTTGAGGCTCATGCTACTTTGTACTTCAGCAGCACTCATTTTATTATAAAAATGACACCATATATTGAGGTACAGGTAGAGAGAAGAAGACGAGAAACGTGGTCAGAAGAATAGAACCACCTGAAGCTGGACTTGGTACGGGGTGATGGACAGTTTAGAGCAAGAGAGTGGCAGGTTTGTGAGCTCTAGGCATGGCAGCATCCAGTACTCCCTTTACTGGTGTTACTGCCAGTTCGTGGCTCTGTAAAGCAGCGTGCTTGAGGTGTAACAGCACCCACTTGTGAGAATAGCACTTTCTTTTCTTTTTTTTATCATCGCACTTTGGGTTTGCGCTGAAACAAAGAGAGTTGTGGGCAACACTTTTACTGTCCAATTGTCAGGAGTGGAAAGAGTACCAAAATATCCTAGTCGAGTAGAAGTAGTACTGCTACTTTGCTGAAATTTTACCAAAGCAGAAGTAAAGTTACTGGTATAAAATTCTAATGGGCAACTTACAATTTGCCAGTTTTTTGCCGGCACGGTGGCTCAGTGGTTAGTACTGTCACCTCACAGCCAGAAGATGGTGGATTCGAATCTCCGTAGTATGGTATATGATGTAGTATTTAATGTATAGTATGTATATGATGTATGTGATGTGTATAAATACAGTATGTAGTATGTATTTATACGTATGATGTAGTATGGTATATGATGTAGTATATAATGTATAGTATGTATATGATGTATGTGATGTGTATAAATACAGTATGTAGTATGTATGTATACGTATGATGTAGTATGGTATATGATGTAGTATATAATGTATAGTATGTATATGATGTATGTGATGTGTATAAATATGTAGTATGTATTATGTATGATGTAGTATGGTATATGATGGTATGTAAAGCCCTTTGAGACTTGACTGTGATAAAGGGCTATATAAAAAAAAAAGACTAGACTTCTGATGTAACAGAGTAGCTACAAAATTGTTAATGGATGCAATTATAATACTTACAGCAAAACGTACTTAAGAAAAAGGTGAAATGACTGACTTCAAAAAATACTAAAAAAGTTCAGCAAACAGAAACAGCAACAAGAATCAATGTAATTCCTTACTTCCACCCTTGACAATGGTGCACAATTTTTGTAATAGCAATACTTTGCAAATGTTTAATGAAAATCTCCCTAATACATAATGTGCTTACAAGGTTGTAACAAGGCAATGCATGCACAATGTATTCAAACATAATGTACTAAAATAAGTACTTATAGAGTTGAAGCACTCTTGAATAATGAATAATTTTTGTCACCCAGTTGGCAAATGCCCACATTTATTTCAGAACTTAAGTTAAGAAACAAAATGGCCATAGTGCATATTAATAGTGGATTAATGATTATGTACTTAACAATACTTTTTCATAGGTTAATACACAGCATAATACACTGGAATAAGGTAATTGGAAAGTATAACTGAGGAAAAATAGTAAAATACATAAAATGGCTTGAATGTTTTAAGTAGTTTGCTTGAGTAGAGACCTACTTGAAACATCATTACTTATGATTTTCCAGATTGTCCTTGATGTATTACACAGGTTTAAGTGATTTTTGTGTGATTGTTGATTCAATTCACTGCGAGGTAGCCAAGGATCCTTTCAAACATTTGCATGCAAAGAACTTTTTCCACTTTTCTTAGAAGACAAAGGATTCGAAAACTGGGTTCAAGGGTTTTCAAAGCTCAGTCAGACTCAAAGACCCAGGGAGAAACTAATTCTGACTAAGACAGAGTTCAGTCAATAAAGAGCTGCGGAGGCACACAGCGGGTCAATATGGGAGTTTATTCAACAAAATGTGCCCAACACTTGCAGCAGGATTCAACAGATGAAGCTGGGCATTTAGGACTCGATCTGAAGGTCCTGAATGACAGGAGTGAACTTACATACATTGAAATACCAGTCACAGAGTGAGACAAGTCCACTCTACTGATGCTGGACCATGGACAAATCTGAGGTTGTTCACAATATGCGTTTTGTGCGTTCTTCTGTCCTCCATGACATGTTCGAGGCAATACGATTACAAAACAAAAGAACGGCAAGGACCACTAAAGATCCCAGAAGTTTGCTGAGGATGCACTGGATAGTGACTTCGCCCAAAGTTTCAGCGCAAGAACGACGCATCACGCCTTACAGCAGCAGAACAGCTGGGAAAATGAACGGCGTCAAGCACGCCACCCATCTCTTACTGTAAAGACGCATTCTCCGTTCTTGCATTCTTGAGAAGCTGGTTCTTTCCAAGACAACTTGGGAGGAGCGTTCTCCACAAGGACACGAGTATCGACTTGGTGTTCTTGGATTTGATGATCACCTTTGATGTTCTTTGGGTGAGATATGGCGTGACTATCCGTTTGCTGACCATGCAGGTTTCACTTGTGTTTGTGAAGCATGTAGGGTGGCTGTCTATAATTCAAGGCCGACTTGAGTGTGTGACTGTGAGAAAACATGAAACTATTTAGGAGATACACTTATTCTAAAAGGACTAGTCCGCTAGACTCTCTGGTATTTTTTTTAAATTTTTTATTAAATAGGCATATACTGTATACTTCAGATGATGAATGTATTTTAATTTTCTTTTTAGTATTTCATATTGACTGCTCTTCAATCTTGTTCATACTTGCCATTTATAACAACAATCCAAGCTGGCTATTTTTTAAGTGTTGGTCTCTGTCATTATATAGAATGTTAAGCATGTTATTATATATGTTAAAGAGATACATTTACATTTTGTATATTCTTTGCCAGGCTCATGTCTTACTCTGATGAAAGATTTAGCATTTACCCCTCCAGCTTCACAGTTATAGGTGTGACACTTCAGTCGCCTATATCTATGCGCTATCGCAGTGTGCAACGCTTCAGAAAAATACATCTAACAAATCATCTCTGTTCTGTTCTTGATTGAGCAGTATCAAATTAATAACAGGGGGCATTCACCGTAACGTGAATGTTTGTGAATCTTCACAGCTTAGTATGCTTTCACACAACTCCCACAATCCTCTTCCTGTATTCAAATTCACCAGACATCTCACAATGGGAGAAATCACTTCTTGGCTCTTCATCTATTAGTTTGCATGGACTGCTGCCATATAGTGATGGATGGTGATCTTTTTATGGTCATAAGAACACATTGGCATTTTATAACAAAGCACATTGTTGTATAAGCAGTGCTCTATGTACTTTGTGTATGTAATATGTTTTAAACTATGTTTGCTAACGTGAACTAGCAACTGAAGTTTCCTAACGCTACTGTATTCTCCACAGAAGAGATAAAGGCAGCTGATCAACTAGGAAGCCAAAGAGCTGAGATCACATTCAGATAAACTGATCATTAATCAGGTCTATATGATGTATAGACCCATGAATGCACCATGGGACTGCAAAAAATCTGTACTTGTTTAGTTAATGGAATTTACAATAAGTAAACTTTTCCAACACACTGGCCCTCATTTATCAATCTAACGTAGAAACCAGCGCAGATCCGAGCGCAGAAATCATCTTACGACAGGGTTCGCGTGTGATTCATGAAACGTTCGTATCTCGCCAATCACAGCGTAAGAATGATCGGGCGTTGATAAATGTGGCGGCTGAAAACAATCGTCATTTAAATATCACGCCCCTAGATATTCTCGGTTTAGAGGCCTCGCCCCTAGAGTTTACGACATGGAGATGCGTAATACGTCCAAGAAGAGAAACTTCTCCGACCTCGAAATAGAAACTCTAACGTCGCAAGTCCAATTGAACCAATTAGTTCTATTTGGCAGCCTGAAAAGTGGCATCAAAGGAAGTCGGAAAAATGCAGTATGGAAAGAAATCACTGCTGCGGTCAACAGCGTTGCCGTCGACAATCAAACTCCAGCTGAGGTTTGAATATTTCATTTATACATCCGTGATATGTATAGCCTATATATATAATAGTAATATAATAGCTTATATCGCAATTCTTTACATTTAGGTGAAGAAAAAATGGTCAGACCTCAAACTCGCCACCAAAAAGCGTGTTACGGCCCTTAGGCGCAGCACCACGCTGACTGGAAGAGGCTAGCTGGACCCGAGCCTTGCATTGACGCAGACTGAGGAGCGTGTGGCCGCACCACCTGTGTCCAAGCTGGATAATGATAAAAATGTAATAGCCTAGGCTACTAGTATTTTTTGTAGCCTATATTTAAATGATCACGGTTGAACAACAATTCATTTATTCAACAATTCATCTATTTATTTCTTCATTTTAATGATGTTTCAGATAAATCAGAGCCAGGCACCAGTGGTGTTGTTCAGCCTTCGGCTACACAAACCGGCCCGGAGTCAGCCCCACAGAGCCAGGCAACCGCGAGCTGTGAGAGAGAGCGCGTGTCCTCCGCCCCCCGTGCTGCCCCACCACGACCCTGGATTCTGACAGCAGAGGTCCTGGAAAAACAAACCGAAATGTGTCGGTCAATGGCGGAGATAAATCGCTCACTTCTAGCCATCAACGACACTTAGCCGGAGGACTATTATTGCCTGCACATGTGGAAGAGGAAAGTTCTTGCCCGTTTGAGAAGTAAGTGGAACGTCCGCCGGTAATAATAGTCCACCGGAAACACCGGCAATAATAGTCGGCCCGTTTCATTGTCAACATCCGTTGTTGCTCACTTCCGTTGTGGTTTTTGCATTTGTGTTGTGATTTTTACATTTGTGTTTTCCGTTAATGCGCTTGTGTTTTTCGAATTTGCAAAGCGTTTTGGATATGCAGTTCGTTCGACACGTCTCGGCCACCGTACATCTGCCCTTAAGCAACCCGATGCAGCGCTCCACCCTGGCCCGTGTGCGTATGTGCGCACTGTTGAATCTGCGCTCCTGCTCTGTTGCAGGGTTTGCCAGTGGGGTTACCAGGTATTCCGTGAGCTGATAACCTTTGTCACCTAGTACATGAATCACACCAAAATGTTAGTCATTGGAATACTTTTAGAATATTAATTTAACGCAGTAGTTACTCACCGAGGAGATGACTCCGGCCCTGCAGTGCGCCCTCCTGTAGCCGTGTCCCTACGCTGCTATTTTGCAAAATGGAGTCGTCGTCCGTCCCCCCGGGCCACCGCGTTTAGGAGAGATAGCCTGGCATCACAAATGACCTGAACGTTTATGGAGTGATAGTTTTTACGATTGATGAATGCGTAATCATTCATGGATGGTGGCTTCAGACGCACATGGGTACAATCAAACCCAGCAATCTCATAAAATTCTCTCTTAATCACGGTTTGCTGAGCATCATTGTACGGAAATTTGATGTATTGACGAGAAAGGGACTTGATAACCGCCAACACTGCTGGCATCGTTCCGCTAATGGTTGGCTGTGACATACCGGATCTATCCCCGATCTCCCGCTGAAAGGTCCCGGTGGCCAAAAACCCCAACGTGGAGAGCACCTGCACTGGCACAGGTATGGCATTCGAGCGTCGGGTTTCTCTCCTTGACCGAGGCTCCAAATTGTGGCATAATTCCAGAAGGAGATGCCTTGGGAGACGAAAGCGACTTAATAGCCACTCATCACTCTCCATAAAAAGATCCCTGCGGTCCCGAAAAACCCTCTCGCGTCTTACGGGCACGTAGAGGTCTTCCAACAGAGCCAGATCTGCCATTGCCGAGATTTGATGACTGTCAAAGCTCTTGTTTAAATAGGTGACTGAATAAGCATCTAACCTATCACATTGCAAATCGGTTAGCCTACCCATTGCTTTTAATTGCTTAATTTTAATTGCTTGTAATTATGTCACCAGTAGCCTAGCCTAACAAGTAGGCTATCTCAAAATGAAAGAGAAATGAATCTTACACCAGAAAACTGTTAACCCCGTTAACTTCAAACAATTTGAAAATACCTATTTATGTTAGGGATAGGCTATATGACACATAGTCGATGTAGGTCTTTACAAAATAGAATATTTCGCCATAGGCTACATATTTTTAAGTGATGAATATGTGGCTGCATATGCTTAGATGCCAGTCAGAATATATGGTCTAATAACAGTTCTCCGACTCAGCCAGATTTACTATGCTGCACCAGAAGTCCACGCTGACTCGAAAACTTGCGTACACGAGTTGAGACTTGATGTGAGATTTGATCGTAGCCTCCGCTCACGTCCAAATTGATAAATGCCGAGCTTTGCGTGGAAATGACCGTACGCCCAATTTTCTGTCGTACGTTCGTTTCGTAAATGAGGGCCCCTGTGATAAATCAAAATGCCGAGGCATCAACTATAGGTGCTACATAAAGCTTATGTTCACTATAAGTAGCGTGCAATATAAAGCAGCAAAAATGGTCAGAATTCATATTTAAAATGCTGAAATAATCCTCACCCCAAACTGGGCAAATATTTGCTGCAAGTATTGATGGAAGACAACTGTTTCATCACACACTGCAATGCAGTTCAGTGGGCAAGGGGCCTGTGGTTCTGCGGTGCAGCACAGAATACAGCACCTGATTGGCTCAGTAATGGTCTGAGTGTCCACATCCGTGTTTTCCACATATTCATTGACCAGTTTTGGTGGAACACTATGCGCTGGACCTCTAAGGATTGTATCTGCAATCCTGAAAAGTTTATTACAGTTGAAACGTAATAGCTCTCACAGAATCAAAGCATATTCATTTGGTCTCCTTGTATAGCTGCATATTTTATCCAGTTGATCATATAGTCACCTTCGTTGCACTGAGATTGTGACCCACTTTGTTTTCATCTCCCTAAGTGAATAAACGGAAAGCTTTATTTTGGGCTGAGCAATCTGCTACCCACGGATGCACCACACAACTATTTTCGAAGATTTACTTTATCATAAGATGTTGGGGGAGAAAGCATCAAACAGAATTCGGTTCCTCATCTGGTGGGCTACCTGCTGGGATTTATCACTTCAAAAGCAAGCGGGTATGGAAGATTCCATATGGTTTCTCTGCTGCTGCCGGAGACAGCTCCAGACACGGCGTTATGACCATGTTCACATTTGGTCCTTGATACAGAAATGCACTTTGTGTCACAAGGTCCAAATTTTAGGGGACATTAAATGGTCTTGTAGCTAAATTTGGTCGGGGCATATGACCTACCAACCGTTTAAAATAGAAATGGATATCTGGGACACGACAGTCCCCAGCCCCGATCTTGTGATTATTGCCAGTGGATCTTTCATGACCACATCAGGACCTCATATGTATATATAGTGAGAAAGAGAAAACATAATAAGATCTATAAAGAAGGGAATGAAGGACAAACTTACCAAAACTGAGAGAAATTCAAACTTTGACATCTTAAGGTTAAACTGTAGAATACCACTATACTGTACAAACTAATAGTTCAGTCGTCACTATTGGGCACTATTTGACAGAACAAGCTGGAACTTAGTCATGCGACTCTAACTCAGTGCCATGTGTATGTTTAAATACTATGGGTTTTGTAGGGCTAAAGTCATTTACAGATACAGTATACGATTAACTAATTTTGTGAATTAACACTTTCCATTAAGGGAACCTGAATTACTATTTATTTTGAAATTTGCCACGATGGGCTCATAGGCTTTTCTGCTGTGTAGAGTGGATTCATGGCCTATTTGATGCCCCCAGGTAGTTAATATATTAATTCATTTAATGAATTAATATCAGTAATTAATTCATGGCCATTATTACATATTTTTGCCGACTGCTTACTAATGACAAAGTATTACTTGTATCGGTTATATATATATATACAGTATGTCAGTCATATATTAATGTTGTAGCAACATCAATTGCTGATAGTTCATGCCTTAAATCATGCACAATAATTCATGCATTAATTCATACTTTAATTAATGATAATAATAATCCTCTTAGCAGAAAGTGTTACCAACAGCAGTGGTCACTGTTTATTGAAGTGAGCATCCTCAACCACTAATGTAGGTAGAGTAATATTCAAGTCTGATACAAGAATGCTGCAGCTTTCACTGACCTAAGCATGAACTTGACGAACACTTTATGAACACTGAATTTATGAAGCACTGCAGAGTCATGCTGCTCAGACACTGCAGCCCCCTACGATGGAGAGAGAGAAGTAGAAAGAAAGGGCTAGGAGGTTAGAGGGAGGTTAGAGAGGGATAAAGACTGGTGATAGAGATAAAATGTGAACAAATTAGACTGCCTAGAAAACATTAGCCATTAGACACCTCGAGCAGCCGTCGACAAACTAATTCACTGCAGGCAGCCGCTGGAATTAGAGGGAGGAAATTGTACAGAGAGACAGCAAAGAAAAAAAACCATCACAATAAAGTTTGGAAATGAGCTTTTTGGTCGGAGAGGTGGAGATGATGACTCACTAGATGGTTCCTATAGCCTTTATGGGGAGTTAGATAAAATTGTGAGGAATAAATAAATACAGTGCTTTATTAAGCTGCATACTGGACTTTCATACTGACAGATCTCAGTGTGTTCGGATCTGTGTATCCTCTCGGAGCAGCTCTTTTCATCCCCTCAGGTTCCCCACTCTTGTATATTTTAAAATGCCAATAGACATTTGCGGATGAGTTAGTCGTTTTCAGTCTCTTGCAGGTGAGGGAAACCAGACACGGCCGTACTGCTGATGCCTTTCTGCCATAGTGAGATGAGCCCTTCCTTGAGTTGACAGTTCCCAAAACTAAGGACATGGCAATTGATTTCAGAAGGTTGCAACCCGTTCCCAAACCCACTGTAATAAAAGCCAAGGAAACTGAATTGGTGGACTATAAATATCTGGGAGCTGTTGTGGGTGGCAAACTTTGCTTTGAGACAAATACAGATGCTTTCTGTGAGAACCAAGGTACAGCAGCATTTGTTTTTCCTACAGAAGCCCAACTCTTTTATCATGTGCGGTAAAATGATGAACTTGTTTTATCTGAATTTGATAAATATTGTATCCTGGTTTGGCTGCTTTAGCCTAGGCAATAAAAAACAGACTGGGGAGCTTGGTGAAAATCGACAATATGATTACTGGTGTGAACCAGGCACAAGTAACTGGAGTCTTCGAGAGGCATGTAGTGAGGAAGGCTAATGCTATTGTGTCCTGCCTTGATGCCCTCTGGGTGCCACTTTAGGAGGCACCCAAAGAACCAAGGATTCAATTAGACCGCTTAATTTACACGTGCAGTGATGTGATGTGTAAAGTGACGTTTTTATTAGTGACTCCCTGTCTAGTCTGATCAACTGACGCTTGTCTGTATGGTTGTTGTGGCCAATCCTTATGTATTTTATCTTATGTGCTTTTTATTATTTTTTATTTTGTTTTTATTGTGCATGTGTACTGTAAACCGTGTGTGCACACCAGATTTCCCTAATGGGACAATTAAGTTTGAGATGAGATGAATTGAATTGAATTGAAGCAATACAGAAACACATATGTTAATTAAATTGTTTTGTATTAAAGGTGATGATGGAACATGTTGGGGCAAAAATATCTTCATTTCAGAGGTTTGATAAAAAATAATGCAAGTTTTCATCATGATTACTGTGACTAAATTGAATGTATTTCCATGAATGTTAAGTTGACATCGCTGTCCCTTGACTCAGTTTGGTAACCTACAAGTCACAAGAGCAGAAACATTTCAGCAAGAAGCATAAACAGTGTAGGAAGCTGAGAGCCTCTCACAAAGATTACAGGTGGCCTTCTCTTCAGATGTTCACACGCTGATGTTTGGAGACGCGAGCGCTTCCAAGGGAAAGACAGAGCCGATGGCAGCATCTGTCTGAATTTGCGGGGAAGTAAGGATCATGAGGACGCTAAGAGGTATGATTCACTCCGGTGCCGAGCACAATAAACAGCTGTGCTCTCACATCCAGCTAAGTGCAGA
This sequence comes from Centroberyx gerrardi, assembly GCF_048128805.1. Lineage (NCBI taxonomy): Eukaryota > Metazoa > Chordata > Actinopteri > Beryciformes > Berycidae > Centroberyx > Centroberyx gerrardi. The sequence goes on from NC_136001.1 coordinate 29,878,256, forward strand.
GTGAGAGTGTGATCCTCGGTAGCTGCGACTGTGCACAGCTGTTTTTCTTTACCTGTACAAGTGTGAAAGTTGAGCCGGGCTATGAAGATGTTCCTGTTGTTCCATCACATGGCCCTGCCAAGCTAGGGCCTTTGTTCCTTGGCAGCGTGCCACCCAACAAACCACTGCCAGAGGAACTGTGTCGAGCCCCAGTCAGCTTGGTTTGTAGACGAGGAAAGCAGAGAATAATCCATTCTTTTTGATAGGTTTCTGGCATGGATTTGAGCGGTTGTCACAGCAACTTAAGAACAGATTTGCTGTCAAAACTGAAATATTATGTATATCACCACCCATCTATTAAGGGCACACACTCACCCTCGGGCCCCACTGCTTTGTGTGAAGCTGAGAATAGCTGTTCATCCATGATCTCTGCTCATGTCTGTACTGTATGTGTTGCTCTAGCAGTAAAAAGTTGGAGAAACAAGAATTCAAAGAATAACTCAACATGAGTCTCCTGTACATAGAGTGAATCAGGAGGCGGTCCTCTGTTATTGTCTTTGCAGTGACAATTAAATCCTCTTGTTACTAATCAGTCACTGAAAAGTTTCCAGAGAGAGAGAGAGAGAGAGAGAGAGAGAGAGAGAGAGAGGGAGAGAGACACTCATCACCTCAAGTCTCAAACATTTTCCTGTAGCAAAGCTGACTGATCTGGGCCAAATTCAGCAGACAATACTGCACACCTGGACACAAAGCATATGTCTGCGCAGACCAAAACACAAGATCTATCCTTTGTAAGCTTTTTGCGAGCTGTTTTTAAGCTATGCGGTGAGAACCTATGTAGAAATGTGGAAACCTGGCTTGGATGGTGGAGGAGATGGTGGTGGGTGGCGGGGTTAGGGCACCGGGGTGAACAAGTGGACACTTCCCATCACAGATGTTGTGTTGAATTAGGCCCACAAAAACCTCCAGGAGGCGCAAGTGTAAGTTCCACCCCCACACACCCCCTCCCACGTAACATTAGTACAGGTAATAACAATCCCAACAACATTAATCTAAATAACAGTAGGCTAATGGAATAGCTGACCCTGCTGGAAACAGCACATTTGTCTGTTCAGAAGAAACCACATGGAACCAACTAGAGGACAAAAGGCAGAGCATAACTGCAAAATGATTTGGGCTCAGCATTAATTACTGAAATAAGTGTTCAATGATGTTATCCATCAAAAGATAATGAAGGGAGTCTGGCAGCCGGCAGTGTAATGCGGCAGAAAAACTTTTCTGTGTTCTACAGTACATCACGTGTTATAGCAAAGCGTCAATACAGCATACTCATGTGGTGCACACATACAGTATACATTCTACCAAAGATCAATAAGTCTGCCTGGTGTCCGTGGATTTTACACTACGGTAACAATATGGTTGAATGAGCACCTGTCTTCCATGACTTCTCACTCAGAGCTTTCGGAGGCCCTCTGGTATTAATTAAAACCAGAAAGAGCTTCTCAACACAACCTTGGCCGGCCTCAGACTTCCTCAATTAGCTGGCATACAAGATGTTTTCTTGGATTCTAGCTAATAAAATTTAGGAGAAATGAGGTCAGTCGATGACAGGTAACAATGTCAAGAATGTTCCCGAACTTTGGTTCTCTGGTGAGACATTAAAGGGATAGTTCAGTATTTTGAATCCTGGGCCCAAATAACATGTTTTCCGTCATGATCCCTATTAGTAGAAACCATAACTTCGCTAGCCGCCTGCTCCGCCCGCCCGGTAACACCGGGAAGCCCCCTCCTACTCTACTGCAATAGAAACCTAGGGGCATACGCAACAGTCTTTGAAAACTATGATAAACGTTGTTTTGCAAAACACGACGCTCACAGTATAATCATACCGGTGTCAGTATGTTATCTTGAAAAAAAATGTAAAAAAAACGAGCTTTCTGTCAGCAGTTATTTTTGGAGACAGTGGCATTCTTCTGGCTCTCGTGGACGCTTACACCAGCTTAGAAGGTAGTGCGTCTTTGAGAAAATATTGTTCCTATCCAAACAGAACACAACTATTGACAGAAAGCTCGGTTTTTTACAATTTTTGAATTTGAATGAACAAGTGAAAACTAGCTTAGTGCTATCCAGAGCGTCTTCACCAATATCACCAATCACCAATAACAGTGCACTGCTACAACTTAACAAATAAGGTTACTGTATACGCTTAGCAAGGCCTACTACAGTAAAGTTACATCCTCAACAAAAGATTAAGCCACTTACAACAAAGAAGCACAAGACACAGTATACAAACTGACAAGACTTACTTACCTTATCAGGAAACTACTAGCTAAACGCTTCCACACACAGCTTGAGCTGTAGAGCAATGTGTCAGACTGAAGGCAGCCTCACACCACTGAGAGCCAAGGTGCAGCCAAAAAACAACGTTAATAGATCTAGTGAAGAGGCACTACTCGTGCTCACAATTTATCTAGGCCATGCTATTAAAATAATTTCATTGACGTTTCAGAAAAGCAAGAGTGGCGCCTCTTGACTAGATCAATTGTAAAGAAATGTGAAGGGGAAAAAGCAGTCTATTGGAAAATTAGCCGTATGGACTGAGGAGCAGTAGCTTATGGGCCTCGGCTGCCAGCAATACCTACTACCATATGTACTGCTGACATGGCAGTTCAACAACAGCAATAATAATGATAATGATAATAATACACTTTATTTCAATAGCACTTGTCTTTCACAACGTACAAAGTGCTTCACAATTAAAAGAATAACACACTCAAAATACACAAATAGGACATACATAGACATACATAAGACATACATAGGAACATAGGAAAAGTTATAAGAAGCATTTGAAAGGACAATCAAAATAATAATAATAATGATCAGAATAATCATAACAATCATAATAGAGTGAGTTTTCAGTTGGCTCTTGAGAGAAGATACAGAGTGAGATAAACTTATTCCAGACTGTTCCAAAGTTTAGGTGACCAGACTGCAAAGGCTGGATCCCCTTTAGTCTTTAATCTGGCTTTTCTGCACAGAAGGAGATAACAGCTCTGAAATGTATGCTGGAGCCAGGCCATGGATTGCTTTGAAAGCTATCAATAAAAATTTTAAATCAATCCTAAAATTGACTGGAAGCCAGGTGGCTAGGATGGGACTAATATGATCTCTTCTTTATTGGTCTAGTTAAAAAAGCCTGGCCGCAGCATTTTGAACAAGTTGCAGACGAGATAAAACTTTTCAATTGGAATACAGGTACAAATAACAGTTGTCAATGCACCATGAGATGAAGGCATCATGGCTTTCTCCAGGTCAGTAGTAGAAAGAAATCATCTAATTTTAGAGATATTTCTTAACTGAGAGAAGCAAGACTGAACAACTGTTTGGATTTGCTTCTCAAAATCAACAAGCACAGATCCTGTACAGACCCACGGCGCGTGTTCAATTCTATGCACTGAAGCACTGCAACACGGTTAAATTACCTAATTCCACTAACGTTAATTAAATACCACAAGATGACGTCACCTACCGTTAAAGTTTGTATGGCGCCGAAGACGAGTTACTGTCTGCAAATCCCCGTCACTGACTGTGGAATGTTCAGTTTCACTTTTGTTTTCACAGCGAGAGACTCTGTGGATTGAGTTCAGTCTGCTGGTCTGCTGTCTGTACATCTCCAAATTACAGACATGTCGTGATGCGCATTAGAGATCGATTTAGACCATTTATATACACTGACCAACTTTTGAGTTTGTGCCTCTGTATGGGAAACACTGCATCTCCAGTCAAAAACGCCCTCTAGAGGCCATCTGACAAAGCGCATCATCTCACTAAGTGTTACCTGACTGACTGACTGACTGACTGACTGACCTGAATTTAATGTTAAATGTTAATTTTAGTTGCTAGGTTTCCAAGATTTTCTTGAATTGTAGAAGCTGCATTTGAAGGGCCAAAAATAACAACTACAGACTTGTCATTATTAAGTTGCAGAAAAAAGCTTTTTCCTACCAACATGACGACAATTCTGTAAATAAATGCAATCCAATTCAAAAAATGGATGATGAGAAGTTGATCACAGTGATCGGGTTTTCCCGCATTGGATTATTATTACTTAATATAAGAATCAAACATTTAAAAACGACGCTTGGAGATCAGTGGCCTCCATTATTGGGGCTAATAATAAGTTCTTGTGTACTATTTTTAGGAGGGAAATAATTTATTTGGAGCTGAAATATTACATTTTACTACGTGATTACTGTAGTCTATTGAATTCAGATTACGATACAGTGTGTAAGCTAACAACAAGTTGCACAAGATAGCAAAACAAAAAGCACCTATACATTACAAAATTAGCATAAGAATGGATAGTTGTCAATAGTAATCAAAACACTAAAGTTGGGAACTCCAGCACCGCCCAACAATGTATCAAAAGTTGTTAACCCATCAACCAGGTTGATGGCAGTGTGAACGTAGTTTGAGGTATTTTATAATTACATTTTGCAGCAATGAATTGTTTACACACAACTTTCTCTAGAACTTGAGCCAAAAATGGGAGATTGGACATAGGTCTAAAATTCAAGAATTTCTAAGTCACCAGTGTTGCTGTGTTATCTGATCACCCATTGCTGCTGCCTACAGCAACACTGAGACACTGAGCCATAAACGGATCATAGTGTCTTAGATTTATCCTCTCAATACAAGAAGATTCAGTGAGTCTGGTGAGGTGAGAATACAAGTACCTTGAGTTGTAAATCCTGTCTCTAAAAACTTTTGCCAGTTTCCTGCACAGAACTCTATTGCCGCATTGGCCACTGGTAAAGCCTCCACACTTATCCAAAGACTTAAAAGTTAATTCCAGCAAATTTTCAAGTCAAAGCTGTTCTGAAGAGGTGAATTTCCCCTTCTTAGACTGTCCTTGTCAACAAGAATTTATTTGACATTGTATCAGCAATATGCAGTATAGTCATAGAGCTCCTTTTGGATATGGAAACTTAATTTACCTGAATTTACAATGTTTACTAAGGTGTTTGTCAAGTCATATGCATAACCATGCAGGGTTTCTCTGAAGGCAAGAGCTGATTTAAACCTCAGAGGGATCATCCGGTGATTTACGGTGCGCTCCACGCTGGGCTGTGCTCATCAATGGAGGCATTCCGTCAAACTGTAATAGCTGTTGTTGATGTTGATGAGGTATCATTCTGCACATAAAACACCCCACATGCTGATTATTTCAATGCTAATTATGTTTGGCTCATTTCTGATGTCTTTGTCTCAGCGGGTCAGCTCCTCTCACAGTGCCACCGTCGAGGAGAACCTGAGCCCTTTCCATCCAGCTTCTGCTCACAGCAAGCTCTGACCCATACTTCAGGAAGGGCAAAAAGCCACCTTCCTGCTATGCTGTGCTATGAATCTACCTTCAAAGGTGATTTTAATCATATCTACATGTGTCAAAAGGGCAAAATATCTGCCACCACAGAAAGGATGCGATCTGACCTTGCTGTTACTCATATGTCCTTGCTATTGTTGTACTTTTCAATGCGTATTATGCCACTTATGCCGGTTCTTGGATGCGTCAGTACTGATGTGGTAGTTCACTGACATTTGGCCCTCAGAAATGAATTAACAATTATGTAAGCTTTCCCAGTTGTTAGGGACAAAAGGCTACTGCATGTCAGTACGCACCAATTCAGACATGCCTCAAGGATAAGCGGTTGCATGATAGACGGTTCACATTGACCCCATTGGCCTGCAGTATTGTTGAATCTTACTGGATAATGAACAACATTCAGGGATCCAACTATTGCTTCAGACATGACTGTTCTAGCTTCAGACTGTTTTTTTGGAGAAAGGCCTCCAGCCTTGTATTAAGCACATGATGTCCATCAATAGCTACATACATTTCAATAACCGTTTCATGTTGAATCCCCAGCAGAAGACATTTTTTGACTCTGGTAGAATATACACTGAATGTACAAAATAGTAGGGTGAATCCAGGTAAAAGCCATCATCCCTTATTGATTTCCCTTATTAAATCTGTACCAATCACAAAGTGTAGATAAAGACAAGCAGGCGAGTTAGAGAAGGAGTTAGAGAAGCTTTGAGATAAGTGAGATGTGGATTATGCAAAAGAGGCTGCAACTCAATATCAGGAAGACGTCCCTGATATTTTGCACATTCAGTGTATGTGAGAATACAAAATCACAAGTCAACAAAGATGTTAGAAGCTCACATTTATTTCATTAAAATAAAGTGTTCTGCTTCCGAAATGCCACTTGTTTCCATATGCAAGGCTGTGTGCAGTGGCGTGCTGCAGCTTCAGGTCAGGGACTACAGGACAGTGCTCTTTTTTGTTTGTTTCAGCCCCCTCAGTAGCCACAGCGCACCGGTTAAGCTGAGGCGGATTCCTCTCCCTGTGAATGAGTAGATAGGGAGGTGAGTCTCATATCTCCACCCTGACAGGCTCAACACACCCCCGCCTCCCGGGACTCCACACCAATCATCCCTGATAGCACACGACTCGCTGCTCCCCTCATTCACTCAGGCGTCCCCCCTCGTCGGGACCCGGCGCTCGCCTTTTTATTTAAATGCGATAAATATTTAATTTGCGAACGTGTTGCGGAAGATCACACGAGCACGCACAAAGGACCCTCAGCTGAATATGCAACGCACTGATAAATATTTCAGCACTCCATTTCCACAACCCCCGGTTGACTCACCAGGAACCTAGAGCTGATCCTGGCGAGAATTAAACATGTTTTGCTTGCAATATTTATTCTTTAAAAACAGCGAGTGCCTTGCTGAATCGTTGATTTCAAGAGGTTACTGTGACTGTGCTTGATCTGGTGTCCATTTAAAGATGCTCAGTCCGCTGACATAATATATTCTCCCTGCGCTCCCTCTCATGTAGGTTAGTAGCACAAGACTAATAATCTTCCCACTAACATAACATCTCCTCTGCCCTACTCAACACCTATAAACAGTATCACACACACCATAAATTGTGTTACACACACACACACACACACACGCACACACACACACACATACACAGTAGCCCATAACCTGAAATGTATTCATCTTTCCTACAGAGCAATATAAAAGACTGAGGTTAGTTTTAAAAAATAATAATGTGAGCCTTTAATGTTAAGTCAAAAAGACAATTCCTTATTTAATATTAGAGTTTTATATATATTTACACAATTCAGTTTAAGGGAAGGCAATGAAACTACTGAAACCTTATCAACAACATAAAACATTGATTTTACAATGTTGCTGTGTTTCAAGTGACATTCAGCATTTTGACCATGAACTCCTCTCCATTTAAAGATTCATTTCAACAAATAAAGCTGTAAAATACCAGCAATAACTATTTAAGGTCAGTCACAAATCGAAATTCATCAAAAAAAAAAAAAAAAAGCCCAGCAATATTCATTTTGTACAAACAATGAATAGATCTGGTGTGGTGGAAAGTCCTATACCGAGCTGGTGTGGTGCTCTTCCTTGTATGAGGGAATTCATCAATAAAGCAATTGTTTAAGCTCCCAGTAGGTTCCAGCGCGGGCTGTAAAATTTATGAGCAGCAGTACAAACAGACAGTGGATGGATCGAAAAGGGTCCCGGAGGCAGCCGGAAGAGAGTCCTTAGCAATAACAACACAATCAATCACATCCAGCACACGTCACATCCAACCGCAGGTTCCCCAGCACTGCATTCAAAATACATTCCCACGTTCGCATGTTCGCAGGTCTATCATCATATCTTACAGTGTTAGAGGGAGGTTTCATCACATGGGCGAGGGCATACACAGTCCTCCAATCTTCATATGCTAATATCTAGCTCTCTATCTATCTGTTTGGGTTTATATATACAAGAACAAGTTGTCAGTGTTACAAACTTAGGTTCAGATTGAGGTTAGACTGATATATATCGGGTCAATATTGCCCTTTTATTTAATATTTGATATCGGCCAGTCAATGTCATGCATATGTTCCCTGAACACAGCTACATAAAACAGTCTGTAAAACTTGCAATGAAATTTGATTTTCTTTGTATAAATTATTCATTCATTTAATTGTTCAATAATGTTTTTTTTGTAAATTAATTCTGCATTTAACCGCAGTAATGTATCCTAGAGCTTCCCTGCCATTGAATAGTGATGGTCTCCTTGCCTTAAGCAGCTGATAACCCTAAAGGAATTTGGTAACGCTTTATTTTACAGCCTGCTAATTACGGTGCAACTAGTTTGTAATTATGGGGCACTAGTAAAATAACATTGCTGTAGTTACAGGGTAACAAAACAAGAAGTCCGGCAATTAAGAGGTAACAATTTACGGTAGTTATGGAGTAAGTATTAAGACCCTAAATTGTTTTATAAAAGGATTATGAAGGTTTTTATTGTACATTTTATATATTTGATATTTCATCTCAACATACTGTATATTACATTCAATAAAGCTCTTGTATGTTCAATGAAGTCCGCATTTGACTGAGTGTCTTGGGAATTCCTTTTTCAGTCGCTGGTGTAGTTTGGATTTGGCCCTAACTTCATCAAGTGGGTCAAAATAGTATAATACTCCAACCCTAAGGCAGCAGTGTGTGTACATGGTGTTACTTCAGACTCTTTTATTCTAGAACGTGGCACAAGACAAGGCTGCAGCCTCTCACCTTTACTATTTAATCTATGCATTGAATCATTGGCACAATTGATAAGGGAAGATAAATACATAAAAGGCATTAAAATTGGAGGAGAGGAACACAAAATCCCGATGTACGCATAATGTGGATCAAACAGAAGACATGGTGATAGGAGGCATTATTTCGTAACACACTAAGGATACCCTAACCCTCAAATGGCCTATTAGTGGTATTAAATACTTGGGTATTTTTATCCCTCCCCAGTTAGATAAATTGTTTGAGGCCTATTATAAGAAACTTTTAGATAGAATCAAGGTAGATTTGGACAGATGGAATATCCTACCCCTCTCTTTGATGGGTAGGGTGGAGACAGTGAGGATGAATATTTTACCGAGACTTCTTTACCCTTTCCAAATGCTACCTATACATATTCCCAACCATATTTTTGATTCACTAAATAAAATGACTTCACGTTTTATTTGGCAAGGGAAACGCCCAAGAATACGTTACAAAACATTGCTGCTCCCTAAAAGATGTGGTGGATTAGCTGTTCCCAATTTTAAACTCTATTACTGGGCAGCACAACTCAAACCACTAGTTGTATGGATGACAGACGATTTAAGTACTCGGTGGCTCAATATAGAAAAATCTTTTTGTACCTCGGTACCTTTAGCAGCTCTCCCTTTCTCCAATCCGAACTTAAGAGATCCTGATTTTAACAAATGGACTCTACTCACAATCAAAGTGTGGATAGAAATACAAGAAAAACTTAAAATGTCCACATCAATATCCAGTTTGTCCTCAATCGCTTATTTACATAACTTTCCCCCATCTACACTAGATGTTGGCTTTAAGAAATGGGTCAAATATGGCCTGATGTTTGTCCACCAACTCCTTCATGATGGACAAATGTTGTCATTTCAGGAGACTGTGGATAAATATGCCATTCCCAAAACAGATTTGTATAGATGCCTGCAGCTTAGACACTTTCTCCAAAAGCATAGTGACTGGAAAACTATCCAAACTCCCAACACCTTAGAAAAGTACTTGATTCAATATCAGGCAAAAAAAAAATCGGCAGCTACTGGAATTTCCTCTCTATACTTCAATCTTACATCACTAGATGAATATAATTCGTTTTATTTAAAAACTAAGTGGGAGATGGAAATCCAAGAGGTAATTTCGGAGAGGGAGCGGAGGGTTGTTTGTGCCGAGGCACATAAAGTAACCAACTCAAATTCCTGGCGAGAATTTAAATGGAAAACTATAACCAGATACTTCACACCGTCACTCACTGCCAAATGAGGCACCACTGATAATAATGCCTGTTAGAGAATTTGTGGAGAGAACAGCAATCACCACCACATACTCTGGTCATGCCCGACACTTAAAAACTTTTGGGACAGAGTATTCAGAGACGTTAACTCAGCCTTTGACGTTATAATCCCACAAGATTTTAAAACGGCCATTCTTGGAGTGATACCAGAGGGTCTTAGCAGCAGAAAAGAGATATACATGTTACAAATACTGCTTGTAACAGCAGCGAAAGTTATCACACGGAAATGGCTTCAATCTGATCCCCCAACACATGAGCAACGGATATCCAAACTGAAAGAAGTACAAGAAATGGAACCCCCCCCATGTCTGTAATTTTAATCTGTTTTTCTGTTTATCTTTTTGTTTTGTTTTTACACCATAATTAGCGGGCTGTAAAATAAAGCATTACCAAAAATTTCATCAGTCTGTGTTTCAGTGGAGAGTTTTAGTGTCCCATGATGGCCTAAATGCTGATTCAGAGGCTTTTCCACCCTGATGAGAATACAATTCTGTGAGAAACACTGAATCCTTGGCATGAAAATGGTCAAATTAAAAGATACTGAATATTGGCACAAAATATCAGCTATTGTCAGCTCCAGTCCAAATATATTGGTATCAGTATCGGCTTTCAAAACCCCATATCAGTCGCGCCCCGGTTCCGACGTAATCTACTTATCCCGAGAGAATCTCATCATACAGCGATACCAGTGAGCCTCTTATGGACATACTGTATTCAAACATGCATCACACTTTGTTTAATCAAGTTCCCTTACGCTCACGGTCCCTCGGTGCACTCGGTTAACTTGTAGGGTCTCCCTGTTCACAGTTTTTATGCTTGGAGAGACACATGGAGGGCAGATTTGCCTCTGGCGCGCTCACAGCACCCGCCAAGAATCTGCTCATTATTCTCACCATACAACAAATACTGTGGCCCGGATTAGATCGGCAGGGCCTGGACAACAATCTTAGCCCACAGAGCTGGGGCCAGATAGCCTTCTGATCTATGCACATGAATTTACAGCGAGAGTGGAAATAGAGAAGCGGCTCTGCAATTTCCGCAGGATTGCAGGGAAATAAGCATCGGGCAACATCCGCCGGTTTTGCTACACATGGCGCCAGGCTGTCTTGCTGTTCCCAGAGCCAGAGCGGATAGATGGAGGAAACAGGGGGAATAGACAATAGAGGGAATAGATGAATAGTTGTTTGCAACCGGTAAATCAATATCAGCAAAGTTACAAACTTGTAAATCACGCCGCATACCTGCGTGCCATTTCCTTCCATGAGGATCTCTCTTCAGCATGACATTACAAATTGCCGCGCCGAACGCTTACACCTCATTTCTTTGTCAGCCTTCATCTTTCACAAAGCACACAGATCACAGCCAATATGCCCGCTGACTCATATTAATGATTTGACAGCATTCTTGAGATATGCATTTCATTATCTGCCACGCTATATGCAAGACGCGTGCTCCCGGCTTGACTCGATTTCTCAAAAATGAAACACCTGCGATTCTTCTTCCTGGAGGCAAATATCCATTATTGACACGCTGGTGATGGTTACACACTGTTTTGACGCGTTCGTGACGGTTACACACTGTTTTATGTTATCGAGGAAGATGTATTTTAGCATTTGTATAGGACTTTGAGGGTGCCTCTTGGCATGATTCACAAGCACGATGCAAAACTCGTTTTTGTAGTGGGATTTGAAAACAGCACACCCACACACAACTCCAAATAAACATTTCAGAGCCACCGCACTTACGGTCGAATGCTGATGTCTCACAATACAGCCATGTTGGTGTTACCGTGGTCTTCATCACTCTACTGAAACTGTTGATGGCATTTCTCTGATATAAATCACAGCCCACTGAAACTGGTATGTTGAATTACAATAGTAGAAATTAGGAGACTAGAGTTAGGGGTACAAACAGGTTAAACAATAAGCTGCCATGCTCACTCAAAACAGGAGAAATCAGTAGTAAAATCACCTTCATATTAGCTGAAATGTGAAATATATAAGAATAACTAAATGAGAAAGTCTGGTTACTGTATATACACCCAACATCTCCACTGTTGAATTAAAGTAGAATTTAGTAATGCCAACTTGGTTGACTGAATAACTATAATGGATGAACTGTGCAGTGAAGGGAAAACATTTTTATTACAATTTTGTACAATTGGTGGAATTTCTTCAAAATGCAGGGCAAGTATGCTTGTTTCATTTTTTTTTTTTTTTTTTTTTTTTAAATTTCAAGGTATTTCAGTCATCCAAACATTTAATTTTTTCAGATTTGAATGACCTCCATTCCTGATTGAGGCTAGTGAAGTGTCTCCTGCTTGTGTATTTCACGCCAACACATTTCACAGCTCATACCACAAACCGTAATTGTAAGTGTTGACCATGCTGTAGGGTATGGGAGATGAGAGATGAGCTGTAGTGTATGGGAGATGGAGAAGTCAGTTGAACTCCTCTGGTGGAAACAGCACACATTCTGAATTGGCTGGATGTGCGGTGCACCTGTCCATCAACCTTGCAGGCTCAGGACTCAAGGCTTCCAGACTCACATCGAGAGGAAGCTGCACACAGGCCCTCGCCAACATGACTGACACCTTTGAGACAAGCGTACACCACTGCACGTCTCATCATTGCTTTTAGACAGACCAACACCTGAGGCTGCAGACAGTGGCCTTGACAGATTTCTATAGAAACTGGTGGCTTTGTAATTTATCTGACTCCAGTTTGAGATGAAATATGAGGCTGTATTTTTCATTTGGACATAGCTCACCCCAAAATTAGTAAATAATAAGCTTTAGTGATACAGAGATGGACAGAAAGCCATTAGTAGGGCTGTTGCATTGCAAGGAAACTATGGGGATTTAACTGTAAATTTGAATTAAGTAAATCAACTAAAATATAATAAATTGATTTTGGAATAACTATTCTAAAACCATTTTTTTTATGCCGGTGGGGTTTACATTTCCCGACCGATGCTTCTCACCATCACAAATATTTGTTCTGCAAGTAGTCAGCAAAATCTATTGTTTTAAATTAAATTTTAAATTAGGAAAACAAAAGCAATCTGCAGAAAAGCTTTTTTGTTCCTCTGTGCTTTTAAAAGCATTAAGGGCTGCAACCACAAGCTCCCATGAAAAATTGATTGCCCATGGGGAATAACAACACTTTAAACTGCAAAAAAGCTGAAAAGTGGCCAGTGTTTTCAGCGGGTTTATAAATAGACAATTCACTACACTAGAAGAACAATGGAAAATTACATGTGAATACAAAACCTTACCTTGTTCTGCTTGATCACACAACTGAACCACTCAGGCAATGACAACTAGATTGTGCCAGCACATACCAAACACACTATATTGGAGTGTGCTTATGTATACTTGTTTCTTACAGAGAGAGAGAAAAAAACACTCTCCTTGGTACAGTTCAATCAATTCTTTACTCAGGGTAATGATTTAGTCAAAATAAATAATGAGAAAGGGGAATTGAAGCCCTCTATTGCAATTAGTCATTTCATTTCCAGATATAATTTGGCTTAGTTGGAATGCCATGTCTGTGATTTCACAGTGTCTGTCTCCAAAGGTCAGATGCGTCTCTCCCCCCTCTAACAATCTCTGTCCTCTTACCACAGACCACACGCACATTCCCAAAATCTCTCTCTAAATGGCCTGTTTTTTGTTTTTTCGTTCTCTGAGATTTTCACTAGATCAAGTAACACATAATCCGGCCTGTGAAATGCTTTCATCTGAGCCTGAATCGGCAGCAGTGTTACATTTGCATCCTTGGAGCAGCCCACATAGGGCAACACTGTCTGCTTGAGTCAAACATGCAAACAGAAATTCCCATATGGCGTGAAAGGGACATGACAGAGCCAGGGAGCTGACAGGCAGTATAATAATGATAAATGCCAGGGGGACACTGAATGTAAGATGGCAAATGTGCATGATGCAAAAGAAAAAGGATTTCAAGTACTAGTAAAAGCAGACTTCAGGATTCTAATAGAAGAACACATTTTAGGCTTTACATCCATTACAAGCTTTTATAGCAACAATAAAATGTGACAGATAAATGCCTCAGAAGGGATTGCAGCCTCTCTAACGCAGAAACAGCCTTCAGGAGAGAGAGAAATTGCCAACTTTCAAAACTTGTGTTATCCTTGTGGAAGTTCACTATTTCAAAGTATGTGTGGCTCCTATCTTAGGCTAACCAATTGTGAAGCGCAGTCCTTGTCAGAAACAAGTTTCAGCGAGACCCTTAGCATTTGAACGGTCTTGTGCTATTGTAGCGCCATCAGAGCAGCGCTGGGGATTACATGGGCTTGGAGTCTCAAATGGCTGCTCTGAGAAACAATTATCTGATTGCGACTTCAGGCTGAGGGATAAAAGGCAGTTCGACCTCCGCAGGGAGCTGCTGTAGAGCGATGCCGGGAGCAAAGTCCCAGCCACAGAGATGCACTAGATCACCATGTGTAAACAAGTCAGATTGTTGCAGAATAGAACTGGCAAACATCAAGAGAATGACCAGTCATCTGCAAACAACTGGTTAAGCACAACTGGAATAAAGAGACTGCGGTTGAAAAAAAAACAAGACATCCCACTCCTCATTCCACTCATTATTTACTGTAGAGTGTGTGATCCGAGTACAGCACAAGTTCAACACCAACCCAAATGAGCACAACATTTTCCAATATAGGACATTATGTCACGGTAAAAATTAATGTTACAACAGCTTTGGAAGCTGCTTTGAACTGATGTCAGAAAGGTATTTAGGTCATGATTTCTCAAATCGATGCAGGTAGCAGACAGTGAGTATTCAATGGACGGTGATGTGCACAATTCATATTAAAACAACTTTGGAAACTGATTTAAACTGATATCAGATAGATATTTAGGTCTTAATTTCACAGAACGAAGCAGGTAGCAGCTATGGATGTCAATGGATGTCGCCTCTACTTTCATTTTGGTGCTAAATTTATACTTGTTGTTAGTGCAAGCGATTGTCTCAACATCTATTCAACGTTAAAATGTTTGCCGGGTAGTTTGGCTAAAGGTCCCCATGTGATTAGCAATTTGGCAGAGAATTTATGCAAATGTTCAAAATTGAGCTCTCAATGTGCCAATGGAGTGTACAAAAACCAAGGCTGGTACAGGACTTAGATATAGAGTCAAAGGATATGAACACAGAGCCAGATTTGTTGACTCTACGTTGTTGTCCTTTCATTCATGTAGCGCTGTTGCCCCCAAGTACAGCTCACATGTATTTCATTAAGTGCTGACACCACTCATGTTGTGTGACCAGGCTTGAGGGCTGATAAGATCCTACATTTTCTCATTGGCTTGTTTGTTTCACTTGATATCAGAGATCATAAAGTCTCCGGTCTCAGTTACATCAGCAACTGGCTGAACACGTATAATAACAAAACCAAACAAAAAGTAACAAAACCACACCGAGAAGCACCATGAACTGAACGCTGAACTGGACTCAAAACATGCCAAAATGCTAAAATCGAACACAAGGGAGACCGAGGGAGGAAGGCAAAGATTATGTGTGGTAGTTCATTGTGTTTGCGAGGCCCACTGTAAATGTGCCATCCCTGACAGCAGTGTGTAGGAGGTGCTATGATCTTGTCTTGAGTCATCTCATCTTCTGGACACAATTTACCATTTGCTGGCGTCTAATGCTGCTATTCTACGATCATTCTAATAATAAAAAAAAAAGATTCAAATTTGTCGGGGAATAAACAAGTGATTACTGGAAATCAATTGCAACAGTCCAAGGCCTCCAAAAGTGTATTGCTTGAAAACAGTGTTTGATACCAGGCACAAGAGAGTACAAATAGCAATTACTAGGCTCACTGATTTGTGACAGACTTTAACAAGATTTAGGACAGAGAAGGACAGATCCAGCACTATTCAGGTCTTCAAGCCATGGGAGATGCCATGGAACATAAACACAAAGTGAATCAGATCCCCCCCTCAATACACAGTAAAAGCAGTATTTCTGAGGAGCTGTTAATTTTCAGAAGAACCGAGTGAATTTTGCATAATGGATAAATCCTGGATGGACTTCCTAATGCTGATGATCTCAGCGATGTTGACATGCATTATGAGGAAGCACGTGAATATTGTACAGGCATGCTTTGTACCAATAAAGCCAAACACTATAACCGTATCCTATATTAATTAATGACTATCCCCTAATTAATTAACATCTACATTTGAATTTAGTGGACGCCCCCCCATTTTATAGTCATATTAATCACGGCTGTCAGTGTACCAATCACTCTCCCGGCAGTGTTAATTGTTTAACAGTAATGAAGCTACAGTGGTCTTATGAGAATAACAGTATGAGTTGTGATTGATTAACAGTTAAAGGACCATTGATTTACTGGTCTCTGGGTGCTGAATAAGCACCATCAACACAACCAGACAGCACCATCATGTCTGGGCTCCGGCTCTGAGCACCTCAGCACAACTGCTCTGGACTGCTACAGCTGTATTTAGTCTGGAAGTGGAGACGACGACAAAAAGTTGGGGTAAATGCAAACACATAATGGACAGGTGCGAAGAAACATATTACTGCAACGACATCCTCTTGCAGCAGGTCCAATTACTGTTTGCCTCTAAATCACAGATACTATGTTCATTTTACAGTGGGAGGCTCATATGCTGGTGAAGTATTCAAAACCTGCATCAAAATCTGTGATCGATCTTAGTATCAATTGTAGTGAGGATTAAACAGGATTTTGGGAGCTATTCCAACAAATCAACATGAAGATGAACCACTTAAAGGGGAATTAAGCAATTATGACTTTTATCGACCTTAAATTTTGAAAGCCAGAAATCTCAGCGCCTGGCAAAGTAATCAAGTGTTGATCAATAACCCTATCAGCGCCCCCGCAGTTATATTATGGTCCTTTTGTGCCATGGGGCAGTACATTTGTTACTGCACCTTCAAGGTAAAAATGCACTGGAAGCATTAGACGCGCGCTTATTCAAACAGTCCAATTGTTTCCAATGGCCCACCTGGACAAGTTTGCTTCGAATTGTGTTTGCTGTTGGAGCATCAACAGAGGATCAAAACAGCTTCGTGAGAATTGTGGAACGGCAGTGACCCTTGACCTATTTCGTGGCAGAAGGACATCATGCATGTTTTTTAATTATGGCATTCCCGTCTAGAAGTAGGCCACAGTAAGCCAAGACATGGATGAGGAAAAACTAATTAATAAAATCAAAAATGGCCGGAGGCGCCGCAGTGTGGCTCAGTGGTTAGCGCTGTCGCCTCCCAGCACGAAGGCCCACGGTCCTGTTCCCAGCCCCGGTCCTTTCTGTCTGGAGTTTGCATGTTCTCTCCGTGTTCCCACAGTCCGAAAACATGCAAGTTAGGTGCGTTAGAGGCTCTAAATTGCCCGCAGGTGTGAGTGTGTGTGACCGTCCGTCCATCAGTGTTAGCCATGCGACCTGTCCACGGTGTTTCCCTGCCCTCCCCCCAAGGCATGCTGGGATAGGCTCCAGCCCCGTGAGCCTGAAAAGGGTAAAAAAAGTGAATGAATGAAAAAAATGCCCGGTAATATACTGTATGTTTATGCAAAAAGTGAGTAAATTTAGCTAGTAGCAAACAACATATGATGTACTTCCACAGGGTATAGATCGGTTCTCACCATTGCCAGCATAAAGCGAACTTTCTGTCGCCTCTAACTCTGTGATCACTTATTTTGTGTTTCAACATACTGTATAACACAATACAGGTTAGTTTTGGTTAGTAACTGGCTAACCGAGGCAATTTCTGTGCTGTTAGCACTTCGTGACCCTCACTCAAATCACTTTTTTATAGTTGTGCAGTCGTCTGACAACAGAAACGGAAAGATATGTCAATGCCGACGTATTATGTTGAAACACAAAAGGAGTCGGAGGCGGCAGAAAGTTGGTTTTTCAATGTTGCTGGCAAGGGCGTAGAATTGGGTAGGGACGGTAGGGACGTGTCCCTACCAATATCAAGCGACTCTGAAATGTCCCTAGCAATTATTTTGATTGACAATAAACGCTGTTTTGTCCGTCAGAGTCTAGTCAATGTTAACAGATTGCGTTCTCTACTACGAGTCCCGCTGCATTGGTGTAGTGCATTGGAGTCCTGCGTCGGCATAGCAATGGACGCTGTAACGAAACTTTAGTATAATAACAGCTGTTTTAGAATGTCACTGCGTCACCTGGACCATTTTTGCAGCCCGGATAAAAATTGGCGTGACACCGCCTCCCTAACCCCCCAAAAAAATCGCTGATTGGCTTTGCCATTTCTTGCTAACGTATGAAATGCTGTGGGCTGTGTACAAGAAGAGCCAAAGCTCCGCCTACCGGCGAGCATGCAAGTGAAGACTCCATCCTATTTTATATTAGTAACAGTTGTGTTTAGCCATTAAAGTTAGTTTATTTAAGTACCGCGTCGCGTGCGTCTGTGACGAGTTACGACCGTAAGTAGCCTACATGTCACAAGTGAGATTGAACAATGCTGATGTGTGCCACACTGGACAACACTGATGTAAAACAAATATGCCAACAGTTCATTTCTGTTAATGACAGGCGTAGGCATGTGTTTGGCTCCTTCAAATAGGAGCAAGGCAGTGGACACTCAGCTGTTTGTATGTAAGGTTTGGATATAGTTTACAATATCTTATTATTATTATTATTTATTTATTTTTTAAATGTAAATACATGTTTACAGATCATTGGTTTGAATAGGCAACAGTACAGTACCTGCCTTAAAACAAAATGTGCTCTTCAAAGTCCCATTCAGCTGGCAAATTTGAGTAAAGGATTCATTAATGTGCTACACCCCTGTGTCTGTGTGTCTGTTAATGAGTGTGTTGGCTACCATAACTATCTATAAATTAAGGCTCTAGATGACATGAAATGGCGGTCAGAAGTCTATCATAAATGCAAAATGCCTCAGCTTCCAGTGGGGGTTACATCCCCTCCGGACCTCCCCCATGTGTGTCCCTACCAATGTCAAAATCAAACCTACTCCCTTGGTTGCTGGCAATGGTGAGAACCGAGCTATACCCTACAACAACAAAGCAGAAATACGTCAGCCATGTTTGTGGAAAGGGTCTATTGTTCAAATGTATGGACAAAACACAAACACTATAGCTATACAGTCTACTATTGTCTCCACCTATATGGATCAACCTGTTGCGAAGGTCATGGAGCAGAACATATGATACAGTAACGTTAGCCATCGCGGTGGGGAAAGGTTGCAGTGCTGCTGACGCTTCAAATCTGGCAGTTGCAACGCGCCATAAAATCGTCAAATTCGGAGCATTGAATGACACTAATGTCAATAATCACATCCGATGCATTTCTATTTTATGAAACATTATGGTCGATGTTAGAGTTAATATGGGAATGTGGTTGCGAGTTTGTATTCGTTGACCCTATGTCTCTCAGGGTTACCACTTGGGTTCTTCCGATTTAGAAATGCGTTTGCTGCTGCATGTAGCTTTGGTGTTTCTGGTAATGTCTGCCATCATTGAGTATCTCAATAATGGTAGCTGAGTCAAGGAGAAGGCCTCTCCATTTCAGCCCTGTGGCATACTGTCGGTTGAACACGCCACAATATCAATCAATATCATATTTCACTTTGAGACATAAAGTGTTTTGCTGTATACTTCCATGCGTTGCGTCTGTTGAGTTCTTTGTATAATACATCAACATTTCCTGGCAGCAGCAACTGAGAGGAAAACAAACAGAAACAAATTCTTTACCTGTTACCTGTTACAGTATGTGACAGAATCCAATGCATCAAATGGGTTTTTGTCAGGAGAGAGCTGGGAGGGGCCGGGGAATAATGCTAAGACATGGAGGGAATCTATATTTCTAACGTCTAAACCTGCTTGATGAAGATGATTCACTCTGCAACCAGCAGATACTGAATGTTATCTATTAAATATTATTAACTAATCAACTATCCAACTCATTTTTGCCGCTAGTTACACCTCAAGTAGACAGCTGTTGAGTGTGCATGACTGTGAAATCTTTCTGACAAGCTGATAATTCTAGATGTCAGCTTGGTAAACTGCAATTGATGCTCACCTCAAATTATTATGAATATGATAACTGTATATTAACTATTATTATTAATTAGTTACTCATAATTTGGCAAAAAAATAACATAGCATTCTAGTGGTTTCATGCCTTTAACACTTTACTTTTGATTCGTTTTTTTTTTTTTTAACTTCTCCTTGCTTCTGTTCATGCTGTCAAGCAGAATGTTTCAAAGCTCTGTGGTGTCGGCTGTTTAAATGGCTTCATTTTTCACAATGTGGGGAATGGGTGGTCATTAATTGGGGTGAAACAGAGCAAACTGTGCACCTCTGCACACCACTCGTCTGCAATCTGTCTGCTGTGATGGCCTGCTGCTTGCATTCACATCATATCCCAAACAGCAAGCTGACATTGGATCTAGATTTAGCCCCTAGTCACAGGTGCAGTTCCACATGACTCTCACCAGCAACAACACCTGATTAATATCCATGTAGCCTACTATATAGCTGTATTGAGAGTAGTTTTTACTTGTTTTTTGTTGCTGTTTTTGGTTTTATTTCTTTTTTATGCTAAAATCATCATTTTGACAACACTGGCCAGGATGTTTGGTCAATACAAAGTAGAAATATTTGCCCCAAGATATGCCTTGACAGCTTAAGTCTAGATGGACCATCCAGTCTGTTCAAAGTGTAACATTTTTATTGTATAAAACCGCACCAAAAGCTTCACAGCACTGTCAAGATGCCCATAGACCCTATATACATATTTTTTGGCTATCTGACTGGGACTGTGTACAGTACTGACCCATTTAATGTTCATACTAACCCATAGTAAACCATTTAATGGGTTAGTATGGACAAAAAGATCATCCTCTGCTCCCTGGTATCAGTCTGAAATGACGTCAGATATGTGTCAGATAGTAAAGTGTGGATAGATTGAGCATATTACATTTTATTTTACACTACAGGGTTTTAAGAAAACAACACTCATTCTATATACGTATTGTCTAATTAAGTTTTGTGATTTTCCCTGAATTTGAAGAGCCATCATTGGTTTCCCTAATAATAACAGTTATGGTTATTTGGTGATCTGTACAAAACAGTAACTCCCTTCATGGTTGATTATGCCTTAAATTACTAATAACAGAAGAAGAGAAGCTATTCAGTGGGGAAAAAACAGTCAAATATAGGTTTATAGATGTATTTTACATAGCTGTGAATGTTCCCTACTTCAGCTGGATTACAATTTTTTTGAGGTGCCTTACTTTGGAACATTTTCTACAGAATATAAGCCTAGTTAAACTTCGTCTATAGCTTCTAGAGGAGCTAAGTTGAATTTGACTTTACCCCTGTTGCTGGTTAAGTGGCTTCAAGCGCTGTGGCACTTTGCTATCTGGGCTGTTGCAGCATATTAGGGACGGCCTGTGCTCTTGTTTACCATCAAAAGGAAGGTCCAGTTTTCTGCCTCAAACAGCACAGACTGTACCGTACTTCAGTCAGCCCAGGTTTGCTCACATACAGTATAAACCAATACCCTTGAAGCACCAGCAAAGACACACACGCACACACCCACACAAAAAACATGGAGAGACACATAATGCCTATAACCCCCCCCCCCCTCCACCCACCCACCCACCCACCCACACCCACACACATACACACACACAAGCGCACAAATATTTTTGTGTGTGGAGATGCTTCATTGGAAAAATACTTTGCAAGAACTTGGAGGTCACCTCTCGAGTATAAAGGTTTCTCCAGGGTTTCAAGACATTTTCTTTCAGACTCAAGGCGACGTTCGTTTTATAATATATATATTTTAAGCCACTGTGCCAGGATCTTAGTGAACTACAGTATAGGTGCTTTTTTACTGTTTACCACCATAAACAGATGAGCGCCAACCCAGGATGCAGAGCCCACCTGAACAATGAAGACTTCGCCCCCCTTTGGTTTTTAAATAAATGTGAAGTATCATACATTATGCAGCGGTTACTGGATTTCTACAGCTGTTCAACATCACCCTGGACAGTGAGACTGCCACCAAATTAATATGAAATCTGCCTTCCATTATGAATGAGGGCCAGGTGCGCCTCATTAAAACTGGGCCCTCTATCAGGAGCACCACCTACAGTACACATTCACACACACGCACACACACGCATGCACACACACACACACACACACACAGCATGTCGGGTTTGATGTGGAGTGTGTGCTGCCCTTGACTAGCTGGTGACAGGAACTGAAAGGCAGGGAGCAGACTCGCTAGAATTCATAACATTGCGAGTGTCACTTTTCTCAAACTGTGAGAATTAATTTAAGGACATTAATTATTGCTGTTCCTTAACTGCACACTTTAAGAGGACAATTTTAGCACGGTTTGAATGAAGTATGAAATGTGACAAAAAAAATCCTGCTTTATGTGCGGACACTTTACAGCAATGTAATTACAGCACAAAAAGAAAGTTAACGAAGGGCTGCTGATCTATACCCACGCTCTGGCTCCTGTACCCGCAGTCTCCTATTTCTGCTGCTTCGTTTTATAGCAGCCATAAGTCTGTCGCATGGAGTGCACCAAGACATATTGTACATTGTCTGTCTTTCCATCTGGAAGACCAAGTTTTGATTTCACTGGTGGGACCTGCGGCGACAGAAGCCAGATGATTCAGGACGACTCAAAGCCCCGCCGGTTGATTCCTCCGGAGCGGCTGACTGAGCCGTGGGAACGCGGCTCCAGATCTGCACTCCTCCATCTGCCGTCCTGGAGGAGCCACTTCACAGGGGCTGGCCGAGGCCCAGTGCAGCCCCCGCGCCCTGCCCGAGCCCCGCTCCTCCCACCCCGGGGCCTCATCCGAAGGTGTCAGGCTGACCCTTCCGCGGCGCGGTGCCAGCCGCGCTGCTGGGATCGCAGCTGAAAATAGCCCACCAATTCATCACCGTAGCTTGCCAGCAGGGTTTGTGCTGCATAGGCACTTCGCTTAATTTTGGGATCTGTCTCGGAATGACCCGGGGAGACCGTTCGCTACTTCAGTGGTACCGTTATTCGATGTATCTCTGCTGTGGCCGTAGACCTCCAGCAGGATGCTTAACTGCCTCGGCACCTGAAGACACCGGTGGTCTCGACTAACGGGAAGATACCGGCAGTACGGCCAGTCGTAACATCATAGATAGGATTCCTCTCATTCCATTGGCGTCATCTCTACACCACTAGACAGACACTCTAACCTCACATCACCCAATCATCCGATGACATAAACACTGAAGTAGCCAGGTACTGCTACACTTGAGCAGGATCAAATCGTTCACTATGACCCACTAGGACGTCGCCTGACCCCAGTCTTTGGCCTGCAGCCGGTGTTCGTCCCGCCTCTCCTCCTCCCGCTCCACTCAGCCAGAGAAGCCGACTGGCCGGCCTTCTCCTGCACCATCAGCAACTTACCGGCTCTTGGCTTCCCCCGATAACAGCTCTGCCCAGACCTTGTCTGCCGCCAACCTGCTGGAGGAGATCAAGCGGCTCCCATGTTAGGTACCAGACAGAAAACACAGGAGATGACAAAGAGAAAGAAAACAGTAGCTGTTGAAAAGACAAAAAACAGAGGAGTCCTGGTGGCTTAGTTGGCTAAGGCACATACTGTAATTGTGCCATCCTGGGTTTGAATCCAGTGCAGGACTTTTGTTGCCCATCTCTCTCTCTTCTCTTCTCTCTCTCTCTCTCGTCTTCCCTGTTGCTCTCCAGTGTCGACTATCGAATGTAAAAGTAAAATCTATAAAATGAAACAATGTTCATTTAGCCAGGACATGTATGACCAATATTTATAACCTAAATTTATAACCTAAATTTATAGGCAATTTCCATGCCTTTTCAGGTCAGTCAGTCAGTCAGTCAGTCAGCAAAGGGACACTTACAATAGTAGTGTGTAGCTGTGTGCAATGAGTCAAAAATGCTTTCAGGCACGTTTTTATCTTTCAGTAGCTGTATTTAAAAAGATTATTCATATCCCATATCACTAAGGCTAAGGAGGCAGGTGATGATTAAACCTACATCTAGCAAGCTACGAATGTATGACTATAATCCTGCAATTTCGTTATTACAGATGAAGAATTTATAAAGCCTATCCATATAGTTGTAGCTCTCAAACCCTTGACAAAACTGACTCGGCCATCACACCATTCATTTTCCTTCATACCTAAACATGCATAATGCAGTGCTTCACTCTTATAACCCAAGAATCATTTCCTGACATAGTCTACATCATCTCAAAAAACAAAAAAGGATCACACAGGACCATATACTGTTATATGCACCGGAGCCGCGGGTCTTTGCAGGTCTTTACATGCAACTTTTCACCTTGAGGCAGGAGGTGTATTTTTACCCCCTAAGTTGAGTGACAAGTGTCACTCATCTTGAGCTGTCTACCTTCAAACAGCATCTATCCTGAGGCTGAGGGAGCCGGCATCCCTAAAGCCTCCACAGGTGTTGAAGAAGCAGATGGTGAACGCAGCCAATCTGCAATATAAAAAAAACAATGCTGATGTTCACTGTGTTTTCGAACGAGTCTTGTCTAGTTTAGCTTCACTCTTCTTTTGGTTGTTATTGCTTTCCGCCTTTGCTGTTGTTGCTGTTGTCATAGCCTCACCTCGATAGCCACAACCAGCTCACTGCAGGCCACGCCCACAGCAAATGGTTTACACCGCAAAACGCCCTGAATGTCATTGAAAAGCCAATTTCAAGCCAACAGGGAGATTTAGGTATGAACACACACAGTCACAGACAGACACTGACTGATAATGTATAATATATCCTATTCATTTATTGTTATTTTAATGTCCAATACCTTGCAGTAGCTTTTATGCGCTCATTTCAGATTAGCTCCTGGATCAAGATTTTGACTGAAGAACAAACTCCATGACCTTTTAAATTGTATGATTATATCAGTTATACTAATTGTAACATAGATGTGGTGTACTGTAAATTAAATGTGGCCTCTGAATTAAAGATTATTGTACTATCAGAATAAGCAATGTGAGTGATGACAGACTCAAAATTTTAGAAATCTTCTAATTATAAAAAAGTGAAAGTGAAAGTGAAAATACATTGGAATGACAACAGAAGAGGACTCTTATCACCACTGGACCCTTTTATAGGTCATAACTCTGTGGGACATTTCCTCCTTGAGTATCAAACCAAAATGTCATCATTCCTAACCTGTACTGTATACATCATTTTCACCTTTGGGCAATGCACTTGAATGACTTAATGACTTAAATGCCAGAAGAGGAACACAGTTTGACACAGCCACCACAGGATTTGACTGAGAAGTCAGCAACCTTTTTGGACTCCCTTGGATTCTGTCTCAAAAAGTAAGTCTAAGGAATTAATGATCAGTCATTTTGCAGTACTTAAAGAAATAGAAAACTACAGAAATCAGATTCAAAAGAAAAAATGGTCCACAAGATAGCAATTAAAAGCAATGAAAACTCACTTTATTTCCGCATCATGCAATGTGGGTTGAGGAAAACATTCCCAGCCTTGACAAGCAATAAGGCATGCACTCCTGATTGCATTTTAAATGAAATGCTTAAATATTATACTGACATATGTCGGTTGATTATGGTACAACTATTCAACTTAATTAGGAGTAATTTTCCTGACATGAGGAATAAAGAAATAACTATCCCCATAAAAGCTGAGATACATTTCCCCCTCCAAGCTACAGGCGTCTGTGTAAACAGCAACCCAAGCACACTTTACAGTCATATCCTAAATTCACTAGTTGTAAACTTCTTATCTGAACATGAGGTATTAACCTCAAGCCAAATTGGATTTGTGCCCAAATTTCCAAACCATCATGCAGTGGGCTTAATGAATTTATGTGTTTGTGTAATGTCAGACTTGTACCACTAGGGGCCTGCCTGCCTGGCTGCCACTACTTGTGGGCGTCTTGCTTCTTTCCTGCTGTTATTGCATGCATTGTCTCTGCTATTGTTGGTGCCTTGGGCAAGATCAAACATGCCCTCCAAGAATTTAAGAGAGTATCTGAATCCATATAAAGACAATGTGAATCAAACATGACAACACCATTGCCTCTGTGTACCACCGTTGCATATCATTGTGTTTATTCTATTCAAATCTAGTGCGGTCTATAATTAACATAACAAATAAATGTTAATGTGAAGACCTAGCCCTATAACTTACCCTAATAACCTTGTCTACCAATGTGAAATACTAAACTAAAATTAAAAAAATAATAATAACAAAATGAATATTTTTTTTCAGTAACTTTGCAGGTGGAGAGCACTGCTGGCATCTCCGAACACTCCAATTCACATGATGTTCCTCAACCTCAATACAAAGCAACGTCTGAAGAAATATTACATCCACCAAGTGATACAAATGTAGAATTTCACCACAGAGCTATTTCATGTCAGCTACACAAATCATCTCCTAACCTTTAACAAACTTGCAGCCCGGTATTGGATGAAGTTAGTTTTGTGGAGGATCGGGTCATTTTTATTCGTTTAGGTGAAGAGTGAGGCTGCAGAACCTATGAAACAGCTGCAAGCCAATGCGGAAAACTTTTAAGCTTATGTGGCTAAAGTTTGAGAGAAGTCAGGAGCGCCGAGCAAACAAGCAACCAAAGGTAGATGAGACTTGCAAATCTCAAAATCAGCATTACATAATACATCAATAAAAATGTTTATGACATACCTCTAATCTCACTTTCAGAGATGCTGCTTGTGTACCATCACCATGTGAAGCAATGATTATTGTAACCAATAATAAAACAGATAGTTGCTTTCTTCAGTTTTGATTGGCACATTCAGAACTATTGTAAAATACCTAACGTTTAACTCTTAATTTAGCTGTTAATTTAAATATTAATGTGCAAACAGAGAATCACTATTCATGTTCACATGCCACTAACTGAGGGTGTCTTGCTAGTGTTTTCCTATAGTCCTGCAGTTAAATAATATTGTACCATTCTCCTGGCATGTGACAAGCTGTGGGTGTTCTGCTGCTGCTAAAAGATTTTTTACTGTCTTGCTGGCATGAAACTAAACTAAACACTAACTTGATGTTTAGTTAAGTTGCAGGACCGATGGCATAAAAAAAAAAATATATATTTCTGCTTGAAGTGGGATGTATCAGCAGTGGAATGTATCATTTGCAGGCATGCGGTCAAACCCCTTCCAAAAACTTATAGCCTCATCTTGTATTGATATTGACACTCCTAATTATCTTTCATTCCATTTTTCTATAATCTAATTATAATCTTTGGCAGCTCAGGTATCATCTGCTGTGCATAGATCACATTTAACTGGGCTCATCAATGAGGAATATCGGCACTGTGCAATTCATGTATCTAATCCTCTCCCGTGCAATAAGAGAATGTGTTCTATTCACAAAATGACCTCAGGAGTGTCTTTAAGATTTAAATTTATTGTCAGGAGACCTGTTTTGTTTATCCAAGCGAGCGGCCTGCTGTGGACTTCCCATGGTCTCACAGTAGAAAAAGCATTTACTCAGGAAGCTGGTATTTTTGCTTCTCAACACTGACAGATGCACATTCAACCCTATCCAAGGACAAATAAAACATCTTTTATTTCCATAGCTTGCGCATGAGCCCTTATGCAGTCCATACATGACATACAATTACTGTACCAAGCACAGCTCGCAGGCAGGTGTGTGTGTGGCACCTGTGTTGCCGGCGATGAGCTGCCCACTCGTTTCCCCGCACAATCGGAAAACATCGAGAAAGGAGATAACGGAATAACAACACCAAAAGCCAGTCTGAAGTGGAAGATGGCCGGGTGCGCAGCTCTACGAACGATGCATCCCATGCTGTAAGGGAAAGGTCATCTAGCCTTTATTAGGATGGAGGGTGCTCAGGGAAAACGCACTGAAAAGACTGAGCTGGATGGCGAGAAAGCATCAATAGGAGACGCTTGAGTGCTGCGTGAAAACGGACAATAGGAGCGTCTTGTGAGAAAAGTATGGCGTCTAATTAGTCTCACAACCCGCACACATAAAACCCAGGCGCGCGCACGTGATACGAGCGCACAGAACAGTATCCTCGAGCGGAAAAGCATCCTCGCGAGGGAGCATTTCTGCTCCGCGTGCACAAATGCGGTCCCTGCTCAACACTCACTCGCTCGTCAAGTTGACTTTTGAGACAGTCACATCACAAATAGCCTATGTTACATTTTGGTTATACACGATTTACTTGTGTTAAGGGCATTGTAGATGTGGCTGTTCCTCACTTTACCTCTCCGACATCTTCTTCTTGATGATTCTGCCGCCAAAAAAGAGGGGTCAGAGACGCATTTTTTTTTTTCCTACCCCATTTTCTGGAAGACCCGCCCCTACTCTGCCTCTGATTGGTTAGGTTTAGGCAAAGGAGTGAGATGTTATCCCCGCCTCCAAAGTCTCAAAAGTCAACTTGACGAGCGAGCGAGTGTTGAGCAGTTGCGAGCGCGTATCGAGGGTCGAGCGAGCGCTCGTCACAGCCCCGTGCTCGCGGGACCGCATTTGTGCACGCAGAGCAGAAATGCTCCGTCGCGAGGATGCTTTTCCGCTCGCGGATACTGTTCTGTACGCTCGTATCACGTGCGCACGCCTGGTTTTTATGTGCGCAGGTTGTGAGACTCAATAAATGCCATAGAAAAGCGGCTGCAAGGACATGAGACAGAGCGATCGCCTCCTACCTCCTTCCATCTGATGATATAATGCTGTTAATGAAAATTATCTGATAAAGAAGGCTTGATTATGTTATAATACCCACTCAATATGTGACTCAGCTGTCGTGGGGGACAGCCAGAGTGGTACAGAAATACATGTGGCCTGTTCGTTTTCTGTGACTGAACGCACAAGCGTTGCATTGTGTCACCGTGTCTTGAGCAAGGAAAAGTCACCCGCTGAAGAAAGTTGCCCCGGTGAAATAATGCAGCTGAAAAAATGGCAGCTGCTATTATTCTCTGTACACCTGAGATAGTAGAATACGAGGCAGGTGGCAGAACATTTTTCATCTGGAACGTGAAGACGAGATAAGAAGGAATAGAGTCCCCCCCCATCAAAGCTTTTTTTGTAACTCTGTACAATACAATTCCGCTTTCACGGTGATTGTTAAGCCACTTAAGGTATCAGAGCGTGCACACTTCAGACAGAGCTCATGTGAGGTTACAACAATTCACCATATTCACACAGCGGCCATTTTCCTCTGACGTCCCGCTCAGGGTGGGAAGCTCAAATGCTGTTATCAAAAGGATAATGTCATACTGCTGTGTTCCAGGTTGCAAGTCGTATAAACGTAGGGAATCTGACAAATTGTTATCATTTCACCGCTTCCCGATTGATCAGCAACTGAAAAGACAATGGATAGTGAAAATCCGGAGGGACATCGGGCCATATTTCAAGGTAAAACAATATATTTGATAACCGATTAGCTGCCGTTAGACAACAGCTAACGTTAGCATTCAACCACTTCCTAGCTAACATTACCTTTTGATAGTGTTACATGATACGATAGGAAAGGCGTAAATTAATTCTGAAATATCAAAGCACATCTTGGACACATTTATTTAAGCCTGGAAGTAAAACGCACCGGATGTAATCAAGCTTGCAATGTAACGTTCTGTCTTGCTGTCTTTTCACCCGACCTCACAAATGTTCTGGTTAAGTCAGTAACGTTATGTGACATTATGCTCACTGGAACACATATTTCTTTTTTAATATGTAAGATGTAATGTATGTATCTAAGATGTGCGTTGATATTTCAGAATTAATTTACGCCTTTCCTATCGTATCATGTAACACTATCAAACGGTAATGTTAGCTAGGAAGTGGTTGAATGCTAAAAGGTAAAACAACATATTTGATAACCCATTAACGTTAGCTGCCGTTAGACAACAGCTAGCGTTAATGGGTTATCAAATATGTTGTTTTACCTTGAAATATGGCCCGATGTCCCTCCGGATTTTCACTATCCATTGTCTTTTCAGTTGCTGATCAATCGGGAAGCGGTGAAATGATAACGATTTGTCAGATTCCCTACGTTTATACGACTTGCAACCTGGAACACAGCAGTATGACATTATCCTTTTGATAACAGCACTTGAGCTTCCCACCCTGAGCGTGACATCAGAGGAAAATGGCCGCCGTGTGAATATGGTGAATTGTTGTAACCTCACATGAGCTCTGTCTGAAGTGTGCACGCTCGGATACCTTAAGTGGCTTAACAATCACCGTGAAAGCGGAATTGTATTGTACAGAGTTGAATGAATTGAAATCAATGAGTGGCTTCAAGCTTTCTGCGGTACAACAAGTGCTTGGGGCTTGCTTCCTCGTTAGCGAGGGATTGCTCAGTCCCCGTGAGCTGACCGCAACACCGTGGGACCTTCTGCCTACAATGACATAGTTAAAATGAAAAGTTGAAAACATGCATATACACAGAATATGCATGTCATTTGCATGTTTTTGGAAGGATATTTGGTGTTTCTGCGCTCAATTAATGGTTAGGCAAAACATACCGAAAAGCAAAAGAAAAACCTCTTGTTATATTATAGGAAGACACAGAGATGAAACTCTCTTTTAACATTTCTTCAGGAAGATATCAGGTTAGCGTGAAACATTAACTTGGTGTTATGACATAATTCTTGTCCTCCAACCCTTTACCACCCTCAACTCCAACTCCAGAGTGTCATTGAGCATGCATTATGGGAGAGTGTATTGCATGATCACAAGAGTAGCCCACTACACACACACACACACACACACACACCATCCACTGTAACACGTCGTGACTAATGCCAAGAGAAAGGGGAGATCCTGTGCTTTCATTCAACGTACAACCTTTGCATATTGTGTTACACTGATTTACTTTCAAGTGTGTTCAGAATTAAAATATGCAAATGAATACTCAAATGTGGGAATTAATACAGCAGGCAAGGGCATTCCTTTATTTGGACGAGTGCTACTTATGCATAATCCAGTGAAGCACATATTGGTTGGTATCAGAAGAAAGAAGAGACCCTGAGCTTTTATTCAATAAAACTTGTATGCCTAATTTATTATGTAATTTACATGAAATATGCAAATTATTACTCCAAATAATGGCCTAAGAATAGGCAGCCATGGCTGCTGCAGTGCTATAACAGACAAGATGCATGATGGATTTCTATAATGAGTGTCTATTGTAACCTTTACATGGTTACAATATGCCATGGCGTCAAGGCAAATAATTTACACTCTCTAATTTTCCGGGCATCACTTGATATGGAAA
The DNA here is from genome assembly GCF_048128805.1 of Centroberyx gerrardi. Lineage (NCBI taxonomy): Eukaryota > Metazoa > Chordata > Actinopteri > Beryciformes > Berycidae > Centroberyx > Centroberyx gerrardi. The sequence continues at coordinate 29,909,516 of NC_136001.1, forward strand.
GAATAAGTCACCCAAGAGAGTCGGTTAACACTTGCAAACGACGTGTTTCCTCAAACGTCCATATCATAAATGCCATTTTTATGCATGCTGTGCAAATGATGCATAAATTGAAGTATATTGCAGTGTTTAAGCTCAGATACGGAACAACCGAGCCTGAGTGAGGTTTATACTCAAGCACAAAGCCCTTAAAGAGACACGATCTGACCTTATGACTCCGGATTGATCTGCGGTAAAAGGATTTTTATAGTGATCTCAAATTTGACTGAGTCAGGCTCCGGCACAGTCTGTATCATATTTTCAAAATGACATTGCTGTAGTTCTCCACGTTAATACATATTCTGTTGCCGTTTTATTTCATTATTTCGACATCGTATTGACCGGCTGATATTTAAAGCTTGTGAGTGGCTCAGCCATCGGCATGTGCCAAGAAAGGACTCAATCATGGATTTCAGGGGGATATCGGGTTTGTCTTCAATCTTTCGCCTTCTCAATATACTGATTATGCTGTCGATCTGTCTGTCTCATGATGTCCCCCCTCTCTCTCAGGTGTCCATTTGATACTCGGGTCACATGAGATGGAGTTAAACATGCATGGGTGATCTCCCCTATTTACTGAAATATTCCATCACACCAACCAGGTCCACTCATAGGCAGTTTTTATAAAGCTAATGCAGGATTAAATATTTATGTTGGCAAATTAAGTCAGAAACACTCTGCACCACCACAGCGTGTGTGTGGGATGGGCTGGAAGAAGTCAAAGAAAACGTGATGATCCTTCGCATCTCGCCCAGGCCGGTCTTCGGAGTATTTTATAACCATGCCAGGGGAATCTAGTGCCACTATAAATCAAATGTGTTGGCCAGTAATTATTGCCTCTGCTCTCTCAGGGATCTGGGGATTTCACTCCTGAACTTACTCTCATTGGGCTTTTGGAGCGCCAGTCGTTTCGTGTAATGGACTACTTCTGAAAGACAAGCGAGCAGAAAGCAGAATGTCAGTTTAATTGGTGTGTTTGCGGCCCACGTTTTGCTCGCTGCGCGCCAGCTGCAAATGAGTTCCAGGGTGCAACTCAAGGACAAAGGGCTTGACACATTGATATGTGCACACAACCAAGATCAGTTACTGTACAGGCGATGTCTGGAGAACGTTGAGTGCCGCTGCGAAAGGGAACGGATGTCTGCTGATACTCTGTTATGATAATACGCTTTTAATGAACCTGAGGTGCAAGATTCTGCATTTCAATGTGGACTGCGCTATATGTACGCTGACGCACATTGTTAGGCTTTGTTTTGCTCTGCGGTTTGGTAATAATGGATACTAATAATGCTGTTTGCATCAATAGTAAATCATGATGCACAGGCCTATAGGGCAATGTGAGATGTTGATATCGCTACAGAGCAATATCTCTGCTTCGGTGTTGCAGGCAGTATCATGCCTCAATCTCTTTGTTCACTGCAGTGCACCGCGATGATGTAGGTGCACTCTGACGCTCCACACCTTGACTTTGACAACCATAGCTGGAAAAGCTTCTAATGGTTCAAACAGCAATGTGCAGCATCAAGTCTCCAGGAGCCCACTCTTGTCTATTCTCTTTGTGTTTCCCCGGGCTGACGAAACACAGCGAGGTGGAGGAGGCTGCTGGACAGGGCCAGACTGCCAAAGCCAGAGGAACACATTCAGCAGAAACACAAGAGAAAGTCTGTCTGGCTCTCTCGCACCGGCTCTTATATCATGCATCGTGATTTTCGACATGGACATGCATTAGCAATTTTTTTCACCATTTTTTATGCAGTGGTTATATGAATGTATTACCTATAATATATGGTGATTATATGATCATCAGCAAGTCCTATGTCCAACCTCACCGTGGAAGGGAAGCGCAGCAGGAGAATTCTGCCTGTTTTGATTGCTTTCAACGAACATGTAGTCGAGCACAGAGAGAATGCAATGCCTAATATGGTGATGGTGTGGGTGCTTCTGTCAATAAGACAAAGTGCAGACTAAGGTTAGACCAATATAGAGTTCTTCCAATGTTGGCCTTTTAATATATCATATATATTGGTTCCCTGGTATGATGGAGGTTCCTCCCTGACCACAGCTGCATAAAAACAGTCTGTAAAACCTGCAATGAAATTTGATCTTTGCAAGTATTATTTATTCATTCAATTGTTCAGCAATGTTTTATGTAAATCAATCCTTCATTTAAAGGCAGTAATGTATACTAGAGTGTTGTTTACTATTGAATAGGTGTGGTGTGTCACATGATGGTCTAAATACTGTTTCAGTGTTTTTCCAGAGCAAATTTAACGATGCTGAATATTGGCACAAAATATTCACTATCATTAACTTCAGTACAAACTCTAGTCAAGAAAGTAATCTGAAGTTGGCATGTTTCCAGAGGAGACGACAGTAAATTGTATATCACCATAATTCAAAAGCCATCTTCATCTGTGAGGCTGGATAAAGAGTCCTTGTAAAGCCTCAGATGTATGGATGTCGAGGGTAAACCCATCTGAACTCACTTCATCCATTATCTGACTTGTGAAAAGCAGAGCTGACTCACCTGTTTAAAGCTAACAGAAAACCTCATAATATAAAGTCATAGTGTACATCATAGTATGTAGTATCAAAACTCAGTATCAAAGGTAATTAGATGAAAATGGTGCTTTCAAGGAACTAGAACATACATGAATGCTGTTCTTTAAATGTATATGTATGTGTATGTATGAGGAACTTAAGCTAGCTAAATCAGTATAATCTTATGAAATGACTTCTTAAAACACATTTTTATAGATTTGCTTTTACGTAATTATTTTTAATAATGCCCATTTTTATTCTTGTCTCGTTCCGCTTTTATTTATTGTTTTTTCTCTATTTTCTCTTAAATGTGTTTCCCATTTTTACGGCATCTCCTCCTTATTTTACTATTCTTATTACGCCAGCTGGAGTTCATAGTGTGCTCACCTTTTTATTCACCACTGCATCACCGCTGAGACGAGGCCCTTGCTGGTGCTGTGGTGCGCGCTGCCTCTCCATGTCGCCCCACTCTGATAATTGTCTCTTGCATTGTAATCAGTTTGGCCCTGGATCCCATTGGCGAGTGACACAGGTTGTTTTTCAAAGCTGCTTCTTGGGACGGAGCGGAGCTGTAAATAGTGTAATGTTTCTCTCTCCGGGGAGCGCTGAGGCATTGTTGTATTCACTCGTGCAATCTGGGTGCATCACAACACCATTTCTCACTTGGAAAAAATGAACGCCCAGCTCTCTTCGTTTTACAGTACTTTTATCTCGCAACAGGTTATTCGCCGGTGATGTGTGTTCTCTCAGGTGAAGCCGCATTAATTTGTTTTGCCGCAGTTAAACCGAGGTTATGAGGCGGGCTTGGCTGATTCTAGCCCATTTTATTGAAGCTTGCGATGAATAAGTACCCGCGTGCCGCCTTCACCTCCCCGTCTGCTCCGGTGGCTACACCTCGCTCCCATCCCGGCCGTTTTGGGACGGCAGAAATGTTATTGCTCTGTCAGTTTTATCTCACATTACCTGAGCTGCAGGATGTCACCAGCGGCGCCGGGGCTCGGCCCAGTTCTGGGACACTGGAGCCAGGCCAGTGTTTTACAGTAGAGCTGCTGTAGTATCTGTTTTGTTCAGACACATTCACTCGGCTGTCTCTGCATCACGGCGTAAAAACTAGCAGGGACTCCGCTTGGCTGATGAAATTACAGTTCATATTACATATTTTGAGTAGTCAAGACACATTTTGACATCATAACAAAATATTAAATGAAATTCTGCAACCCAAAGACAGGAGGTGTCTCATTTCTGACAGGGAAATTGGAAGTGAAAACTCCCCGGATAGACAGAAGTGCTAACCTAGCTCCCATGCAAAGCAAGTCCTTAAGAAAATCTCCAAAGTAACATCGGAAATTAAAGACAGCACTGTAGAGCAAGTTCTCGATAGCCGGCTACGGACTGCGGCCTTTGGGCTGTGGGAGGATAATTAATGTCAAAACAGTGCAGCGGTACAAACAGGCTCCGGCTCAGCTCTCGGGCTTGACACGGCTACAACGCACCAGCAGGCTTCCGAGCCCTTCCAGTGTTTCGGTGGAGACACATTCCACCAGACTGCACTGCAACAAGCCGCCTCTGACTAGCCCTCTAATGAGGTTGGGGACTGTCAACAGCCTTCCTCGGTGCTTCTCCAGCCAGCCCGGGTGCTTGCTCCCTACCCGCTGCCCCGCTCCCTCTGGGCCTGCCACACACTTCACACTGGCTGCGCCGATTAATCAAATAAGGCCTTCTGCTGCTCACTTTTGCCTTTTTTTAAAGACCGTAGCCCTCCAGAAGTGGTCTTGACGGCTACAATAATTGGGAGGTCTGTTGGCCTTGTTAGCGAGGCTAAAGTAGGATACAAAATGTGCTCACATTCTGTGATTAAATATCTGCAGCGGCAGTTTGTGAGGGCGGAGATTATGGACACATGTTGTTATTGCATCAAGGCCCTGCTGTTATGCCCTGCTACACATTCATATTTTTTTTCACAAGGCTGAAAAGTCTTTCATGACAGGCCACAGCCAGCAGCCTACGGCCTCCTCCATGTTGCCATGTATGCCCAGCACCCAAGGCTGATCTCTGGGCATTGTCATTGAAGGTTAGAACACTTAAGAGGAGTAAAAAGTTCTTATGGCATTCTATAGATTTGAAATCAAATGTACCCTTATAATATGTATCTTTTTGTTGAAGAAATGTCAAAGAGAAAGAGATTGAACCAGTCCTTTATGTATTTTCCAAGGATGTACAGAATGTGCTGACATTAAAACAGGTCACCAAAGTAGAGTATAAGCAAGACATGTTATATCTTAAGTTAGAGCTTCCATGGACATCTTGGAGACATCCAGGAGCCATTCTGACAACAAGACCTCTGGCATAGTAGGTTATGGCACAAGGGTTACAGTGAGGTGACCATACATCATGAAACCTTACATTCCCTGAGGTGACCCCAGTTCAGCTGTTAATATGTTGAATTTTCTTCCACACTTATCGTAGCTGCCTCTTGCCTGAGAACGCTCCATTAAGAACTATGGAAAGCTTTTCTAATAAACGTGAAGATGTGTTTCTCTGAGAGATTCCATCCCTTCTCTGTGAGTATATAGCTAATCCATGTATCTGTGATGCATGCAGAATGCAAGATTTCTTTTGTTAGTCCCATAGCACCAGCTGAGCAAGAACTAAATCCATAGAAATTGTTCAAATCATTCAAGGTATGTGGTTTGCATTTGCTTCTCTTAGCAACTATTTTAGTTGCAAGTCACAACTAACTTTACAGGTTTTATGAGGCAAGATGTTTTCAATTAGTCCTCAGACAAACAGATGCTCTCACATGGCCTAAGCTTACAAGCAGAGCAAGCAAATAAGGCTCAAATAAATGGCTGCTTTGTTACTCTCTATCACCGAATGATGTACCACAATAGTGATTCAACTCATATCGAGTTCATGAAAGCTTTTACATTTGCTGTTCTAAACATCTAGTGTCTGGTAGCTCTTTCCTGTGAAAAATCCTCTGCCGCACAGGAAGTGATGCGTTTTATGTGTCTGGTTTGTTTGGAATAAACAGAAGAAGAACTGGGTAGTTAGCATGAGCAGTGATAGCCACTATGGTTGAACAGGCATCAACAGAAAATCCAAGGAAAAAAGTTTGACTGACAAGTGATAAAAATCAATCTTGCAGATCGGCACTTTAAGTATATTTTATGTTATATGTGTTAAGTAACTTAGTTCACACACATGCAAATGTAAATAAACAAAAGCATGATCATCAACCCAGTGTGAGAGTCTGTGTGGTCACATTTTTTGTTCACTTATCCCAGAGGTAAATCTGTTCTGTCAGGTAATCACATGCTGACTGAATGGAGTCTGAGCAGTTGGCCACAGTTGCTTGTGTGTGGATGTTGCTTTACATGTCTCGAGTGTTCGGTGTTGCATTCTTCGATCCCTGTTATCTTGGAACTGTGATAGATAATATGTTGAATTTTGAGAGTAATGCAGATGATCTTGTTTTACAAACCTTGTGAAAATGCTGAGTCTGTCCTAACTTTTTCATGTATCTGCTGGTTTGGTCATCTTGGTGTCAAGCCAAAATAATCTATATGAGCAGAAAGATCATGGGTGTCCAGCTTTGCAGTTTGCAGGCTTTGGTACCCCAAGGTTAGACAAACAGGTATAAACATTCATTCATACCTATGGCTATTGCACTACTCAATTTAGGGATGAAGAGACGATGGAGTGACAGTGGTGATGGTGATGCTGATGATGACAATGTTAATATTTGATGAATGACTTGATTTCTTATGTAATCAAGTCATACTTACATATTTTACCTTGCTGCCCTGGCTGATGATATTTATTTTTAGTATTTACTTTGCACATTTTAATGTTGTTGTTGATGATGTTTCTTAAACTTGGTTGAATGCACTGGGTCATTGCAGAGCATTTTTTGTGTTTTAGTATAGGCAATAGAATAACTGCACATGACTGCTAAAAAAAAACAGTGTGATAACAAACTTTGATGTAACTTGAAAACTTCATATGGAAGACCACTTTATGGATTAATATCATTCTTGGACTTCACACCAATAGGATTTTTATGAGGCCATTTACATGATTACATTGATTGACGAGTGTGACACATACACAGGTATATTTAAAAATATATATATGTTAAAAGGAATGGTTTGTGTCTTTGACTGACTGTAGTCGACAGCAAATTTTGTCACTCTGAGCCAAACAGAGAGAAACCTGTGGTGCTTTTTCTGAACCTGTTGAGGTTGCAGTGGCACAGCTTCAAATACAACAAAAGAGAAAGTGAGGGGCAAAGGCTGCAAAAACTGAAGAAAAAAACAAAAAAAATCCACAGCAGTCCAAAAAATGAAGCCGGCATGTCACACTGACCATGTTTCAGACCGCATACAGCCTCTGCAGCCAAAACACACTCATGAAGACCCAGATAATACAGCCATAAACGCTTTTGAATGGTGCACATTAGAAAGTAGGAAGAGTTGCCTGTGTGTGTGTGTGTGTTGACGACCTGCGCGCTCCAGTCAGCATCGGTGAAAGTGGTCAATATGCGCAGAGGCGTGAATTGCATGCTTGGTCACTCTCCCCGCAGAGCAATGGATGCCAAATTGGGGGGCTGGCGGCAGATGGTGTGGGGTGTGAGATTAGACTGGCGTTGACACATGGCAGGAGGCTGTGCTGGTGTGAGGCTGCCGTGGGTGAGAGCGGAGTTCAGACCTCTTCTTTATGGGAATTGGCACTAGCGTTGAGGGGGATGGGCAGATGCTGTACATTTACATACGTGTCTGTGTTAGTGGCTTGCTGTGCGCTTTAGACAGGGGCAGCGCTGTTGCACCTCGGGGGGAAAGAATGTTAAATGCAACAATTTTTTTTCTCTCGCTAAAAAGAATCCAAACAGTCAGCATACTGTACGCTTTTTTATGCTCCATTTCTCCCCCTGGACAAGGTGATGTGCCAGAAGTTTATATATAACAGGATGAATTACCAAGCAATCACTGACCAGCCCTACTTTGCATAGGGCTGCGCTGGGGAAAAAATAGGCTTCTTTATGTTATTGCTACTATAAAGTAGGATGATAGTGCTGCTGGAGTTCATTAATAACAATCCCAGTCCAATAACTCTTTTAGATATATGATGTGTTTTTAACATACGGGAGCAACTGTATTTTTACTAGGGCAATTAAGAACAAGAACCTTGCTCAAGGGCATGAATACCAGTGCTTCTTTGGATTCATCTCCCCAGTGTTAAATCACTAGGCTATTGACCCACTGTAATACCCCCTGCTGACACAGTAGAAAGGGGACTTTAATTATATATTCAAGGGAAAATGGTGGGAAAAATAATGGCAAGACCCCAGAGGCAAGGGGACCTCAAAGTCAAGAGAGCTTGAAGCGAATAATGAAAAAAAAAAAAAAAAAAAAGTGTCACATTTTCATTGGTATTGGTGAGATTTTCCCCTTCACCTCTGTGGGAAGGTGCTAATGAATTATGATGCTTGATCATTTTCAGCCTTTTGACAATTCCCCCTAACTGAATGATTCAAAGTAGTATAATTTTGTGTGATAAAAATGAACTGTAAAAATATCATTTTCACTGTGCTCATCGGTATAGATCAAATAAAGTTCCAGTCTGGATTTGTAAATGGACCTGCAGTGTGTGGGAATAAATACAGCCAGAGGGGGGCGAGTGAGACAACAAAATGAAAGGAGCCGAGGCTTTGCTCAAACGTTGTGATTCTTGTATCTGCCAACAGAGGGGAGCAGAAGACAATTTTACAAGCACAGCTTTCTGTGGGTGGAGAAAAGGGGCTGCATTTGGAAAGGTTGTCTTTGATAGTTTTAGTGGATCTTGATCCACGAATCAATTTGTGGCCATTGAAAGGAGAGCTGAGGTTATCTTTGGTCAACAGTTCACCTTCAAATTTGCATGATCTTGTATGGATTAAGATAATGTTTGACAAAGTAGACTACTAAACAGGAAGCCATAAGCACATCAGTGATCTTACCACTGATGCAAGGTCAAACCGGCACCCAAACAATTAGCACAGGGCAAATGTAAATCTACTTATCAAAGCCTAAGACTGAGCAACCTATGAGCTATTCAACACACCAGAGCACAACAGCTTAGGCTGTAGCAATCTCAAAAAAGCATTGTTTAACACTGTCGAGAAGAAGCCTTTTTTCTTTTTTTGAAAATGCTCACAGCCCACAGCATGCACACATCCTGCAAATCAACATGCAACGCTACCTCCACCTGTTAGTAAATGAAATAAGCATGCTCTTACTCCAATTGAAAGGGGGAAATAGTCCAACCGACATTGCAACACAAGGACTCTCACTGCTAAGTTTGTGCAATAAATATTCATTATGTGTACTGAAGTGAGAAATAAGTCACAAACACAGTGAGAGAGGGGGGGGGGCTATGCTATAGGGAGAGTAGGGGGGAGAAGGGAGAGGGGGGGGGGCTTCATCAGAGCTTCATCTGAACACAAAGAGGCGAGACAGAAACTCGATTACTGGGAAATGGAAGTCTCCTGTCGGCGTGACAGTGACAGTGTGGGGGCTGCGACTCCGAGATGATACCATCAAAGTCCTCCTTTATTTTGCTTGATGAGGAAGAGATGCCGCATCCCCCCCCGAGCCCCCGGAGGGCACGCTGATGTCATCTGCCTATCACACACAATGACGGGAAGCCTCGCTGCTGCCGGGAGGCTCGCACGAATGAATGGGAGTCTGCCGCTGGTGGATTCATCAGGTCCCACAATGAGACCGGCCAAGGCAGTGATAATGGACAGAGAGGATGCATTAGCATTTTCCCGGATACTTGTGACCTAATAGGCACTATGATAATATCTCGCGGTGACGATAAGCGCTGCTTTTTTTTCCCGCCACCTTTGGTAAAAAATCAATATTGCTTTTCATTACCGCTGCTTGGAATTGATGCTGCAATATCAGGAGTTGCTGTCTGCCGCATCAAGGAGTTTTCACTGTGCTGGTGCTGCTTGTGCTCCACCCTGTGCTCCTCAGAGACACAATAGAGCTGCAAGACAACTTCTTCGGATTTTCTTTTTTGGAAGCTCATGCAAATCACATAAGGTTAAGTGTGTGTGTGTGTGTGTGTGTGTGTGTGTATGTGTGTCTTTCAAGTACTTTGTGGCACAGACAGATTTATGAGTGCGGCCCTTTGTGACCGTCCCCCAAGCCTCCAGCACCTTTGGCTCCAACAGAGGGAGTGGAGACAAACACATGTGGTCTATCCAGATTATACCTCATTTGAGATCTACAATGGCCGCATTAGAGCCTTTAAAAGGAGCCCCGAGTCGCCAACCTTCACGCTGGTGACAGGTCACAGATGCACAGATTGTTAACTGACCATTGTTCACTGAAGCACACCGCGGGATAAGAAAATCCATGAATGCTTATAAGAGTAAATCTTCCCGTTAAAAAAGTAAATCCCAAACTCAGCCCCACACCGCTGCCAGACAACATTTAATGAGATGCAGCCAGATTGCTAATTGACTTCCTGCATTCCACGTAGCCTATATCTCCATGGCAACTGCACCAGCCATCTCCTTTCAGACTTGAAGCAAAAGGAGAAAAAGTAAAAAAAAAAAAAAAAAATCCCTCATTCACTCTGTCCTCTTTCAGCCGCTGAATAACACATCAGCGATTACTTTTCAACTTCATTCTCATTACAAACTATTAACTGAGCCGAACAGTGTCATTAGAGGGATAATGAGGTTTCATCAAGGCGACACATGATTACACATACATTATCTGTTAGGAGCAGTGTGTATTCATGACTCGGATGGACAGAGCGAGGTGGTGAAGGAAAGGGACTGTGAGGGAGACGGAGGAGGAGGAGGAAGGGAGGGAGGAGTGTGTGTGTGTGTGTGTGTGCGTGTGTGTGTGTGTGTGTCGGAGCGTCTGGCTTCCCCGCTGACACCAACATGGCCCGCTCTGTTCTCTGTCAAAGTGACATCAACCGGCCTCCTGACGGTGCCTCTGTGAATCCCTCTCTCCCTCACTAACACACTGACCCCCACAGATCATGTGTCCACATCGGCCCCGGGTAACAAGATCCAGGACGCGTCTTGTCCGACTGGAGGAACACGGGGACGAGAACATGCTGTAATTGCGAAGGGAACATGCTGCAGACAGACACCAGCCCGTCCAAACAAAACTCTTGATTTGTGTGCGGTTTGCTGAGCCTGGCCCGGTTAGAGTGTATACCTCATTTCCTCTGCTCGCATTGGGTGTCGACCGTTGGTTCCAATTCCGTATTCTACCGACACATACTGTAAATACAGTCATTCATCATAAGGGCTTATCAGGACACACTTGAATACACACACAATGTCTCCTAATTACTAAAATGATTTCACCGCAGACTGAAAATGTCACTTGCCACACTTTAAAATGTCGTGATAACATTGATCATCCTATGTGCAAAATCTAATGCAAATGCCACGGCTCTCACGCACCACACAGACAGTGGCTTGTAGTGTGTATTTATGCCCACAGGTTGGTGTGTAGTGTAAATTCATTCCCACAGTCATCGGCGGAAACAGGAGATCCTGTGAATTCTCCCTGTGTAACGCTCCAGGTATCAAAGGGCAAGTGGGAAGACAGTGAATATGAGGGATTATTTCTATCGATTCCCATTGTTCCTTTTTAATTAGCCCCAGGGCTTTAGTCTTGATTAGATGGGGTCCTGGCTCCAGTGTTATTGATTTGTTGGTAGACTCCTTTAAATCCACTCCTCTGGTTATTACCGATCCCTACCTCCTCCCCTGTGGCCAGCGTTTGTCCTGCTACCAAACACGTCGTCCCCCCCTCTGATAGCTCCAGAAGACATTTAATTGAAACAGACAAAATAACACCCCTGTTATCCCGTGGGCCCAATTCTATTACCCTCTTATGAACCTCCCCTGGGAGTGAACGGTGAGAGCGCCGCGCAGCCTGAAAGTGCAACATTCTTGCATCATTCACACCTTCAAATCTCATCGTGGAGCGACGCGGTGCACCTGGAAGAACAACGCGCGCCGCCTGCAGGGCCAGGCAGAGCGGGCGTGACGCTTTTCCTCGGTTGCGATAAAGCCGCTGTGTACGACACCTCTCTTATCGGAGAGCTGTTGATGTTGTTTTCGCCGAGCATCCGTTCAGACAATAATGGATTCTAATAAACAAACGTCGCTCTCTGCAAATGTGAGGTCTTGCTTGTATTCTCAGAGATCTGATATGGCCGTGCCCGTCGACCAATCTGCCTGAGCAGCAGCGGAAAGGCAATTATTTGCATGATCACACAGTCATTGTGTTGCATCCATCCACTGAGAAATTTAATTATCGTATGGTAAATTCTTTCACAGGAGTAGAGTGATGAGTCTGGGCCATCCACTTTGCTGTAGTGCTTCATGTCTCTCGCTGCACAGCATGGTCAATCACATTCTTTACAACTGTGTTAGAGCTGTGTAAGCCACTCCACATGTGAAACATATGGGTCGTGCCCAGAATTGCTCACCTCAGGTCTTCGCTTGGCGGTGGAATATGCTTAACAATATTTTCAATGGCAATAGCAATGTGAACTCCTCAACATTTGCTGTAATAGTCCTGGGTGCCTTTGCTGCACATACTGATTCATCTCCGTCTTTCAGTGGCAAAGGACAGTAAATAAAATAACTTTGGTTATTGAACTGGAGAATGGATACAGCATCAAGGTCAAATCCATTGTCTCTTTCTTCACAATGGTCACAACATACTCTTCGCTTCCTCACTTCACCACATAAGCTGCAGCACACACACACAACCACACTCACAAGCGCACATGCTCACACCGAATGATAACACTTCATCTTTATCAAGTGGACCAGCGGTTATATTAGGAATAGAGGGGAAAGCGTATTCCCTGTTTCCTCCTTTGTTAAATGATTGACAGTCTTTTGGCACCAGCCTCCTATCGCCGCTCAAATTTCATCTCTGCAATATTTGGATTGCTATGGAAACAACCCTCATACTGTGAACCCCCTCCTGCCTTCATCCAGACACCACGGTATCTCCCAGTCTTTATTGGGTGAGAGGATGCTCCTTGTCTCCCTCATTAAGAGTAAATGATTCCACGAAGGCATATGATGAAGCTCCACTCGCAGAGCATGCTTGCTCTCTGGGGAGAGCGCCTACGCACAGCGCAATCTGCCACAGGAAAACGCCCTCTCCCAACCTGCTGCTGATATTAATTACAAATTGAAAACTATGGCAGCGCCTCCAGCACATCCTGTGTAATACTGGGAGGGGCTATGAGGGTGTTCATCAGAAGCCACAGGGAAGCTACAGATGTTGCTCAGACATTCTCATGGTGGCGAGTGGGGGGAGGCTCTGCTTTATTCTAGTCAAGTGGATTGGTGAGAGCCGCATGCCATTGAAAGTCTATCTATGGCTTTGGGTGTAAAAACATGCCATGCAATAAATCACAACTGCCCCTAAGATTATACTGCATGCATTCTGCCCAAGACTCTTCAGTGACTACTCCCATGATGATGTATTCCTGCAATATAGCCTACAGCATTAATGAAAAATTCAGCTTAGAACCTTTATGGGTTCCTTGGCTGGTTCCTGTAGGAGGATCCTTATATATGCAATACTGATACGCTTTTCATAATAACACTATATTATTCAGAGGTCTCATGTGCATGGTTCTACCGAGGCTTACATGTACAAAGAAAAGAAATAAAAAATGTATAGTTGCAAGGGCATGTCGGACCTCTGCAATTTGTATTGCGGAATGTCTTCTATTATGCAGGGACTCAATGGACTCGATAAATACAGTTTTATGTTTAATCTGCCTTGAAATTAAACCCAGCGCTTTCTGATGACCACTGTGATGTACTGGCCAACTGAGACACACAAGATGTGACGCTTTCTTTTTGCATACTGTATATGCTGGAGCAATGCTGGTAGTAGGCATAGCATCATGATGGCTTGTGGACTAATGCTCGCCCAATTTCTACAGCAGAATTGATTTCCGCGACACCAGAATTGATTTGGATGGCTAAAATAAACCAGGACACACACAGAGGACAAACTAACAGATTGCTACCTTTTACTTTAAATCACTCTGTCAAATTCTCAATCTTCTCAGGAAATACATAAAGGATAGTAAACCCTAACTCTGACTAAGCAGAATCACATCACCTAATAACCGTTTTGGAAAGTGTGTGTTTGTGTGTGTGTGTGTGTGCGTGCGTGCATGTGCGCGCGTGTATGATTGAACAATCAAATGTGCTGCATGTTCATATCTGTGGAGTATTTCTTTTTTTCTTTCAGCGTTTGTGGACCAGCAGCTGTGAGTGAACAACTTGCAGCTGAGAGCACACACACTTGATAGCACTCTCTTTCAAAAGGAGATTTGTGTTTTCTCTCCAGTGGCTTCAGAGCTGACAACCAGGAGTTTAATCCACCCTGACAACTTATTGAGGAAAAAAAAGGAGAATTGTTTGCTTACATCTGTGGCGTGTGAGTTTTAGCCCACGCTATGTTGCCCTGTTTCCATTTTTATCAAAAAGGCTGCGAATCCATTCTGGAGTGTGGAGTTTGCAGTCAGACTAACAGAGCTACTCATCAAATGTCATAACAGTAAGTCATGTTTGCCTTGATGATATTCATGAACACTTCAAGCGTGAGGCCTTGCGTTGCATATGGCATGCGTTTATATTTACCCCTTTTCCTATTAAAGTTATCTATTTTTTTTCCGCACGGCCTTCAAAGGAGAGTCTGCTCTATAGCGCTGAATCTAAAAAGTGCCTATGTGGCCTGTTTTACATAAAATGCAGCCACCAATGGAGCTATAAGCTAAGCTAGAGGCTGGGGGGAGGGAGGAGCTACTGAGAGGAGTTGGTGATCCACATCAGTAGACCACCACTGTTTTACAAGGCTGAATACCCTTAAGTGCGATGAATGCCGAACCACATGTTTGCTGTTTGTCTGTGTAGGTGTGAAGTGACAAAGTGCAAATGCAATTAAACATATTGGATCATCTTGTTCACTTAAAATAAAATGGATATCAACAACGAGCGCGTAAACAAAATGTTCCAAATTAGACTGAAGGCGCATGCTTAATCTTTTAAAATAGCCCTTGAATTCAGTGTTAGATAAATAAAACACAGTGCAGCATTGTTATAGGCTTTTGGCAACACAATCCATCTTAATTTTTGATGAAAGCCTATGGGCTGACTGGTATAGACCGGCAAGCAACACACAGCCTGCATATTTACTTCCAGCTCATTTATTCTCATTATGCAGGCCTGCAGACGTCAATGAGGGGATTTCTGCCCCACAGTGATGTTCCACGATACAGAAGGAGAGAGAGAGAGAGGGAGAGAGAGAGAGAGAGAGAGAGAGAGATGGGGGAACACACCAGAAAAACAAGACGGAAGCGGGGCGATGGGGGGCGCATTCATTCATGCTCTGCCCGTGAACTTTGACACCTCTGACAGAGGTACCCTCTGTTTTCCAACCCTACTTTGACGGCACCAGCTCATTCTTTTCCCCTCGCTCAGTCTCCGTTGGAAATTTTACATGCGCTGTCACGTAATGAGGCGCTGCCCTGTCTGGTTGGGGGAGGATGGAGGTAGCATGATTTCATATCTTGGGTTTACTTCCCTGCAGCCATTAAGGTTCACGCACAGCATATCACCCAAGAAATGATGTGGGCCAGCTTTGAGAATATATTACGTCCAAGGCAAAGAAACTACCTGAGAAATACTCCATCATTACTGGGTATTTTATAGCCTGCTTTACTGAAGTGTACGTACATTCATCCAATGTGCATATGCGGATTAAATAGGCAGTTTGACACAAATCTCTTGTGTCTCAAATTATTGGCTGTCAGACCATTCCTTATGTCTGGTATAGCAGCTGAAAAATCACCTGCTCCCCTGCTGCTCCTTTAAGTTTATTAAAATAATTGGAGAATTATAATGGGCTTTTGAGTGCAACTCGATTTCTTTAAGCAGCTGAGAAATAAACAGTTTTATTCCATATTATTTTTCTTCAACAAGCATAGTTCATTGAGCAGAATGCAATAGTTTGTTTTAATGCACCTTGGGTGACGAAAGTTAGTCTTTTAGAATGGCTGCATCTGCAAAATTCAGAACATATAGTATTTACTTACATGCAATTTTACCTTTTATCCTAGGCCCCCCCAAGGCCAACGTGGGCCTTAGGCGATCACATTTACCACTTATAGATGAGGCAGTTCCTGCTCAAAAAGGAAGCAGGTGCTCTTGGACATCCAAGAAATCTAATTTGATGGGATAGAGCACTCACTGTAACATGGAGCATCTCACCACAATATCTTGTTACATTTATTGCTCAGTCAAGGCCATTATGTAATCCAGTCAGTGTGATGGTGATACCCTAAATCAGGTTATTTGGATTCTCGTCAATCTGTTGATTTCCCTTCTTTGTGAAACAGATCGGGTTCGTATCTGAGTCTTCCAAGCATCTATGGTACCAGTTGGATGAAGAGGAATCCACCCTGGACAAGCCAGTGTTAGGGTTAGATAGGCTTAGATATTTGGGCTTCTAACAGGACTCTATAAAGGGCTACTCTGTTACATTCACCCCCCTTTTGACCTCTCATTGTTCAAACCCAGGTCTCCTGCATAGCAAAGCAAATGTATAGCAGCCAGTCAGTGTGATGGTGATACCCTAAAACAGGTTATTTGGATTCTTGTCAATCTGTTCATTTCCCTTCTTTGTGAAACAGATCGGGTTCGTATCTGAGTCTTCCAAGCATCTATGGTACCAGTTGGATGAAGAGGAATCCACCTTGGGCAAGCCAGTGTTAGGGTTAGATAGGGTTAGATATTTGGGCTTCTAACAGGACTCTATAAAGGGCTACTCTGTTACATTCACCCCCCTTTTGACCTCTCATTGTTCAAACCCAGGTCTCCTGCATAGCAAAGCAAATGTATAGCAGCCAGTCAGTGGGGAATCCCTCTCCCTGTTGATTTAGGCAGATATTTGCCAAGGCAATGCTTCCAGCAGAGCTACTCTACTACGTTCACTAACTCTACACAGTGTATGTGTAGAACAAAATAATTTCAAAGTACAGATTAGTAGCACTGTTGTTATGATGAGCTAATGCAAAAAACAAAAATGAAAGCAAGCATTCACTAACAAGAGACTAGTGGTAGCTAAGCAACAACAAACAATAGTTGAATAAATTCAAATGCATACAGCCCTATCCTTTCAGACAGGTTTCAGATGTTTTTTCCATACTGCAATTCATCACTGCTCATTGAACACAAGGCTAATGACGGGCGTCTCCTGAAACTGGCATCCCGTTATAGATAGAAATAGAGGGGAAGGATGTGACTGGAAAGAAGGGAAAGGCAGACATGTTAATGAGGAGACTCCTCGTTAACACCAATTTTAAAATTCATGTTTTTTGTCTCTTCAAGTCAACCGAGTCATAACTTTTTCCTGTATTCTTACAAAGAATTCAACATCTTTGTCTTTTCTTCTTTCACATATATTGTTGCCTTACACCTGCCAGCTGGCTAACAACTAAAGAATGATCACCTATAGTGACATGGACAGATAGCCTATTTTCCCCAGACTATTTTTAAAGCGTATTTTGTATTAGTGTTACAGAAGATCAGAGCAAATTTTTTTGGCATTTTCAAAATTGGTGGCATGAAGGACACAAGCAAGAGTGTCACTGGGTGCTACGTTAGCTTGTTAGCTATCACTTTGTCTTTTTGATGTCACTACTATGCAACATATTTCCTCGCCTCTTAGCATTTTTTGACACTGAATCAAATCACTTTTTATGGCGGTGCAGTTGTCCGACAACAAAAACAGGACGATATATCAATGATAACTGTATTATATATCTAACTGATAAGTGATGACACACTGAGTCAGAGGTGACGGACAGTGGGCTTCTTAACATTACTGGCAGTGGTGAGTAGTCCTTCCCATCCGCTCATTTCTATGTTGGGGTTTTTCCGGGTGGAAGAGAAATTGATTTCCAGCTGACCTTCACTGCCCACTCTGCTGACACATAGAGTCCCTAATGATCCCGCTGCTGTCAGAGGTGCTGAAATCACTACTACTGCTACTAGTCAGTACATGGGCTCACATTATGATCAAAGGAAGGTACGCTGTTGATATAGGTACTTATTACTTGATTTTGTCCGCGGTGTGAATTTTTTATGTTTTACTTTGTACCCTAATGAAAAAGAGCAGCAGCAGAGGTTAGAAAAGTGGACTTGTGACTGTCTGGCTGGGGGGAAATGAATGAAAAACACTCTCACCTCCCTCAATACTGTACCTACTATTCAGGTGCCCTTGAGCAAGGCACTCCCAGTTGCTCTGGTGTAGCTGAGCAGCTCCCAGCGACCAACAGTATAGAGCAGCTCCCTGTGAATGTGTGGAAGTGTATGAAGCAGAGTGTGGATACTCCTATTTAAAAATATCCTATGGTAAAATTGTCAAGAATAGCCTATTATGCAAATATCACAGCAAACCTAGAATTCCCTATAGGAATCTAAGAATACAGTCTAAGAATAGATACAACACCATAAAGTAGCCTACCATATGGTCACTATAAACCCACTATTGAGTACCACAGACACAGGATACCTATATTATAGGAATAGTGTAGTGATGGCATAGGAGATACAAAAAATAGTAAGTATAATGTATTAGTTCACTACTAAACTCACTATTGACGACCACTATAGGGATATCACAGGGATATTTCAGTCTTATGTATCGTCCTTTTAGCTCAGTATTCAGTTTGGATACAACCAGCTACAGCAAAACATTCATTTATCAGAGTCACACAAAACTTACATTTTATTTTCTCTCATCCACAGCCTCCCTAGTCCAGCAGCATCCATACCCCCTCCTCCTCCTCCTGTGTAAAAACCTGCCCATTCTGTGCTTGGGAATAATGTTGCTGTCATTGGAGGGAGGGGGGGCGTTTTAACCCGGTCACAACGTTGGGAATTGTGCACGGTTTTTCCTCGTTGCCATGGGTTTTTTTCCAAAAACCTATTGACTGCGATAGGGTCCCTTTTCTCTGAGTCTGTCTTTGTGGAGGAGGAGGAGGGAAGAAACCGCTATTACTTTTTTACAGAGGAGGAGGGGGGGAGCGATAGTAGCATCCAGAGGAGGGGAGGTTTGCTAGTTTAGACAACCTGCACAGGAAAGCGGCGAAACGTCAAGCCTCCCTTTGCTCTCTTCTTCCAGCGGTGGAGAAAATTCAACTTTCTTCTTCTTTTTTTTTTTTTTTTTTTGAACGGTTGCCACGACATGAGCTGCAGCTAAAGGTGAGTTTCTACTGTTTTCATGACGCCCGAGCGAAATGTTAATGCTCACGTTGAGATGTTTTTTCCCCCGTTGAATTCACTTGGTGCACTTGTTTCAAGTTGGCAACACGCAGCTTACAGTTGGTTTCGTGATTTGAACAGGAACAGGTAGCTACCTGTGTAGACTCGTGTTGGTATGTAGTTTGGTCGAAAATGACAGCTTGAAAAAAGCAGGAAAGATGCAGGGAAATGTAGTCACGACTGCTGTTTTCGTGTCCTCGTCAATTTTTCATCAGGGGAATAATTTACTAGACCTAGCCAACACGTTTACTCATAACCAGGGATTTAGTGTAAACCCTTTTTTTATACGCAGGAATAGTATACCCACTTTTTAAAGGCTAAAATAGTAGGCTACGTATGAGGTAAACCCTTAATATACAGCTTCATATCAGACTGGTGTAAGTTATATGAGGACAGATTATTTTAGGGGGGAAGCATTAATGCCTTTCTGAGAAGATTTTTTTTTTCTGTATTTATATTGGTAATAGTGATGCCTTATACATAGTACATCATAGTTTACCCACTTTTTTATTTACCACTGCTGCATCACTGCCCGTAACAGTAATGACAGATCACATAACTGCATATCATTTTCTCATGCTGAATACTGAATGGAAAAACTGAATCATGCTGAATACTGAATTGGAAAACTGAATCATACCTTGTCATACGATGTGGGGAATAGCATTAGGCTACCTCACTCTTCACATTATTGGCAAGAAATACTGTCATTTCATTTCACATGTGACAGGTACAGTGGTGGTTATATATAGTAGGAATAAGGCAAGAACAGCTTGAAACCTGAGTGAAATCATATTCTGTGCCCAGGTTTTATTGTAAGAAAAATGCATGTCACATCAGCAAATTTATTCTTATACAATAAAAAGGTAAGTGATGTCATCTGGTGCTACAAACATCCTTGGAAGACTATAAAAGACTGGTTTCAGGGCCTTAATGGGCATTTACTCCAGAGGAATAAAAAAAATGAGTCTTTGATCCATTTTTTTTCCAGGCCTCTGAGAATTACACATAATAGCATATCCATTTATGTTGTCCATCTTTGCTGATGCTGCTGACTGAGCACTTGCATTGCATTTAGAATGGAAACTGATTTGTTTTCATAGTCAAGACACTTCATGATTCTTCCTTGAAAATTGTTGTCCATTACATGGATTGCTGTTGCTCAAGCAAATGCTCTATACAAAACACATGACACAAGAATAGGATGACTGATTAGACTATAATGAGTGTGATTAAAATCACATTAAAGTCACATTTAAATCAGAAGATTGCTGTTGTTGTTGTTACCTATAGCTTTGGTAATTGATGAGGAGGTGGATGGAACAGTTGTGCATTAGTTTTGTGTATTTATGTGTTTTTTGAATTTAAATAGGCTACATGAAGAGAGAGCATATAAATCTCACATGTTTAACACAGTGATTCCCTCAGTGTGAATATTTACAGTGTATGCAAATTTATCACACTTTGCCTGGAAATGCTACAAATTCAAAGGTTTTTTTCTCAGTGTTGTTGTGTAGTGTCTCATGACAGATGATGCCTTGGAGGGAATCCCACGTTTTCTAACATTTTGATAAATTTATTCCTTTTGGTATTTTTTAGCTTCATTGTTCAGAACGTCATCATCTCGGCTTAAGTTGTCTGTAAACGGCACGGCTTCAAAAAGTGCTAAACAAATAAAGTTGTTGTAGTGATCATACCACTACTGCTACTATTACTACTACTCCTACAACTACTTCTACTACTACTGCTACTACTTCTACTACCACCTCTGCTACTGCTGCTAGTACTACTACTAGCATTACTAGTAGTGCTAATCCTGCTACCACTACTACTACTACTAATACAAGGACCTTATGAAGGTCAGACTACCATTATGGATGTAATTATCTCAAGCCCCTCTTCAATAAGGACAAAACAAGTTTCTTTTTACCCCTGTTTATCCCAGCATGCCTTTGCTATAACCACATAGGTACTACTACACTATTCATAAATTATGTTTTTTAGACACAATTATCACTTGTCAGGTAAGTTGCCTCAGTGTAATTTCTAGGCCAAAGACAAAAGTCTCTAATGGCACTTGTCATCACGCGTGGTCCCAAGCCTCTCTGTATTCAGGGCAGTGGTGCTTTGTGTCCAGAAGTAGGTCGAATGCTTCTCACCAAACAATTTGAACTAGAGCCAGTAATTGGACAAGCAAAGTGTCCACCATCTCCCAGCAGGTCCATGTCAGCCAGCCTCTCACCACTTAATATGCAGCTCCAACCTGACACATTTCATGGGCCTTTCCCCTCCTTTTAATCTCATTTTAGATTACAAAATGCAAGAAACAGAACCCCCTTTGTAACAGCAGACGGGCGCATTCATCATAAGTTAGTGGCTGGCATAGTCAGTTGACTGTGTGAATTTACAACAAAAGTGTAAGGTCTTACAGTCTGCTCGTCTGTCAAGAAACTCGCAGTTGTGGCAGCTGTAACTGCTCAGATCAAACTTCTGCTTACGCTTTACACAGTATCTGTCTCTCTTTCCCCACACACATAATGAAACTCAGTCAGTCACACAGACCGGCGGTAAAAACACCTGAGCCCATACCTTGCAGCGTCTATTTTTCATTTTTGCGCAAACAAACCTGCACGACCTTTAAAGGCAGGATGGGTATTGAAGATGTGATAGACATAGGCAGTCTATGATTTTGCCATTATCTGTTCATACAGGTGTGTGTTTGCGTTGTGACAGCCGTGTGTGTACTTGTGTGTGTGTGTGCCCTGTATTGTACTGTGTATAGCGTGAGAGAGATGAGGGTGGAGGGAGAGAGGGAGAAAGAGAGAGGGACAGAGACCCCATTCTTTGCGGCTGCATTTACACCTGGCCTTTGAATTCCAAAGCAGGTTGAAGATGTATCAAGATTCAGTGTGGATGGGGTCCCAGCCACATGAATACATTGATGTAAAGCGAACCAAGGAAGATCGGAACCCGATTTTACCTTGTCTGATTTAGGAAAATCAATTTCTAATACATCCGATCTGCATCTGTATTTATTCGCATTTATACTTTGTGCATGTATGTACTGTATACTACTGCTGTTTAAATGTGGCTTGGCGTCCTTTATGCACAATCTGTAGCAGGTACATCTTTTATCTCCATAGGGATTGTAATTCTAGGCTACAGTGGAGTCTGTCTGATGAAGTGTGGGGTATCAGATGACCATTGAAGATTAGAGAAAGCAGCTTGACAACAGTGAGCAGGAGTGAATTGCTGTATCAGGCTAATTGCCCATTTATGATGCCCTGTTATCGCCCCATCTAGAACGTGTTGCTGCTGGTGATGCGTAACGGACACCCTCTCTAGGATGAGCCCGGGCTACAGCTGAAAGAACAATTACACTGATCCACAGATGCAGAGTGTAAACATAAACCCTGATTATTTCAAACAGTGCACTGATACCTGGTAGTGTTGAGAACTGTCTCACTGTGTTTCACAGGAGTGGCTGGCAGACAGTGGGAAGGTGTGGAGCCTAGCAAGTACCCAGGCCTAATTGAAGTTCAGCTCAGGCTTCAGCGGTACAAGCAATTACAGTGACGACTCCTGCTCCCTGTGCTGCAGGCAGAGTTGAGAGTGCTGCAGCACCATACCTGAGCCCTCCTCTTTCATGTTTGCTGCCGATGACAGGCGGAAAGGCACAGCCTAGCCTGTATGTTCTGGAAATGTGTTTGGTTACATGAAATATTCATTTATCTCCACCATCCTTGCCTGCTCCCTAGCAATGTGCATATTTATCTGCTTTTTTATGATACCTGTGACCGGCTCAGGGGAGAGATAGAGGAATGTTCGGGAATTATGCCCTCCATACAGCCTTGGATGGGGGATGGAGGAAGAGGAGGGGGAGGGGGGGGATTGAGATGCAAAGATAAGAGGTCCTGATCATCAGGAATCAACGTTCATTTCTTATTTAACAGGCCACTGCATCATCGGGGCCACTGGGTGAACATGATCAATGGCTCCTTGCGCTGCACGGACAATTAATCGGCAAAGTTAATACTAAAGGACAAACCCGCAATGAGGTCAATGTTATCTCGTATGTTCAGGGTTCTTTTCCCAGTAGGAGGGGATAGGAGGTCAGTCGCCAACACCGCTCAGGTTCCTTGCAAACTCCCTGCCTAAAGCTATGGCTTTGCCTATCATTCTCCTTTTTCTCTCAGCACCACATGACCACAAGGGTTTCATTGAAGAGACGAGACTGAGGCTGTTTTCTGAGAGCTTAGGATGTTTTACCAGACACATTGTTATTTGCTGCCACTAGCATGGCTTCCAAGCTTGTCATGCTCTTTCATATTGCCATGTGTTTACATGTCATCATTCAGAAAAAAACTGAATTTCTGGTTATTGTTATGTCCAAGCAATAACATTCACAGTCTGCTATAACACACATCTTCCACTTTGTATGTTTTTTTTTCCCTCTGCTGGAGGCTGTATGTGAATGTGTTTTTCATGGCAGTTTTCCTTCCTTCACTGGATTCAGTGAAACAGACAGTTATTCTGCCTCATATGGCTTCAGAAAATTGTAATTTTTATGTTTAATTAATCAATTTGGATTATGCTCGCATGAAAACCATAACCAATAAAAAGAAACAATAAGAGGATGTTTTATGGGAGAAATTCTAATCCCACTGTGCGCTGCTGTCAGCTTCAAACTCATTTCCCAATCTTATTGTTCCAACCCTTGCGTGCGTACTCAGATTTATAGCACCTTTGTTGCATCATAGAATGAATATCCTCTAGTGAATCTGATGTTAAAAATCCTGGGTGAAAAGGGCGGCCTAACCATAAGATTCTCCAAGGAACAACAAACATGACAGCTCTGCCTCAAAGAGTAAGAAGTTACTGCCCTAAATTAAAGTCAGTAGGATATAGGGATAATTTCCATTTCAATTGTGGGCTCAATTTGAGATAACTCATGCATATAGAGGTGAAATGAACAAAGAGCGTAGAAATAAAAGTGACAAATGTAAAGAATAGAGCATTGGACCACAGTATCATTGGCTTTGTGTCCCCATGAAGGGTATTGTGTGTGGTTGCTTGGGTAAGGTTACAAGGGGACCCTAGGGACATGGAGGCGAAGGGCACCGAGGATGAGGGAGGACACATGTGACAGGCAGGGGACACATAGGACGTACAGGGCAGAACTGAAACAAGCCTTCTGATACACTTTATTTTGTCAGCTGGCTTGTTAATATGATGGAATATATTTACTCTTCTATATATAGCGGACCTAGACCGTACAAATAATAACTCTTGAAATCAAGAGCTCATAATGTGTGATGCTGGACATCATTTACACTTTGTAGTTGCTAAGGTATTCTCTGCGATAAATAATGGAAACGTGTCCATGCTGTATATAACAGTATAATAGCGTAGCTGTTGATTCAAGATGTGACGCACCGCCAACAACAATATTAGGAACCATCATTTCTATAATTTGTGCACACAAATATGGACAGCACGTGTACGTATGTAATCATCTACCCACCACTGCACCCATAAAATGAAATGTTCCTCTATTTGTTACCATGGTGCTATTGCCAGGGTGCCGTGGTCACGTAGAGGCAAATTCAGGTCAGCCACTTCACTCTGCTATACCTGTGTGTCATATTTTACAGGACTTGAGAAAAACACTTTCTGCAAATCATAATTGTTCATTATTGAACAGTATTGGATTCATAAAAATAAATAAAAGTTCTGTTATTGTGAAAGTAAACCATGAAGCTTTACAG
Source organism: Centroberyx gerrardi (assembly GCF_048128805.1). Classification (NCBI taxonomy): domain Eukaryota; kingdom Metazoa; phylum Chordata; class Actinopteri; order Beryciformes; family Berycidae; genus Centroberyx; species Centroberyx gerrardi. Next base: position 29,934,251 of record NC_136001.1, read on the forward strand.
CGTAGAGTCAATTTTTTATTGCATTGAACTATACATTATTGCCAAAAATGCAACGAAGTGCTGTACAGAATCTGTGCTTGTTCATTTTTTTGTGTGTGAGGTAATATATCCCTATAATATAGCGAATATAGATGATATAGCTCTAATAGTCTGTCTAGAAGTGAGTAATACGTGTCTGTGTAGCAGGGTTTGGTGTGAGGGCAGCGGTGCTCTGTGTCCAGCCCTTCCCCCGGGACCTCATTACACCGTGTTGGGCTCCGTTGGGTGCTGTAAGCGGACGGCTGGGAGTCCCAGCCAGCGAAGCTCCATGTATGTTGATTGGGTGTGAACATGCCAGGCCAGCGTCTGCTCTGCATAGTAAGAGCCTGTTTACTGGCCCAGTCAGGCCTGGAGTCAAACACAGCACTATCCTCCAAACGGAGGATTAGAGCACAGATCAAGCATGATTAGAATCATGAAACAAGGAGTGTGTGCTGAGGGGTTAAGTTGCTAAGTGGGCTAACACATGATCACGAGCTACCAGTAATATAACATTTTTTGTTTGTTTTCTCTTGCAGCAGTTGCACTGATTCATTTATCCTTGGTTGTCATTAAAGTTTGATCAAAGCTGGAGAATGTGCGCATAAACAAATTACGTAATCCTTTCACTTTAAAGGGAGCTCAGGAGATCATAGTTTTTCATTCGTGATATAAAATTTCAAGTTGTTAGTTCATTACTGAATTTCCAAGTCAGTGCAGCCCTTCATCATTGTCCTATTATGGTACATTAGAAATAAACTGTTAGTAGCAGCGATCATGATAATATTTTGACACTACAGTACTAGTACTACAGGATGATTGCTTCACAACAACTCAGCGATTTTCCCCAGAACTAATTGTTGGAGCGATTTCTGAATCTTTGAATAGTTCTGGTAAGTCTTTGCATTTGTCCTTTGCATACTAGGGGTCTTCTGCATAGAGCCAGAACTCAGCATGTCTATTTCTTAATGTTCTCGCCCCCAGATAGAGCAAATGTTGAGTTAAAGAACCTTGCCAAGCTGGTACGAATCCAGATTAATTCATCAGCTTGGGGGAGATCCACTCTCCATTTTCTACAAGTGTGACCCGCAGACCACCAGCAAAGAACCAGAGACCTTCTTGACCTCATTATTTTTACGACTCCAGATTTTTTGGGTAGAAACCAAGACTCCTTGCGGAACACATTTTTATGGCCGCAAATTGGATTGCAAACGATGTCACCTCATAACACTTTCTGCGGTTTACAAGGGACTTGTAATGAGCATCGGGGGATGGTTTTTGCGGGCGAAATGAGACTAGTGTGAAGGTCCCCCTCTGGTTAGGTAGAGCCATTATGATGTTGAGGCTCAAAGAAAATAGCGTGATTCTAAATTACTGAACCATTTTTGTTGCAAATTGACTCATACTAACACACAAGAGGACAGACGTGGCAGTAAATAGTGTTTAATTGCATTAGCTAATCAGTGTAATGCAGGTTTCCCTGAACATTGCACTCATTTGACTCAGCGACTGGAGTAATCCGAGGCTAATTCTGAATGTAGTGCTCATTATGGATTGCCTACAAGTTTAGCATTCACCGTAATTGGAATTATTTTCCGTTTGAGACAATAGCAAGCAAACACTGTACACAATGTAATTGGTGTGAATCTTGTTGCTCTTTTGTAGGATAGTAGATAATTGAATCGATTACGATATGTTTTCATTTTGCCATTCTGTTCCACAATTACACTAAGCTCTTCCTACCGTGCTTTTAAAGTTTGTCTCAAAACAGCTTCTATGCTTTGTTCTTGTACAGAGGTGCAGCTGGAGGGTCTCTCTACTGGCGATGATCCCAAAAGCGAGATACCATTGAACTGTTGTGCCTGTGTTTCTGTAGAGCAGACAGACAAAGGTACGATGTCTGTCATAAATGAGTGAACTTAATAAAATGCAAAACCTAAGAAGAAAATCCCCGAAAGGGGAGGGGTTTAAGAAAAGAATAATGACATTGTTCTGCCACAGAGGCAATGCATGATAAACAGCCAAATGCTAATAGGATATGTTGGGGAAAGAAATAGATGCTCGACTCAGATGTATTCTATCGAGATTAAGAGGAACAAATACAGTCTAGATAAAAAAAATGCCCTGACATTAATGAGTTCTTTGGCTGGTCTGCAGGAGACCCTTCACAGGTTCAGTGTCCTGTCGAATATTTTACATTGTAGAATCCTTTTTTTCTAAGGTCTCACTTGCATGGAGAATAGAATAGCGTTCCCATCTAGACCTCTATTTTAAATTTATAGTTTGCTGTAAAATTTGAAAATGAAGGTCATCTAAGAAGTCCAACGTACCGGGGACGACACTCTACACTTCAGATTGCAGGAGTCATCTAAATTATATGGACACCATCATTTTTGAACCTGTATGTATGATACCAATTTTGTGATTCTACGATACCACCTAATGAAGAGCCCTTTCAGGATGCTTTTGTTGTAGTCTGCTTCATCAATGGTACTACAGTTATAGGCCAAAAGATCCTGTCCGGGCCACTATTATTAACTAATCAAAAAGCTTTATTAGTCAGTAGCCAGGAGCAGTGGCAGGTAGCCTATACGTCAGTTGATTTCCCTTGGTGGGACACTATCATACAGAAACAGTGTCAGCAGTTTCTGACCTTTTGGCTGAGCTTGAGACAACCATGAGAGTGTTTCTGACATTTTTAAACAAAAATGTAGGGCTAACAAAACCAAATCTGCCTTGTAAGAGAAAATTAACATAATGAGGTTATGAGAGATCATTCAAAAGTGTAAACCAGCGGAATATCTGTTAGTGAGATGAAGGCAGTTTTATTTGATGGGAGGGGCAGAGGGACAGAATTGTTCACACTGTTTTCCTGGAAGTAGCCTAAAAGTAATGGCATTTTGATATAAAAATGCTGTTACCTAGGTGAATATTATGACACAGAAATTAGTTAACTGAAAAAGTCATTTTTCATTTCATTTTTCATTTCATTTTTCATTTCATCTTTCATTTCATTTTTCATTTCATTCATTAAAATTCCCCCTCATGTTTTGCAGGTTTTCCTTAAAGTTTGCTATTTCTCCTACAAAAAAATTGAGCAAATGTGTGGTAAATTAAATCTGATTGTGTTTTAGTGCTGATAACACCTGCCTTAGCAAATGCCTGGCTGGCTGTTTACTACCTTTTCACCTTACCTTTTTAATGCTTAACGGACCATGGCCAAGACCTTGATGAAAATACCAAAACACTGAGGCAGAGTAGGAGAGACTGATTTTTCCATCTTCAGCAGAGCAGACTGGTAGTGTAGGTGTCTTTTGAGCTTTAAATTGGAAATCAGAATTGCTTCCTTGAGTTTGTTTGTCTCTTCACTCTGCTGAGAAGTCAGTTTGAGATTTGGCAGAAAATTCCACCCAAATCCTCATCAAAAATGAAAGCAAAAAAGCAGCTTCATTGGGCTGCCCTTTATATTTGGTGATAGTCAAGTTTAATTGGTTGTGTTTTGCTGGAATATATATAAAGGAAGCAGGATCTTTTAAGATATGGACTTAGCTCTCATGGTTTTATGAAGTCTGTACATGAACAGACCCCACACCATTTCAATGTGAGTGCTTTGCCAATTTGAAATGGCTTAAAGGCTCGAGGCGATGGCTTTGAGAAACAAAAACAGATCAATAGAGGTGATCTCTGAGAAATCCCACTTTGATATCTTGGCTTCAGCCTGGAAATGCTCCCATCAGTCTTTGGGTGAGACAGCCAGTTTTGAGCTGGTTGGATGCTCCCTTCTCTGCAGCTTTCCACCGACCCTTCCAGTTTCCTGTGGTCATTTTTCCGGTAAGGGTGGCAAGGCGGCCCTCTATGATATGATTCACCTCCACCAGCACAGCTCACTGGGATACGGCAGTCAGTTCACTGCCTTAAATAATGACATTTGCATTTCAATGGAGTTTTTCCAGTCATGATTTATGCAATTTCTAAAAAGATTTGGTAAAGTGGGAGAGACGGAGAGGGAGAGTTTTGCCAGCAAGTTTTGCTTCTTATTCACATGCATATGCCACGTGTTACGATAAGGGATGTGCCATTATTATTATTCAATACCATCATAGTTTCACTTTGTTTTATAATGTACTCTAGCCACGTACTGCAGTCTGCTTGTGTCTCACAAATTGTCTCAGTAATGCAGATTTCATTCTTGTGAGTCATGCATGATGGCTTTTCTCATGAATTAATTTTAGTAGAGAATATTATTTCTGTGAACAGAAGGGAAAATCCACCTTAGAGGAAATTCAGGTACAAAGTGCTGTTCCTCTGATTTTGGTCAGTTCAATCACTGTTGGACATGAACAATTCCCTCACAGTGTTAGAACTGAGATAACAAAGACTCGTAGCTGCGACAGAACTGTGGCACTTTCTGGGACTCTTGATGTATTGCAGATTTACTTGTATTGCAGTCTTGTGTTCTTGCACAATGTTTGTATGTGCTCTTACACTAAAATGACTATCAGCATACACTCAGAGACTCAGAGAAGAGTTTAATCTCACAAAGATTAAACTCTTGGTTCTCTTGTGTCTAGGAGTCAGTGATTTGCACAAATTTTGGCTAAACATAATAATAAATGTAGGAATAGCACCTGTTTTAGGGTGGGTCTACACTTTAAAAAACGTTTATTGATCTGCAGCTTTTTCAAGTCATGTTGATGCCACTTCTGTGATCTCTCCACCGCTTACAAAATAGGTAAACAATAAAGACTTAAAGCTCTGCAGGGGTCACGGTAATTGGGAGGCCATGGTGCTCATGGGATGACAGGTTGACACAGGATGTTCACCAATATCACCTCAGAAAGCCAGTATAATTGACACCCAGAGCCTTGAGGTCTGTCAATTTTCTGACAGTTGATGAATTAGCATTTGCCTTTTCTCCACTATGGATAAAAAATTCATACCTCCTGTTTTTAAAGCATTTTACACCCCAGTAATCCCTCCCTAACTGCTATTGGCTCCAGCTGAGCCACAGTTTGCAGTCTGTGTCATCAGGGATTTGTGATGAGCCTTTTCAGATTGTGAGATGTCTGCAGCGCCGGCCAACAAGTCCTCGCACAAATCTGTCCACTAGTCTATATCTGATTCCCCCGGGGGCGCGTGTGTCTTCCTGCTGAACTAGTCATGTATGGGCCCCGTGGCTGTGCTGTCTGGTTTAACTCACCTGCTGTTAAAACATTTGGATCATGTCCCTGAGCAGTCCCTGGTTCCCCATTTGCAGCAAAAGCCAATTTACAGATGGCCTCGCCTCTTCCTGCGGGTCATCAGTGGAAGAGGTGTTGAGAGTTTGAGGGTCACACGCAGGTCCCCTCCTGTTGTTCCGTGTCCAATGTCATTACTAACACACGGAGGCCTCTTTAATACCCCCGCCCTTCTTGTTCTTTACCACCTGCAGTGTGATGGGATTTCAGCTGGGGTCCGAAAGTGTGCCAGCAGCACTGCCATTAACCCTGTGTATTATCCCATCTCTTTATGCCGCTCTATGAAGGGCGCTCCCCTGGCAAACTCTTCCCCATTCATAACAGAACAGACCGCATTCCTTCCAGTGAACATGGACATAGTTCGCTGGTCCTCAAAGAACTCTCATTCAGATTTTGTTAAACAGTGGCCACTCTTTTCTTCCCATATACACAACTCTCACGTTTCAAACCTGTTAGACCAAATTTACTCCTAACTTGGCAGTGGTTCCGGCCATCCAAACCATGAAGTAAACAACATTTCAGGCCCTCCTCTCATGCCCAACATGGCCAGAGTGTAAAGAAATGCAAATAGAATGAAAACATTGTCTTCTCCAAAGCGTTTGTGGTGTGTCGTGTTTAAACATGCTCAGTTTGGAAGTCGATACAGACATGTTAGCATCATAGTCAAATGAAATGCCTTCACAGCAGTGTTTGTACAGTCCAGTGTTTGTGCCCTGTTGCATTCAGAAATTGTATTTTGTATTTGCACTTTGTGTGTGACGGTATTTCTTGAGATGAAGAAAGACTAATGCTTGAATTTACACGGATCAAATATGAGCTTGTAATGAGGGCAAAGACCTATTTCCAACTCTTCATGAAATCTTGAGACAACTGACTCCTACTCTAGTAATTTTTGTGAATCTAAAGAAAACCTCTCTAAAATTAAATCATCAAAAACTAAACTATCAAAAATGTCCTTATGCATTTCGCTCTCCTTAAAACACAATCTGTTTCACTTGGCAAATTTTCACAATATTTAACTGTAGGGTTATATTTTCAAGAGTAACTGACATATTCTTCAAGTGCCACACCAACAGTTAAGTGTTGTACCTGTAATTCTACTTGCAATATCTGTTAAGGCACAGGTTATTAAATGATCAGTGAACCCTACAAATAGGGTCAGTGTTGCACTTTGTGCTGCAACTGGCATTCTACAGTGATATTAACATTTTAGAAAAAAACCCAAAATCAACACTTTATTCAGTTCAGTACTGCCAGCAAAATGTTTTATGTCATATTTTCTAACTTGCACAACTAGGTCACACAGATCAAATTTCTCAATATCTTAACTGAAAATCATACTCCAGAGGACTTATATATTGCTCATGTACTCTGTTCTGTTGATAATGTTACTTTGCTATTGAAGCAGTACAATGGTGAAATATAAAGCACAACATTTTTGGTTTCACTTTCCTTATTTTGATTATTTTCAAATAATTTTAGATGTCATTTGTGAGGTTATGTAATGACTTGGTTTCATGATCTTAGTTTGGAATAGAAACATTGATACTGGCTGGTATTGGTACTGAAATCAAAATTGTGTATCATAGTATGATACAAAATGAATGATAGAACTCTTATTGGTAGAATTATCGTCCAAAAAAATCTACCAGGGCCGTCATTTTGGGATTGCATACTTGCTACCCTGGAAAAATGGGGAAACACTGCATGCTTGGCATGAGTAATGAACATCCATCCATAGAGACTGTCTGTATGGCAATACATATGAGCAGTTGGAAGAGAATAAATAGTCCAACCAGTCCATCAGACAGAGCCAGGAGTGTCTTTGTATTGTCAGTGTAGTCACGTCTACCTGTCTCCTTTCTCTGAATTGTGAGGTGGGCGCCAGTACTGATCAAGCCAACCATAAGCATAGCTCTAGGTGGGGGATTCCATTATGGTGCTCAGCCAGGAAAGACCTCTCAAACAGGAACCAGGGGGGATTTGTTTTGCTCAATAAGAGGTGAAAATGGTATCAAAATGGTTTTCCCCCACACAGCGGCTGATATATAAGCCTGCTTGTCTCCAGCTTCCTGCTACTGTGTTAAGGTAGGAGGTGGAGCCGATGAACTGATGGTGGAGCTAAGCATTTCTGTCACTGTCAGTAAACGGCAACCAGGTCGAAGACAGAGGTTGCTGACGCCAGCCTGCTGCTTTGATTTGTTATATTTGTGGATTCTAGGTGTTTTTTTTAAGTTGTGTAGTACAAATAATGCTACTATTATCGAAGTAGAGTCTGTATATATAATGTGTCAATTGGGGCAATATTCTCTGATGATTAATATCTGATGATTAATCTCTCTTTGGTCCTTTGGAAATATACTGTACAAAAATGTTTAAAATTCAAAGAGAATTTTGAGAGCAAGGAATACCCTACCCACACTTATAACAAAAGGTCTCAAGCTGAGTACATACACAGCGGTGTGTAGAGTCTACATGAAAGAGATAGAGAAAGAGAAATAGAAAAAAGGGTTTGGTCAAAGCTGTGAGCCCCAGTGCTCCGGCGCACCAGAGGGATGTTATTCTGAGCCATTTGGTTCCTGTCTTTTGGTCCAGTAAATGCAGCAAGACAAGACTATCAGCATGAGGGCGTAGCGGGGGGGATCCTCGCCTGTCTGACCAGAGCCTGGAGCTCTGGTGCCCAGAATGCAGAGCACAGCAAGTCCACAGCCATCATCATTAGAGCTGCGCCGCTGTGGACACTAATGGCCGTCCCTGTTCTGCTGCCTCGGCACATTCGGGAGACCCATCTGAGACTAGAGGGTGTGAACACGTGAATTAATGGCAGCGAGATGAATTCACCACCCCTTTTCCTTTTCCTGCTTTAAAGAACGCAGGATGCATGAACCATCTCCTGTAAGAGCGGCCACAAGTGCATTAGTGGTGACGTCCTTTTTCAACCACCCCGGAATCTTCAAAGGAGGCTAATTGGGGCTTTTATCCTCGTTTATCTTCATTTAAGGGCTGGAAAAGATGGCGTTGTTTACTGGTTTCAATATTGAGAAAGGGGGAGTGGGGAGGAGGGACAAACACAGTGGTGGCAGTGTTAAGCTGGGGGATGGGGCTGCAAAACAAATGGAGGCGCTATCCCCGGACTCCTAATTACACTTTAAGATTCCAAATAGCCATATAAGCATCTTCAAACTGAAAATATTCCAGAATCAAGGAGGTGGGGAAGCAAATGTCTAGATGCATATTTCAGTAGAATGAAGATTTATTAGCGCTATTACTTCAAGAAACTGTTAAATGCAATTTTGAAAATCAATGCAGGGTCACGACAAGGCACATTCATCAAGTTTGTTTATTCCTTTAGTCGTAGTGAAAGGCTTTACATGGTCATCTTTTTCCAATTACATGCTAAGACGGACCTAGTCTCACCCCCTTTTTGTTGTCTTTGCGGTGGCGGTATAGATTTTCAGCCACCCAAATGAACTGTGTACTGAAGAGCCTGCAGTCATTGTGCGTGGCCCTTTCGCTTCGTTTTAAGCACGCTCATTCATGCCCTCCTCCAAATGTACACTTTACAAATCAATAACCTTTCACCGTAATTTAACACTGTCCGCCCCTGAGAGCTTGCGGTGAATCCATTGTATACCATTGGTAGTTGTCGAATCAATGTGGTTCCCTGTTGTCCAACCTGAAAAGGCTTGTTGACTAATGCCATATTATAGAGATTGTACATTTTGCCGTGACTTCATGTATTTATTATTCATTCTGTACATATATAAGTGAATTGAATGCAGAAACACAAGTTGTTTTCTGCTTGTTTTGGCTGGGTTCATCGGGAGCTCCCTCCAGCTAGTGCACGTACGATTCATTTTTGGGCTTTGAATCGAGTGTGATTCCTATCTGTCACATGGGGCTTCATTGATAATGATTAGCCAATGGCTGTGCGCTGTCCTACCTGATGCAGATCAGTAGTCATATTCCATGAGATCAATCCCCCCTGCTCGGCCATATGGAACAGAGGCTCTGATCCCGGGCGCTGCTTTCTCGTTTTAATCACATTACGCTTGATTCCTGACCAGTGATCATGAGTAATCTCATTAGAGACTCATCCAGATGTGTTGCAGGGGGCTGCATATGTTTAAAAAAATAGATTGGGTATGCTGGCAGGAGGCTGCAGACACTTGTCCCAGTCAGTCAAATTGTATGTTCCCTTCCCTGCACCGTACAGTTTCTCTCTCATTCTCTGAATGTCCTCTATTGGAATTGTGACCTCTGTTTCTGTTCACAAATACAACCTCTAAATGGTTGCCAAGCTACAGCTGAAATCTCAATATATCTTTGTGTATTAGTGATTCAGTTGCTCATGGATAAATATGGAATAGGATTGAGAATCAATGAGAAGAGGATTAAAAGACAGATAGAAAGGTGTTCTGCAGGAAGCTATTCTTCATGTATAGATGACACATTAGGATAGAAAAAGCCAAACCCTGCTCAGTGCTATCAAGTGACTGGACTTTTTATCTCCCTAAATCCATGGGGCCCATGTATCGTCATTTAATCTGCTTATAGTAAGATACAACCACGGCAGAGAGCCCCATGCCAACATAATGGAACATAGCCAAAACTAAATGGATCAAGCCGCATTTACAACTGCATGCCTGGATGAGGGCGGTATCTAGTTCACTTGCATTTTGATCAATTCTGCTTTTCAATTGATCAGTTCTGTTGCCCTCAGACACTGTCGACTGCCGCTGCTGATACAGAATGAAAGCCGCCTGCAGGGAGGTGTGTGTCCATGCATGTTTCATGGGTGCAGCGTGCCTACCACTGTTAATCATTACATCTGAGGAATATACATGCATTATGGATGATGAAGTAATCCCAAATGTTCTACATTTAAACTGTTGAAGTGAGCCGTGTTGAGATGAAAGGTAGGGTGATAGACAGTCAAGAGATGGCCCTGAACTGACCAAAGATCCTGCTGTGACCGCAGCATGAGAGAGAACCAGAGATCAATCAAAGCCTTCGTTAATGGAGCTGCAGAGGGGAATTCTGTTTGGTCTATCACCAGCCTCTTAAAAATCAACAAGATTGAATCCATTAAAAACAATTCTGTCTTTGTGACATCTCACATCCTTAGATATGTGAAAAAAAAGTGTCAAAGTGTCAAATTGAAGTGTAAATACTAGCTATTGGGGCCCTGTTGAGGGCAAATGCATTTTATTTGGGGTATGTAGTCAATTTTGTCCTCTGTGGCACAGCCGGAAAAGGTCATGAATGAAGCACACTCTGCTTTGATTGAGTTATTCGATTTGACAGTTAAATCTAAACTGCCTTCAGTCACACAGTAACCCAGTAGTGGGGTAAACAATATTTAGACTATATACAGGATTGGTATTCAGTCATTTGAACAATAGTTGCATTCAAATTTTGACAGGCACTGGAAGTGTCTTTTGTATTCTAGACCATGAGAAGTAAAATCTTAATAATGTTTAATAGGTTTCTCAGAAAACATTTCCAAGAGAGAAGGGTAATGGTTTATTCTTCCCTATGAGCTGTTCTCATGTAGTTCATTATGAAAGACAGTTGTTGCTCAACATAATTTTTAAAACTAGTAATCTTCAAAAGTAGTTCACTGACTTCTTTCCAGAACTGCATAATGTAATAAAAAAAAATAGGATTTCCAAGGAAAATCTGCTTTTACTGACAAACTTTCTCTCCTTGTTATTCCAACTTTAATATGTCCAAAACAGAGCAATCCCTAAACCTCCCTTTAATAGAGTCTTTCAGGGAGGCACAGGAAGAGGAACAAATGCCTCTATTCAGTCGCGTCCAAAATGCTAATGCCTCCGGCTCTTAACACGTTTATAGGGGTTCCCATGTCACGACATGGCATAGTCCACCCTAATGGTGGCTGTGGTTTGGGACTGCATGAAAAAGCCCAGGCGGCCACATTACACAACATGAGAAAAATGACAACAAGACTTCTGGTTTCCTGTGGAAATGTGGGGTCTGAATCTCCTGTTTTTTCCTCTTGGAAGATGCACGCCAGCATGTTGCAACACTCACAACATTGAGGCTTCTTTCTTTTCAGGCTGCTCTTTCACTGAAAGCTCTGTTTGGTAGAGACTGAAGCTCGGGCCTTGACATTTAAAATCTCTGTGGGTATTTATTGGTATTGTGCAGCTTTGTCGCTATAACAACCCACACGTGTCCAAGCACTCAGGGACCATGTGTGCTGGTTAAAAGGAGAAAAGAGGCGATCAGTGAGGGTAAGTGACCAATAGCACAGGTGCTGTTGTTGGGACCCTAGGCAATTACAGCAGATAATATTGAATTCCAGTAACTGTGTGCTCCTATGCGTAAATGACGGCAACACTAGGCTGTGTATGGAAGAAACTTAATGCAAGCTAATAAGTGAAGGATCGGTAAGGTTTAGTGACTGCAAGGGAAAATAATTACTTCCTTATCTGCATGGGTGCTGGAAGGCAATATTGTGCAGAGTGGTCTTCAGTCCAGGCTCTAGCCTCCAGGCTTGTTCAATTGATATTTATCAACTGCTGAAATGGTATTTGCTCAAGTGACATCCTGGTCGACCTGTGGAACAGATAGCGTTTCCCAATCTGCGTTCAATATCTGTATTGACCACTTGGAATGATTAAATGACCGAGTACATCAAACTCTTTTTCTCAACTCTTAATTCCATTTTCGATAGTTCATTTCATGTTCCAAAGCATTCAGCCATGCCAAATGGAGTTGTTGGCCAGGCCAACGCTGGCGTACCAGTATTGAACTATTCAGAGGATTAGATGAGACCTCCTGAGACCGCATTCCTGATGGTGCTATTGATGTTGAGATAGAACGTGCACATTCAACATTCATGTAAATGGACTGTGTGATGCTAGGACAACAGCGTGACAAGCTGCCATCAATGGCACTTTTTAAGGGGAGTGTAAGTGAAAGTACTTTTCTCATAGGTCTGTCCCTGAGCCTTACCACTGTTGGCACATTCAAATAATTAAAAGAGCTTAATTACGCATATCAGTCCATATTTTTCTCAATTGTGTATATATACCAAACAATACACTTCTCTTTGGTTTTATGAAAATACTCAGTATTCAATGAATCGAAGGGTTCAGAGCCTGCTTCATTAGCATAATGAATTTTTATGAGGAATGTCTGGGGACTTAACCTATTTCTGTTTTGCCTTAATATCTGTTTTACCTTTCAAGTGTCTCAGAAGCTGAACTGAGAGTTTAGCTATTACCAGCTCTCTGATTTTCAATATCACAATTTATTATTTTCACTCAAACGAGCTGTTGGGTGTGAGTCAGTAGTGTATACATTCCCCACTGTGTGTAAAGGCTGCTGTTCAAAGTAATCTTCCGGAAGGGTTCGGTCATATATTTGGGCATTCTACCATGATCAAACGGACTGTTGATCATGCCGCAACAAAGATTACTTTTACTGTGCCGCTGCTTTGTAAGCGGAACATGCTTTTGGATGAATAACCTTTGTCACTATTGTTCCCCAGTTCTTTTATTACTCCCGTTAAGTGTTTACTTATACGGCACCTTCTACTTCACTGATGCTATTAATCTTTGCCATGTGCATCAAAAGATGCATTCACATTGAGGTTGCAGGTACCTTTTACTCAAGATGAGCTCTTCACGTTTTTGTTGTTTGCTTTTACTGTAGATGGGCTGTTGTGGAGCTCACAATGTCCTGTGTTCAATCATCAGTTAACCTGATTACCCAGCTGCTCTCAGGCACCACATGGAGCTTCTGGGAGGTCAGCTGTGGGCCAGGCTCCCCACTGGCCAACCTGTTACTGGGATTAAACCCAGACTAAAGCTCCCTACCGCAAGAAGGGGTAAATCTATATTGCACCAGTATTTGAAGTAGCATGTACTTAGTAAAAACTGAATGCAGAACCACGATACTCTTCCTTTCCAGGGCCAACTGTCTATACAGATAACATGCCGGGGCTAACGATTTTACCTCCATTTCCTTCCCTCACCCTGACCTGTTCAAGTTTCGATTTTATGATTAAGCAAATTAGATTTTATCCCACTTAGTGCAGATGCTACACCACAGCAAAGCAGCTAAATGCTTTTACTGCAGCAGTACTTGAACATATACTCAGAACCTAAGGACCCCGGCCTCCTTTCACCCTATCCACTTGATACCTCTTGAGACCTGAGTTAACTCCCTCTCTGCTCATTTGAACAGCAGAGCTTTCCGCCACTATTGCCTCTCAGCCTCCCACAGTTTAACCCTTTCTGCGGCACATAAAGAAAACCAAATGCATGTTTTGTACCTTGCTAGGCTTCACTTTTTGTAAAATGTACTGAGTACTAAAAGCTTGTATTAATGTCAGATGGAAATCTGGACCAGCTGCTGTTGGGACAAAATTACTATTTGATCAATAGAAACATATTAGTCAACTGAATATATTATAGCTGCAGCCAACACACTGTTATTTTAGGTGATGATTCATTATGCTCTAACACTGAGGGTAGAAACAACAACTGGTAAATGATGTTTTGAAAGAACTGACAATGAAACATTCGCTCCTAAATTGGCAAAATGTAATAATAAATGTCAATGTGTGGGAAAATACAGCAGTTAGTGCTACTCTGTATGACTTTTAGTGCAACTAACAGCAAACCTCCACCCACGCACGGAAAACACAAAGCAATATTATGCTGTGTTCAGGCAGAGCTTTTGATGTTAGCCTGACAAAGGCGCCACTCTAAAAGCCCTTTTCACTGGATTCTTTAATGCCCCGTCTGTCCTTTCAAGTTGCCAAAAGATAACTTTCCGGGTGTGCCTAGTGTTTCAGTTTGAAGTAGACATTTGTTTCATTTGTTCCAGCATCCTTTCAAGTGGCTCCAGTTCTTAGAAACATCGAGCTTTTTAAGCACTCGATTTGGTGAGGCACCCCGCATCTGTCGTTGTGGTTTGATGTTTGGTAGATATTTCCACATACATTATCGTGTCGTGTCATTTCTTAGTGTATGATCTGTCCCTTGAATGTGACTCTTATATGTTGGGGGGATTGCAGTTAGATCATACTGCTTCCCATTGGCGCACGGCACTCTAAAATAATTTTGGAAAGTACCCATTTGTTTGGCTTAAATGATTGCTTATTTAATATCACACCTAAGCCCTAATGAGGAAATTGCCTCTATTTTGCTCCAAATCACCAGATGTGGTCTGCAGGTGCTGTTTTATTCTCATCCATAAATTGCGGGGGTACCCAGTAAATCATCAATCTATCCATGGGTGTCATTCATGGGGTTGTAGGGAGAGGGGAAGCCCTTGATACAGGCCTGCAGACATTGCACTTCCTCAACAGGACCCTGTGGACACAGTGCTTTCTTTCTACTGGTTTTAAGTTTCATAAGGCACTACACTAAGAGTCCCAAGTTTCTTGAGCTCTGCTTGATTTTCCCCTATTCCTGGATTGAAAAATATAACAAGACACTGATAAGTGCAATCCATCAGGTGCAGCCAGAAGGGACATTTGCATGGTAATACGCTTTTCCTGGTGTACTTTGTAGAATTGTGCCTGTGGGCTACTACAGTATACCTGACATGGGCTAATTGGCTACCAGGAGAGGTTCTGAGAATAATAAGGCTATGGCTTTCCCATCGCTGCAGCCAACCCGTGGCCATGAGTATGAACAACTTGCAAATACATAGAGTTGCATGGTAGGATCTCACAAATGAATACAATTAGAGGTATTAGATATTGGAAATATAAGGATTTCCTAAGGTTTACTAAGACTAAAGTAACATCAGAATAAAGTGTACCCTAGACAATATTCTCAGCCCACACACCATGGCTGAAGTAGACCTGCCAGCGTTCTTTTTCTATTCTCAGTGAATGGCCGCGAAGATGAAGCTCGAAAAGTTGTGCAGTCAACCTATTGACCAGCATGTCAGTGCAAAAACACACACAGGGAAGGCTCCGCTCCCGCCCGCCCCCTCCCCGACCCTCCTCACACACACACACACACACATCTTTAATTTGCGGCAAATATTGGTCTGCCTCCTCATCTCTCGCTGTGCGCTCATGTGAGACGGATCCCACCGACATTTTCCACCGCGGGATTAACTGTGTGGCGCGACGGGCCGCTCTGCCTCAGTGGTCCTGAAGGGCTGACCCCGAGACGTGTGTGTGTGTGTGTGAAGAGGTAGCCAGCAGGACACTCCTTAAAAGGCTATTACATCCTCACTGCTTATCATGAGTGGGCGTGCAGTTAAATTATCTGCTCTGCTTTCCCCGCTCCATAGGACTATGGGGTAAAAAAAAAGCCTGTTTTCCGGAAATAATTAATCCTACTTGTTGGCTGAATCATATTGAGGAGAACAATAGTGTTTTTTTTGGTTGAGTAGATAGTGCCTGGAGAGTTTTCTGATAGACCTCTTCTTTCTGACAGGTGGGCTGCCACTGCTGGCGGCTGCCTGTGAGGAGATGGTGATGATCATCTTCTCATTTAGCTTCCTGCCTGCAGGATCTTTCCATTAAATTACAATTGAGCCACCCTCTCCGGAGAAGGGGGATTTGATGCTGCCTAGACTGTGCATGTGTATGTGTGTGTGTGTGTGTGTGTGCCAATGCGTGTATCCTGAGCCCCCCCAACCATTTGGAAGGCTCTGCGTCCAGGGTGTACATACACAGTCTCGAGATTGAGCCAAGCCTGGTTACCATGCCTACACATTTGACTCAGAGACACCACGTTTATTTTAATGAATTCATTTTCAAGCTTATGTTTGCCCTGCATTCTCTATCAGCTGTGTACACACTCTAAATAGCTCCGGAGTAGAGGCCCTTTCCATTGTTAAAAGTGACCTTCTGGGGAAAATAGCTTATTGATTCTTGGGGGAAACATGATTAAATTGGGTTCTAAGTGGACACTTCATCTGAACTTGTCTACAAGAGAGAAGATAAGAAATGGCATAAAATGGTATAGGAACTGGTCCTCTTTGTCCAGGTTCCGGTCTACTGTTTCCTCTTTGATGTGATTAAATTATTTGTTCCCTTCTTCTTATCTTTTTTTTTTTAAGTTGACACATTGATGTTAAACTCAAGATTATGTTCAAGAGATGTTAAATTCAAGAAGTGTTCAGAAACTGTTATGGCTAAAATGATAATCTCAGTTAATTTGTTAGGTATTGTGATCGCAATTATTAATCATGATTGTTTCCAAAATGATTTTACTGCACTTATGACATCTTATGCTATATACATCTTAGCTACAGCTATTTTGAACTGCCTTGGATATTCTAAATGAAACGTTTGAATATTCCTCATATGCCAGTATTCTACAATCATTAATTGTGGAAACTAAATGAAGGATATATATTTATACACAATTAGTTGTGCAGCCCTATAAGAAACAGACCTTTTGAGTAAAAGTCTGCCTGTAAAAGTCCTGTTTGCTTACCATGCAACCCAGCTACATGTTGTGCAGCCGGTGATGTATGTGGAACAGACGTCGGTGTGCACACTGCGTTCAGTAGGTGTGCTAATCAGGAGGAGAGATCCCATGATCACTGCCATGATCACCGAGCGCACCATCTGTGATCCTCTGATGGCCGGGAGTCTGGCTGAGAGAGCTGGATAGCAGTCTGGCACAGGCTCTCCCTCTCCTCATAGGGGTGTAGTTAGGGCCCTGCCAGCGTCGGGACTACAGAGACTCACCTGCTAGTGCGCTGTTTGACCTTACTTGCAAAACCTGGAACCACTTACCACATGCACAGCACACACTTCCTTAAGCTGCGCCGCTATTATGCGATTAAACATATTGTATGCTTAAAATAAAGTACAGAACATGTGCCACGTTTCGAAGGCAGTCTCTTGATTTATCCGGTGTTAGATATACGCCTGGTGTGATCCGGGATTCTTTGTAGTGTGCCGTGCTGAATAAATCACCTGTCAACCTGGATCTGGAAATAATTGAGGAGACTATTAAAGTGCCACGGATAATGGAGAATTGCATTAAATGTGGGCAATTGAATTGTTGGAATTTCGTCTGCTTTTCATTTGCAGTCACAGGTCATGTTCAGTATCGGTTAGATCTCCGGCAATAATACACGGGTTGTTGCTAAGTTCAAACAGAGGTGCAAGTTGTTTGGGGTGAAATTCCCCAACTGTGAACTGAAATACGTGAACAAACAGGGTCATGTAGCGTGTTGCAGTAAACAGTCGACCCTGGGGAGCTTTTCATCAACACTCAAGCGATCAATATGAAGATAGGAGCTCTAGTAACCATGGCAACTTATAGAAAAAAGAAGATACAATGGAAATGTATTGGTTTTCATATTTGTTTATCGCTCCGAGAATAACACATATGGTATCAGCCAAAGGCAGACAGGCGCCTCTATCTACGAGTGCCAGGTTAGAGGCTTATTGACCGTTTCTGACAGACTGAGTAACAGACGACTTTTTGCCAAAATGGGCCGTGTGCCTGAAGTTCAATTACAAACCTCATACTGTGTGTAGCCAGCGTATTTGCCAAATGGTGGAACAAGTGTAAATCAGCCTTCGTGCAACCTCAGCAATCAGGTTGTCCTTCTGTGACCTGGACGGCTCTACCTTAACTCATTTTTTTAAAACGCGCCGTAACATTTATCTTAATCTGACAGGGTATGAAGGAGTGTCTCAGATATCCCGTGAGCACAAGGCAAGGCATAACTGCATGTTGAGGTTTTAGTGGGGCCATGAACTGCCGGTGCACCCACCTGCATTTGTCTTTCACTGCTCTCAGAGCTTGGGACAGGGAGGGAGCAACATGGCTGCGGTCCTGCACGGGCCTGGTGTTGTTTTTGCTTTCCTCTCATTTGCCCTGGCTTGCCCGGGGGGTGGGGTGGGAGGTGGGGGTAGTGTCTGGTCAAGAGAGCATGTTTTTAATTCCACTGACACGATACGGTTGCCAGACCTCTATCTTGTAGTGGTCAGATAACATTCAGTGATTGCTGCTTGACGGAGATAAGAGATGCGTCATAAATTAAAGAGATTGTAAACATTTTCTGTGAGAGAGCACTGGATTATATCTCATTTGAAATTGTGTTCCTCCTTGGCTCCGTCTGAAGGAGTCATATACCCAAGTGAAATCACACGGAAGCCCTCCAGTGAGTATTCAAAACCATGTCGGACTGGGAAACGTGACAAACGACACACGCTAGCAGTCAGCGCGGCATGGGTGACAGTAGAAAATACGGCAACTGCGGAATTGTATTTATTCAAGTCTATTGAGTTGCGAGATTTTCATACTCTTCACTTGACCATGTGAGTCTCCCTGACTTGGCTTTATGGCATTTTAACAGTTGGTTCAGAGTGTGAATAAATGTTTGCCTTTACGCCTCTGTAAGTCATGTCCAAATCATTGAATCAACCGGGTTGGAAGTGTGAATGAGCCGGAGTGGCGGAGAGAAAGGGGAAGAGGCTGTCCCCGGGGCAGTGCCCAGGACAATGTCAGGTTTGTCTGGCCAGAGTGTATGAACACTAAGCTTTTCGGAACTGGCAGCCCGCCCCGGTACCTACCCATCTCCCGAGGCTTCCAAAGCTGTCCAGCTCCAAGCACTAAGCATTTGTGTAAAGTTCATAAGGCTTCCCTCTGTTTGTGTGGCCATAATGGCAGCTCCATCCTGCTGCTGCTCAAAGAGAGTGCTTATGGGCTTTGAGGGCCTGGCGCTGGCGCTGCAGAGGCGTGTGAGTGTTCTCAGTTACTGACTTTGGCAATCTGCTCTCATTATGAAAAGACCAGTTTCCCCAGACAGCCCAGAATATATATCGCAGCCCTCAATATCAGCACTTCCTTCATCACGCTCTTCTCCAGCTTTTTGAACATGATGCACCAATTAAAGACCCCCAAGGTGGAAAGAAAAAAAAAAAACATCTTCTCCTTTTGTTCTTTGCAAGACTCCGTTCAAGTGGTAGGAACTTAAGTGACAAAATAAAATGCAACACTTAAAAACTAATTCAAGATATACAGTATATAAAAATGGAAATCATGTATTGTTAATATACTTTAAATGTAATTAGCTAAAGTTATAGAAGGGTAAAATTAATCAGAATGCCATGCATGTAAATGAATTAATTAAAAGTGCTTTCCAGTGAAAACACTATAGCACTGATTTATTTGATAGCTGACTCTAATATATATAATGTGCAATGATCCCATAATAAGGTGCCCAATTATTAAATATGTCCATTCAGTCCTATAAAGGTATGCAATCTCACTCCCACCATTTCCCAACTGTCAGCATTTGTGAGGCCCGAGTGATAATAACCTTGTTATTTGTGGCTGCAGGTTCAGTTAGAAAGGCCCTGCCTTTGCTTGGGTTTTTTTTGCCGCGGTTACGACCCACATCAGCATAATTCAAGCATGACCCTCCTCCCCCTCTCATTTTCTCCCTTTCTCCCCGTTAAAGCCCAAGTCTCAGACCGGGGTCCACACCATACATCATCCAGACTGGGGTGCTTCCTCCCTTCCCCCTCGTGTGTCGTGGGAGAGAGACTGCGGTTTTTTTTGTTGGGCTTGTGGAAGGCTCTTATCGACAGTCTCAGCACTCTCTCTGCTCTGTGCTTTCTCCTGACAGGTCACCCAGCCTCCACTCGCCCCCCATCTGTGTAGCCTTGGGAGTCATGTCCCTGTTCACCAATGTGTAACAATCAGGTTCACTCTGACCCAGTCTCAAACCAAATTCAGTTTATTTTTTCATGAAAACTGGCTGACCAGCTCTTCAGGACAGACAAACAAAATACCAACCTTTTCCCTTAGGAAGATCAAGCCGAGAGCAACACTCTTCACAGATGTAAGAATACTGTGTATAATCTTGCCTAATGCTGTTGGCACCAATCTTCAGCCGTATTAACAATTAAGGAGATTGTCCCTATAGTTCACAAAAGAGGATTGCAGTGTGCTGTACAGCAGGAGCAAAACTCAACAGATCCTCACTCAGCGGGTGATCTCTACTCCCACCCAACATACTATTCATTGTTTTTTTGTTCAGCTGATCTATGTACACAAACACTTTTCAATGAGCCTTCAGGTGCAGCAAACATCTTGCATGGCACCGAGGGGGGGGGGGGGGGGGGGGAGCGAGATAGAACTTGCATTCCTCCACTTTTCCTCTCTCCTTTGTACACACCCAGTGAATAGCCTTTAGATCGGGCTTTGTGGGAATGATTGTCAGTGGCTTAATGAGCGTCTTTGCCAAGCTAGAGGCTTTGGCAACATATGTGACTACAGTGCCTCTCTCTCTCCGTCCCCAGCCTGCATGACACCGTCCAGAGCAGGCAGAGCACATCTCGAGCACTCTCCGTTTTTGCAGAAATATCTTTTTTTCTTTTCCAACTCATGGTTTCCTTTTCTTTTGGATTGTATTACCTGGAGAGGACTAGTTACTCATCTCATGGGGGACCAGAGCTGAGAATGAAGTTCAATCTTGTAAGTATCCTGTCTGGGGAGGTTTCTGTGGGCTCTGAACAGCCGCTGCTGGAGCATGTTTCGGTGGAGCGTGTTTTGGTCTTTCCACGTGCAAGAGGCACACTGGGAGACATGAAATAGACTTTCTTCCTCCAGCAGAGGCGAGGGAAATCACGGTCACGATCTTGAATGAGTTGAAGCTGAGAGAGCGGGGCTGTTTTCCTGTATTCGATTCTTGAAACGCTGGAGGAACGTGTGAGTGATCCCTCTGACGTAGTCACGCATATTGCACTGATATATTTGTAATTTTTATTTATATGTAATATGATATTTTAATGTTAAAATGGAGCTAGTTAGCATACAGTGGAGAAATCTGACATTAAGGCGCTCTCATCTTATTTAATCTGATTTCTGATACATTTCAAAGTAGCGTGATACTTGAAACCTGGAATATCCGTAATCCATCCATTCATGGCAGTTATGTGACACATTCTGTATCATTTGGGCCTCAGAATGTGGAATTGAGCCAATTTACAAAGGTTTTATTACCATGATTGTGCCAAGTACGTTAAAATAATTGTCCCCTCGATCAATATCAATTCTAATATCGAATCAGATTCTAAATTGGCTTGAATGGCCTTTTAGGTGTGTAAACAAACAAATCAGATAAATGAGATTAAACAAACAAAAATAATAAATAAACAGATGGATGAATAAATAAATATGTTTGGTACACAGTTGCTGATGTTCATGGATCTAGAATGAGACCTGAGGTTCTGTGAAACAGTCAGGTTGACGTTAGTCAGGACCCATAGTTTATACTTGAAATGGTCTATAAAACTTCACTGGGCTAAGACTGGACTAAAATGTATAAAGACTGAGCACAGACATGTCTGGTTGTCTGGACAATTTCCACTGCAGTCACTAACAATGAAATATAAACACTGTATCCACATACAGTTAAGTTCATTCTGTAAGACATCTGTCCTGATAGAAATCCTCTTGCTGAGGCAAGTTTCCATCAGACTTGGCATTGCAGAATAATGGTGATGACTTTCACCTTCAAAGCAAAAATTCACCCCCAACTGTTCTGATCAGTATTAAGTGTAACTAGAAATTAGCTTTTTGTTGTCTGTCTGTATGCTAGTATGAGGGACAAGGATTACCAAGAGTTAAAAACTCCATCCATAATTGCAGGTAAAGACCAATCTGTAACTGCCCACCATGTGAATCATTATTGGCCACCAACTGGATTTGGTTCAGGATGGTGGATTGGATACATTTTTCAGCCAAAAATATTATTTGAACATTTGATGCAACTACTGACAGTATGGAGTGGCTACTTTTACACATAATTTGCATCTGCAAAAGTTGTCTACTGTGTTTCAGATTTGCAATATATGTAAATACAGCTGCATTTTGAGGTATTATGGGTTGAAAAAATGTACCAAAAATTGTTATTTTCCATCTACAAGTCAAACTCAGGTTTAACTACAAGAGTATATCAGCGCTGTCGGGTGAAAATCTGGTATCTCCAAATGTACAAATACAATAAGCAGCACTGTTTTTAGCCTAATTAAATGTATTTTTTATATTATCCAATGGGTTTTGAAAGGGTTTCCTATAGCGTGAGAGGATGGAGGACATTCTCAATCCATAGAGGAGCATGTACTCCTACAATTGAAGTCAAAACATGAAAATAAGTGGCTTATTTTATTTCTAATTAGACTACCAGCTACTTTGGCACTGTACTGTAGCAGC
Organism: Centroberyx gerrardi; assembly: GCF_048128805.1. Taxonomy (NCBI): domain Eukaryota; kingdom Metazoa; phylum Chordata; class Actinopteri; order Beryciformes; family Berycidae; genus Centroberyx; species Centroberyx gerrardi. Next base: position 29,956,698 of record NC_136001.1, read on the forward strand.
TGTAGCTGTAAGGTAATTTGTTTCTGTTAGAAATAGTATTGGTCAAAGGTGCATTCTCCACCAGTTCACTGTCAGACAATTAACATCACATCTACAAATGTTACATTAAAGATTTATGAAGGCTGACACAGGCCTTTGCATTGAATCAACACCTGGCAGTGCCACGTCCCTGTCCCTGAAACTCTTGTACAGGCGTTGAATGTGCTATAAACTGGTTTCAACTAGTGGCATGTTCAGTTATAAGTAAGGCAAATATGACACTTGTTTCTTAAGTGCCAAAAATGTCTATCTTAACGAGTCGAGTGTGTCTTAAAATCAAATTTTTCTTTAAAAAAGTGAAAAAATCAGCCAATGGGACATGGTCATTTCATTTGTACAATACAAATTAACTTGTTTTTCGAGAATTTACTTGAATCAATTGACATTATCTTAGTGGAATGATCCGGGTTATTTTAAGACATTGTCACTTGATTCTAGAAATTTCTTGAAACAAAAATGACCTCACCCTGTTGGCAGATTTTTCACATTTTACTTTAGGACGACTTTGGGACTCAATACTAGTTTAAATGACTTATTAAGATGGGTCATTTTTTTTACAGTGTCTGGTCTAGAGTCCATTATCCTCTAATATGAATACTAGAAATTCTGCCTTGTCATATTCTAAATCTTTAATCTTCAGTAGCTGCGGCCATGAGCTCATTTCCTCCCATTTGCCTCAACACAACCTCACCACAACCCTATCAAGCGATGGAGAGGCACAGGAACTGTGTCAAACAGCTCACCCAGGGTAACACCGTCCAGATGTCCTACTCTAGCACAGAACAGGAAATACAAATACTGGATTATATTCAGCATAGAACCTCTATTTCACACACCAGAATCGTGAATTTCACTGTAAATTTAGAGACCCGAAGGGGGGGAAAAAGGGATGAAGCAGCACAAGTATTCTTCTATTTCTACAGCAATCTGGTTTTGCTGCCATTCCGTGTGTGTTGTGGGGAAATCAGACATTCCTGGTTCTTGGCAGAAATAAATTGCTTTAGGGTTTGATGGAGGTGAGGATTTGGGATATAAGAGCCATCGATCATGTCTTGCTGTGGCACAGTTTCGTCCGGGGAAATTGCCAGCATCAGTCAGACGGAGTGAATGAACGTGGAGGGGGAACACGCTGTGTTAGTTCACACAAAATAATATTCCAGTCCCTGCAGTGCAGCTTCTGAATTCATTTCTCTGCCGGCTACTCAGTGAGGATCACAGACTAATGTGATTATTGTCCTGGGCAAAGGGCACTCCTCTGGGACTTCAAAGAGAACAGATCAGAGGAAAAATGAAAAACCCTGTAAGCTGTGATGCAGACAGGTGCAGTGCACTTTTTGAAGCCTTTTTCTTTTTGCTTTAAACATATTGACAGGTTCAAAGTGAGGACTCACCGACAGCATGCGTTGTGTGATTTAAGCATGCATCGCGCATACATACTGCATGATTTATTATTGTGTCTATGTGACACGCTCTGGTGATCAGTTTAAATTAAAGTGTTGTCATTCGGCACATAAATTATGCAATGTAGACCAGCGTTAAAAATCATCCTATCTCTGCAGCAGGGAGCTGCTGTATGGAGATACCGCTGTAGGTTTTGCTCAGCAACGTTTTTATCCCTGTTTTGCCTTAATGTTCTCAGCAGAAGTTCATATTTCACCGAGACAAACACAGCTTTCAGCACAGAGAGTCACAAAGCAGCAACTAATTAGAGGACAGGGAAAACCTTCACACTGTTTTGTTCATGAAAAACCACAAGCAAGGCTTTTAGAAAAGACAGGTCTGGAAATGCACATTACAGACAAGATGAAAAGCTCTAATGGTTGAAAACCTCTTCAGCGGTTTGGCTTTTTTCCACCATTATAGTCGTTTTGTTTTTTTGTTTTTTTCAAATGAGCTGTATCACACATACCAGATACACTTGGCTGTTGCTCCAGCATGTCTAATAGCAGCCTGTGGCATGATCATTCCACCTTATAGTTGCATAAGGCTCCGTGGAGTCACTATGGGATATACCCCGCTCTCTCCTCGGTCATGAAAGTTCAAGCAGGGTCAGGCGGGTCATTCTTCATCAAACCATATGGAACACAGGGTCACAGCCCCCACAGTTCATCATTGCAACCGCTCTATATCTGTCTGTAGCTGAGCCTCATTCCTCTACATCCAAATCCCTCACCTCATTCCTGCACCCCCAGCCTCATCTCTTCCTCCTCCATCCTCTTCCCTCAATCCTCCGCTCAGCTCCAGTCCCGCTCCCAGTCCCCTTAGCCTGCTAATGCTACAGACTCCTGAAATATTAATGGTGTGATAATTGAACTGTCATGCATGCTGAAGTGCGGTGAAATTGAGCCAAATCTCAATTAGACAAGGATATTATTTAATATTGCTCCCACTTCGTAATCTCATTTAGTGTCTTGTTTCTGTTTTTCCTCCCGCTGCTGAAATTTTAATAATAGATGAATTGCATGCTCAGGCTTGTAGTAGAATACTGATAGTGCTTATCATTGCCAGAGGTCAGAATACAGTCTATTTCAAATTCTGAGCAGCGAGTTAGAGAAAACAAAATCACTAAAACATAAAGGAAAACGCATTGATCTTAAGCTCTTCTTCACTCTCTATATCTCAAGTACACAAAGAAGTTTTACCACTTGACTTTGAAAAGCACCAGCTTTGGTTTTTTTCCCGCAGCAAGCCAGACAGTCAGCGTGGCAAATTTGCAAACTAAATGAGGAATTGATTGGATAAAGAGAACAAAACAACAACAAAACGAAACGTGCAGTCATTACACACATCGCAAGCAACGTGGGCCAATTGCCGCTTAATGATAATCAGCTCGGCCGTTGTTTTAATTGTTCTCGAGTGATCAAATGGGAATCCGTGTGGAGGCATTATCAGGAGTGTGAGAGAGGAGTGTGGAGCTGCTGTCTTCCCCGTCGCAGGTCTTTAGTGAAGAGAATATTTTAATCCGGGCTGACAAGACGAGGATCTGCTTAATCCTATTACAGGCTTGCACATTAAACTACAGTAGGCCCACACTTCTCTGCCTGTTGTCTTTGTCTGTGAAAGCAGCAGATGGTGCCAGCTCAAGAGCCTACTGTAGTGAACTTGAAATGGTCGCTTTTGAGGACCTCAAAGTGCAAATTTTGGACCCCAGTTTGTAATCTAAAACGTTTCGTGAACACATCCACAGGTGTCCACTTTTTTATGTTAGGAAAGAAGTCGTTTTTTTTTCTTGAAATGCTACTTAAATGGTCCCTATAGTATATAATATATTTGTAAATTTGTGTGTGGGTCAAGGTGAAGCCGTAATGCCGGACCAGATGGCTGAAATATGAGGATGGAGGGACAGAGGGAGCTTGCCAAGAAGAGAAGTGTGCCAGAAACGTCTTCTTAAGATGAGGCTGCACAGTGATGAGGGAGCTCTTAAGTCAATTTAACACAGCGGGTCAGCAGCACACAGAAGACAATGCCTTTCCGTCAGTTTGTCAGCTACATTTCTACATGCATCGGTCTTGTTTGGGAAATAGATTTGCCCTTGTTGGCACGGGGGAAGTTTGCGAGAGAGTGCTCTATATCCGTCACTCAGAGGGAGTTTTAAAGCAGAGAGGCAGATTTCACTTGGCCCACATCGGTTCATTTCCCTCTCCATACCCCCTCCGCCCCACAGCTTCTGTCCCCTCTGAGCCTTGGCTAAGCAAGGTTAGGGTTCATATTGGCCTTCCCACAGTGAGCCGCTTTTAACCTCCTGCCAGCTTCATCAATCTCAGGCTGGAGTGATTGCGGCTGAAGGGGGTGGGGATTAAGAGCAGCCTGCAGTCTTCAAGCAGGCTAGCTTGAGGGGCCCTCTCGTGTGCATCATATACGTCCAATAGGCCCTATACCCTATGACTTCAATGTAGACATCATAGCTCCCAGCAGTTAAGCCCTGAGCGGACCTCCCTCAACCAGATGGCCAAGTTGGTTCTCAATAAATGCTTAACGAGGGGGAGAACAAATTAAATCAGATGGCAAGTGATCAAGCACAGTTTGAACAAAGTGTAATCCATCTAAGTGGTGTTAGGTTGGTAAAGGCTTTTGGCCAACACAATAGGGCAATGAGAACACATTGTCTTGTGGGGATTGTAAAGCCCCCCCCTCTTAAACTGGTCAATCTTCCCAACAAAGCTCAAGCCAATTAGCACAAAGTCCTTACCTTTTGATTTTAATCTGTTTTCAGCAACATAAATCACAACGTGTGGGAAAGACTGAACTGAGACTGTAACAAAAGAAAGCCTAAGGCATTTTTCTGGACTCATGAATTATAACACTGACATGCCAATCTGCAGTTGGAAATAAAGTCAATAGGGCTGTATTGTGATTGAGAGGGGTGGATATATAGCACACTTAAGAGGCAGTAGTCTTGTAGGTGATGCTGTGGGTGGGTGGTGCAGGGGGGTGGGGGGGGTGGGGGGTCACAAGCTGGGTCAAAATGGCCAAGATTGAGTCATAAAGGCCCCAGACAAAGTTAATACCATTAGTATGAGCCATGCTAGAAAAGTTCAGGGAGCACGTCCATCTGAAAAAAGGCCTGCACCAAAATGAATGAAATCGACTCTCTTTGTTCTGCGGTCAATTATTCAATTACTTCTCATGAACTGGCATTTGACCTCAGTGTTTCCTATTGAATTTGTTAAGCCGGCAAGAAGATTAGAAAAGAGGAGCATTGGAGTCTGAGTTTGGTTCGAGCCCCCTTGTGACCCAGCAAGCTGTTGTCTAGAAATAGCGAAGTCGGTGGACCATGCACCAGTTACATCTTCTGTTTGGGTTGCTGTTGTTAAAATAAAGTCCTTAACATAGCACACGTGACTTATTCGACGTTAATTGGATGCCCCATCAACACAAATATTGTTGCAATTCCTAGTCTTTTATTCTTGTCATGATGCGTGTTCTATTTCTGTTTTCAGTGAGCACCACCACTCCCTGCAGACTCTCAGCCTTGTGATTTTCCCAATTCCAATGTTTTGCTATTATTTCCCTTTTTGTGATTGTGGTGTACGGTAGTCTGTGTTAAACTAATTAGACTAGGATGACCTAATGAGCTGGGGCGCAGCCAACATGAGGAAGACTAATGAACTGACACCCCAGAGATTCCTCAGCTGAGGATTGTGGGAAACAATGCTGCAGACGCGAAAATTCCTGTGCATTGCTCTTTCCCGTCCCGTCCCGCCTCCTCCTCCTCCCTCATCCAGCTCTGCACTATGGACCGATCCTGTGCTCATTATGGCCCCAGCCTCTGGTCTGTTAGGTGGAAAATGATCCAGTGCACTGTAGTCTGCTGCTTGTCAGAGTGCAGACAGGTTACTCCGTCTGACTGTTAACTGTGTGTGTTATTTATGCGTCAAACCCCTCTGGCAGCTGTAGTTGCTGCTATAATAGATAAATGTGTAGCTGCATTGCTAATCTCTTTGAGTCATTGTTGTTATCAGAACCATGCAGGCACAAATCAAGAGCAGCACTATGATTAAATGAATTGTATCTTAATTTTGATGGTAATGTTGATCTTGATTTCCATCTTGGCTCCATTTTGGTATGAATGTGTCATTTTTTCTCTCGCTTGAATGTTGAACATCTGCCGTGCATTAATATATCCACAGGCTGCTTCATTCGTTTATTTATTTATTTCCATTGTTGTTACATGGCGCAATGAAAATACACTCTGCTACACAGTCCCACCGACATCAAGCTAGAAAACAATTTGAGTCCCAAGGGAAGGGATGATAGGAGGCATTAATATGAATATTTCTTTGTCACAACAACATTTGAACTAGCACAGAACGGGGTCCCTGTCGATGCGAGGGACTGCTGCGCTGGAAGTCTACGGCGTGCCTGGTTGTGTCTGGCTGAGCAGAGAGGAGTGGGGCTCCACAGTCACGGGGGGGGTTTGTTGTGTGTATGGGGTTTGCCTTACCTTACCGTCTGCTGGCGCGTGGGCGGATTCATGGGGCCTGCTCCGTCTGTGCTCTCGCAGGTCCCGCGTCTTCAGCGTGCCATAGAAATGAACTGAGGAGTCGGAAGAGAGCAGCACTCGTTTCTGTCTTCGGGAACTCCGAGATCGCCGCGCGCCGCCGTGCCATGAGGCTGCAGAGGAGCCCGGGATCGGTCACCCTGCTGGGCCTGGTCACCTGGATTTGTGCCTTTCACCCCACTACTGCCATTGACATCCCGCTGGAGGGTGAGTGCCGACTCCTACTATAGGGCATCTGCAAAGAACGTACCTTCATTTCAAACAGTGCAGAAGAGTAAAGCATTGATTTTCCACTGACTGCAATGGGTAGGTCATTGCTCATAACAATTCAGTATGAATGAGGGTGAATTTTGACATAATGGATACTAAATTGTGACAAAATCATGAACATACACCATGCTCCAACAAAGTTATTCATGAAGCCAGATACAGATACAGATATAATAGAGTTCGTTACTAGAGAAAGGTCAGACGTGTTAACCATTTTAAAGTTGTTTATCTCCAGAAAACTAGCCTTTGATTTAACTTGAATGTGAAGTGCTTTTATCAGAAAAAAAGTGTTGTATATTTTAGAGCCAAATAAATCACATCATAGAGAACCGTTACAGTCATACATTACAATCAAGCACGCTGTGAATAGAATATATTTACAGCAATTATCTTGTTTGAATCCGTTTTCTTTTCTCTCTTGTGCTGGAGCTGTGTGTTTCCCCACAGTTTCCTTGGAAACACACATCAAATTTTTCCTCGCTCTAAATTATTCAGAAATATCTCTTAAGGGCCTGATAAAGAACAGTTCAAACAGGTTTTTCAAAAAGCAACACATTCTTAGGCTGATTGATGCTGGAATATCTTTTAAAGTCACAGTCTTCCGCAGTATTTTGCTCTCGCCATATGTGTGTTTAAAAGGTTTTATCCAGAGAATGCTTGTGACAAAACGGGATTATTCCCCAACTACTGACTGTTTCTGTTTTGTTTATTTTCCCCCTGCTGCCACGGATTTTCTAGTTTTAGGTCATGTAAACAGTAAGTTCGCTCTGCCATACTCTAGCCGGTATTAGTGACGTCCTCCGCTCTCTTCTCCTAATCTCCTGGCTCAGCGTTGAGCACAGCAGCAGCTTTACTGACAGCCTCATGTGTTGGATCTGCATCTCATGTGTCATCGCTCATGACTCCATAAAACTGATATCTCTGCTCCTAGGAATTCATGGCATCTGTTGTTATACCTTCATGGTCGGTCGCACTGGTCACACTTGATAGTAGGCCGGGCCGCTGTGCTTGTTTCCATTCTTTAACACATCTCACCTCAACTAGCACAGTGAGAACTGTGCTCACATGAGATCATATGAAGAGTTTTGTTCCAAAATGAAACAGGACACCCACTCTTACAAAATGACTGATAGCAGAAAATGTAAATACATGTGCTTTTTAAAGGATAGCAGGAAACCTAAGACTTCAGTGACAAAACGATTAACTTTACAGACTGAATCATCCGTATTTTAGAGATATTGAAATTGGACATACGTTTTGGAATAGAACTCTGCATATGGAGCCATAGACAAGTCCATAGCATCGTGTTGAATGTCTGATACTTGTGTGAAGAGATCTGCATTAGGGCCTGTGGTGTGTTTCTCACATTTGTATGCCCCGTTGTCTGTGTGTTGCCCAGTTGAGCAGCTGCCCACCATCACAGCTCAGTCGCCCAGCTCTCTCATCGCCTTCCCCTTCGACGAGAGCTTCCCCATGACGTGCGAAGCCAAAGGGAATCCCGAGCCAGAGTGAGTACCGAGCCTCGCGTCTCCAGCAGATGGGAGGAGGAGAGCCCGGAGAGCTTGTTAGCAGCCAGACACACACCATCAGCAGCAACAACACGAAACACGTTGGCGTCGGCACTTTGTTTCTGGCCGCTCGCTGCCATGTTGTGACTTTGCACCAACTTTGGAAACTGAGCATAATGCATCCTTGGCTGAGAGACTTGACTTTTCAACGTTGGCTTAACTGTGTCCTTTGTGTAGATTCCGATGGACGAAGAACGGACAGGAATTCGACCCCCTCTTGGATCCCCGGCTGATGAAAGAGGAGGATTCTGGGACCTTTGTGATACCCAATAACGGGAACCTCACTGAATACCAGGGAACCTATCGCTGTTACGCCTCAAACAAACTGGGGACCGCCATATCCGAGGAGATCGAGTTCATTGTGCCCCGTGAGTAACATACGTCTGTGTGTGTGTGTGTGTGTGCGGTGCTCTGTTACAGCGCTTTCAAAGTGATTCAGGGCCCGGAGTCCTGTGTAATGACTGCACCTCTCCATTGTGAGCTTTTCATTGTATTGGACGTGGCAGAAAGTCATTGAGCCTGGCGAACGCTCCGCCCCTCGCTGCCTTCTCGTCTGTACCTCTGCAGCGGGGAAAGCATTGAGTGTGATCTAGCCTCTCCATCATTTCCCTGGGTACATTTTTCATTTTGTTCCAAGGCATAGTACATAAATTCTCAAAGAAATCCACTCCAAGGGACTGTGACTAAATTTGGCTGGGCTTCAACCGCTCAGCAGTGTTGACAAGCCACACAACGGTAGTAGGAACGTCTATTTCTCCCTGAAAGCCAAGATCTGAAAAATGTGCCATAGAATTCAGTTTATTGGATGATATACAGTAGATGATACACAGAGACTGCAGACGGCGCTTGGCCCAGAACTCAAGAATGATTCAACTGCCATCTTGTGGAGAAGAAGAGAACTGCATCGACTGTTTTATTGATTCTTACTGTGTTTTTTGTCTTTTTGCTAGATGTTCCAAAGTTTCCTAAGGAAAAGCTTGACCCCATCGTGGTTGAGGAGGGTCAGCCTTTTATTCTAGAGTGCAACCCGCCTAAAGGAATACCTCCTCTTCAGATCTACTGGATGACCATCAGTGAGTGGCATTCTTTATTCGCGCACACAATTAATGCATGCCAAAGGATGTGTTTGAATCAGGGGTCAATTTGTGTTCAATTCAGTCCAAAATGCAAATTAAGACATATTGTAATGATAAAGCCTTTATTCCCTCTCATGATACGCTGTATTTAAGAACTCTTTTACAGCAAAATATTTCCAATTTTTACATTTTAAAGAAAATCCACCCTTAGAACTGATTGAAATGAAGGAGAAATGACACCAACTCAGGATTAAATCGCGCCAGATACTTTGTGATGGCTGATATCGGCCCCTCCTTTTAGGCAAATCACCAAAATTATGAGCTAATACGGACTTGAAACGGTTTCCTTTCTGTCCCCAGATCTCCAGCACATAGAGCAGGATGAGAGGGTGTCCGTGGGCTTGAATGGAGACCTGTACTTCTCTCATGCGGTGGAGAAGGACAGCAGGAGGGACTACTGCTGCTTCGCCGCCTTCCCCAGAATACGAACCATCGTCCAGAAGACCGCCATGTCTGTCGTCGTCAAGACCAGTAGGTGTCAGTGAAACTGTAGCGCTGTCTTCCCCTGTGAAAATTCAAACCAGCGTGACGCAAAAGAGAAAATCTCCACTTTGATTTGTTTTGAGAACATCATTTCCAGTGCTACCCATATTCACAGCAGCACTTCAAAAGCCATCCGAGTTTCGTGCTGTCTTGTTTTCTTATCGCAGATGTTCATACATCGGCATCTCCAAAGTTTTGTTTTGTGTGATTTTTTTTGATCTCGCTGTTGTTTGTCATGAGCCGACGCATCCACATTGTCTTCACGTTCATCGTTTATTTTCTTATCTCATCCACCTCCATTTCAGAAAAATCTAAAAGTGGCACAAGTCCTGAAAATGGTAAGTTTGAACACAGAGCAGAGTGCCACACCCATGTCTTGTGCACATACATATATATAGAAAAAAAGCCAAGTGCACAAGACAAGGGTGTGTGTGTGTATGTATGCATATTCATTTGTAAAACTCATGAAAGTGTGACCTATGGGAAACTGCATTACACTCTTGGTTTCTAGTAAAAACATGTTTGGTTATCTTCCTCTTTACAAATTCTCTACCATATTCTTTCAGCTAATGCAATCCTGGACAGAAAACCCAATCTTCTGACGCCCTCTGGTGTCAGATCAGAGACACAGCTGGTCAAAGGAGAGGATCTGCAGTTGGAGTGTATTGCTGAGGGATTGTGAGTAATGCCTACTTTTACCAATATCCAACATCTCATATACATTTGAAGAATTTCAGTCTAATCCAATTTCAGTCCAATTGAAAAATTGGACTATGAACATTAGGTAACATGGTTTTTGCCCGCACAGATGAATGAAACCCTTCATTCACTGTAATGTATAGGCAGTATCTAGCTATCTCTCTACTTACCATTTGTCTTCTTTCCGTCAGTCCGACTCCACAGGTTGAGTGGGTGAAGATGGGTCACAAGCTTCCTGACAAAGCCACAGTGGAGAACCATGGGAAATTGCTGATTGTGCCAAGAGTTGAAGAGGAGGACAACGGGAAGTATATGTGCAAGGCCAAGAACTCGCTTGGAGAAGCTGTCCATTACTTTACGGTCACAGTAGAAGGTAACTATGACGTGCTCTGAAGTTACAGTGGTGTAGTTGTGAGCTGAATGGAAGACTGATCCTTTATTATTATTATTATCAAAGGCTTCAAATAAGAATGCAATGCCCTGAAAGGCAAAGTGAAAAAAATAAAAAATGTGGCCAATTTCTAACTTTATCTCGTTTGGACGACTTAGTAACTCGCCTGGACGTGTTACATATGCCCAAAATGTTTTCATTATCAATCTTAATCTTCCTAAGAAAAAATCATGACATTGAGTTTGTTTTCAAAAAGGCATTTGAAGACTATAAAAGCATTCTTGAATTTGCTTGTAAATGCACTTTGCCTTTGACAAGCTTATAGCCTTGGTGGCTCAGTTGCAAGAGTCAGGCTGTGGTCGCTCGGAGCTCTGTGAGGTGCAGTTGTTGTAATTGAGCCTCCACTTTCTAACAGGAGATTTAGATCAAATAGAGACCACAGGAGTTTCGGGGAGTAAATGACGTATTGGACATTTTCGTTATTGATCTTACTGTGTTTATTTGATGTCAGTTTTTCTCAAAGTTGGACTTGCCTGTGTTGTGGTGTGATTCCGTGTTCCACAAGTGTCTCCGATTAAGATCAGACCTTAGATTTCTTTCATAAGCTAGATATGTATTGTGAAAATTGTCAATTTGAGACTTATAGGAACCATTCTGCACTCCCATGCTTTCCATCAGCCTGTGATATGACCTCCTATGCACAGTGGGTTAAGCCGGGGGTACTTTCTTTACAGTCTTGAGGAATGAATGAGTCTAGAATGGATGGATCAAATGCTTTTGTTGTTGAGCCTACAGGGGTTACATAATGTCTCCTTGCAGCTTGGATATGGCTAGGCCATTTTGGGCTGGTGTGAACCCCCTTTTCAATATAGGCTATCTGCATTTATAAGCAGGTTTCAGATATCCCTCATAAATTAATTTGCATAACGTTAGAGTTGGCATAATGAGGCAAATATACCCTTTTTTACCCTTTAGATTATGCCAGTCTTAGATTTTGGTCAAACCTAAAGTTTCCTTCAGTATATTAAACAGATTTTGGCTGTTTCATGCATCTGTTTCAGGCTATGGAAAGCCCACTCCATGCCAGTAAGTCATTCGAATGAATGTAAGGAAAAAATTGTGCTGCCAGTTTCTAAGTTTATCTCATTCGAACTTAGTCAGTTGTCCAAATGATTTAGTAACTTGTTTTCTCCACTGAATTTTTCATGTACTGTAACTCCTTAAAGGAATAGTTCACCCAAAAATGAAAATTCTGTCATCATCTACTCACCCTCATGCCAAATGAAACACAGGTGAAATTTGTTAGTCCATATAACACACAGGGAGGTTGCCAGCACAACTTTGTAGCAGCCTTCTCCAAAACAACTGAAGTCAATGGGGACCGGTTCTTTAGAGTTCCAAAACAAAAACAGCCAAACAACCACACTGTGAATAGAAAGACCTATACACCATTATTTGTTGCAAATCAATCAGCTGTAGTTAAGATTTGCACTAAATTATGGTGTAAATATACTGTAGGTCTTTTTGGAACTCTGAAGAACTGGTCCCCACTGACTTCAGTTGTTTTGGAGAAGGCTGCTATGGAGTTGTGCTGGCGACCTCCCTGTGTGTTATATGGACAAACTTCACCTGTGTTTCAACTGGCATGAGGGTGAGTAAATGACAGAATTTTCATTTTTGGGTGAACTATTCCTTTAATGCTATAAAATATGGAATTCATATTAATATTGTGTGTTATGTGAAGACAAGTGTATTGACATAGAAATATTTGCTAATTAATGTATCAATTAGCTTTATTAATGCTGTAATTAGCATAACTGATTATGTTTAATACATCATGTTGATTATGGCGGGACATTAGGCCTAGTATGCCTAGTATCTTTGCCGTAGTCTTATATTGACACTACAGCAGATATCGGTTTGATAATGTCATACTGATGTCACTGGATGTGTCCTCTCAGAGCCTCCAGAGTGGGTGTTTGAGCCTGAGAGTCAGCTCAAAATGATTGGCTCAGACGTGCACATCAAGTGCTCCGCCACTGGGACTCCTCAGCCTACTATAACATGGAGGGTGAATGGAGTACCTCTAGAGGGTAAGTCCCCAACCAGCCTCAGTTCAGCCTCACAATGTAAAACCTTTATTTATACAGGCCTGATGTGATTAAAGTCACAAGCAAACAGCATTTTGACGGTGTCTTGGTTCCACAATCCCACATATTAAATGGCGTTTAACACAGGGAGGGGCTGTTCTAAAGTGGGCGGGTTGGACCATAACAAACATGGAGAGAGAAAGGCAGTGAAGCCCAGTGTATTCTCGCTGTAGTTGGTGAAGCAATCCACTGTGAAATGCTTTGCGCATAATCTTGAGCTGTCACAAATTCTGGATTCTTCAAAATGAATAATTCCCAGCCACCAGGATGCACCCATGGTGTCTTGGGAAAAGGAAACAGGAATTGCGGGGGTGAGTCCCCAAACTTGCAAACCACCGTACGATGTTGCCACTCGTGTCAGTTTGCAAATTGTGAAGCTGCAGGTTTTACATGATGGGAAGGGTGGAGGTGGGGATTGTTAAAAGATCTGTGATGGCATTTTTGGTTGGAATTTTTATATACACCTACTGGTACGCCATAAAGTAACCACTAAAATATTCTGTTTTCCAGGAAGTAAAAGTAATGGGATTTTGAAAAACTTGAGAAAATATATTTTTTTGTACATTTTTTGACATTTATAGTTGCACAGTATGATATGGAGAGTCAGCTAACAGGGTGAAAAAAGTTTAATTTCATTGTGACTTTAAAAAGATAAAATACACACTTGTTTTACATGACCTCTCTTTAGTCTGAACACACTGTTGCAGCTCTAATGATACCTATATATTGGTGTTTTACTGAATGAATGTTTGGTTTATTTCAGAGGTACCAGCAGGCAACAGAAAAGAGTTTGATGATACCATATTCTTGCACAATGCCCAAGCGTCTGACAGTGCGGTCTATCAGTGCGAGGCCTCCAACAGACATGGAACCCTTCTGGCCAATGCAAATATCATGATTATGAGTAAGTATGGCAATTTGACTCATGCCAAATCCTTTCTGAGTCTCGCTTAGAAGTTCTGTGTATAGTGAGTCCTGAGCCTCCTCAAAACTTTGTATGAATATGTTTGTTAGAAACTTTGAAAGTGCATGAAAATCGAATGCGTAATAATTTTGCTCTAAAAAGGAATTGAAGTAGTTTCTTAGCAATGGCAGTGGAGTGCATCTGTTTGCGAGTAATTGACAGACATAGTCATTAGTCAGTAGGAGACTGTTGAGTGATGTTGTGTCGAGCTGGAGAGCTGGCGCTGATGTTGGCATATGCCCGTAAAGCACTGAGGAGCACAGAGAAGGAGGGCTGTCTGCGAGCCATACTCCTTCATTCAGGCTAGCTGTTCTCCCCGCGGAGCAACAAGCCAGCTCCCCGCCATTTATATGCTAACAAGTTCCCCCAATTCCGTACTGATTTCGGTGCCGTAAGACAAACATGTGCTGCTTTTACAAGTGGCAGATAAAAAGAAAGAAAGAACGCCGCTCTCCGTGGCTTTCCACAAATGCGGGGAGTTTGTTCGCGGTGACACAGGAGTTAATAAAGCTGGACAGTCTCTGAATGCTAAGTCCCAGCTGCTGCCTTTGTAAACAATTAGGAGAGACAGACCATTTTAATGGGAGGCTTTGGCTACAACTGATAAGGTGCATTCGCCCGGCTAACTCATTACTCCATTGTTTCTTCTTTGATTTCATTTTCACATTTACACATTTTTGACAACCTGACAGCCCAGTCATTTTTTACACAAAGAAGCCTAGAATGAACACAGAGGAAAGGCAATAGTAATGTCACCTCATTTTTGCCGCTATTATCTACCTCATTCCATTCTTGTTTCGTTTAAACTGCAAAACTGCAAATCTGGTGTTGCTCAGTGTCGTCTTTGCCTCCTGATAGCCTGTATATAGGCTCTAAGGTCAAGGACCACACCCGGATGCCTCCATGATAAGGTATCAGCATTAAGGCATCCACCTCTCTGTCATAACTGAAACCTTAGATCACCGACTCAGATCCACTGCCTCTTCTTACAGATCTGCCCCCCATGATCTTGACCAACGAGGGTGAGGAGTACTCCGCTGTAGAGAGGAAGGGGGTGATCATGCACTGCAAGGTCTTCAGCTCTCCTCCCTCCACTATCACCTGGTAAGTGCACAGTGTGTTCCCCTCTCCCGTGCACCAGCAGAGAGCACTAGACCTCAACCGGTTACATGCAGTCCCTCTGTACACGGCGTGTTTCTTTATTGGTGTCTCCGCTGTTTCTTTAAAACAAGGCAAAGTAACGCTGTCACCCAACACTCTTAATGTTCTATTCAGCAACTTTTATCTCCCCTCTCCCTCCTCTCTCAGTGCAGTGTTTACTCGTTTAGACCGCTGCAGTGTTCATATTTAATTTGAACTGAGAGAATGCGGAGACTTTAATGGGTTTCTCTGAATCTTTTACAGGAGCAAGGATGACTCTTCGGGGTCCGTGGAGGGACCGAGGCTTACCGTTCACGAGAATGGATCGCTGGAGATCTACAGCGTGGAGAAAGAGGACATGGGACAGTACACGTGTTACACTAAAAACACAGAGGGAACGTCCGCTATCGATGCCATGCTCTACGTGAAAGGTAAACAATTCTGCCCGAAAATGCGTTTTGCAGCGGGCTTGTAGTCCGTGAAATGTAACTAATATGGTTCTGTCTATGGAAGATCCCACTAGAATAGTCGTGGCCCCGGAGGACCTGCAGATCTTAATAGGTACCACGGCCCAGCTCTCATGCCTGGCGGAGTACGACAAGTCCTTCAGCAACGACTTTGAGCTCCTGTGGGAAAAAGATGATATGGAGATAGCCCTCAACTACACCGACAACTCGAGGTAGGAGACGGCACATTCTTTGCGGCATTGCGGCCGGAAAGTTGGGTCTGTGCGGGTCAATATCGTGTCTGCCTCTTTCTGTCAATAGGTACTTGGTGGAGGACGGCATCCTTCAGATCATCAACGTAAGCCACGGGGACCAGGGCGTGTACACGTGTGTGGCGAGAACTCCGGTGGACCAAGACACCGCCTCGGCATTGCTCATGGTGTTGGGTGAGCAAACATATCAACAACATGGCTGCTCCGGTCAACAGGATCCGTGACCCCTAGTGCTGTATATTCCAGCGGGGATCGATATGTCAATAAGCCAAAGCAGAACATGAACACGCAGACCATGACTTCATCAGTGTAGTTTCTGACAACGGCGCTTCAAAAATATTGTTGACATCTGGAGAAATAGTTGGCCTGATGCAGTGATGCAGCTCCTTCCACATTCTCTGCCATTCAAGACAATTTGGTGGAACGTTTTTTTTTTTTTTTTACCCCTTGTCCTTTCTGTTCCAGAGATTGATGCGTCTGCTTTTTCAAACCCATGTTGTTGTGGTGGTTTTCAGATGTCCCCGATGCACCTGAGAACTTGGTACTATCCGAACACAAGAGCAGAAGTGCGAAGCTGAAATGGATCCCCGGGGATGATCACAACAGCTCAACCACTGGTAATAGGAGCATCCAAGTGTGCTATATCTCTGTATATATAGCAGGCCGACTATACCGAATCAGTGCCTCTTGCAGTATTAGCAGTCTCTGGTAGTAATATGGCACACAAATCTTTTGGCCGCTTAGCATCATCCTTCATGGAAATGGACTTAGTTGTGCTTGGTACTATCTTATAAAATCGGAGTCCATTATTGATTCATCCAAGCATAAATTATGATTTGTCTCCTTGAGCAATATGCAAGCCCAAAGCAGGGTCTGAGGAGGTTGCTGCACAGCTGGTGGTTAGATAAGCAATCCGCTGGCAAGAACCATGGCGGTGAGGGACCGCTCTGATTGTCTTTCCGCCTGTCAACAGAGTTCATTATCGAGTACGAGGAAAGCCAGCGGGAGCCGGGAAACTGGAAGGAGCTGCTCAGGATTCCCGGGAAGCACGGCTCGGCCACCCTGAAACTTCACGGCCACGTCGACTACCGCTTCCGCGTGGCCGCCGTCAACGCTGTAGGCAGGGGGCGTCCCAGCGAGCCCACACAGAGATACCAAACCCCCCCGGCAGGTCCGAGGCCTCCCTCTCTCATTGTTTATTCTACTTCTTGATAAGGTCCTCTAGGCTACTTGAACTGCCAACACTGCCGCTCTCTGAACTTTAAAACACTCAGACCCGGTACATAATTGATTCCACTCTTGTTGAAAATCAGGTCCCTTGTGTGTCCATTTCACTGGAGATTTCTTCCACTAACAACTCCAATGCCGACAAAATCTATATTTCTTCTTCTCCGCAGCCCCTGACAAGAACCCTGAAAATATCAAAATCGAAGGTCATTTGCCACATGAAATGGATATCAACTGGGAGGTAAGAAATGGAGTATGGGCCTTTAATATCCCTTTACTGCAAACTGTAATGTGGGCTACCTCAGAATAGTGAATTATTCACATCTGCTACAGTTTTGAGGAAATCAAAGAATCTCTCTAAGACAGAACAGAGATGAGGTTTTATCAATGTTTCATACGCAATTATCAATAGGAATTTATGAAATAGAAATGTTCTACTTTTGATATTTCATTCTGCGGTTCACATCCTCAGAAAAGCTATTTTCTGGGATCACTCTGAATGAGTTTTCAATGAAAGCTGCCCGTTGTGCTGCTTTGATTAGAAAGAGAAAGGGAAATCTATGAAAAGGAGATTTTTCTTTTAACACGTACAGTAATATATTCTGCTTTATTGTAGAGAGATGAATCTCTCCTTCATTTATTATCTGGTTGCCCTGTCATGGTAATGTAGCCCCAAAATCCTAGATTCATGAGCTCTCCCACTGTTAATGATTTGCTTTTGTGGGTAATGGTATCTCATTCTATTTCTCGTGGTCAGACCTCTGTGAGGAGAGAAATCTTTTCATCTGCGATGTCTTAGCAGACCCTGTATCAAAGGAACGTCTCGCCGCTGGACCAAGTCAATTGTTCCATTGTTTTACTAGATAGTAGGATAAAACACTGTCAGACTTCCAAGTACAGTTCACTTGGCTAGCTTGTCATAGTAATCCCACGGAAGCTGTGACATTGAGCAGTGAAATACAGAAAGCTTCTTATGCAATTGTTCAAGTCCCTGTGAAAGCCACCACATCATTTTTCTTACTTTTTTTTTTTTTTTTTGCTGTTTCTTTTCCCTTTTCCATCATTCAGCCCTTGTTACCCATTGAACACAACGGCCCTGGGCTTGAGTATAAGGTGAGTTACAGGCGGCAGGATGTGGAGGAGGACTGGCAGGAACACACGGTGAAGAGGCATTCATTTGTAGTGAAGGATACTCCCACCTTCGTACCCTACGAGATCAAGATCCAAGCCAGGAACCGCCAGGGCTGGGCTCCCGAACCCAAAATAGTGACCGGCTACTCAGGAGAGGACTGTGAGTGGCGATCTTTTGTCGAGATAATGATATCACACCCGCAAGTTATGTGACTTTATTACAAAGGAATTTAACATTTTTCTTTAGAAGACATTTTGTCAATGGAAAGCTCCGGCAGGTCCATCCCCCATAACTGAGATGTTATAGATTCACCCCCATCTGCCCAAATAAATTCTGGTGTCGGATATGGACACTGGCAGGAAATCTTCTCCACCCACAGAAATAACAAATCGAAAGTTAAGAGCAAAAGACAAACTGTCCTGAACATCAGCAAGCAAGCACCCCATTCAGAGAAAGCTGGACTCACCGGCGTTAGAGCTATTTACCTCTCTTGTCCCTTTCATATCCTTTGGTATAAAGCATCACAAACCAGCTGGGTTTGAACACATTGGTCTGATTTTATTCACATCGCCTTTCTTTCTGCTAAACTTTGATGCTTCCGGCTTTTAGACTTTGTAAAATGCTTTTTAACTTTGTTAAAAGCTTTTAGGCCTTTAGAATGTGTCAAGGTTATGTACCCACTGTATAGAAATTGCCTTTTCTCAAGAGAAAAGCAAGTATTTTGGGCAAGTCTGTAGAAATTATTTGCTTTATTTCCTATGTTTAGCTTTCTTTTGGAGTTGCCCCCAGGAGGTCACCTCAGGTCATGGCTCATAGAAAATGCTTATTCCCTTTAGTTTGATCGTTTTATAGTACCTTTTGTTACTGTAGGTAGAGTCCTTATTTGACTGGCTATGAATCCCTAATAGGTGTTGAATGTAGCTAGTCACAAACTGGTGTTTGTATTTGTGTTTTTTGTCTTACTGTCTGATGTTTATATCATGTTAAGCTGTTGCTTTGTTGACTGTTTAGTTGCTGTTGAATCATTTTAGATACAGTATGTTAGTATGATGAGTCAAACTGGTCAATCAGATACAACTGGCTTGACTCATCATTCTGTCTGTTTTTCCATGACTTACTGGCAGCATAGATTCTAATGTGTGTGTGTGTGTGTGTGTGTGTGTGTGTTTGCCTGTGCAGTTCCCTCTGCCGCACCTGATGATGTAGCTGTGGAGGTGATGAACAACTCGGTGGTCAAGGTCAGCTGGACGCGTGTACACAAGGACAAGTTGCATGGACATCTGGGAGGCTACAGGGTAATACCTCAAAAACAGCCCTTTGCTTTTAGACACAGTTTAAAAGGAACGACCCTGACCTTGCTCTACCTGTTGGCTTCCCTCACCCCACTCTGTCTCCCTTCCTTTGGCAGCTCAATGTTCTCCTGCACAGACCACCAGGAAAAAAAAAAAAATACAATAACTCATTCAATATTCTCTCCCGCATATACATATGTATGATCTGTAAGCCTGATCTCTAGCAGCCACTGTTGAGCACGGCGCTGTGCGTCTCCTTGTCTGATGTAGGTAAACTGGTGGCGTCTGCGGAGTCTGGCAAATTCGAAGAAAAGCCACGGAGACAAGCATACACTGGCGATCCCCGGGGACCGGAGCCACGCTATGGTGCCAGGACTAACGCCCTTCTCTGAGTACAGCCTCATTGTCATGACCTTCAACGGGCGGGGCAACGGACCCGGCAGCCATCCCGTCAACTTCAAAACCCCAGAGGGAGGTAGGATTGTGGAAAAACAGCGTGGAGCTTATTGATTCACAGCTACTGAAGGGAAAATCTAACAATAGCCAGGGAAACTGGGTTGCAGAATTCGACTGCTTACTGTGTGTATTACCTTTTTTGCCCCCACAGTCCCTGAGAAAAATCCTGTTTTCAGGGTCACAGATGTACAGAAGCATACTGTCTCTCTGGCCTGGGCCCCTCCACTGGAGCCTAATGGGATTCTCACCGGCTACCTCCTGGAGTATCAGCTGAGTATGTATCTGTACACCTTATGCCTAACTTCAGTGACCAGCATTAAAGAAACATCAGTGCTCAGATTGACTGGTGATGCCCCCATCTTGCCACTAGGAGATAATGTTGTCCTGTTGTGTTTAATACTGTTGATATCACACTGTTCCTGTTTAGCCTGCACCTGCTCAAGAAAAAGGAAATTGGCTACCTACTAAAAACACAGACCATATATTGACATTTCAGTTTGAGAACTGAATAGCCTCACTGTTTGAGATGGACATCCTCATGTTGTGTTGGATGTGACACAGGCAAGTGTGTGCAGTAGTGTTTGGAGTGTATCAGGAAAGCAAGGTGGTGGATCTGTGGCTCACTGTTGATTGCCTAACCCATGATCCTCAGCAAGGACAGGAAAATCATTGTGTAGCTCTAATAGGGCCGGGGTCAAAGTGAGGTCAGAGTGTGTGTATAGGAAACATGTCAGAGTGATGTCCACTGGCCTGTGGATCATGATCTTGGCTCAGGCAGTGCTGAGCAAGGCCACTGTGTCACAGCCAGTTAAGGTCCAGTGTTACTGACCCCATCCCATCCACACGGGACGTCATCACCACGGCTCACAGTCCCAGGGGGAAACCATCACGGAAGAAATATCACGTGTGTGCGCGCTTTGCTGTCCTTAAACAAAAGTAATGATGAGGCTAATGACTAACTTCCAACAACGTCTTTGTGTTGCATTTCCCGGCTAATTGAGTTTGATTTGGCGGTTGCACAAGAGGGCCAAATGTCATACAGTATTTCAGGAGAGGACGTTTTCATTGTGCCAGTGCAATAAAGCTGATGGACTCTTTCAAGTGCGACTTTTTTGAAGTCCCCTTGAAGGAAGTCGTGTGTGAAATGTTGAGGATAATGCAGCCAGCTGTCAGTATGGCACCAGCGACACCAGTGGAATCTCAACGCTGCAGCACAGCTGTTCCGGGGCGAAGCCCGTCTTCACAACGGCCCTTAGTAGCTTCACATCTCACAGTTTCATAGGAAGGCCTGTTGTAACATCATATAACTGACTGAACATTGTCTGTATAGACTATTTTGAAAAGAGTCTATTAGGCTGTCCCCAAGGACGATCAGCGAAACTGCCTTTGACTTAATTGCTGCTGCGTCACAGAAGATCCTACTAAATGCTGAACAAGGACTCCATTTACACCTGGTGTTAAATGTAACCTGTACCTGCATATCCTGATCTGGATTAGGGTTAACCTTTATATCAGTTCCCCAATACAACAGGCTGCTGATATATTGGACCAATATTGGCCTTTTTAACATCAGCCCGTCAGTATCATCCACTTCTGGCATGCAAAAACATTTCCCCATTCGTCCAGAACACTTTACTGTGAATACAATTACAAAATAGTGTTTCTATTGTTTCTTGCTCCGTGGCACAGAAGCTTAAGTTTACGTTATTATAAGTGACATCATTATAAGGATAACACTGATGAAGAATTTTGTAAGAGCTTTCTTTCACTTAATTTGTAATTGTATACTTACGCAGATTGATTCCATTTTATACTGTTTTATATGAGATGTACTGTATTCCTGCAAATTACAATTGTATAGCAATTTCTTGAGAATGGAGCAAGTGGAGTTGGGAATCTCTGCTGATGTAAAATATCTACGTAAGTGGGAGTTCTTGCTGATAAAAGCAATTTTTCTTCCAGTTCATTCACTCTTTCTTCCCCCTAGAGCTAAACTCCCATTGACTGTTGCCACCATCACTCTCAGATTTCAGTCTTGGACCGCTTCACACTACACAAGCCTAACGAGACTGTGCTTGACGAAGTCAAACACGTTTGAAAAGATCTTGGTCTGGAGTTGTCAGGAGGCCCAAAGTCTGCAGCCCTGAGCCCATTCACACTACAGGATAATCTGCACCCTAATTTGCATAAGGAAAAATGCATATTGATGCAAGATGTAAACACACACACAGCACACATTGCATTTGGAATATGATGGGATATGCCAGATCACCTCCGGCCTGGCTGGCATTGTGATCGGATCTCAGCCAGATTCAGCCAGGTGTAGATGCAATCCCTACAGTGTTTTCCTATTAGTGAGAAAGTATCCACCCACAGCGTAGAAACATCATCACCGTGCCCTCTGCTCTCCACCGGCCTGCCAGCACCATGGTCCAAAAATGGACCATTCTGAGGAGCCAAGAATAAACTTGATTTTTGATAGCAGTGTGGGGCGACAGCACTGTCCAGCCAAAACTGGACAGTTGCTAGAAATGTAGACCAATACTTCTCGTTCTCTGTTGCCTCCTACTACAGAGACATTGAAAATACGCGGCACTTCCCCAACTGGAAAAATTACATCTGATAACAATGTGGACGGAATGCAGAAAACAAGAAATACACACATATAACACATGGAATCAGATAGATGATGGCATATAGGGCACAGGAGTAAGATAGCAAATTATAGCAAGGATCCAACCGAAATGTCTAGCAAAGAGGTAATTCATCATGATGCAAAATACTGTAATAATACTGCTTCATCATTTGCTTTTTTGGCTTGAGCTCGAGGCTTTTTAGCCATCGTAGCTGAAATATCATGCGATACCAGTCAGTGTGGAGAGTTTTTGTTCCAAGGCGGAGCACAGGGCCGGAAAGTGATTCTGAAAGCTAGAAATCTCATCACCTGGCAACGTACAGCAATCGTTGACTCATCGGTATTGATCAGAATCCCTATCATTTACGCTCCAGGGCAGTAAAAATAATAGTACTTATTGCCCCTTTAATACCAGGTGTAAATAAGATCCAAATTTCCAGGTCTAATCCTTCTGCAATTTGTGTGTTTAGTCAACGACACAGAGGAGGTGGGGAACCTGCAGACCGTAGACATCAGCAACCCCGACACCACCCAGTGGATCCTGCGCGACTTGGAGGCCGTGAGCAAGTACAAGCTGTACCTGCGCTCCTGCACCACGATGGGCTGCGGACCAGTTGTCAGCGAGGAGTGCACCACCACGCCAGAAGCACGTGAGTGACAGAGGGTATCCAGTTGGCCGGGTGGTGTGTGTCTGGATAGGTGTGTGTGTGTGTGTGTGGGTGGGTGCGTCAGTTGCTAGGCGAGGTGATGAGAACACAGATGGGCTTTGAGGTGCAGGATTCAGGGTAAGTGAAGTCGGTGACAAAGCCATTCCAGTATTTCAAAATGGCATTGAAGTTGGGGAATATGATATATGCCTGGGCAGCCAAGCTTTTCATATCTCCATGTAAGTAATTTTTGTGGATAAACAATTTCATACCGGTGTAGAGGAGGTTTTCATTTGTCACTGTCATGAGAGAGCAAGTGCTTATTGATTGGACGGAGAGTGTGAGCTATGAAACAATCAGCTAAGAAAGAAAATTGCTTTGAGCAGGGGGAAACTGAAGGTTTTGATATTGAATTGTGTAATCATGAAAGAGTTGGTGGGTAAATAATCATAATGAGCTGGCTTCTAGCATGTAATCTTTTCTTTTCAATTATATGTCATTTGTTGAGGCATACCATACCTCAACTGGCAAGTGTCTATGAGATTGTAGGCTGTGGCATGAATGATTAGACCGAAATGAAATAGGAAACTTTACGCGGATTTACGTGAGTGTCAGTAAAATGGACTGCAGCGACAGATATGGGTGACGTTTAATCGTCTCCCCTTTTCCATAAAAATATAATGAACCATAAAGCACCATTCTTTCAGACAAAGGCAGCATATAGCCGCGCAAAAACAAACCGCCCAGTACTTGTGTTTAAAAATGCAGGTGCTGAATACGGGAACGATTATGTAGTATTTGCTGGAAGAATTCTCACAATCACAGAAAGAAACTTAATTGGCTCTTAGGGGTTGTTTGTTTGCATGCTGAAAAGCCAGGAAAAATGATTAGAGGGAGTAGGACTCTCATTTGTGTGTATTGAACTGGAGACTTGCGGAGCTCTCGTTGCCTGTGTGTGGGAGACGCTTCAGATTTGAGCATGAAAACTCATTCATGCCAACTGCACTATCACCGTTTGTGTGTGTCGGCGTCTTGTAGTGCCTTGTTAATTATTCTCTTCTCACTTTCTCTTACGCTACTAAAAACACATGTACTGCTTTTGGTGTTACCTTTGATCATACATATTGTAAATGTGTGTGCGTGCGCTGTATGTGTGTGTGTAAATGAAACAATTCTCCATGTCTGCTTAGCAATGTATTGCTTTTCCTCTTTTTTTTTTTCCTCCAGCCTCCATTTGGGTTTCCACTGTTGGCCTCAGTATGTAGATCTGTGTTCATATAGGGTTAGACATTTAATTGTCAGATTCTGTTGCAGGTCATAACCACACATACTGGATATATCTATATATGCACCATAAACTTTGAATTAACTGTGCTAAAATAAATGGCATGATAACCCTTTACTTTGCGGCCTTAATATTTGATTTTTTTGACATATTTCTAAATTTGCAAAACATTATTGCTGTGTGTTGATATGACGTGTTCAACAGTCTGTCATAAGTAGATTAATTAGTTATTGACTGCATGGCTAGAGTTTAGAAATGTGGACAGGTCTGGTGGCCGTTGTTGAGTAAACTGTAGGGTTTTGAGTCTTAAACAACTAAGACATGTGATATTTTGTAAATGCAGAATTAAAAAGATCCAGACACTCCGCTCATCTGTGGATAATTGACCTTGTCTGCTGTTTGCCCTTGCCATCAGCAGAGAGCACTCTGATGCCTCCTTTCATTAGAAAAATGTCAACTTCTTCTCAGATAAAGTTTGTGGCTTCCTCTGCAATAGCAATGGTAATGAGTAACCTAATTATAAATTCATATTAATCTTGGCTCATTAGTGACTGTAAACGAATGTTGACTTTTATCCTAGCAACAGCAGACTCGGTGCCACATGTATAACACAAGCAGTGGAAACAAATGATGCTCTAAGAGCTTCATTTCAGGAGGGCACCAGCCAGCCATCCTTCTTCCATTTAATTATTTGCAAAAAGAAACGTGAATAGAATTGGAGTCACGACGAGATCACAGGATCACAAAGTCAAATGAAAAATCACAGCCTCTCGCCTTGCTTTATGAACGAATGTCATGAAATGTATATTGATGATAGTAGTTTTTGCTGTTTGTTTCACTGTTGTAGACGTCTAGTCCTCTTGTTGAGCCACTAATTGTAGAGCACTAGCCTCCTAGCTGCAGATAGCATGTGTGCTAACACTAACTCCCCGCTAGACTGTAGCGTCCCACGCTCCAATCCAAATTGATAACCACAAGATTTGTCTTTCTTTTCAGGCAAGTCAGCTTCCCCCTCACCTTCAAGCACTACAAGGTCCCCCGTGGCCAAACCCACTCGTTCCACCATAGGTAGAGCTGCAGCACATTCAAACACACCACGGCTACAGCATCAAGCCACAGAGAAAGATGAACTGTGAAAAAATATGGAGGAAATAAACAGTTATGGTCGTGCTTATAGTTCACCGGATAACAGATCCATTGAATTGTTTGGTAGGAGACAAGTGCATGCTGATGAAAAACCTTATTCATTTCTCTCGCTATACCATGGGGAAATCCATGCGACCAGATCTATACCCCGACCCAAAGGTGTGGGCTATAGTGTGTAGTCATTTGAACGGGACAAATATGTCTAATTGTCAATGATTGATTTGTTGGGCCCCGGTCCCCCCTGTACACGGCAATGTATTGACCCAACAGTCACCTGACATTTCCATGTAATCTTCAACTGGGTAAACAGCAGTGCTGCTCTGGGACAAGGAGACGTCCGCGGCAGCATCCGAGCCGAGAGAAAATAGTGAGGGGAAACGTCCTCCTGGGCCACGTTAGGGAGGTGTGAGCTCGTACTGAGAGGGTGATATTTACAGGACGCTGAGATAAGTGGATAAGTGGAAGCTGTTGAAAGCCTCCTATATCAGAATATTTTGCGGCCTCTCCTTTTAAAAAGCCTCCTGACTTTGAAGGGGCGTCTTCCAGGGCATCAGCTCCCTGCTGGGCGAGCAGCTGCTTTCTGCAGCATTTAATAGCCGGCTGAAGAGAGCGGTGACAAAACACACCAGCCGGCCTTGGGATATTTTTAGTCTGGGGCCCTATGTCACTCGAAGTCATCGTACAATGCCAATGATGGGAATTACCATAGTTGCAGACTAATCCATCAACATTAGTCAGACGATGTCATTTGCGCTGGTTGGGATGGGCACCGCAGACGCAGGTGTCCTTGTGTACTGAATTATCACCTGAGCAAATAATGCACCTGAGCTGGAGACACGGTGGAAGATTTGCATGTTTGCCATAGGGAAATGAAGTGGATTGCGCTTTGTTGACTGGCTCGGACAGCTGCTGTCAAAGTATACTTTTCTCATAGGAACGTTGCACATTATTCACTATTATTATTAGCGTCGTCTTTTCTGTCAGTGTATCAACGCACAGAGGCTTCATCGCCTGGCATGTTTGTGTTTAGAAGAAGTTTGGTGCAGATGAACTCTGTCAGAACTTTTTAATGGTTAAGCAAATGAAAAAAAAAAATACACAGATGATTATTAAAGGCCAGTCAAGGATTTTACATGGCTCGCATACACAAAAGGCGCATTAACTGAAGAGAAGATGAAACTCCAATGGGCCCCATGGGAATATTGGGTCATTGCAGCAGCAAAGAATAGGATGCAACAAAGAAAAATAGAGCATAAATAACAAATAGAATATAAACATACTCAACTGACAATTTCAACACGAACTAAAATTAATGTTTTAACAAAAATGTATGAATTAAAAAGTATGAGGGTGTGCAAAATAACAGTAGAACTTACTGATACATAGGCAACGTGAATGCAGCGTATGTACAAAATGACAATATACCAAAAATATTCAATATACGCAGCATGAAATAAGTGGAAAAGACGATGCAAATATCATTCAAAATGCAGCGCGGATGGTAGTTCCCCCTTATTGTTTTCACATCAAACTATCTGAAGACCTCAGTGGTTGCTTGTTTTATCTATAGATTCTCATTTAGCTTCGCCGGCGCCACCTGTGATTCCATTTCCATATCCACATCAGTCTTGTCGTGCGCTGTTGTGAGATTCACCTGATGTCTCTTCTGTTAGACCTAATTGATGTCTCCTCACAACAGTGTTAGGGAACAGAAGTGCATGCCTGACACTTTCACAGGGGGGGTGTGATGCGAACATCCTTTACTGTGTAATACCAACACCCTCAACCCTTTCTATGATGGCTTTGATCTGCTCGGTCCTCTACTAACCCTTCTCTGCAATTTCTCTTCTTTCTCATCTTCTCTCATTGTCTGTCAGTCCCGGCCCTGTTGAATATTAGCTCATCTGTTAGTGACAACTTTGCAAATATCAGCTGGATTCCTGGAAGAGAGTACACGGATTCAGAGTTTTATATTGCATATATGAACAACCGTAAGCCTATATTACTTTTTCTTCCCTTGTGAATTTCTGGACTATGTCAGAATGATTTAGTTTCAAAGCTACTGTATGTTGAAATGCCTGCTGTAGGCGCTACAACTAACATCTGTAACCTTGTGTGTTATGTCTGAAATAGTCATTCATGTCTTTTGATTCATATATACTCTAATTAATACTAGATGTGTGTTCTCCTACTAACCCATCCTGATCATTCACCTTCTGCATAGGTAAAGGTAACTGGAAGATATCAGAGCCGGTAAACACCTCTAAGACTTTCCACATCATTGAGGGCCTCGAAGCTGGGACTGAATACACTGTGCGCCTTATGACTAACAACTGGGTTGATAATTCTAGTATTTTTGAAGATGTTATCAGGACCAGGTCCAAAGGTGAGGAGGGACGCCAAAACAAAACTCCCAACAAAACTAACTGACTTCTCATTGAGCAGAGTGCAGACGCACCCGGGGGCGTCCTTGAAAGGTGGCTCAAGCTAGCGCGCGTGGCCCTCCCCTGCCTCGCTAGGATTTGATTTAGCCGTGTGGACTCTCTGAGAGGAATTACATTTGTACAGCGTTCCTTACTTGATTAATTAGACAAGCGGATTAGCTGTTTAATATTAATTTTGGAGCGTTTCCATTGCAGCCGCGCAGCCGCCACCTCTGCCTCTGCATCAGATAGGCTCTGTCGATGTAAACATTCAATCAAGTGTCCCGATGAAAGGCCAAGGCGAGTCAAAGTCACCGGGTATTGTTCTCCTCAGGTCTGGCCAGCATCCACGGAGGAATATCCACCCAGGGCTGGTTTATCGGGCTGATGTGTGCCATCGCTCTCCTCACGCTCATTGTGTTGATCGCCTGCTTTGTCAACAGAAATAAAGGAGGGAAGTATTCCGGTAGGTGTTCACTCACAATCGCACGCCACCACACCGCCTGAATACTAACTAATTGCTGCTGCAAGCGTCATTATATTTCCATTTAGGTGTTTGTCGCTATGAAAGAAATTATAAATCATTCTGGAAGCCATTACAGGAATATGTAAGCTGATATATTATTTTTTTTTACAAATAGGCGTCGCACCGCAGGATCATTTTAATGCAAATTTATACAGAAAAATGGGATCGTGTATTGATAGGAAAATGTGCGTTTCTGTTTACGACATTTGAATTTTGCATTATTTAGATACGCAGTTTTCCAACAGCAGCCTAAACAATGTGCAGCCCGCGCCGAGGCAGTATGCAAATGTTGCACAGGGTGGCTGCGCAGGGAATGATGACATAAGCTCTGTGGTATCTTAATGTTATTCCTCTTATTGGGGACATGAGAGCCCTTATCAGCTTTATTATTCACAGCTAATGGCCGCCAGGTTGTCGCCTGGGCAGCTATCGCTTCACACGTCAGCGGAAAAAGACCCAAAACACACCAAAGCTCTGTCCTTCTTTCATTCATTTTTTTTTCTCTCATTAAGTTCTCATTATCACCTTTTCTCTCATTTGTCACAAGTCTTGTGTTGCTCTTATCAAACATAGCACTGCATATAAAATTGTCGTTTATTCTCTTATACTAACACTTTTACTTTGAAAATGCATCATTATGCTGCTGTTTTAGAAGTCTACCCTGAACTTTTATTCAGTGAAAAAGCGCAGGGGAATGAGAGTAGAGCATATTCAAACAGCTTCACAATCAAGAGACACGCTGATCTTCATTGGCAGGCGTCTCTTGAGGAAATCGCTAATATTGTGTCTCCATTTTGTGAGCAGTAAAAGAGAAAGAAGACCTTCACCCAGACGTGGAATCCCAAGGCATGAATGACGACACATTTTGTGAATACAGGTAAGCTTAACCCTTGGAGCGCTATTTCACCACCTCGCTGCAATTCATGCGCAACAGTGCGGTTTCGTGCTATGCTGGTCGGCCGTTGCCTTTTTATGCTCTTGTAATAATTCTGTCTCTGCATTTCTCCCCTGGTTGAAAAGACAACCCCACATGCATGAGGTTTGCGTGGACCCTCACAGACACCCCTGTTCGAGACATTTGATGGGCTGAGTAACTCCCAAAGTATGTGATAAACAGCAATAGGATCCCCGTGTTGCTGTTTACGCATCAGAGTGACACCCTTCCTTTGTAGGGCGTTGTGATTTTCGACTCAGTGCTGTGTTGGTGTTGGTGGTAGAAATCGCATTAAAGTGGAAGTGCCTCATTGTTCAGATGGTGCTGTTTTGTTTCTGGATGGAGCTAAATGAAGGCTGCCCAGCACACAGCAGGAGGGTAAAACCAATCAGCGTAATTGAAAGCAGCTCATCTCCGGGGCAGTAATATCTGGGCACGTTTCATTAATCCGTTAGTGGTCCAATTCATAACAGTCTACCACAGTACGACTCGCAGTGTAACTCTCCAATCGGCGAAATCTGCACACCACAACAAATCTTGATGTGACGCGGTCAGAAGTAACTCCAAGGTGACAGGAATTCACATGGAGTGTTTTTCAAAATAAAGGCTCCATGAACTCTACTATAAGACGTATATTAACCCGCTTTGTGATTGCTGCTTGCTGCCGACACCTTGAGTTAATCATATTCTATCACTGACCATTTAACACTAGAAAGGCCAAGATGCAGTCCTTGACCTTTCTTAGACACACGTTCTATACAAACCAGTGTTGTTAGATTTTCTAAATAATGCAAGAAAACAGTAGATACAATTGTATTTACTCCCTTTCATTGACGGCTTGTTAGCTGCCTCTTAGAGCCCCTAAATCCCCTTGGCCTTTCTAGTGTTAATACATCTCCCAGTCAAAATGCATTATAGGATTGCAGCATGTGCAGCCTCGACATCGGCACGGGTTTAATGTCCCCTTCAATATCCCATTTCTCTCCCAATCATCGCTTTGTCAAATGCATTGATGCACAACTAGCGTTAACAATTAAAAACTGTCTCGACCCGTGCATTTGTGCGATTATTCCCCATTGTTCGGCGAGAGGTAAGCGCCATTGCCAATCACAGGGGCTCATCGTAGAGGCTCCGATAGCCGGAGCCCGCGCCCCGTCCTCGCCAATAAGCCATAGAGTGAAGCCATGGGTGAAATGAGGTGATTCTAAATCCACTGTGCCTCCGCTGTGTCGTTGCAGCGACAACGATGAGAAGCCGCTGAAGGGCAGCCAACGCTCTCTGAGCGGAGAGATCAAAGCGGGGGACAGCGGGGACAGCCTGGTGGACTACGGCGACGAGGACGCTCAGTTCAACGAGGACGGCTCCTTTATCGGGGAGTACGCCGGTCGAAAGGAGAAGAGGGTGTCGGCCGAGATCAAAGCCACCGCTCAAACCCCGGCGTGAGGAGCGGAACCGCCATCCATCCTTCCTGGACAACCATTTTCATTAAATCTGCTGGGAGGAACAAATAAATGAGGGAAAAAGACATTATCCACAGTTTTTGTGTCAAATGTAATGTGTCACTGTCAACTGCACTGCCATCCTCATTTTATAAAGCTCTGTTTTATCAAGTTGTAACAGAATGGCCATTACTAAATAATGTGTATATATTCTGTATATTGTATGTGTGGAGTGTTTTTTATTACTGCAAAAAAAAAAAACGAGGAAAATTGGAGAGCTTGGATTTTTTTTTCTTTTTTGTAAATGCAGCTATAGCAGCTATAGTACTGTTTGTAAGAATGTTAAGAAGGAAAAGAAAAAAAAAAAACTCCATTCCTTGTTGCACATCATTTTATGCAGCTTTGCCTCTGATGTCATCTTGTAGCAGACAACAAATCTAATGTGGGGATACCAAGTTGATATTTTTCAATTGAAGCAAATATTGACATTTTATATTTGAAATGGATTCATTAAATATGATGTAAGATGTGTACAAAGGTTGTTTATTAACTTATTTTCTCCTGTGGTTTTATACCTGACTTAATAACAAGGCAATTTAGACACTGGCTAAATACATATCATAAACATCTATTCTGAATCATGAATCTCCTTGTGATGTTGGAAGGCAATATCTTTTAGGTGTTATGCCTTGTTTAAAAGTATTCGCCAAGAAACCATTGGACAGTATGCATCACAAATCTAAATCAGTGCTATTTCAGATTTCTGCGATATTAGAAACCAGACTTGGGACAAATCAAATCCATTACAGATTGCTATCAACTTGTAACATAATTCACTGGACCACTCCAACAGTCACTTTGCCTTCAGAATGTACAGAATATTAAATTACACGATTTATTGCAGTTTAAAGACTGAATAGTGTTAGGCTATTACAATACTGCCCCTACCATTAACCATTATTTCAAGAGATGACACAAATGATATTTTTTTCTGTAATTTTTTCCCCTAAAAACATGTCTGAGTAATACAAGTAGCCTTTTTTTTCTAAAGTAACTATCTTATTACAGTGTTTTATAGTAACTGTAATGGATCATGGATTTCTCTGTAGCCAGATTACTGTAATCTGGATGCATGTAATCTGATTATCCAGCCCTGCTAGTTACAGTATATCTTAATGTTACATCAGTCTTAACAAGACACTGCTTATCACTGTAGCTATACCGGCATTCAAAACATGATTATCATGTTCATCGAGAATAACATTAGCACCGCAATCAGCTAAATTGCAACTTTTGTAAAAATTCAGCCATTGCATGTTAAGAATGTTGATTGGTGTTTTTGATGTCATTAAATTGCGTTACTTTCTTACCCCCTGGTAATGGTCTGACTGCCTATTAGGCCACAGGCATCACTGAAGGTAGATTATTAACAGAAATCTGCTCTACACATACTGTTCATTATCCCAGTAGATGCATATGTCACACTGAGAACACTAAGCCATCTTTTTAACTACCTTTTTACCTCCAATGTCGACCTTAAAATATCACCGAAGAGAATGCAGCGCTTGTTAAAAGCACCCTCTGAATAAAAAGGAAAATGTTTGGTAAATTGTTGTCATTTTAAAGGTATGTAGGTAGGCAAGGCAGTCTGGCATTAAAAAGAAGGTGTCATGCCAGGGTCAAGCCTGTCTCCAAGGTTAGCGTCTTGTTTGACAATACTTTTGCCGCAGGAGTGAATCATGAGGAATCAAAGGAGAGGGTTCAGGCAGACTCTGGATGAAGGAGAGAGCTGTAATCACATCTGATAGAGAGTGGGGAATGGAGTATCACTGTGAGGGTCCTTGCTGCTCGGGTCACACCGGGCAGCGCTGCATTCTGTTATCACTCAGCCACGGCTCTCCTCTGTTTAGTGGGCTTCAGCTTTACCATAGAGGACTTTCAGGTGACGCTGGATGTGTTTCTAAACGTGTTTCTAAACGTACAACTTGTCCGTCTCGACAGAATCCAAAACACTTGGTTCATTTTTGTTATTTTTGACCAGGAACTGCCAATTCATCACCAATATTTCTGATCAGTTTTGTGTTTAGATAATGTCATTTTGTTATCTAGCTAACCTAGTATGTGGTCACCATCATTGTTTTGTTGTAATGCATTTGATTTGCACACTAGCTAACATATAGTACACGCTAACATAATAGATAAGAATGGTGTGACGTTTCAAATGGGCCACACCTACAAAGTGCAGTACAACACCATCATTATTTTGTTGTAATACTGATACTGAATACTGTAATCTGATTTGCACACTAGCTAACATATAGTAGATGTTAGCGTTAGCATCGTAACGTTTCAAATGGGCCACGCCTAAGTGCGGTACAAGTGCAAAACCCTATTATTATTATTCAATTTCTATGGGCAAAACAAAAAAATCTGCATTTTCTTTGGTTGCTTTTTCTGTGTTCAAATAATTTATATGAAATGTATATGGTGTTGCTAATTGCCCATAACCTTCACATCTGTCAAACAACTGCATGATCATTATAATTTAATTATGTTCACAAAATGCTAACAAGCTAACTTCCGTGTGGTGTTGCCAACTCTTTTCCAAGGAAAGTAGCTGCTCAAGAAGTCGCTAGAACTCGCCAGATTGCGTCATGCGCTAATTTGCATATCAATATATAACCTACAGCCCCTGCTCTTGGCTACGCTGTGTACGGGAAGCCTGTGATCATCAGATCTCTCTGGATTAGACAAGCAGAGCAAACCGGCATAAGATGTACCAATTTATTGCCAAATGCTTTGGGATTCAACACATTTACATTGCTCCCCATGGTCAGACAAAGTCACCAGATTGGTCACTAGTCGCTTTTGAGAAATAAAGTCGCCAGGGGGGTCTGAAAAGTCGCCAAATATAGTGACAAGTGACAAATTATTTGCACCATATACAATTCACATAAATTATTAGAACACAGACCACAACCACAGAAAATGTAGATTTATTGTTTTGTTCATAGCAATTGAATAAGGTTTCACACTTATACCGCACTTTGTAGGCGCCGCCTTTTTGCCGCGTCATCGCCATTGTTATCTATGGCTAGTCACATGTTTATGGCTAGTCACATGTTTTTCAGCTAGCTAACAATGCCAAGAAACAGCCGTTTGTTTATCTTAACTGAGTTTACTCTTCTCAAGCAACAATTCAGAGAGTTTTGGAGTTATAAGGACCACAGGGACTAGTGCTCAAGGCAGTTTACTGTGCCACAGTGAACAAAATTCAGAAACAAATCCACCTTATCAGACTTTTCACTTTTACTTGTGACACTACTGATCTACACCCACACCACAAAACTCTTTTCCAGTTATCTCTCTTTTCTGTAGCCTGGTGGTTATATATTTTGCCATTAGTTGTGCACAGCCAGTTCTCCTCTGGACCTCCATGATGGCACCGGGCATCGTTGCTGGGAGATTTGTGACACCACTGCAAAGCCTCTACGTTCTCAAAGAGGTGAGCATGGCACTAACACTGCCAGGATTAGGGGTCCGTTCCCTGTGCACACTGACGACACTGTAAGGCAGTTTGGAAAAAAGCACCCAGCTTTAAACATTAATAACTCCATCTATCATGCTGGAAACAACCTGATTAAACTAGAAGTGATTATCCACCATGGTTTATTTTGTCTAATGAAGGAAATGTGATTAAAAGAAAGTGCCCTCTCACCCCCTTTTCTCATCTATCTGCCTGACTACATGAAGCATCACAACCACAGCAAACTTGTAGAGAATACATCTAACACGATGATTCAAGTAAGATGGCAGGTAAAACTCATGTCAGGTAACGCTTTTACCAACATTTCCAGCAATCCCGCTACATATTTGTGAACAGATGTGAAGGTTTTTAAGACTTGAGCTGTGAAATTTGCAATTTTTGCAATTATGCCGGCTTAGAAAGGTGGAAAAATGCAGACACATTGCTTCGTCGCTCCACCCTAAAACTTGGAAGAAATAGCTCTAAACACACAAAGTAATTTTGGGGGAGCTAATGCCACATAGTGTAAGCTTTTACTATCCTCACTGTGATTCAGCATTAGGAGGAGTTAATAATCCATGTATAAAAAAGCGAAAATGAAACTGTAACAGCGGCAGTGCAATAATGAGTCTTTGATGCTCATAACTTCCCCTGCCCTCTTTTTTATCACAGCGTTTAGCTTTATGCGGGTGGACTGGCCCTATGGTTTAGAGACTAACACCATGTTATTATGTCAGCTCATTTCACATCTGATGTTTTTCAACCAAACTTTCTTTTCAGAGGAACTGACCTTAAAGTCTATGAGTAAAGAATGGACCTTTGAGTTAAAACAGAGAAGTTATTTCCCTGAGAAGACAGAAGAAGAAGCCAAAGTGAAGAAAAATCCCAGAAACATAATTACAAAGGGGACAAATTTAAGATTTTGACTGCTGCTACATGACAGTTTGCACATAATCCTAGTTTGTGATGTGCCGTCCCTATATGAATGTATGAATATATGAATTAATATATGAATGAATGAAATTGTAGTCTACAATCTAGTAAAAACATTTAAATCTCCACATGAAGCTTTCATCACACGTCTATTTCTGTTGCTAGACACTTACATACAAAGAAATGTCAAGTATTTTAAAATTTCTCACTTAAGAAGCCTCAGCTTTGATAGTTTCTCCAACAAAACATTGCATCACTCAGATCAGCACAAAATTGGATCTTTTCTGTTGAGTGTTTATGATCAATCTTGAATCCTAGCAACCCACTTGTCAACACCTACACATTCATTTTGGATAGCGCCATTGTTTACAGCGTAGGCTAAAATGATTTTCTTTCTTTTTGATATGTCGATCACAATAATTTCTTTTCCCCAGACTTTATTTAAACAAATTTCATGATGGGAAAAAATAGAAATTTGTAACCATACCACATTCTAATGGAGCAAAAAAAAAAAGATAAAAAGCACAGACAGAATAGTTTATTGAAGCCACAAGCAAAAATTGAACAGTTTTTAATTGGCTACTGACTGTCATCCAATATGTTGAAGCTTTGAAAATGTTTATGATTAAGTAGAACTCAATGGGTCGAGCTTAGTACCAACACTGTCAGGGTTGGGGGTTCAATTCCCAGGTAAAAATGTATCCACCCATGGTACTGCATATACATTTACATGCCTTGCAGTACTATGAGTGCCTGGCTTATATGATTTATATACACTAGTCCCAATAATCTACTTTGTGCTTTCATTTACTGAAGTGTAACTCAGGCTCAATTCTTGGAAAAATGGCATATGGCCACGGCTTTATTTAGAGAAAATCCTATATGGCACCCGGTGAGCACTAGTTATGGTATAAGGATTTGCCAATATAAGTCTTAAATAAGTCTTAAATATCATCGTATAGAACCCTCATCCATTACAGCAGATGTATCAAAGGCTTGAAAAAAGCGCTCCATTGTGTTGCCGTACCTCTAATGGAATTCACAGCGGGGAACAGAAGCGAGCCTCTCCACGGGCGTCGCCATTTGTCGGCTGATGAATAGAGGAGAGGGAGGGTCAATGACTCCGGGCGCAAGGTGGACTTTTAAGAGCTCCAATGACGCGAGAGAGCCTTTCCAGACAATGCACTCCAGCGGCACTTCATCTAAATCATAGAGAGTTATAAATAATACACGACTCAAATAAACGCCACTATTGCCTTGAAGGTCTTGCAGTGAGGACAAAAAAAAAAAAATTTGCTGGATTAAGTAGCGAGGAAAAATGAGCTCAGCTACCTCCCCCCATATAAATTTCTTCCTGTGTCACCGTAATGCTATAAGGCCAACAGCGCAGTAACAAGACTTTCACATCTCCGAGTCTATAGTTTCTCAAAGGAAACTGTGGATCCGAATTATTATTTCATAGTATATGACTGTCTCAAATGGCGTGATGTTACCTCATGCCTGTTGACTTGACTAGACAGCGTTTTAAAGCCACATATTGGTCTACTGTAGTCTACATCGGAAATGATGCGCGGGAAATTAGACCGGCGGATCTTAGGAGACCTCACGTTCCGATTCATATGT
This sequence comes from Centroberyx gerrardi, assembly GCF_048128805.1. NCBI lineage: Eukaryota > Metazoa > Chordata > Actinopteri > Beryciformes > Berycidae > Centroberyx > Centroberyx gerrardi. The sequence continues at coordinate 29,993,481 of NC_136001.1, forward strand.
TAAGTAATGAGAAATCCTGGGTTCCTGAGGAGTGCTCCGCCACCGTAAAAAGGAGTGATTCATTTGGAGCGCCGCTGAATTTCCAGTGCCAGCAACGGGCCCGTGACTCTTTCAAAGCACTCAGGCTTCTGGGACATCTGAGGGACTGATCTCAACATATCGCACTTGCGCTGCAAATGAATTGGTCCCCAGGTCTCCAGAGCTGTCAGCAACTCACTTTGTATGAGAGCTTCATTCATCAACACATTTTTCCCTGTGAGCAGCAACTTTTGAAAAAAAAAAAAAAAAAAAGTGAAAAGAAATGGAGCAAAACTTTTTTAAGCCTTGTCCTATTTTTTGCATACTGAATATCCGACCCGACTGGACATTTCTGGAAACAAATCGTGAACTGGTGCTTGTTAGCGTGCTACATTTCTCAGGTGAAACACCGCCGGTCTGGCCTCCGGAGACTTTGATTTCCTCTTGAAATAAAGGTAAACGGTAAAACCTTCGACCCAATGCAAAACCCACTTCGTTTGCATTGACGCGCGTGCTTTTGTCACACTTTGATAGTTTGACCATTTCAGAATAAGTCAGTTTAAGGTGAAGATGTTTAAGAAATAGGTGTAGTATGCATGGCGAGGCATCATGGCAACATCTAGGTAGCCATCTGATCATCTGACTCACTGTGCAGCTATGGCAAACAGGATATAAGATGCAATTGCAGTGTCAATCATAATAATTTATTTCCCCCAGACTTCATTTAACCAAATTTCCTCACATGATCCTGCGAGAGGACACGCACAGTAGCAGCAAAGCAAGTTATACATATTGCAGTCAAGCAGTTTTTGTCACTCCAATTTACTCCAAATCTCTAGAGCTCAAATAAACACGCACTGAAACGCTCGCTGCGCGCATATAGGAGCGGTACGAACGTTCCAGCATTTACCGAGCATTTACTGTATGATACTTCAGCGCTGACTTCCTTGTGACCCTACTTCAGAAGCATTTGTGAGGGTAATGATGATTACACAGCAGTGTCAACTGTCTGGGTCCGGCTCTTGATGATGTGTAATCCAAACTCTCCGGCAACAGAGCGGCTTCTTCTGGCGAGGTGATTATTTACCGGAGAGGTGTGGGAGGCGCGGAGTGCAAGAATATCCTTTTCAGTATTTGTGGAGAGGGTGCGAGCGGGCCGGCGCGGACTGACGTATCTAGCACAGACAGATGCTGAACGCGGGCTCGGCTGGCACCGATTCGGGAATGTAGGCTACGGGGGAACACATGGCGGGGCAAAGGTAGCGGGGGACCCGGGGGAGGCGGACAGATGGGCGTGTATCAGACATCTCAGATGGTCTCAGGTTCTCCCTGGACGCCGCCCAGCGCTGCCAGGTCAGAGAGTGAAGCATCAGCCTCTGCGGACCCAGGTGGCTCCGTGTTTGACCTCGCTTCTCCATTCATCTCTAGCCATGTGTTCACGCTTCGCTCTGGACCGCATCGACCGGCGCGCTCACCAGCAGTGTGCTGGCCTCTGAAGGGCAGAGAACCAGGGTTTTTTTTTTTCCCTACTGGAAAGCAAGCTGGTGCTTTTGATTTTTTTCATTTAAAGGTCCCGTTTTGTTTTCAGTTATGCTGTGGCTCAAGATAAGAATGGTTTGTCCATGTTGCGTGTTTTGCAAATAAATGTAGTTTAGTTAAAAATGTATGAATGGATTTGGAGACTCGCAGGCAAAACAGTCACATACTGGACCCTGATTGGCCGACAGTACCAGATGAGGCAAATCTGCAATGTGGAGCCTTTCCAGGGGGGAGTGTCAGTTCAAATCCTGAAAGCTTGCCTGATTGGAAGGATTTTAACAACTGTGTATTGAGGGGAGCCAATCGAGACCAGGTCCAGTTGTGTTGTGTTGACTGGAGTTAGTTCAACACTGCCTGTAAAAAAGGGATGGATTTTTGATAATGCAACAACTTTAAATTTAAACAGTCAAACAAAATCAACTTTTAACAATGCCCACATAACAAACATCTTTGACCATATAAATATGGGAGAAATTTAATTCCTGTAATAGGGCCCCTTTAAAGTAATAATGCAATTTTTTTATATAAATAAATTTACATTTTGCTACTCTCTAGGAACACAATAGTGATTCAACCCATAGCCAGTTCATGAACGCTTTTATATTTGCTGTTCTAAACACCTGGTGTCTGGTAGCTCTTTCCTGTGAAAAATCCTCTGGTACACAGGAAGTGATGCGTTTTACCTTTCCGGTTTGTTTGGAATAAACAGAAGAAGAACTGGGTAGTTAGCATGAGCAGCGATAGCCACCATGGCTGAACAGACAAAAAAAAGAGAAACTGCAAACTGCATCAACAGAAAATCCAGAATCAAGGAAAAAGACGTCACAGTAAAAAAAAAAAACACAAGGATCCCTGCAGATTACCACTTTAAAGCATGAACCACTATAAAATGCAATAGATATACATGGAATTCTAAAGACACCGCCACGCCACTTATTATATCTAATGGCTAGATTAGAAGATAATTAGAAAGAGTCAAAAGTTCAAATGATGATTAAATCCCATAAAGTTACTCTACAGTATATATTCCCCATTGCTGTGTAATGTGAAGTGATACACGGGGTAAGGGGGTAATCTAGGAATTGCCCCAAGCTCATATTCAATAACAGTGCAATTTCAGAGCCGCTTGTATTATTTATTGAAGTGCTGTTGGGGGCAGGGAACACATTTTCTTTGTTGTCCAAATAGTTGCAAATCCTTGCTCTGTGTATTCGGATTTGACAATTATTACACTTGATGCAATGTCCTCCGCAAGGACAAATAAAGTTTTCAATTTAAGCGATGTCTACATTTAAACGGCGCGGTGATGCGACGTACAGTACACCGTAATGCACTGTATTTGTTGTCGTAAGCCTTTAAGAGCCTTAGCGGTCGTCCAATTTACAGCGCATCTGGGAGAGTGTAATGCAGATCCCCGCATCAGAATAATGTGGCTGTTTGATACATACGTTAGCAACCCTGCATCGAATATAGTTTCATTACACCGCAGTCAGGAATAATGGGGATAATGTATGGTCTAATATTTCACCTGTGCTGGCTTTTATTTTCACAGCCGGTCCAGGACGAAAGGAGGAGTCACGAAATTATACATCAAATGGGCAGGCAGAGTAGGGTGAAATATTGCTATTCAGATTAATAGAGCTAATTGCGCAAAAGCAGTCTCGGGTTTATTGAACAGCGAATCAGTCTGACTTCTCCAGTTCAGTCGGCTGCAAGAAGATATCTAACCCTACCTCTAGCAAATTTTGCCTCCTATCAAATTAATATAGGTTATGGAACGGTCCTCTTAATTGTACTGAAAGTATGTTATCCTGTGAAAACTACTGTAGTATAATCAATCAGACAAAGCCTCTTTCTGACATTCCGCTACGTGTGAGGAGAGATGTTTCCCCCGGGTGTCGGTCTTAGCCCAGGGTAAGACTAATGACTCGCTGGCTTGAGTGGCCCGAGCCTCGCTGTGGCCCTTCCCTCTGGCTTACAGCTGCCGCGGCGCCGGCGAGGACGCTCCTTCGCTCCGATCCAATCGGGCGAGGAGGACCTGTTTTTATCTGCCGCGCGCGCCGCCGTGCCGCCAGCCACCTGCGCCGGGGCCGCCTCGCCGGGGGCTGCGGCCCCGCGGAAAGCGAAGAACAGGCCTTTCAGAGATTCGGCCCACATTTTTCACACCGGTTACCGCCGGATAAGCCCCTCAGCCGAGCTCGTCCTAGCACGGCGCTTTAAAATGCCCTCCTACTTTGAGAGGATCAGCCTCGGTGCACTACAATCAGGACAATTTGGGCTCCGTTGCTTTGACCTTCAGCGAAAGAAAGTGGATAAAGTGACAAGCAACGAAATAATAAATGGGATTTTTCTTACCTTTAAAGGGGCAATAAGTAAGATTTTTACTGTCCCATAGCACAACATGACCGTAATATATCTGTGCGGGGTTGATAGGGGTGTTGATCAATATCAATGACTCAGGGATTACTTCACCAGGTGTTGAGATTTCTGGCTGTCAAAACTCACTTTCTGGCCTTGGAACAAAAACTCCCCACCCATTGGCCCCCATTCCATACCATTAACATGCATCTCGACTGCAACTAGATCTTATGTAGCTGGATTATATTTACACCTGGCATTAAAATGCATCTCCGGTGCACACATTGAAATCCGATACCTCTTTCCCTCACCGCGACGCACATTGTCACACACGTAACTTCCTCTCCTAAGATTAACAGCCTTTAACATTAACCTTGTCTCGCTTATTCCCCATCCACCAATATCCTGGCGATCCATATGTTACTATCCAATCTGCCCTGGTGCCTGATTGATTTGTGCGTGCTCCCTGGTTGGATCTGCTTGTGAAAGTTTATCTCCGTGTAGGTAGTTGCTTTGCATGGATTGAAGATTTACATTTTGTTGTTAATGTGGCCAAATGTGTCTCTGGTCACCTCTGGAGGTAGTTTGGATGATCAGATCTTCAATCCAGCACCTAGATTTTATGCGTTTTTGTGCTATCCGTTTACAATCCGATCCCCCAGGCTGCATGTTAATTCCAGCTGTAAAGAGGCTCATATCGATGCGATGTTGTGGCCACAACGAATTATCATTAGTGTCCGAATGACTTTGCGCTGTGGTGGACATCTAAATACAATGACGACGGCTTCCAAATGAAGGCGTAATACACTAACACTGCCAGGAGGGGTCATTTTCCAGACTCCTGACCTCGTTGACATTGATCCGCTCTACATGAGAGGAGACGAAACTAGCTAACAGGTGACGCTTATCTGATGTTGGCACAGATTTTGTTTTTTTTCACTGTGTAACTGACCTGAATCCCGCTGCTAATGTTATGCTACCCCCGAGCTCACATATCTCCACTTGATCTCTATCCACAAATCAATTTGAGGCTTTGTGTTTATTTTTGTGTCTTGAGAATGTTAAGAATATTGCATTGAAGTAGGTAGTAGTAGATTCGTTTAGAGAGGTGTTTACAGCATCTTCGGGACACAAGTGAACAGGTGAATCCGGCTGCCACTGCAGTGTTGCCCCCTCTTTTCAGTGACTCTGAGTATACTTGCTTGAATCAGGCTGAGTGATGCTCCTTATCGAACCGGAAAATACCAACTTGACACAGCTGGTGTATTACTCCAGCACAGTCATGACACCAATCTCAAGTATGATTAAAATGACTCATTCCTGGAACTCTTTAGTCGACCAAATCAAATTTTTATTTATTTATTTATTTATTTATTTATTTATATGTATGAGAGGAAATTCACCTGAACCGACCGTATGTATGTGTTGTATGATAAACAAAAACAGGCCTGGTTACCTATTATTTATCATACTCACAAGTAAAAAAAAATGCCATAAGTCACAATAAGATTAGAAAGGACTGTTTTGTTGTGAAAATCAAATACAACGCTTTCCTCCAAGAACGCTGAAGTTACATCTCATTGATAAGGTAATGATGTATGCCATGGGTCAGGCAGAGAGTGGCGATAATGATGATAGTCATTTAACATATTTACTGGCGTACACTGGATTACCATCTGCAATTTTATGGTTGATTTAGAATCACTTTATCCTCTCTTTTATAGCAGAGATTTCACAATCAAATGTGCATCAGCCGCCCTTTCATCATCTCATGTTTGCTGAGCCAGCAAAGCCGGGTTTATTGCCATAGGAAAAGATATTTCATTACGCACTGATACAAATGCTTTTTTATCTAAATCTATTTTCAAAGGAAAGCATGCATTTTCTATTGGCTTCTTGTCCGGTCCTCATCATTGCCAAGCCTTTGTGTCTATATTGAATAGAGTCTATGAGGCTAAGAATCAGTTATGTATTTGTCAGAGGCACAGGTTGAGGCTCCTTTAATATTTCTCCTATTTTCTGACTGAAGGGAATAAATGCATAAATGATCTGATGGTGAAAAAGAAACGTAAACAAAACATCCTCTTTTTTTATTTTACAAATAAAACAAATCATTATTGTATTCTCTTTTCATGAGCTGTTACAGACCTAAAAAAGTAAAACCTTTGACCCTGTTTTGTTGTGTACATACCCAGCAGACTGCAGTCATTGATATTATGCGATTGTACTTGTACTGCAGTAGTCTTGGGAATGTGTCAAACTCATTCCCTAGATTTTCCTTAAGTCTCATGTAGCCTACAGGCTTGGAGCCCCATATCATAGTAGATTGGAGGTTTAGTTATGCAAACATTTCTTGGATGAAGAGCTGCTCTGCAGGCAGAAATAATCTCATTGGATGAATTAAACCTCAGTGGACAGAGCCAAAGAACCCCAGTTTTTCTGGTTAAGCAACGTTAGACTGAAGCCCAGTGAAAAAGGTAAGAGGTAAGAGAGGAGGAAGCGAATATTATAAAGCCTAGAACTCTTTCTATTACTGTAACTGAAACAATCTATCCATACTATGTTATCTAGTTTAGCTAGCTGACCTTCCAAGTTCAAACTAACCAAACTAGGCTAAAACTAAGCTAGTTAGCTAGCCTGCTGACCTTCCAAGTAGTTGTTCTTTAGCTCCACCCTTTGAGGTTTATTTCAACCAATGAGATTACACCCTCCACACACCCTTCACACTGATCATGTTGAATAACATTAATGTTCAAAAGCTCCTATCTACAGTAACATACAATATTCTACAAATCAACCAGTAGTAATGCATGGCACACTGCCAACTTCACACCTCTCCCACTTGTCAAGTTATGACCAGTCTGAAGCATGATTGTGTTAATAAAATATATATGATTTTTGACTTTAGAAAAGCATATTTGAGTACAGTGAGCAGCACAAACTGTGTGTAGCCAGTTGACAATCAAATTGACAAAGAGCAAAATCCTGTAGTAATAACTAAAGCTTTGTTTGCTATCTGATAATGAATTTTGAATGGAACAGGAGGGTTTCTTTATTCTCATATTTACTGTAAGGTCTGCATAAAAATGAAATATTGTATTTTATAATTTAATTATGTAGATAAAGTACTAAATTATAACTAGAAACCGCTGCTTACCAAGATTTTAGGGCTATACAAACCTAGTTACAGCAACATAACAGCAATGCAAAATTGTATCCAGAATTTCACACTCTCACACTTTCTGTAGTGCAGTCTATGTATTCTTGCAGAGTCATTGTTACTTTGCCAATTAGTGAAAGCCGAGTGTGGTGTGCTTGTGATGCATTACCCTGGAAAATAGATGTAAACAACTGTTGGAGTGTGGTGTGACCAGATAACCTGCTTTTGCACAGGATTACTCCTTTATCCTTTCTAAGATTGCTATCATTGTGGCCAAAAAAGAACAGTGAAAAGAAGCTCAGTGCCACCTGTTTTGTCTGTGAAGCTGACCGATATAACAGCTTAAAGTATCAAACCCAATTGTTGCTTCAACATTTCTAGTAATTCCCAACATCTAGGCTAAGCTGATGACATCGCACACAACAAAAATCAGTGCCTGACACCCACAAAGGACCCTGGAAACTACTTGTTGGCCCTGGCTGACAAACCAATTAAATGTTGACCGACTGTTGTCTTCCTATTCATATAAATGTGTTCTTGTGCACTCGGCACTCTGATGTGGTGAGCGATAACACCTGTGATGTTTGGAAAGCCCAGAACACAATAGAATCTGTCCTTGATGGCTTGATTCCCATGAGAGTCTGCCCAATATACTGTATAGATGGGACTATTCTGCTCATTGCCATTAAGAACTGTGGCACCTGTGGCCTAGATGGAGGGGGCGCATGTTACCTTGAGTTCATGGAGGCGGTGCAATCTGGCTTTGCAAATCATTGTTCAAAATATGTCACAGCTCAGTGATCAAGACCCTATCCATGTGGAAACACTGGCTGCACCGTGTGTCTGTGTGTGTCTCTGTATTGAACCCAAGCTCATAAATAGCAAGACACATCTTGATAGCTTGGTTGTGGAGAAAACGGTTTTAAAGGAATAATCTACCATTGGATACACTGTTAGATATCATCAATTTGTGATCTTCAAAGCATTCCAGCAGTTATTTTGTGATGAAGTGTTGTAATTTAGTTTTTTGGTGAACCCACTTTCCATCAGCCTGCTCCATCTACTGCAGTTAGTGATTTCCTACGTTTCCCAGAATGCCTTTCGACAACCCCCAGACAAGGGACATGAACTTGTTGCTTTGAATTAGGCCCTCTGATGGTGTTTCCTTTGCTTTAACAGTTACCTGTAACCTTATTGGCAAACTGCACTGAGCTGACTAGATTCTGTATCTGGGTTGAATGAATAGTCCCCGGTACTGTCAGACAGAGGTGCAAAAGGCAGGTGGGACATCAAAAGTTTGTGAAATCATGGCATCCGTGGTGTGAGATGTCCAGTAAAATGTTTATTTTGAAACGACGAGAAATAGAGGTTTTACACATTTCTGAAACAGTACAGTAATCTGGAAAGTTGTGTTTATTACATTAATATTATTATTATTATTATTATTATTATTATTATCATTACTAGTAATAGTAGTAGTAGGATGAGTAGTTGTAGTAGTATTGTTCTTGTTTTTGTTCTTGTTGTTGTAACATATTTTCTCAAGCCAACTCCAGCCTCGACTAAAACACGCTGCTATCAGTGTCATGCTAATTTGTTTACAGCATACATTGAGTGAAAATTGTCATTTTGCAAATTAATGCTTGGCATATTTGAAGATAATGATAGCATTACAAATACCACTTTTCCATTTAAATGGAAATTTTGTATCATTATGTGTTTTTCTATGCAGAGTGCTGGGACAGCGATGTGGGTCATTTGAAATTAGGCATCTAAATGACAAAGAATGCTCATACTGGGACAATGCAACGGCTCTATTCAGTTTTGCTTAATTTAAGTCAAACGTCTTTCATCAGCTTTCGATGTGATGAATGAGCGAGCAGCCTGGGCTGTGTACTGTACTGTATGCTGCTGCGCCAATAGAGTGACAAATGGCTATAGGCCTAGTGACTACAAAGCACAGCAAACAGAGCCGGAGCTGCCGCTGCTTCAAACAGGCGAGCTTTCCACCGGGCTTACTCAGACATCATTCATCTTCTTCATGGGTTGATGAAACTGTAGAGAACGTACAATACGGATGGCACAACGGTTCATACTGTACACTGTAGGACACTGAAGGTTTCCACCGTTGGGTTTTCGCCTCATCTCTAAAATACCTCTTTCATGCATGGCAGTTTGATGACTCAGATCAATATGGTTTCATGTTATTTAACCAAAAAAACACATTTATAAAGAGTAATTACCTCCGCCAAGGAGGTTATGTTTTCGGTGCCGTTTGTTTGTTTGTCTGTTTGTTTGTCTGTTAGCAGGATTACGGAAAAACTACTGGCCCGATTTTCATGAAACTTCGTGGAAGGGTGTACTGTAGCATGGGCCAAGGAAGAACCTATTAAATTTTGGAGCGGATCCGGATCCGACTCACGAACAAGCAATAATAGCACGAACCTTGGCGGAGGTCTGCGCTCTCCGAGTGCCCTTCTAGTTAATAATCCTTTTGGGGATGTCATTGGGTATCAAAAGGAAACTAATTACTGAGAAAGATTGGTCGAGCCCAACTGTTTTTAAAGGATAATACCAGTATTTTTGACCAATGCCATTCTTGCCATAAATGAATACCTCAGACAATTGTTTTGGATCTTTTTCCATATTTGGGAGATATCTTGTATTGATTTATCACTGCCATAGATCTGCCCTTTTTGAGGTAAATGCTACATTTTCATTACCTGGAAGAAAGTCACATAGTTAAAAATGGTAAATAACAAACAAAACAACAAACAACAGCAAAACAAAAGAGTAAATTGGCTCAGAAAGGGGAGAAGCAGATGAGGATGGCCACTAAAATCTCTTTGTTCACTAAGACAATGTGCACTGTAATGTGTAATTTGTATTTGTTTGTGTCCATGGCTGTTCTGTAAAGCACTCTGACAAACTTCGCTAAAAGCACCTTATAAATAAATTTGACTCGACGGCGGCGTTCCTAAGACACCCGCCATGCACGTCCACTACTACTCTCCAATAGAGACAAACACAGGGCCAAAAGCACAAGAGGAAACAGGGAGTTTGACAGAAACAAAACAAACAAGGAAAGTGAAATGCGGGGAAGTGTTTTGCTCTCCACCGCTGCAGCTCTCAAAATGAAACGCCGGCCAGGAGGCCTAAGTCAACTCAGCTGGCAGCGCAGACGCTGTCCGTTCCCTTTAACACGGCAGCTTAAGCAGCGAGCGCCAAACCTTCTGTGGAACCAATCTCAAAATGAAGAGCTGCAGCTTGAGCTCAGGTTCCTGCTTGATGGGTACGATCCCCCTCTTCCTTCTCTTCACAAAGTGCAGTGGACCCATGTGTCGGAAACAAGGCTTCTGTCCTTTCCATTTCCATGACTTTTATTCCAGCCTCTCACATCCACGCCTCACTTTCTGTTTGATAGAGCTGCATTTGTTAGTCACCCGCAACGCTGTGTATAACATGCAAAATACAATTTATCAAATCTAACGGTATATGGAACATCTGCGTGAGAATAACATATAATTGTACGGATAATTGCATTATTGCCTCAAGATGAGGCATAAAACCAAATAATACTTTTATAAAATGCCTATTAAACGGGTGTATTCACCAGATAATCATTGCCTGCAGGTTGAATGAAATGAGGTTAATTAAAAGGCTACTTGAGAATAGGAAAATAATAAAATAAGTCTGAACTTGAGAAAAGTCATGTTGTGTTATGCAAGTTGGGGATAATAAAAAGTTGTCCAACTTTGGACATGCATCAGATTCAGACATTTTGGTTGAAGGTTATGTCTGCCGCCGGGCCTGAAGCACAGAGAGCATCACTGACAGTCACACAGGACATGTGATGCAGGGTTAAACTGCATGGGCAAGGTCCTGGTCAGGCAGAGTCTGCTGGACATAAGAGATTAGCTGTTGCTTTCAGTCCCACAACAAGACAAATGATTCACACAAGACTCACAGCCAATCAGCAATGAGCCAACCCATAATTTAGAGAAGACAGTGAGGTTCTCCTGAAATGGTGCTGGAGTTTTGACAGGGTAATACTTAAGTTTTGTTGAAATGCTAATTTTTAAGCATCAAACCATAAGTAGACAGTATTAAATTTACAGCTTTAGCCAGTTTGATATCTAAATATTTTTCACTGAACGCAGGACACAAATTCAGATTGTGAACAGCATCCTGTTTGCTTTGAGAGGTATCGTCAAGAGTATAAAAGATGCTCCTCCTAAGGACAAAAAAGTTTAAATAAACAATGCTTGGGAGAAAGCGTGTCAACTTAGTTTTTCAGAACAACAGTGCTCAGCTTCCCAACGGTGTCATTTTTCATTTTTCTTATCTCCGCACCTTGAAGGCTGCCACAGAGGAGAAGTCTGCAGCGCTGCTCTCCAGGAAGGATTCGGCGGTCTCCTGAGAAAAAGTCTTCGTTTAGTATTGAACAGTCCAGTAACCATGTCTTTGAGCTGTGTCTGAGGCCATTGCCTCCTCTGAAAAGCTTTCAATTGTGAGTTTTCCGCTGTAGAGGAACGGCATACCGCTTTTACAGAATCTCTGTGGATATCAATGCTTTCCTCGGCAGTAAGTGCCTGCTCTGTGTGATGCGCACGGATTGTTTGCCCAAAAATGTCATAAAATTGAAATTCGCAAGGATCTGTTGACAGTTGGTTTGTGAAAATCAAAAAAAAAAAAAAAAAAAAGAGAAGGATTCGTCAGGGCTATTCACTCTTTTTATGCAGCTGGCACGGGGGAAATAGGAAATGCTTTATTTGCTGTGGGGTGGGATTTTGCTTTTGCTGACAATTTCCACAGTTTTGAGAGCTGCACATCTAAGTATGTCTGAACAACTTGATAAATGCAGAAAAAGGCAATTGCCACTGTCATCTGCAAAATGGGATTTACAACGTATACGCAGCTACTTACGTCTCTTAAGTTATGTAACGCCACAGCTTAATTCACAGGAAGAGTTTGAAACTCGACCCGCATTGGTTTTCTATTAAAGATCTTGTCCACATTGTCGGAACAATGTGGACAGTTTCTATCAAACATAGAGGTAATATTTTTTATTTGGCAGAGGTGCTTTGTAAAAAGCCTCAGTGGATTTCAGCATTTGAAATGTGTCATCTCTGACCCTCTTCGATGAGGCAGAGGACGAATGACAGCACAAAGAGGCCCAAGGACATCTACATTTGACTGTATTCATTCCTTGTTCACCATCTGGAAGATATCTAGATTTATCCTATCTCAAGCAAGAAAGGACACCTAAAGAGTACATTACAGTGTCAGATCTTTTGATGAACCTCTTTATTTTTTTTTTCCTCCAAAGGATAGTGGGCAGCCCATTCACCTTTACTATTTTTTTTATTTATTTAGACAATTGGAAAGCAGGGAGGAGACAGCAGGAGAGACACCACACAGAACGTTCTGGCGGGATTCAATCCAAGGCCGGCAAGGGCAAGCAGTGTGTGTGGCTCCAGAGGCCATTATCTCTGGGCATTGATAAACTACTTTAACACAGGGGAAAAAAATCCATTGGTACAGTGTTTCTAGATCTTAAAAAATTACTATACCTTTGCATACTTTTTTTTTTTTTTTACCTTTCCATTCATACATTTACAGATGGGTCATTTTCATCAGCAGCATGACTTGGCTTCCTTACCCTTCATTCCCCAGATGAAATGTGTCTGGTACAGTCTTTAGACTTTTCAGAATGAATAGCCAAACAGGCCTTTCACACTACTGAAAGTCCTCATTTTAAGCTCACACAAGAGGGGACAGCCACATTCACCTTATATTTATTACATTTTATTTTGATATTCATGCTTTAAACATTACATTTTTACTCAGTCTTTATTGCTTGATGGTGGGTAGGATTTGTCTCCAAAGGGGGGCCTCCACAGAAAATGTTGCCTAGGGCCACTAGCAGTTTAGAGCCGGCCCTGGTACCTTCCATCTCTTTTTCCTCATCACTAGAAAACCTTTTTTTTTTTTTACCAACCTTACTATCTTTAACATCAGAGGCTAAGAAGCTTTCCAGCCTCTGTTTTTCAGCAAATGCAAAAAGCTATTGTGTGATATCAATCAGCAATAGAGAGGAGCAAAACAAACATTTACTTATGAAAATGTTGTGGATTATTACTATAAAGTGAGGAAGCCGTAAAGTACATCATCTGCATTTGGCAGGTTTTGATTTGATTGTTTCAAGAGCAGCGCTGACAAGACCATGCAGCATTTTATTTGTAAGATGATGTGCATCAATACACCATATTGTCTGAAAAGCGAAAAATATTTTAGCGATGAATCACTTTCAATTAAACAATATCACCGGTGATGGCGGAGGTCCAAGTATTCCAGTTTGTACTGCAGTTGACAGCAATGCCTGTGATTGTCCTGATGCATTAAAATCTTAAAATAACTTAAAATAACTAATTATCCCCATCTATGGATCTCAGTCTGTCTCATGTCTGACCGAGAATGTATAAAAGGCAGAGCTGGATGCCAACTGGTCCTGTCTGGGGAGCTGGTGTTCAGTGGACTTCATAAGGGTCGCCTGCTCAGCCAAAGCCACCGCTCTGGTGCTCAAATCTGGGGGGTTTGGTTGCCGCTCACAGTCCTTAAAGCCTGCCAACAGTGAAGAACAGCTACCTTTGAGAAAACGTTTCAGTTATAAGGTGAGAACAAACAGGATTTTTAATTGCGCCAGCCTTTGTATAGAGTACGTTCCAGCTTTCCTCTGTTCCAACACTCTGGTTTTCCCCAGTGATCCCCCCAGTAACCATGAGCCAGATCGGGACGCTGCCTCAAGCTCAGAACTCAGGACAGTCTAGACATTAACTGGGTTGAGTGGCTTTTACTAATAATTTTATTTGCGCTCCCGTTTGCTGAAATCGTATCACTTATTTGTTTGCTGACTGATTTCATGGGTAGGCTTTTAAGGATGCTACATGTAGCATTTTTAAACATCAATATATGTTAAACTAATTGTGCTAGCTTGGTATAATTACCATAAACAAATGAAACCAAGGTCAAAATGATTGGTACTGTCTCTTTCTCACGCCAGCTATTGATAGTGCTAGTGTTTCTCAAAATGAAGACCACATTTCCCATAAATCCTGGTGATCTTTGCTTCTTTGGTCAAAGGTTTTTCTGTTTTCCCTCCTTTTTCGTGCTGTACAGCAATCTGCCTTTATGCAGTAAAGCAATCCAGCAGATTCCCCACCAAATCCGTCCCAGTGGCTCACAATGTAAAATGCAGTGTAGAGGCTGGTAGAGGCTAACAATCTTCTCGGTGATGGTCTCGATTGTTTACGGTAATTATACTAATGTCTCAAAATGAATGAGGTAATGATTTATTGATGTTAAAATGCTACACATAGCATGTGGTACAGGGCTGATTCAGACAAGGGTAGGCAACCAGGAGTAGACTTTCATTATAGCCCTGTTCTTATTATTGGTTTGACCTTCCAAAGGCATCAACACACACTGTTCAAAATTATGCTGAGTCAAGATAGAGGTGGATTGAGGGTGGCTTTTTAAATAATTGTGACTGTGACTCAAAATACTTTCCTTGTAGTAAAAATGATCTTTTTTTCTTTTTATTTTATAATTTAAATGCAAATGTGAATTACTTCAGCAGCATCATTTTCTCATAAATGAGTCACAAGATGTCATCCGCTTAAATTAATTGGCCTAATAGTCTGTTAGGCTCTATAAAAATATTTTGAATTAGAATTGAATGAAATAAAATATCACTCCTCCATTAACTTAGGGACCAGCCAAGGGCTATGGGCTACAAACTACATCAAACCTAATTTTCTAACATGTTTTGACTAGAAAATAGATATATTAATATGAATCATTACAGAAGTCATCACAAGGCATATTTTTTCATTATTTCCCACTACTTGGTTTACCAGTCAGAGGCAATCCAAGGCTCCTGCGTCTAACAGCATTTAGAAATCCAAAACCAGTTGCTAAGAGGAACAGACTGTACCAGACCCAAAATCATGTTGCTGCGTCATCACCCCATAAGCAAAAGCCTAATAGCTTTTTTTTTTTTTTTTTTTTTTCAGTGAGTGAGTTTAAGAAAAGTGTCTCTCAAATTTTGCTGGTTCAATGTTAAAAGAGTCTCAGAAAATAAAGATAGATTGTCATTAACTTATCATTTTCTTGTTATTCTTGTCATTCTAAATAGGAAAATCTCTCACACCTAAAGGTAATCTATTTATACTACAAGCCATATCAACCAATGACTTACGGGCCGCCTACAAGTCGATTGTAATGTTTTGAAAAGGGTTTCATCTTGTGGAAACTGACAGATCCACACGTTCAGTGGTGGCAACACTTCGGCCACATGGGACCTGGTTTTGGAAATGGCTCAAAAAACAGTGAAGGGTTTTAGCTGAGAGTGTGTGTAGGGAGTGGCTGTCAAAACTTTGTCCTTTCTATCACATCATGTAGACTAAACTTTTGCACATTGCATAAAAAAAATCCTATGTCAAGATCCTTTCAATACTCATTTGTTAGCTTAGCAGGCTCCAAGCTTGTTACTGTTGTTTACATCCTTCAAATAGCATGTGCTGTGATTACAGTGCAACAGTGATGTGTATGTGTAAAGACGACAGCTATTTTACTTTGTCTTATTATACAGCAAAAACAAGGCAGCTTTGAGCTGGCATGGCAACTAATGCCTACCATGCATTAGAAGACATGTAGTCTGACACACACTCACATTTAACAATCTGTCTGAAGTCTTTTAGTCCTAGAGGTGCTCACGTTTTAAGATTGTGTTCAGACTGAGAATCATGCAGCATCACACATTATAAGACCCCAGCAGGATTTTTCAGAGATTTGGTAGTAGTTCCTTGCTTGCATCAGGCAGGTT
This sequence comes from Centroberyx gerrardi, assembly GCF_048128805.1. NCBI lineage: Eukaryota > Metazoa > Chordata > Actinopteri > Beryciformes > Berycidae > Centroberyx > Centroberyx gerrardi. The sequence continues at coordinate 30,009,443 of NC_136001.1, forward strand.
TTCAGTCCATGTGAAGGATTATACAGGCTCAAAACACTGATAAAGGACTATGATGTTTGAGTGTGAATGAAGCTACAACATATCCCTCCTCCACCATCTACACACACACACACACACACACACACACACAACAAACCACACATACACAACACAAAGAGAGAGAGAGATAAAGAGATAAATGCAGCCAGGTCGCTACTCCAACAGTCCCAGTCCAACAATTCCAAGCATTATAAATTGCGTCATTGACCATCACACACCTCTTGAGCCAAGACTAAAGACTTAAGCTAATATTAAACATGTTTGATTTTGTTGTAACGGTCAAGACTAGAAAAAGACTGCATTAAGACACTCTGACTGAGTTTTTCACCTAATGATTGTGGTGACAGGAGAGCGCAGCAACTGCTGTGATTTTATTCCGACTTTGAAAAGCTGTCAAACACCGTGAAATCGCTTCAAATAGTGTTGTGTAAGGTCAGCATCAGTAGCTACAGTGCCAGCTACTGTAGTTCCTAGTCTAAGCACTGAAAACTAGTTTAGTGCTATAGCTTCATGCTCACCACCTGTTTTGTCTGTGAAGCTGACCAGTATAACAGCTTAAAGCATCAAAGCCAGGTTTATCTAATATAGCATCTAGGCTAAGATCAGAGGAGGTGAATGTTGAAGTGTGTGACGTGCACACCGCCCCTCCATGATACATGATTCCAGAGAGACACTGTGCTGATTACACTTTAATTTATAGATAGCAAAGGACATAAACTCATCATTTCTCAATGTTACACACTTGTACCCGAAAAAGCCCCAGTCAATACCATCAACATATAGTGACACCAGGTCACAGATGCCACAGATAGCTAACAGACGGTCATGTGTACTCACACACCAGGACCTGAGGAGAGCTCCACTGATTAAAAGGACTCCAGGCTATTTGTCTCTCCTTTGTCTCATAGACCCACCATACTCACACCATGAAGCTCAGAACCTTCCCTCCAAAAGACTTACGATTTATGTCTTATCAATCTTAATTTGAACTTGATTTGGTATTAACTTTGATTTAATATTGACTCTTCTTTGGTATTGATTGTTCCTTTATACATGTTTATGATTGAAGTCCTAATGCCTCGAGCCTATAAAACCAGAACCAGAGCCAGAACGGACTCAAGCCAGGACAGCCACTCCATCTTCAGTAAGCATAACCTGACTCAGTAGTGCTGATATAAGCAGAATCAGTTGACTTGAATGCTCAATCGGAACAACTGAGCTAATGTCTTATATGCTTATGTAGACCTCACTGTTAGCATCACTATATTTTGACTCAGTCTTTGGCTTCTCCCTGCAGAGAGCCTGCGGTGACTCCGGCTCAGGCGAAGCAACAATTAGCCAACCTCTTCAATTAGCCTCAGCTGATAACGTTAAATTAATTGGATGGACAAGGAAATAAACGGTGTTCAAACTGGGACCGCTGAAGACCGGCAACATCTTTAAAGTAGGGTCAGTCATTTCTCTGTTTTGGTTTTTATGCCATTCGAAGCGGAGAGAGACGTGAAGTGGGAATATGGACTCTGATTGGTTAATTGACAGCCAATGGCGATGCTTTGCCCCCAAAGTTTGCACACTGACTCTTAAGTTTTGTGCACCAAATTCAGTTAAATTTTTGTGAAATTACACAGGAGTGTTTAGTGTCACATAATTTTGCAGAAGTTGCAAGTTTGAAACTATATCATGTTTATAAGTTTATAGCATAACAGTATAGGTAACAGTTAATACGTGCATATGATGGGATCAGGAGGATGATTGACTGGGATACTTACTGCACATAAGCACTTTCAAATGTGATTGCAACATCTCCTATTATATAGCCTGCACATCCACTTATTCTATCGATCTGTAATGAAGAAAAAAAAAGTAATTATACTGTCGCTACAGTCCAACACTAAAACTGTACCTACAGCTTAACTTCACAAACACAGCAGCAGTCAATTGACTTCTGTCCTTGCAATCACAGAATGACAAATATTGCCATTTAAAGATATTGAATTTAGTCATTGTGCCATGTAATAAAAGAGTGAACAAAACACTAAGCAGTTAGCATTTCAATAAACACTTTTAAAGCATCATTAGCACCCTCATTACACAACACACAACATACTCAAGCCACAGCCCCATCGAGTTTACTATGATTGAGCCTCTCATGTCGTCATCAGCTATGCATTTACAGTGCAGCGACGCGCAAAATCCATTGAATGTGGCATCTTATATATCTTCATATATGTGAGCTTGTACACATATCATAACTGTTTAAATCAATCCTTATCAAAGCCTTACCATTTGTAATTTGTTGCCAAGACGATGCTGCAATTCCTATATTTTTGTTGCTGTTCATTCATCAGAGAGCACAACAGTGTTCCTTTATGGGGCTGCAAGAAGTCAACCCCAAGGTGAGTTCTCACCGTTGGAGTCCGACCCTCATCAATGATTTGTGGCTGCTACGCCGGCCACCATTTCCCCTCCTCACCCCCGGCTTTGTTTAGAGGCCCTGGGCTGGGCGAAGCCGGTGGCTGGAGCCTCTTACACGGCGGTGACAGCAGGAGTAGTGGGCCGCTCGGCCATGACGAGAATTAATGAGACATGCATGGGTAATGAGATTACAAAGCTGTAGCGGGGAAGCCAGAGAGGAAGATTACCAGGTACACGCTGTCACAGCCTCATCTCCACAGAGCAGAGACACACCTGCATGTGAACCCCAAGTAGCATTCACAACAGCGCCGGCCTGGATGGAGACGTGGCAGCTGTGCGATCTCATTTGCGGTGTCTGGGTCTCCCACTACTCCCAGTGGCATCAGCTTCATGGCAAGAAAAGACATCTGCCACAGCTGCTTCTTCATCTCCTACGGGTTGTCACTGAAAAGACAAGAATGGTCTGGAGGAGAAATGAAATTATTGTTACAGATAATCAGATATCAATAGAAATTATGTAGAGGTAAGGTTTGTTAAACTTAAGTGAAGTACATCAAAACCGTACTGCACCAGTCGCTCTGGATAAGAGCGTCTGCTAAATGCCTAAAATGCAAATGTAGTATTATGTATAACCATGCAGAGAGACATATGATAAATGACTATGTGGAGAGACAACAGCCATGACCTTTACGTATTGCATCATCAACGCATTAATAATGCATTCTGCAGCACTTTGCTCAGTGCCATTACTATGTTTCATATTGTGAGTAGAAAAACAACAACAGTTCATTCTCCTGCTTTGCTTGCCAGCTTTGTCTGTCACCCAGACCTTAAGGGCCTGTTTAAAAATTAATGAGCAGTGCTTACACTGTAAATAACTGCTGGTAATGCACCGTGGGTTATTTGAAATGTAAAACCTACTGTCATGCTTTGATTATCTATGTATCTGCCCCAAGCACGGATCCAAGCACGGAAGCACTGTTCCATGCAATCTGGTTGCTGGCTGACTTATTAAGGCTCACTGTCACTTGTGAGCATGTTGAACAGCTCCCTTGAGTTGGGAAGCAGTGGGGTTATTGCTACAGTATACAGAGGGCACTTCATGTATATACATAATGTGATGTAATTCTGAGAGGTAATTATTTCTCGGACTCTGAGGATTTATTCAGTCAACGATGCGCTTGCTGGACGGATGTCACGGGAGTGGATTGTTTCCACTCAGCAAAACAGCATACTGCACGGGCGCTGGGGAATCTCAAATAGTCATTCTCTTAATTTCATTCAAAAACATCATAATTTCACGCTGACTATGGGTACATTCATTCATTCTGCGTGTATAGCTAACACTGGAGCATCCAGATTTCAGCAAAGAGCTATGGAGAGGCATGCAGAGGGAAAACAAATTGCTTCGGGATTCTGCCATCAATCAGCATGTCAGTCCTCATTAGTTTTGTTCTGCATATACCCTTAAACAAGCCCAACCTCTTGTCTTTGTAATTGTGTTTCAAGGTACTGATACCAGGCTTCTGCTTGGTGCATAATTAATTTGGGTAAATTGTGCTGCTATAATTTGGATTCCTGCTAGTCTCATGGTCACCCTTACTCTATATCTGACTGGAAGTCTATTTTCTGCCCCATATCAATTTTTCATATGCAGCCATTTGTCCTTAGGGGACGGATGTCATCTCAAGACTGGATACTGAGTTTTCACCTGTCCCCATGGCATTCCACTGACATTTCCTGGACACTGAACTACGCCAGGGAAAAGGCTTGGTTATAGGCTTACTTAAAAGTTGTCCGACTTCTATCTGACAGACTTCTATTGCCTTGAACATTTGGGCTGCTTTGAGTTCAGAAAGACTATTTCCACTACCGGCTGTTATTTTCAGAGCACACCCACCCCGCGTAGCTTTTTCTCATTCAACTGTATCCAATGGCAACAACTGACCAGCGGCAACAATTGACCCTGTACAGACCGATATGAATGAGTCTCAGTGGCTCCTGATTATCAACCTGCTTGATGAGTCTGGGCTCGGCCGCCCACCCATACACGGTTTATAATAAAAAAAAAAAAAAGAGTGAGGCTGGCTCCAGATGGTCATGCCCTTTAGAAGTCTCTCTCTATCCAGTAACGGAGGGACTTGGCTCTTACTCGCCAGACTTAGTACTGGGATCACTCCAGGCGGCTGCTGTTAATGAGCCTCGGCGTTCCCTCCTCTATCACGCTGGGGTTTCAGCCTCTGTGTATATACCTTGCTTCTGTTTTATCTGCCCACGTCTCAGCACAAGATCAGACAAGGGGAAGTGGGAGTGCAGCCCCCCCCCCCCCTTCCCAATAGCAACTGTTGACACGCTAACCCAGTTGTGCCTCTAGACAGCACTGCTAGGAGGGATAATAATAATAATCTCCATCACCATTATCATCATCATAAACAAGATTTTCTAAAACATTTTTCCTCACAAGTTACGCAGTGCTGTAAAGTAAGAAAAACAAAACAATCACATCAGTTATAATAATAAGCTGGCTCCATTAGGGACCAGCTACTACACCAAATATGGCACAAGACTAATTAACAGTAATATCATCTCTACAAAGCAAATTTACAGTGAAATAAAACCACGAAAGGCTTGAGAGTCCACTTGCCAGTTCTCAAGAGCGACTGCTGAGTACGCCGTCAAATGGAGGCCAATAGGACAATTGATACTGCTGGCTTGAAACGGCCCGCTCAGCAGAAATTCAGAAATCATACTGGACTCCATTAAAATTATCAGCCTTACTATTATCCCATAGCGAGAGCAATGACACGCTATCAGCTAAATTCAAGGTTATCAAAATGTGTTTCATGTTGTTACTAATTCCAAACCGTCTCAGGAGCCTGATCGCCGAGGCTCCGTCACCTTTTGTCTCCGACGCACACCTGGGCACCGTCGCAGGAGCTTTGTGGAGCTATGCCTACGCTTCAGAAGGCACACTTAGATGAACCCTCCCTCTCCCAGTGTGCTTTCTCTCCTGTCCAGAGATGACTCACAGATACTCTGGGGGTGGCAAGTCAGACAAGATAGCAGAGACGCTGTCACAAGGATAGCATTTCATGGAAAAAATGATGCATTATCCATCACCTTTGAATCTGGAACAGCGCATACTGTACACTCCCACAAAGGTGGGGACTACATATTGTGTCCCACTTGACTCTGCCTCCTTTCGGCTGTGGCTCACATGAAAAACAAGGAGCGAGTGCGGCCGATGTAGCACTGGAAAATGAAAGTAAAGACGTTATTGTCACGTTGATTAGCAGTGTGACTGGATTTTTCCAGCAAATCAGGATTTGATGAGAGGCTCGCTAAGGCTTTGAGATCTAATTCTCTGTCACATAAACAAGAGTTCTTCATCACAACTGAGATAAACTCTCTTGAGCTTTTTCAGTATAGGGTATTAAGAACAATTGAGTATTTCGTGTAGCTAGCTGCCACCTGGCCAAACCAAAGGTGAATTATTCATTTTTGGACTATTTCTGGACTATAACTTCTATTTCTGCCCCCCTGGACTCTGCTCTGAAGACATTTTCCTGAATATTTTTACCATTAATTTTGCGAGCCATGTCTTAGTGATAGTGAAGTTTTGCCCAGACAACCTATTTAGGGTTTCTTTATGAAGAATATTCCATATTTCTGGTCATGTATCTATCAGAGCTGACTGCTCCAGCAGAAGGAGTGTTGCCGCTGTAAGTCACTAGGTCTTTTCTGCGGTCAGATAAAAAAAAGTGGGTCAAAATCCCATGTTTGCTCTCTTCCTTCACACATGAAGACCTTCTCCCCGAAGAGACAATTAGAGGGAAAAACCTGTGTTGCTTCAGCAAGCAAATAAAATTTCAGAGATGTAATAAGACAGAAGTGTGACTTCAGGCAACAGCAGAAGCCACCACACAGACGTATTACCAAGTGGTTTTCTGATTAAAGCCACAGCAGCCGTGATAATATGAGAAAGGGTGGGGGATCCCATACATTAAAATAATTAGAGTCATTAAGCCGCTTCGGGGTAAGAGATGCACAGCTATTTAGAGATTAAGCATTCATGTGATCAAGCTCCAATGTAGTTTTAAGATTTGGGTGAAGTGGAGGAAGGGCTTGTTGAAGCAGCGCGGTGCGGGAAGGCTCCGTCTCCACGGGTTTCATCTGCCAGAAAGGAAAGGTTCTCCTCCGGTCCCTTGTGAAGCAATTTGTTGGGGCAGCTCATAAATTACACAGCCAGACTCGGATGTCACTTATTAGAGACAGGTCAGATTCTGATTGAAAGGTCTGGATATAAAAAGCATCTCTGATTTGTCTTTTTCCACTGAAATGTGACTCACTCTGAGCGGGTGGAATTGCTGTGAATCATTATTAGCCGCCGCAGTATGTCCGAGACCTTGTAGCTGTGTTTGTGCCTCACAGGTATCTTCAGAATGATACAGTCCAGCAACAGTATACGCAATACTGAAATCAAATAGCATCTGCGAGATCTCTAATAGCCATAGGAAAATGACTATTTGACAGGAATGCTATAAGTCTGTAGTCTACAATGTCTTTTTCTCAGACAATATTTCCATCAGAATTAGGTTAATTGTACCGAGCATGAAATAAATGTCAACCTAATAGTGTCCAGGAGGCTTGTAATGAAGTTGTGGCAACCTTAATTACTGTAATAACCTTTTTCAATGATGGAAATAAGCAGCGAGTCAGTTTCCTAGTAAATAAGCACTCTGGTTTTCAAGCACATTCTCCTCTAAGTGATGTTTTATGGTGATTAAGGTTACTGTTCTTTCAAACTGGGCTGTGTCAGGGGGGCATGAGGTGCAGCGGCAGCAGCCATTTCCATGAGCTGTGACTATTATGTCCTATTGCCTGATGACAAGCGGCAGGAATGTCATATTATTTGGCCAGCCAACAACACATTCTCCCTTCGGTTACTTAAAAATGAGTCTCTCATCTCTAAATAGATAAAAAGAAAAAAATAATAAAACTGTGAAAGTCCTTAGTTCAAACCGTATGCATATACATACACACATATGCATAAGAATCTGCCAACACATACATGCATGCACACCTAACCTGCCAGCACCTAAGAGCAAACATGAAGTGTAAAGTAATGTGCAGTGTAATGACATCACCCATCAGTATATTGTAGCCTATTACTGCATTACTATAATTTGCAGCTCTGCTATGTGTCATACAATGCCTGTCATACCAAGACGTTAATACTAATGAATTATATGACCACATACCATAGTGAACTGTAATTTCAATCAGAAATCACATTAAGGTAAATACATTATATGTTACACTCTACATCACACTATACAAGTCAGCCATTGACTTGAGCCATCCATCTCATACTGTGCAATGTATTAACAGAATATTTGTTGGAATAGTTGAATGGTAATTGATCTGATGTGATCAAAAGTTTCACTAATTCGTTGGAGATTAACAGAAAAATCACATTCAGGGTTGTCAATCAAAAGAAAAAAAGCAGGTGAAAATGCAACATTCTTCCCTGTTATTAATGATAAGGCCAGTGATACAGAGTGCCAAAATTCATTAACATCTGGGCAATCTCACATGATATGTAAATAAGCGCCTGGAGTACTCTGGGGACAATAAGAGCAATCAGGTGAATGATCAGGTAAGAACTTAGCTAATTTCCGTGGAGTGTATGGGTTTCTGAAAGCAAAATTATAATGGATCATCTGATTATCAGGATTTCTCAAAGAGAGACGTACTGTACTGTACATTAGACCACACTCTGGAGCAATTAATATTCAGGATGCCTAAATCCTTATACCAGATCCTGCACATTGGCAAATGATACTGTCTAGTCTTAGCAAGCACAGAGTAGAGCCTCTCCATAGTAACATATTGATAAATTATGGTTTTCTAGAAATGATATGCTTGTATGGGTGGAAACGGTTACTGAAAGAAATGATAGCAGATGGTTGCAGGAAATTGACAACTGACAGTTTCCTTTTGTAATAAATGAGAATATATCATAATCAGAATCACTTTATTCACCAAGTACAATAAATGCACAGGAATTAGTCTTAGTATTATTTGGTGACACTGGTGCAGAGCCAACACACAGTGCAAGGACAGCAGTACTTCAAATACAGTGAAAAGAGACAGTACATGACATGCTTCAATGGACTATATTGAAATATTAGTAGCGTGGAAAATCTTTCGAAGTCAACTGCAGTGGCTCAAACATAGAAGTGTCTTTACCCTTCATCTTTTCAATTTAACCCTTGCTGAACTAATGTGATTATGCAAATGACAAACTGGACATGAAATGGCATCTGTCTCTCATTTTCCCTTCACAGCCAATCAATGAGATTTCTTTCAATTTCAGAACTGAGCCACCCGCAAAAGAATCATAGCAGCACGCCTCTCGAGTACAAGCTGTGTGTTTGTTGGGAATATAATAGGTGTCTGCAATTGTTATTAAGGAAAAGCTGACTCGCACTGTTTCTCTCATTTTCTCACACACTGTTCACACACTGCTCACACACATGCACACATACACATTCTTATGTTGGTAGCAGCACAGCATCAGCTGCAGAGCAGGCGACGCTGGAGCCTGTGGGGTTTTAAGTGCTTCGCTCAATGGCACTATAGTGGAGCATCTTAGGGCGTGTTCACACCAAGCATGTTAGGAGCGGTGTATTTGAATGGTGGAGAGTTTACTCCTTTAGTTTGGAGTCTCAGTCCTCTAACAAGAGAACTGTAATTTGTTTTGACCCACCCCTCCACCGCTAAAATCTCTAACCTGACGGGATGACAGGTTACCAAAGCTCTGTCCACTAAATGAGTAATGTGACTTTTGTTTACAAGCCCTGGTTCAGTTGTAACTGGGCAGTGTGAACCTCAGCGAACCAAATAGTGCAACAAAGTACACTTTTCAACTATGGTTCGGACCGAAGACCTCAAACTGTATGTGTGATCACATCTTTAGTCAAGTAGCATTCCAGTCCTGCAGAAGATCAGTCCAAAGTCAGCTGAGATGTTTCACAGTGGAAAGACATTCTTACATTCATGCATCCTTCTTCTCTGCAATTACAGCAGTCATCCAAATTCCCCAACACTGGTCCCCTCCACAGCTGTAGATGAAGGGATTCACACCATGAGCCTACCAGACACACAAAGTTCCTCTTTCTCTAACCTAGCCCGTTCCTACCAAACAGAGAAATTGATTTGGGTGTGAACACAGCAAATGTGAACCTGCTACATGGGATAAAATAACTGACAGGCAATGACAAGCCGCGAGTCTAAAGAGTCACTTTCTCACCCAAACGACTGAAACCATCTGATATTACCAAGCTGTGCAACGCTCACCCAGGTTGTTCGATATCAGGAAGTTCATAATGTAACACTTGGTGTCCCACCGGATTATGCAGTAATTACATGAAATGAATACTTTAATTATGTAGACGCTTCTGATAACTGCATATTTGCTCTTGGTGTAGTTTGTATTCCTGGATCCTGAGCACCGTCTCCACAGATCATGGAAGTGAAATCTACCCTTGCCACTTCCTTTCTATTTTGGTCGGTGGGATTTCACAGGGGAGTTGACTGTATTGATAATGATGTGCAAACTGCAGGCATGAAAGATACCTTCCACTGGGATTTGTCCTTACATGAATGGCCCCCGGAGTTATTATCTATAACGATAATGGTTTCTCTCTCTTCCCGCTGAGAGAGGCTACACCAGAGGGAGCGCGACTCGTTGGCACTACAGCAACGCGACGCTCTACCTGCTACACACACAGCGCACCGACCACTGGCACCAATCCATCGCCTTATGATTATCCATCGCCCTAAGTAATATTGTTTTAATGCATTCTATGTAAATAATCATAATCTGGGCAACATGTTATTTAACATTCAGCTTGTTAGTTACCATAAAACTGAAAATACTAGACCTTGTATTGCACTAGGTTATTGTATAAGGGAACATCTAATTTATTTTACATTTAAAAAATTACCAGAAACAGTCTACATGCAGGCTATATGCTAAATGATTTTATAGTATGAAAACAATGTGTTCTTGATCATTTTTCCCATTCACAACATGGAATGAACAGCCAAGCTACACTGGAGCCATCAGGCCATAAGGTGAACGCTCCCTTTAAAGTCCGATGGCAGCAACCAGAGAGCATCCAGCATCAAGATTTGCCTAGATGACACTAGCATTCAGTGTTATAGTAACTAACTAGTTCAATTTTAAATAATCTGTTACCCAGATTTTGGTGATTTACATAGAATGCATTAAAACAATATTACTTAGGCATAATGAGTCGGGAATAGCCGATGAAGTTAGGGCAATGGATAATCAGAATGCTAATCAGGCGCTCTCTGTGTAGCAGGTAGATAGATAAATAGATAGAGAAATGATAGATAGATAGATAGATAGATAGATAGATAGATAGATAGATAGATAGATAGATAAGAACTTTAATTAATCCCAAAGGGAAATTCAAATTGTTACAGCATTGTTACAGGTAACGTTACAGCAACGCAACGCTGACCGGTGAATGTCCACTGGGAGGGAAATTCACAGTCAAAGTGACGCTCCCCATTCATTTGAACAAGAGCAAGTGTATCAATTTTGAAGGCTATTTTATGCAAATTTCACAAAAACATCACAAAACTAGTTACACATGTGTTCCTCTCGACATGGAGGAGAAGTTCATTATTGCCGTGTACAGTCACCCAATATTCTATAATACATCTTTGGTGGGACACTGGGACAAAATAAAAAGAGCAGTGGCGTGGAAAGCGTCTGAACTCGTGGGCCTCATCTGTATTTGTCTGAACAAAACCATTCTGGGTCAACTGCCAAGCTACCTGAGCACTTTACTCACCCAACCAAGATCACAAACCTATCATGTTGCCCTCACAAGAACCGGATTTGGAAAGCTAGACTATCAGCTACTCAGCTCCATTCTCTTGGAATTTATTACAAAAAGATTGGAAGCTTAGCAAATGGAGCAATTGTTTACCATAAAGTGCCATTAATGTCAATGTGGGATTTCAAGGACATCTTTTCCTTTTCAGTTCTCGTGCCTTTTTAATTATCTTGAGTGTTTTTAATTATCTTGCTTTTATCTTTGTTTCTATGTCATGTTGTTTTGTCTGGCGTTTCCTGTAAGCTTCTTTCTTACTTGAAAAAGAGATTAAATGATGCAGGAGAAATAAAAATAAACACAATTTCAACAGGAGTCTCATCTTGGTAGCGGCCACCGAATAAGCAAAAATAAGGTTTTCAATCTGTGTCCAGTAATAGAGACAGTTTATTGAAATACATTTGTGTGGTAAGATGGAAGGGAGGTTTGAAACCATGTGGTGACTCATGACAAAGTGGAAATAAAGTTCTGCCGGAACCTGAGTGAAAGCTCACCTACAGTATATACAATATTACCTGCCTGACCCATGTGTTAATACTGAACACACTGGTGTCTTTGGTTTAGCTTGTGACATAGAATACCTCTGAACCACATTATACTGTGCTACAAAAATAAGTGTATACTGCAGAACATTGCTTCCATAAAGCACACAAAGCGAGCCAAAGCAGTCCCACCAAACGCTGTACTTGCATGAAAAAGCAGGATCAATATTGAATTCGCTGCTGATTACACATGATGAGGAGGAAACTGTTGGAGATAGTTTGATCTATAAGGGGGGAGTGGTCTGTATCTCGCTGTCCTTTATTGGCGTGGAGAGGGGGAAAAAAAAAAAAAAAAGACAGACGCACTTTGGAGTTAGCTGCCGGGACGTCTGGCAGTCCTTTCATCCAAAGCAGCCGAAGAAGAAGAAGAGGCTCTGTGGCCGGCGTCCTGCCCGACATCCAGACCCTCTCTCCTCTGTCTGCTGTCCGCGTCTTTTCTCCTCCAGAGGTAAGGGATCCGTGGGAAGTTATTGTGCCACGCAGTACTGTACTACTGTCTCTGTCCATGGCTGCCTCTCGTCCTGTCTGCACATTTCAAGCGCGCAGGTAATTCAGCGCCATGCGTTTTGCACAGTAACCGGCTGTTAAATAGGTTGAGATGTGCCCCATCCTTCCATCCCCCCCTTTTTTATGCATTTTGGAAAAAGTTAACGCTCACCCAACCAAGCATATAGCTACTGTATTACAGGAGCCGGGCATGTCGTGCTCCTTTGCGCATTCCACGATAGCGCACAGTTAAAGAGGGATGTTGCGTTTTGGCACGTTGCGGTGAGATTATACCGTCGATTACTGCAAGAATTAGCCAGTTTGCCAGATGCGCTGAAGTGCAGCGGCGTGTGTTCACATTTTGTGACGGACGGTGGTGGATAAAAGTGCGTGTCCTCTCCACATTCCCTCACTGTTTGGACTATACGCTTATAACGGTTTTGATGAATGAATGATTTTGTTGCCCAGAGACTAGAAATACAGTGCGCTCAGACTAACAATGTTTCATTCCAACGTGGTATTTTCTGAATTGAATGTAGTCCAGAGTTAATATAGTAGGAAAAAAACATGACAATGTCCTGATTTCTGTTTGTGATAAAGAATTTGTCATAGCAATAAATGCAATAAATGCATTAACTGCATATCCTTTAAAGGTAAAAGAAAGAGTCAATGTGTGTGCGTGTGCGTGTGTGTGCGTGCGTGCGCGTGCTTCTGCGTGCGTGTGCGCGCGCCATGCATGTACTGGCAATTCTCTGTTGGCTCTTGCTTTGATTTTGAAAAAGTACTGTGGAGCCTAGACATCCTATTGGACTGATGTGTTGATGGTGATTTATTTATGTTCGCTTGTCTAACTTTTCCTCTGATATACAAGAATCATTTAAAAAAAATGAGCTCCCCTCCCTCCCGGAAGATAAAGCATAATATTCCATTAGCCATTTTCATTCAAATGCAATCCCCCCAAATTGTATTCAATGATCACCCTCCTCTGTCACTTAGTCCGGTGAAATGATGATTAATATGCCACTTTGTGGCTTAATTTCTAAGCACTGACTTAATAAACCTGCCACGTTCCTGTAGCCCCGTCGATTATTCTCAGGAGGGCCATCTAGAGAATACATATGGGCCCCTTCACATCCTCATTGCCACATAATGACAGAGGCAGGCTTCGGCCACCAGGTTCCTTTTATTCAGAAAACTGGGACAATGCCATTCATAAACAATTCATTTCAATTATAAAAGAACAATATACTTTTATTCTAGTTCTATCAAGGGAAATACTGAGCTTGCTAATACAGTGCAGTCAGTAGACAGGAGATGCAGCTCATGTAACATGGAGTTCAATCACTCAGCTACTATTTATATTACAGGTGCTTGCAAAATCATGATGTAAGCACACCGGTAGGGGGTAGACTGTATAATGCGTTGTTTCTCAAAGTGGTGATCAGAGACTTCCAGCCCTCTTCTCTTCTGTTTCGAGGGGTCCGCAGCAAAATGAGGAATAGTTTATGTTCACTGTACTTTCATTCAATAAAGGTTATCACAGTGAGAGAATGTACAGTATAAGGATGACTAATTTGATCAAAGATTTCACCGCCCCCTCTCCACCTAGAGTATAGACAGCAATTATATAATAAACCATACCTATAATAAACCGATTCTATAATAAATCTTATCAAATATGGGCGTGTGGGCTAATGCGTATCTATTTGTGGTGTCCTCGTCATGTAAAAGCGAAGGCATCCCGAAAATGTAGAGGCATTCCTTAAGCAGCGTTCCTATGTCTGACAGCAGAAAGCCTGCCTTTTCAGATTATCACTTGTTATGTTCTCTGTGTTCCCCGAGTTTGGCTCAACAGCAGCATGGGCTGTGAACAGGTAGGTAGCGGGCTGAAGCCTAATCTTCACAGGGGTGATAGAGATAACAGTGATATATGGAGCGGATGGGGTGGTTTAACACCCAGAGCTGACTGTTGTCTGGCGGGGTCAGGCCTATGATACCGGAGCATTGCCTCAGCCAGCTCCACTCAGGTCTTCTTATGCCTGGGATTTGGCTGTCTTAATAGCTGCAGGTGGATGCGAGCGGAGCCGGCCTCTGCATTCACAGCCGCAGATGCCTTGATGAATGCTGTGTTGCCGCTCAGGCATCTGTCAGTCGCCGCTGCTCTCCAAGTGAAATGCTTCCCTGGCCACCAGCCAGCCGGCTGTAGCCAGGCGGCTGGTATTGTGACACGACTGTGTTGCATTTTGCTGTTAAGTTTCCCAGTTAAAGTGCCGGCCGCAGTATTTCTAAAGGAAGGGATACACTTGGCAATTAGAGTGATGGGAAATTGTTTTGGTGGCAATCCCAGACCTCTGCACACAGCACTTAAAGCCCGTGGAAAGGTAATTACGTGACTGCAATTTGTGGTCGTGTGCATATGAAAAGCATCTAAAAAGTATGAGAATTCAATTGCGCTCCAATGTTGAAATATATCAATCTACGCCATTCTCTTTTTCTGGCACTGGCTATAAAGAGATATACAAGGAGATAGCTGATGTCAGCAATCTCCTACCAATAATAATTTACTATTATTTATTACTGGTTAAAGTGTAGATCCAGCCTTACAAGCATGGTTTAGAGTACAAATCGGATGCCTGTGTTGTGTGTGTGCTAACTAATTCTATCAGTGAATAGTATGGCTAGCAGTATGTATTGTGAAACCATCAGAATCTGCAGGTTCATCTACAAGAGGCTGTTTGGTCTTATTGTTAGTAGCAACGTCAGATTGCTTGTATGACGTAGTTAGGAGGACTGGACAGAGAGCTGTCAATCAAACATGACTTCACTGCACCCAGAAATTCCTGAGAAATTGGTCTGATCAGTATAAAATGGATGGGCATCACAATCTCTCCATAAAATGTAATGTTTCTTTAACTAGAGAATATTAAAAACATGACGTTTCAGCCAATGCAGCAATATTTACAATGGGGGGAAGAGAGAAAGTGATCACTGATTCGCTTGTGTCATCGCAATCGGGTGGGGCCATAAAGCAGACAACCATATAGAGTATATCCTATTATATATCATATAGGAAGAGACAAAACATGGTTATTGATTGGCCGGCGTCTATCGAAGGGCAGGGCCCAAAGTAATAAGAGACATAGAGCAAACAGTCAATCATTTGGAAAGAATCAAACTAAGTATATCAAAGTGAGCGACTGAACTTTCAACAAAAACATCAACAGCAAGTACTGGGCAGGACGGTCAGCTAATCATATAGAAGTAGTCATAGAAACAAATGTATCAGGCAGGAGGTACAATTTTCATAAAAGTGCTCTGATCAACCAGATGAGCTGTTTTGGAAAATGTTTACTATTTGAAGCCAGCTTTCCAGAGGCTTTAAGATAGGCAACTTATGAAAAATGTCAGATGCTGTACAGTAGCATGTGATGATTGAGTGTTATGATATGCACTGAAGTGTTCTGAATAGAGTGACTTCTATTCTGAAACTTTTTCACCCTGCTTATCTGATAAAGAGGGTGGATAAAGGTCCTCCACACTTTATCTGATAAAGCTAATATCTTTATTATTATTAAAACTGTATTATCTTAATATCTAAAGTAGGGTTAGGATTGGTCTTTTATTAAATATTGGATATCAGTCATGTCATCCACCTTCAATATGATGGAGGTTCCTTTCTGACCACAGCGACATAAAAACAGTCTGTAAAACCTGCGATGAAATTTGATCTTCTTTGCACCTTTCATTAAATTTATGCATTTAATCAAAATGTTTTTTGTAAATTAATCTTTCATTTAAAGGCAGTAATGTATCCCAGAGTTTTCCCACTGAAAAGTTGTGGTGGGTCACCCTGCTTTAAAGAGCTGCCAACACTAAAAGAATTTAATTAGTCTGGGTTTTAGTGGAGTTTTAGTGTCCCATGATGGTCTAAATGCTGTTTCAGAGGCTTTTCCACCCTGACAACAATAAAATTCTGTCATTTTTTGGCATGAAAATGGTCAAATGTAAAGATGCTGAATATCGGCACAAGCTTCAAACCAAAAATATTGGTACTGATATACCCATATCGTTCGAACCCTATCTCATAGTTAATAATTTCTCAGCATTTTCTTCATAGTTAGATAAATGGCACATTTCTGATCGTGAGCCGGTGTTGTGGTGCGATGCAGAGGGCGTCTGAAGGTGCCGTGTGAGGACATGTGGTCGGGCTGCAGGAGGCCAGGTAAGCAGGACAGAGTGGTGACCTTCACTCGCTGATGGAGACTGATAGAAGCTTGATGGAAGCTATGTGGCCTGAATCATGTTGAATTATTTCTGACACGGTGCTGCGGCACACCTCGAAGCCGGAGCTCAGCGGTTCGCGACGTATTATTAGAATTTACCGAATCGCACGACTAATGAAAAAAACTCATCAGTGAAAACATTTTGCGCAAAAAAAAAAAAAATCCCCCCCCCCCCCCCCCCCAACTCCCAGCAAGCTTGGAGAAGAGCTCTAATTGTCAACGCTGAGTGAAACAGCTACAGTATCTTTGTAAAGTCAAAGAGACGTGGAGTGGTCACACCGAGGTTTGATTTATTTTGATTTGTAATTTGCTTTTCTCAGCAGAATTGTTACCTTTCTGTGATCTGCCTTCGTTTAATGCTCCTTGGCAGGAGAAGCGTGGCTTATGAATAAATCAGAGCCCTCACTGTCAGTGCTTTGAGGGATAGGAAATGGAATTACCATGTACTGTACCATTCTGAACTGGGAAGTACTTTCATCTTTTTTTGCTCCCCCCCGTGCTAAAAATACCGCGACCCCCCCCCACCCCCCCCCCCGCAAAGTGCTGTCTATACATCGCATCGGTAAAATTTAAGCTTGTACGCACATTCATAAATAATTTCTCTTCGTGTTGTTGTTTTTCCACAATAATAGGTTTCACAATCAATTATTCATCTGAACCTGACTGTGAACTCGTAAGCCCCTGTGTCAGGATTTAGCACAAATAGACTTTAATTGCTGGTCTCTTATGTAAGGTGGCTACCTTCAGTGTGCGGCTGCCCCTGACGTCGGCCTAATCTTCTTAGCCATGCACCGTGTTTTGTCTTTAGAAAGCAACAGATTAGTTTTGCGTCAGATATTTCCCAAGAAATATATTATCTGTCATGAGAGTGATTTTTTGATTAATGTTTGTTGGGAGGCAGATTGGGACTGCGACAGTCTCCGTGTTTGTTCAGATATTTTTGCACCAATGTGCTAGTGGCAATATCCCAGATTTGGATTCTCATATTCTCATAGTATTATCTAAGTTTATAGCTACAGTCCGGTACACAGTATTGCCAAAGCAATATTCAAAGCAAACAACTGCATGCGGGATAGAATAATTCTGGGGAAAAGAAGTTATATCCATTTTCACAGCGTAAATACAGCGGCGGACGCTCGGTCCGGCGTCCGCTCAATCCGCCAATAATGCCACAGTGAAGTTTGGGAATGTACAAGTGGGGTTTTTCAGGCAGACTCTGAGGTGTAAGGGAGAGATGACTGAGAATAATACCCTAGAAATAAGGTGGGAGCTGAGCTTAGCTTCCTCTAACAAATCCTCTGTTGCAGCGGCATCACTAACACATTAGCGGCAGGGAAGGTGGTGATGCACGTATTGGAAAGAGAGACTGCTTGAAGTCGTGCGACACCTGCACAACACTGATAGAAAGCCTGTCATATGCACCTGTCACACAGTCAGACACAACTTCACAAACTCTTAAATAGATGATATTCGTAACAGGTGGGATATCAGTTCATCATTAGAGTGGAAATCCAAAATGTGTTTGGGGAAGGATTCTCAAAAAGCATGATTTAGAAGTTGAGTAAATGTGTGGATTTTTTGGCAGGTACCACACCGAGAAAGACTGACACTTGGCGAGACAGATAAAACTTTCACTGCACTAGTGCTAGTTTATCTTCACCGAGGACCTATTGGACTTCACTGTAGAATGGCATGCAGTCATTAAAGCAGCTATGTGCCATAGAGGAATGCATGGATTGTAGTATCTGAAAAGGGAGCTTCCTTCCAATGATGGGAGTTTGCATTTTATCCGGCGCCCTCGCATCAATTTCTCGCCTATATATGCAGTAATAGGCACCGGTGCGGAAAGTAATTGTAACTGCAACTGCGGGAGCCATTTCAATTTACAAAGAGGCAAGTGTCAGCCATTGTTGTAAAGAACTTCTTATCTTTCATACAAACTCAGTTACATGAACAGAGGGGTTACCTTGGGAGTGAGATATCTTGCTATATTTTCACTTAGTGTGGGTGATTCTTTCTGGGTATACAGTGACTGTAAGAAAGTCCTCTTGACTTACAAATGCCTAGTTACAGAATTAAGTTGCAATTGTGTGTGTGAACGACAAGCCTTGACCTCTTGCCCTAGTACTGTATATGCCTATGCTGCAAGTTCAGATACTGCAAGCTGCACAAAGCACCCCTTTACCACAATATTCAAGTTCCCAGCGCCCTTTCCCATTCTTATTCACTACAGGTAGGGTAAGTTAGTGAAAATTACTTTCCCTGTGGCACCTCCATCCATCAAATCCTGCCTTAAGTCATATCTTATGTTGACGAACAATGTGAGCGTGATGGTTCATGAATCTATGTGCTTCTCTCGGGCTTGATGCTCGCAGCACAGCTATTTCAAATATACATGTATCCAGTGCTTCTGTTTCTAAGGATGAGGCTGTTTTGATCAAGTTTGACACGGGATACATGATTATGATCGCTCTCGACAATCAGATGCTTTCTTTTGTCCATGGATTTTAATAGAATAAGACTATTCTACTGTGTGCATACGTGTGCTATTTTTATGTCGGGGTTAATTCACATAACCTTTTTGTAATGCAGTCTTACTCTGTGATGTGGTAACATCACATTAGCTCTGAATATAATGTCAGAGCCCTACTCAGTGCAGTTCTGCAAGAATGTAATTGAGAGGGAACCCATGGGAGTTTGATGGGGAGATTGAGAATCTCATAATGATATCTATATCTACAGCAGTCTATTTCCACAAATGGCCCAATAATATGCCTTTAAACTTTGTGAATGTGCAGTGCTTCGCTTGCACTGTGTTGTATACAGCAGTGAGATGAAATCTTCTCTGTAGATACCAGTATGATTCTGTGCAGATAGTAGCAAATCTCCGGTTCCATTGGAGCCTGTTTCAGACCTCGTTGATAAGCATGTATGTGACAAAACCAACAAAACTGCTGGAAAAATGGATGATGCAGTGACCATAATGAGAGCTTCCTTGCTATTAAGCAGAATTTCCAATACTCCTCAGTTGGAATCTCCACACGAGCATAAATGGTGAACCTTGGCAGTCTGCTGCATGATTAATGCACTGCACACTAAATGGATTTGCAATGAACCAATCGCGTGATGAGCTGCTTACACTTGCAATAAAGCGGTACATGCCTCTAGTCTGGCTCTCCCTGGTTTTTTATCTGGGAATTTGCAAGGCAAACAGCCACGGTCGGTTCATGCATGTGAATACGTGTGACCAGAGTGAGTCATCCGTCACAAATAATGGCCTTGGCTGGTATCCTCGCCCCTGTGTTCAGACCATGTGGCTCAGGCCAGTGTGTACTCCTAACTCTCTGGAGCGGGTCATCCGGTCAAAGGCCTATTTGTCTGTTGCTGTGCGTCAGTCCCTCTAGCTTGACTCTGGTGATTTTGCCTCCCTGTGTCAGTGTCAGTCATCTCGCCCTTTGACCTGTGCCATTTCCCCCCCGCCTCAGCAAGGCAACCGCGGGCTCTGCCCCGGCCCATCCGTCAGCCCCGCTCCTGCAGACATCATATTTCCAGGACAACTTGCATTCTCGCGCGATGAAAAATAGCTCCTGACATCTGTGATTATTCTAAACCTTTAAACTGTCTTTTTCCATTACACTTACTGGGTTGTGATAGATTTAGCTTTATCTTCAGGGCCACATTGCACCTCTTTTTTTTTTTCTTCTTTGCTCTGGATTGTTTATGTTTGTGTCTGTCTAGAAAAGCCTCTCTTAGCAAGGATTCATCAATACGCTTTGTCCAAATATTGGAGCAGCATAAAAACGGCTTTAAGGCTGCGAGGTCTAATGGATTAGGACCACAGCCATCCTTCAACCCCTACCGCTGATTGCGCGTTGTGATTTCATTACCCACCGAAATGCTCTTATACCTTTGTCTCAAAGGAAAATTGTGTTTAACTGAAATAGCCATTTCCTCTTAATAGAAAACATGTCCTGAAGATACAAGGGTATTACAGTGTATCTACCCATGCTGACATACCTATATCAACAAATATAGATCGTCACCTGGATGTACAATAACTGGACTATGGCTGCAGCAATTTGCGGTCGAATTTAAGCCCGGAGTGAGCGAGTGCCCAAAATGGAAAAGCCATAATATTTCTTATAGAAATGCCGTTACCTGGACTTGACCTGTATTGGCTATGATTTGATTAGACGCGGGGTTCCTGTCAGATGCTTTTGTGGGGGGTTGGGCCGTGCCTGTGATGAGTGAAGCCACTGGCCTGTGCGGCGGAGGATGGATGGCTTCGGAGTACAAGGTCCAGGAGAAATGTGCCCACCATGCCATTGGGGGATAGGGAGGAGATGATTCATTTTCAGCTTCACTTCACCCAGGATGATCTCATTACTTGGTGCAAGTGGACAGTCCCGCCGTTGAGAAGTCCCCAGGTCCGCGCTGCGCCTCCACCCTCCACCCGGAGAGGCATGTCATATGAGGCACATTACACGGTCCTCTGCTGTTTGCCTATCGATTATAGATTCTAATAGAAAGATAGGGAAGGCGCAGATTTATTCATTGCGCCCTTTCGCGTGGTTTCACGCAGCTTTGCCTATTTCAGATTTACAAATACTTATGTTTTCATTTTATCTTCCTTGCTCGAGGTCTCACATGCAGGTGGCTTTGCTTTTGTAAAAAATGAATAAAATGCCCCCATTCATTAATATGGAATGAATGTTAGTTATAGCTTTCGATGTAATGCATCACTTATGCACTGACACCTGCATCTGTTCAGGGATCTCAATTATAATGCAAACTGTTGGAATCGACAATCACAATTATATTGATTTATATTCATTGGCCTTATTAATTACCATTCCTTGAGTTTACATACACACATAAATATGCATTTTCTTGAGAAAGTTGGAGATGAGTGATCATCTGTTTGACCTCTTTTCATCCTCTCATTTTAACAATTCATTCAATTATTGCTGCGTGATAACGCAGAGTCTGATTATATAGTAGATTAAATAATTATCAGGAAACCTTGGAAGTTCTCAAGCTTTGAACGCCTAGAATGAGGCCTATCACACCTGGAATTAAAATGAGGCAGAACTCCGTATCTTAATTGTACAGTGGAGCGCTTCGTCTTTTAACAAGGTGTGCAGTGACGCGAGAGCAGAGAATTTCTCTAACACGGATGTTACAAAGTGTCGTTCCAGAATGACTCCACACCTACACTGTAGGGTATTAGAAAATTAGGGTAAAAGGTTGCTTGTCGTAGCATGCTTGCGTCTGTTTAATTAGTTGGTTGGTCACAGCAGCCGTGGAATAAGAGCCATTGATCGGTCTAATCTATATACCTACCTGTCCTGTTCATGTATATACTGTGACTACACTACAGCTTAGTGTTGTCACGATACAAGAATTATGACTTTGATACTACAGGTTTTCTCAGTCGCTTTGGTGCATTTCTCAGATCAGAATTGAAATTCTCAAAACTACTTGTTCAACCTCTACATCATCTAGTCACTTGTGCACGTCATAAAAGCAATTTCTCATTCTTTTGAACAAATTGCAAATGCTTTGGCACATTCATGCAAATGATTATGTACAATTGTCTGCTGTTTCCTACATTATCAATTGCTTATGTTATGTTGATCAAAATGTATTATACTGGTTGTCTGTTGCATAAGTCATTACATGCAAAATGGTTGAACCAGTTGTCAAGCATATTTTCTATACATTTCTATTAGACTTTTTTTGTAAATGTGTCCTGAATTGATGAATTGCTCTCAGGTGAATCTTGACTTTCACTAATGAAGGGGAATGTGTGAAGCGTTACATCAACCAATGATCAACCAGTTCTCTAAAATAGCTCAGAGGTGCATCTCATGAACCTTCAATTGGCAAGCATATACAGTATAGACAGAGCACAACACAGTGTTAACAATGTCTGACAATGGAAGAACAACAAGGAAATGAACAGGGTCAGCAGCCGGGAAGAAGAAGAGGAGTAAGGCTGCGTGGTGGAAGGGTAGGGAGGCAGAACAGAGGAAGAGGTAGAAGAGGCCGAGGACATAGGCACGTTCATGATGAAATAAGGGCCGCAACTGTGGACCATGTTCTCAATCATGGCCTTACAATGGCCGAGGCTGGTCGAAGGGTGCAGCCGAATGTTGGGAAGAACAACCGTGTCCTCAATCATGCAAACGTTTCGTAGACAGAACCTATGTTTACATTTCTAATTTTGTATTTTCCTGTGTGCTATGCAGTGCTGTAAAACAGTCTTGTCTTTTTCTTTTCTGTATCGCAATGACATGGACTGTCAACAAATTACAGTACAAACAGTAAAAGCGTAAATGTGAATCCTGTCCAATCTCTTGCAATCAATCTCCCACATACAGTAATGTGTAACTTTGTACTGTTGAAATTGATGCCATACAGAAATAGTGCAGCCTTGTGCATTTTCAATCGTCATCAAAACCTTAGCCATATTTTACATCAGAAAATACTTACAGAGTACACTGTTATATTGACAACATGGTAAGCATTTTGACTATCTTGTTTGTAAACAATGACACAAGGACTTGTCATTCTGATGGCACTGACATGTTCATTGACATAAATATTTACTTTTGAGAGATAAACTAAGGATTATGAGCAAGTTACGGGCTTTTGCAGGTGATCCATTGTGTGGTGCTGTTTGTACGAATTGTTTCGAGAAATGCACTTACTGTTTTGCAAATGTTAAGGACGATTCGAGAAATGTACCAAAGCGACTGAGAAAAACTTGTAATACGAAATATCTAAACATACAATACAGCAAATAAGGAAAACCTTCAAGCAATGTGTTTCCACAGTTGACTTGGACAGCTATGAAGCAACTTTGACTCAGAGGGTTTTGAAGTCGGTTAGGTGTTCGTCTTTGCCGGCTCTGCAAGTGAAACAGTTCCATATTTGGCTCCTGGCACCAGTTTGTCAACCAGTTGAGGTGAACTGGGATTCAGTTCAAAACATGGTGGACTGTTTCATGCTCTTGCCATGTTTTCAGCTGTTGCGCTGCCTGCTGCAGTCCACTGTCAGGAGCCAGCCTGCAGCTGTCTATCCCAATCCTCCTCCTCCTACTTCTTCTTCTTCTTCTTCTTTAAACTATTCCAATCCGCATGTTTATGCCCGGAAATTCACCTTGCAGAACACATCTGATGAAAGTTCTAAACTTTTATAAAATGTAATATTGAATGCAATCTTTCGCCACGGTATTGAAAGGAGGAAAGAGGAATTTTACATAATGAAAGAGGTATGCATCTCATTTCTTTTAGACACACTAATAATGCTCTTCTGACAAAGCATCATTCACGCTGGCATATAACTCTGAAAGGCCTGAAGAGATGAGCTTTGCTTGTCTTTGCTCGGCGGTGGAGAGAGTGCCTATATGCACTGAATAATCTTTTTTTTTTTTTTTTTGACGTAAACCTTTGTGGCATTTATGTAAAGCTGGACCCGTTCCTGACCTGTGCTCAGCCCTGAGGGTTTGTGTATTTCCAGTAAACCATCATCTTTTGCTTCTAGGTTGCAAAAAAAAAAAAAGTTGCTAAGTAATAAGTAACTGCTTATTCATATTCGCGATCATCAGGTACACAGAGACTTTGAATGCACACTGTATTTACTTTTGAAAAATTAATTAACAACTTCACCGCTCTCTACTGTAACTTTGCCGGGTTAGACGGCAAACTTCAGCGATTAACACGTATTGAAATGAGAGAGGAGGCTGAGACTGAATGGGCATGGAAAGTGACCTTGTTGGTTTGGAGCAGCCAGATGGTTAACTGAAATAAACACACAGGGTCAGAACGGGTTTAGACCTTGACCACATGGCGCTGTAGGTACTCCAACACTGGAATGATGTATGAGAGGACTGCTTTTTTTTTCGGATATATTTAATCCAGAAAAAATAAATAAAGTCACTGCAATTACCTCATCGTTTATTGGGAATGCCTTAAAATCAGCGTGTTGTCGTACAGCTTTGACCTCATTTACTTTTTGCGCATTCTCCTGTGCTGCAAAGTAATTTTTTTTCTGGACTTCTTTCCTCTGAGATCCATGCAAATGTCATCCTCTCTAAGAAATGATAGGAATTTATGTGAAGATTTAATAAAAATGGGGGTAAATTGTGTGTCCCCTCAATACATCTCAGTGGGATTTTAGACTATAGTGTGGACTCAAACTAGCATTCATTCTAACACTCAGATATCAGATAGATAAATTTACAGATAGACAGACAGACAGACAGACAGACAGACAGACAGATAGATAGATAGGTAGATAGATAGATAGATAGATAGATAGATAGATAGATAGATAGATAGATAGATAGATAGATAGATAGATAGATTTCAACATGTCCGTACTGCACTTGGCTTATCTCACATGGAGCAGAGTGAGCGGGGCCAGAAAGCCTCTCAGTCAGCTCTCGTTTGCAGCTCGGTTCAGTTCAGCAGCTGAGGGATGGTGACTTTGTCAAGGTTGACCTTAATGCATGTATGGCTTGATAGGGATGACATGCTCTCCTCTGACATTGCCTTTGATTTGTCTGAAGTGACACG
Source organism: Centroberyx gerrardi (assembly GCF_048128805.1). Lineage (NCBI taxonomy): Eukaryota > Metazoa > Chordata > Actinopteri > Beryciformes > Berycidae > Centroberyx > Centroberyx gerrardi. The sequence goes on from NC_136001.1 coordinate 30,034,723, forward strand.
GACTAGAGGGCAACGACTATACTGATTCCCCTGTGTAGGTAAAGCTGTCCCCCCTTTAGGAATGCACAGACTGATGAATTTTCTTTTTTTTTTTTTGTGGTCAAATGTTTTTATTGATTTTCATTTAATGTGAAATCAAGTATGTACAACAACAAACAAACAATATCAACAATAACAATAACTCCTCTTCCCACACCTACACTGACCCTAAAGGAATTGTGGATAATGAAATCAAAGAAACAATGTAAAGGACTTTTACATGCTTAATTCTTAAGACTCTAAGGTTCTTGCAGATGCTCCATGGATCCTGGCGACTAAAAGCTAAATAAGTAAAATTACATGTATCAAGTGCGCAACTGACAGTTGTTTTAAATCTTGGCATGCATGCAGGCGTTTCTCTCCACATATATCTTTAAAATTATAGATGCCTCTGTTTGACCAAGCTTGAAAGTTAAAAGGACAAGAGTCTGAAAGCAGTAAATGATTATATGAATTGTCTTGATTGACATTTGCCCATGTCATCAACCTACGTAGAGAGTGTGAAAGCTGGATATTACATTGACAATCATGTGCTTGCTCAGCTATGTGTGTGAGGCTGTTTTGTATTTGCAGTTCTGGGCTGCTAGACCAAGGACAGCATCCCTGGTTTCAGTCCACTGCATTTGTACTTCTGATACAATCCTTTTTATTCTAGCGTCACAATTGACAGAGATACGAATGTTTAGAGTCACCTGTCACAGCAGGTTGTTTTCTGTCTGTTCCACACACACAATTCTAAGGTTAGGCCAGTTTTTGGAAAGCAAATTGAACTGTTAACAGTGGCCTAAGGTTCTTAATATTATTACGAAGCTCTAGAGAGGCTCCTACTGCACAGCTTTTCTCATATGGTCCACATCGGACTGTAGGTTATTCTATTTAGGCGTTCCTCTGTCAAACAAGGCTTGACCACATCATTTCGACAAAATACAACTTCAGCTCCAACAGCCAAACTGATGCCTCACTTCAAAGGTGGTGGGGGGGGGGGATTCAAGTCGAATACAGTAAGCGAGCTGGAGCGATTGCAAATGTGCCAGGGCCAGTGCAAATTTGCATATGCACTTATTGGTTTGACTGCGTGAGCCAGATGGGATGAGGTGGGATAACATCAGATGAGAAAGTGGTGAACCGGCTTAGCTTTCCCACAAGGTTGTTAGCTGTATTCTAATTTCTGCGCGCTGCCGTCAGCGACCGGCTCAGCCCATGGAAATTAAAATAAATCGACCAAACATGTAGGGAAGCTAAACCAATAAATTTTATCATCTCACAATGATTGCAATGAGCCTCACCTTCTTTGCAAATGACATGCTCCCTCCCACCGCAAAAATAGGCCTACGCCTCCTTGCATGCTATTTTGCCCACAGTGCAGCAATCTTCTGTCAATCTTCCCCAGTGTCTCCATTCCTCTTAGTAAGCTAGATCACTCCCTCTTGTGTTGCTTCTCGATATGGAGAGTCAGTACTCTGTGCTGCCGGAGAGACAATACCACATCATTTAAGACAAGATAAATACCAGGCAATTTGGAAAATTTGTTGAGCTTGATTCATCTCAAGGCAATCAGTCGCTACCATAACATTTGCTTAAGTGGCAATTCGCCTGATCCTTGTTTTTTTGGGGGTTTTTTCCCAGGAAAAGACCTACCAGCCACCAGGTGTTTAGAACAGCAAATGTAAAAGCTTTCATGAACTGGGTATAGGTTGAATCACTATTATATTATATGAATGAGCAATAGAAAGTAGCAAAACAGACGTTTATTTATATGAAAATGTCAGGGATCTCTTCTGGACTGAGCTGTAGTGCTCCTGAACTCCTGTCCAGTCGGAGAGACCGTCTCTCACCCTTTAGTCTGATCTCTGGCTTCGATGAAACTCACAAGTCTCCCCTCCTGAGCTCTGGGCACACGCAGGCAGCGAGTGTGCGCTGTGATAGCGGAGGCAACTTTGAGCGGCAGCCTATCAGAGGCGCCCTGGCTGCGGGAGCTGGATGGGATTTGAAGACCTGGCCCTCCATTAATCATATTCAAATCAGCATCCCACTGAATGCCTCCCCTAAGCCCCTCACTCCTCACTCCTGCTTATCTTAATGTGGACAGATGAAGCCACACTCTTGTTTGTCATTTCTACAGTCATTGTAATCATACTTCCATCGGTCATAATTGATGATGTCAAAAATTTCTCGATCACTAACAGATTGGTAGTCGGTGTGTTGACAAACAATGCATCAAATTTCCCCAGCAGCGATTAACCCTTTGGCTCCACACTGATTTCTATCATAACGGATTTTGAGAGAAGGTGTTACAGTTAACTATCACGTCTGAGTAAATCTTTGTTTTTACGTCCAATTGTGTATGCAGCGCTGTTTCAACACTGCTCAGATCAACATTGGGCGTCGGCGCGGGTGTCTGATGAGATTTCATTGTCGTCGTTCAAGATGACAAGCATTTTTGATATATCTATCTCAAATATCCAGCTGGCAAAAGAACTCTCTTACTTCTGCCGAGAGTTTACTGAGAGCTACGCATGTTTAGGAAGATAAGAATTTCATTATGCTCTGAAGGACTATAGATGTCGTATGGGAATTTGTCTCGAATGGTTTGTCTCTGTCTGCATCTCAACGATATTCACCACAACACAAAAGCTTTAAGAGAAGTATCTGGCTCTTGTTCCTGTTTGAACACTCAACTTTTACGGAAATTAATATTCAATACGCCATAGCAGACTATCTTTAAAATGAATGCGGACCTTCAGCAATTCATAATATTCAATATGTAGAAACCCTATCAAGGCGCCTTTGCTTGCATTTACCATAGGGTCAGCTTATGTATGTAACATGTGCAATATGTACAATATAATGTATTGCATTCACAGTATTATGCTGCATATAAATACAGTCACTGATGCAATCATGTTGCTGGACGCTCATCCTGAATCTCCATCAATCGTGTAGATGCACACAATAATGTAATTATTGTTCTTGCTGTGATTATAAAAATAATTTGATTAAGCTGTCGCAGAAAAAAAATGTCCCTTTAATATTCTCATTTTCATGCGATCCCTCATGCACAAATTATTGATTGAATAGATTCATCTCATACTCACTTTCCCTACAGGCTAAAAGCGACATCTGTAATTTCCCTCCTGCCAATAAGTGCAGTTCTGTATTGCTCTGATAGTGTTTCTGTTGCTTCCATGTAATGCTCTTAGAAGTTGTCAAATGCCGGTTGTAAACAAAGATCCAGCTGTTGAATGTGCTTTGGGCAAATGTCACAGACTATGGAAACTCTAATGAAATAGGCTCTTGGATTACGGTGCACACCTGTCCAGCTAATCCACTGATCCACTGACGTTATTGCCATACTCCACATTTTTAATTACAGTATATAACATAAGATAATCAGAGTATTGTAATTGTAATTAAAGCTGGACTAGGCAACTTTACCATGTTGAGAGGTACTTCAGTGAACTTCAATACTCAGAAATCCCTGAAGGTGACATCACTAAACTGCACACAGCACACTCATGTTTACTGCTGTTTAGGAGGCAGTTTGTATTTTGCTCTTAAAGGCATACTGGGTTAAGGTTAGCACACACTAGCTCTGACCAGAACTCTGTATTAGATTTCAGAACCGCTACCATAGCCAGTGTGGCTTTTAGATGTAGCGCTTTAGCAGTAGTTTTGGTTGCAGGCGGACACACCTACTGCCAAAAGGTTGACACCTAGAAACGTCCTGAACAGTCAGAAATAAGAAAATCCAGGCAGAAGGAAGGCTTTCTGCAAACACACACACTGCCACAGACTACCAATGGGACGTAATGATTGAGTAGGAACATTTTTGGATGAGTTTATGCTATTTCAAGGGGGGAAATTCTGCTCGGTATGCTTTAAGTTTTGATTCATCACTTGCTGTAGGTGGAGAAGAGTGCATACTGACACTAGAATTGAATCTGGGCAAATAGGGCGAATCTACGGCATCTCAATCAGAGAGGATGGGACACTCTGTTGCAGCCCCACTTTGTCATTTAAGCTAATAAGACAGTGTATTTTTACTTAAAAATTTTGCCTAGTGCAGCTTTAAGCTCTGAGTATCGGAGTGTGTGCTGTTGCCGTGAATGTCAGGACAAGTGATATCCGGGATTGTTGGGGATCGATGTTCAGTCTTACCAATCCATGACTCAATCGGATAGCTGAAAAGTGACCGACTGCCTGATCAAATAGCCACAAAGATACTTATGCTGATGAGTGTGATTCCTGAACGAACTTCAAAGAAACAAGAATGCGCAGCTTTTGTAGTCCATCGCCGTCCCGAGGAAAATTGAAGTGGTAAATAATGAAGCTGACGTCGCCGCTTCAGGATCTCCGCTGCCAGGTGATGGCTCCAGCCCCGCAGGGTGGATAACCTTTTGAAAAGGGTACAGGGTACATAACCTTTCGAAACATTTAAACATTCATGTGGTGGCCATTAACTCTGATGCATGTTAAATCCTCTTGAGCGGCGAGAGATTTGCCGCCAGTGTTTGAGGCAGCCGAAAAGACTTTTTAAATAATTAATTTCGATAATAGCCCCAAAAATTCCAGTATACATATTCAACTTCGCGCGCAGAAATCTTGGAGGATAAAAAATGTTTGATTTCTTAAATTTCCAACTTTGCATAATGAATAAAGTATCGCTGTGATTTGACATAATACACAGAGGGAATAGTAAACAGAAAATATCTTGAGCCTTGATTAGGGTTTGGAGTTTTTTTCATCCATTCATGACACATTTTTTGTTGATAATGGCAAAGTCTTGGAACCTGCATAACCCAAGTTTTTGCTTTTCCTCTTTCTACATTTTGTGATGGCATCAACATGCATGCAGAATGATTTGTTACATATATGATTGAAAATGTAGTAGTAAAAAGCTGCCATTCTGAGACACCAGTCAGTCATTTTTGGCTTGGCAGTGTGTGTTTTGAGTGACCCGAAGTCGTCTGCCCCCCTGTCGTTTATAAAGAGACGACTCTTCAGCTTTGGTTCACAAATCACTGCTCTATCCTCCGAGGTGAGTTGGCCTTTGTCTATCCGGCGCGGCTGCTTACCTGTCATCTGACAGTTTGAGGCTTAAAGATGGCAAGGGTTACAAGATCTCCAGTTAAAAGAAGACGCCTCACCCTCACAGCAAAGGTCACAGACACCTCAGTGCTACCAGAACCAATTACAGGCCGGACTAGCACAGGGATTTAAAATAACCTTGCACCTGCTTTGAAAAACAACGCTTGCAAGCAAATAATATTGCTTGAAATGAATAGAATAATTACCATGGGAGTGTAAACATTGCCGGAGTTTGAGATCAGCGCTTTGATTTCCAAACATGTAATACAAAAAGTTATCTATCTAAATAACTCTGTCTGCCTTCCATCTATTTATATGCAATGTCTTTGTGTGATTTCACAATATTAAATGTCTAGATTATTATAAAGAGCGTGCACCAAGTTGCACACGCTCAATTCTTTTCTGTAGCTGGCAAATGAATATGAATCTATTTCTTACTAATATATATATACAGTATATATGTATGAGTACATATACGTATATATATAATAATACGACTTTATTGCTTCAAATGGCAATATAATTGATATATATTTGAAGCAATAAAGTCATATATTCACATTAAACCAATAAAGTCTTATGTCATCTTAGCATGGAGTACTGACATTGACAACATCTAATTTACTTCACATATTATAATACCTGCTTGAACAATATATTTCACTTACACGTTACCATATGCGAGACTGTCTATAATATCGCAAACTCTACAATATTTGACTTTGCAGGATTCTGATTTAAAACAGTGGTAGAGTTGCTGATAAATCTCAGGGTTTGAATATCTTTCCTGAGACTTTATGCTAAGTAACAGGCATGTTCTAATTGCCGGCGTATTGCATCACCAGCAGATTGCACAGAAGAGTACCATTTAGCAGTAAAGGGCTGTGAGTAATACCATGGTGAGGCAGCGGTGTGAATCAACCTTGTTTAATTTCTTCCTCGACATTGTGCGACATGTGTTTGATTGACATTCCTTTTTACCAGAAATGCTCCGGCCCTTGTTCTGCATCGCGGCTGTTCCATTCCAATAAGTTCTGCCACCAAACTAATTGGCCTTGGTGTGAAACCTCAAATTGTTCAACAGGCTCTGACAGGCAAGAGAAAACACTGATTGGTACAGTTGCATGTGCTTTAATAAAAATGTGTATGGAGTTTGCCAGCACCGGCTCTGTCAGAGATGCCCTGAAAAAAACCCTCCTCCTCTTTTCTGACAAGTAGAAAATGACTGTTAAGTTGCAGTGTGGATTCCCTCGTAATTCATTTGAAGCAAACACATTATTTTGAGAAGCAGATTCGACTGCTGCTTCAACATCTTTATGAAACAAGTTCACCGACCGCATCTTGTAAACATTCTTCTGTCTTCTATCAGATATTAGACACTGCAATGCATACAGCTGAGTTTCTTACTGTAAATGACACAAAATAATGTAATATTCCAACTCTATTACTCTCTTGACATTTACACTAAAAGGATGTATTGGGATGATTATATAGTGTTGCACTTGCATCTAGTTGATATCATATCTGTTTGATATCTTCCCTCCCTGATAGTGCAGCACTTGATTTTATACAACAAACCGCCCAGAACCACTATAGACCCCTTTATCCTGTTTCCCGTGTCTTTGTACCCAAGACCTTTATATTGTGGATCATATCTCGTTTTCTCTGCCGCACAATTGATCTTAGACTGTGAAAAGGAAACCTGCCAGCTTTACATAATTGGATTGCGAAAGATTGCTTCTCTCTTCGCGGCCCCACATCAATCTCTGTACCTATTAGAATGAATGAAGTAAATCTTATTGTCATTTCAATTGTCTTTTATTGAAGGTATGCATCAGAGGTGTGCATCCTATATGTTCCCCGGCATTATGGTCTCTTCCTAAAAGAGCAACCAGGTTCAACAGGATATCAAAGGGAGACTGATGGTTCCAAAGTGGCAGGGCATGCTCTGTGATTACTATTTGTGTTTTTTTTTTTTTTTACATTTTACTTCCCACTTGAAGTAACATCCTTGCACACAGTTTTGTTTGATTTTGAGTAGACTTTGAGTTTAACTGAGCTTAGTTTGGCGGCGCTTCGTCGAGTTGAAATAGTATTTCACGGGGAGGACAAAACAAACAGCTTCGACTGTGGCATTGCATTGGGAAAAGATTGACAGGTGGACACTTTTGACTACGCGCGCATACATTGTTTTGTCGTCGTATTGTTAAGATTACACAAACAAAACAACAATGATTTCGCTGCTCTAAGCCTCTTTTCCCCCTCGCTATAATTTCACTTCAATTTCGGTCCCCGGCAGACTGTTCTGCTGTGATCACTCCCAGTTTCTGCGGGGTTGATAAGGCACTGCTCAGTTCATTACAGTTTGTCACAGGCTGCAAACACCATGTTCAGTGGACAAAAGCTTTGCATACTAATTTCGGCGCCAGTAAATTTCCAGGCAGCGGCAGCCAGGTGTGGTCAAGTCCCGGAGCCCTTCAAGAGAGTCTCACCAAAGCATCCGCCGCTGTCCTGTAGTTAAACTCCTCCGCTATAACCGCAGCTCCATTTCCCAGGTACGCATCACACCCCAACTCCCTCATTACTGTTAAGTGTTCCTCCCCACATGGAAGTGAAACACGCCGTTTAATTGGTTGTTAAGATCAAACGGGACAGCTTGAATTAAAGCGCACATGAGCAGGGGGTGGCAGCGCGCTTCAGATCTATTCCCGTCGGGATCAAAACGAGGAGCCAGACGGGCACGTTGAGTGAAAGTGAAATCGATATATCAAATAAAAACTCATTAGAGACTTATTTAGCGACAGAAAGAGAAAGAGAATAAAAAGAGCAATGAATATTTTTGAATGGCAACACAAAAAGTAGCTCAACACTTTACACAGACAAATTCAGAATACCTGAACAAGAGCTTCATAACAGCACGGTGGCACATTCATGAATACTGATGCAGTCCTCGTGTCAGATTTCATAAGGTGTTTGTGTAATACTATACATGTAATTTGTGACATGGCAGTGGAACAGTGCTTTAAATTTACTGAGCAAACAGTCCTGGTATTATCCTGGTACAAAATGAACTGAGAGCAAACCGCAGTCTGGACTGATGCTCACATTCAGCTGTTTCGTCAGGTGTTCTTAACTGGTATGAAGACCAGAGAAGGTGAATTAGATAAGTCCATCATGCTTAGCTAAAGTTACAGAGACTGGAATCAGATTTATTTTGACTCCCTAAACTTTTCCACTATAGTTCGGACCAAAGAAAATGAACTGATCGCACCCTTCAAGCAACTTGATCCAAAAGGCATGGACACTATGGCCCAATGACTATGAAGAGCACAAACGCTTTGAGAGCACACCGGCTACATCAATGTAGGGGGAAAACATCCGGTATATCCGCTCAAAAAAGATTAAAGTGGCTCGCACAATAGACTTGGTTCAGGTTATGCCAGCTCAAGTATGTTTGTCTGCTTGCAAGCTGCATTTTTGCTCCCACAGCTGGAGTTTCTCCTTATGTGCTTTGCTGCTCTGCTGCTTTGCTGGAAACCCTGTGCATATGATCATGCCTTTTCCTGCGGGTTTCGTCAGTCCTTTGCCTCTCATAAAACTGAAATGGCACTGAAATGCCAAACACACTTTGTGCTATTTTGGAGTAGTCTGTGGTACACTTTGAAGTACCTTTTGCTATGCTTTTGAGGACTTTATGGTCATTTTTATGCGTGATATTTTCTGGTATACTTTGGGATACTTTGGGTTACTTTTGTGTCCTCTTTGAGTGCTTTGGGGTACGTTTTGGTGCTTTCTAGTATACTTTGGCATGCTTTAAGGTACTTTGGAGCATTTGGAGAACACTTTATAGCACAGGTGTTTTGTGGTCCATATCAGGGTCCTTTGTGGTAATTAGTAGGATCCATTCTAGTACTCAATTTTTCATGAAATCTTTGAAGTTGTTTCTAACAGGCTGGTAAGTTATGCATCACAAGCAGTAAGAAGAGAAAATAATAAATCTAGTCGTCTAAGTGAGTTTAATCAAACTTTCAGCATTTTCAGCCTCTATTATGGATCTAGTTTTTTTAAACAAACTCATTTACAGAGATGTTGTAAAAAGGTACTCTGCTGCTTTTGTGTAACCACTGTAGCATTTCGACTGGAGTCAGTGTATCAGAATGTAGAATGAACTTTAAACTGCAAACTGAATATTTTGCCCATGTGGGGATACAGCGCTTTTTTGGCTAGTTGACTCTCCTTGCTTCCAGTCTTGCTCTGCCGCAGAGAAAGACCGATTTCTGACACCTCTGGTCAAGGCTGATGTGCAGTTGGCTGATTCGCGGCTGCTTTGAAGCTGCTTGATGCCTTGGAGAGACGCGGGGCCTGTGTGACCTGCCACCAGCCTACGTGTCGACCTGGCTGCAGAGGCGGGGACCGGTGCCCGTGTCCCGCAGCTGAAGTGTGTCCATGTGTGGTGCTGTAAGAGTCTTGTGGCTGGTTCAACTCACAGCCTTGGCCACACACTTGCTTTAGTTTCCCCCCCTTGGTTTGAGTCTCACCGCTCTCTCTATGGAGGACATTTTTTGCTTTGTTTATGATACTATTTTAGATGCAGCTGTTACAGAAACACATATGTGCTGTTGTGTCTTCAGTCAATAATTAGGTTCAAAATTCTCCTCCTTTTACAACAATTTAACTGTGAACATCTCTGTTTTCCAAAACAAATTGATTTTTAAAATTGTTTTAACCAGCTATGCTCATCATTGGATTGCAAAACCAAGTTCAAATCTACAACTAGATCGCCCCCTTGGAAAAATGCTAGCATCTGCCTTATAGCCTTTCCTGGTGTTCCTGTTTCTGTTACTGCTGTGTGAGACATTTTTAACTTTTTTGTTGAGAAGACTGATGGTATCAGGTCCAGGATCGTTCCTCCCGTTTCATTCGCTGGAAAGCCCTGCCCCTGTCTGAAATCGTTAGGCCACTTTGCACCAGTTTCACTGCCAGACCTTATGCATGATGTATCACATATGAGACTATCCTCCAGTTCCCTTGATATTATCCCCACTGAATTCCTCAAAGAGATCATGAGGGCTGTAGAATATCTCTTTCCACAGGGTGCATATAAACCCTGATCAACATACAAAAGCTGCTGCAGATATCTTTCTGACGTATCTGGTTAGAAACATTGCAAATATTAAATCAGTTTTTAATGATCCTGAGAAAATTCTACATTCTACATCACCTCACCTTGACAATTATACCTCAATCAACAAGCAGCGGCTTTGCTCCGGATTGTGAAGATTTCTGTAGCCAGGTTACTGACAAAGACAATGCATGCCACAGGTCATATTACCCTTGACTGTTGACTGTTAGAACTGATTTTATGTTTTAAGACTTGGCCAGGCCTTGCTCCTGGCTACATCTCAGATCTGACCCTCTATGAGCTAGTGCAGGGCAGGGCCTGTGTTATCAGTGCAAAATCATTGTCATCTTTTAAATCTTTTCAATTTTCACAAACAGGCTCATGGCTATTACATTTCTATTGGTTGTTTTATTCTTTTGTTAGATATGATGTATAGAATATGATGAAGATGATGGTGATAATAACAATGATATATTATTATTAGTAGTAGTAGCAGCAGTAGTAGTAACAGTAACAGTAGTAGTAGTAGCAGTAGTAGTAGTAGTAGTAGTAGTAGCAGTATTAGTAGTAGTAGTAGTAGTAGTAGTAGCAGTAGTAGTAGTAACAGCAGTAGCAGTATTAGTAGTAGTAGTAGTAGTAGTAGTAGTAGTAGTAGTAGTAACAGTAACAGTAGTAGTAGTAGTAGCAGTAGTAGCAGCAGTAGTAGTAGTAGTAGTAGCAGTATTAGTAGTAGTAGTAGTAGTAGTAGCAGTAGTAGTAGTAACAGCAGTAGCAGTATTAGTAGTAGTAGTAGTAGTAGTAGTAGTAGTAGTAGTAGTAGTAGTAGCAGTAACAGTAGTAGCAGTAGTAATAGTAGTAGTAGCAGTACTACTAGTAGTAGAGCTAGTAGCAGTAGTAGTAATAGTAGTAGCAGTAGTAGTAGTAGTAACAGTACTAGTAGTAGCAGTAGTAGAAGTAGTAGCAGTAGTATTAGTAGTAGTAGTAGCAGTAGTAGTAGTTGTAGCAGTATCAGTAGCAGTAGTAGTAGTAGTAGTAGTAATAGTAGTAATAATAGTAGTAGTAATAGTAGTAGTAGTAGTAGAATATTCTTGAACCGGTGACCGATATCACAATTAATGATATATTTAGAGAAAATCCTGCATGCATTACCATTAATTGAGGTAAGAAGATTAACCCAAAAGGAAAAGCTCACTGGATGACAAACGAGTTGAGTCCTCTCAACACAGAGCCACCTGCAGTCAGAAGTGCTCCACGTTGTTAATGATCACCACTGGCAATTTTGCCATCAATTAAAGTGACAAGAGGATGTTAAAGGTGTCTCCAGAGGAAGTCTCTCTGCTACGGTGTTATGCAGCGACAGGGAAGTGAAAATGAGCCTTGTGGACTGCTGACTGCAGCAACACCATCCCCCTGTACATGCCAGATAGTGCCGCTGCAATTAAGAGAGGGGCTTGTCTAATGGGGCAGCAACATGAAGAATATGTGGAGGCCACCAGTGTGAAGGGCTCGACACTCTAAGCTGTGAAGGCTTGTGGGCTGCTTCGGGCCTCAAATACACTTAGTCAGAGTAAACCTTGTCTTAAGTGATGGCTTGCAGATCAAAGTCACAGGACTTTAGCATGGATAAAGAGCACAGCCATTCAGGGGAGAAGCCTAGAGGAGTGTCAAACATTGGGCTTTCAGTTCATGGCCGTTTGCCATAGAAACAATCCATTTCTCACACAGACTCTCAATCACCATGCTCAACAACAGCACAGGCCCAGAAGCTGCACTGTTTTACTTCGCCGGGGTTTCAAATTATGTATGATGTATGATGAAATGTGTTGCATGAGTTCAGTAGTCTTCGCTCTTATGATTGCGGCATGACAATCACAGCCTGGTTTTCCCAATTTCATTTTCAGTATTCAAGGACAACATCAAGAAGCGCAAGGTTATTTTTCATCTTATTCTTGCACACAATTCATTTGACATAACCAACCATTATAGGATTAGTCCTGTTTTTTTCATGTGATAATTAGACGGTTTAGTCTGAGAGTCGTCCAACAACCAGGTGAATCTTGAATGCATTATTCACAACAGTGATAATAGTAAAATTTCATCAGCAGCAATAAGACTGATTTATGTCTAATGAGGAGGTTTTGTCCAAAATTTAAAACTTCTTGCTGGCCCCTGTGGCTCCCATAGGCCTATATATTGTTCAAGTGCACACTGAGCTCTCCTCTGCGCCAGTGGAGCTGCTCAGTGGCTAATATTGCGTTCCAGGGATGTGTGGTAAATGGTTAAACATACATTTGAAATGTAAAGTTGCACTTACAGTTGCTAATGTTCTATGCTACTAGCTAGCTAATGTGGCCAAATCAGGTTATAGAGAGAAAAATGCTCTGGTTTGGTTTTTGAAATGTTTTGGTTGCATGTTGTAGTAGGACGAACTCGTGTTTTCACCACATTGGAGAATTGCGTGGCGTCATTAGAGCTTGAGTAGTGTGTCGAGGAGTTGATTTCAGCCTGTCAAAGCTTCTCAGTTCTCTGCAACTTTTATCTGCAAGACTACAGGAATGAAAATCTCAAAATGGATGCTTGGCGTCGATGGTCTACGGGGATTAGGGCCACATGTGAAAAATGTATTTGAGTTCTGAGTTTAAAGTCAGAATTCTGAGATTAAACTCAGAATTCTGAAACTCAGAATTCTGAAACTCAGAATTCTGACTTTATTCTCAGAATTCTGACTTTAAACTCAGAACTCAAATACATTTTTCACATGTGGCCCTAATCCTCTTCCGTAATGGTAAGCTTGAAAATAATTGTATTGTTTTTTTTTCTGTTTTAAATTTTATTATTTTATGTTCATCATCAATGCTACATAATTAGTGCTTGCCAGCAGGCTATGTTAACTTATGCAACACTTTGACAGGCAATATCAGAGCAGCAAAAACCCATAATTTGCCTGCTCAGAACTTTGTAGTTGCAGAACACTACAACCTCACAGTTACCTCATGAAACCTTTTTTTAAATTCCATATCTACCACTGTCTTTGCTGTTGCATTGTTTACATCTACTGTATTTTCCAGTGGAAACCACGCTTTCACTTTCACCTTCATTTCCACAGCTTGGCAGATTCGTAGCGTGCCCCTTTTTTTTTTAAAATGACAGGTAGTTAGCTTGTTAGATTCTGAGGAAAAATCCAGGTGGCTCGCTGACCAAATATAGACCAATCAACCAGAAGTGCAAGGACATGCTCATACAACCTTCAGCACACCTCCATGCTCATGGTGTGCTCATGCATCTGTGCTGGAAAAACACATGATGCACAAATTCCAGTGACCTGTTTTCCCCCGCTGTGCTCACTAGTTCCAATTTCTCAACTATGTACATGTTTAATAATGAACACAACTCATTCCACATGTAGAGAATGGCTTTATTATCCTTGTATTGTCATCCGCTCCTTCTTCAGCCGTAGTCTAAATGGAGCTGGAGACCTGGCAGTAATGGGCGTCTTGTCTCTTGGGTTCCATGTTCCTCGATATTCTCCTGCTGAGGCTCGCTGAGAGACAATTTAATTGAAACCGCTGAGACTGGGGGCATGTGAGTTTCAGGGGCAAGGGTAAGAGAGTCATGGGGAAAGGAATACTTTAGGGGGGAAATTGTAAATAGGTAATTAGCGTTTTCAGTACTATTTTTTATAAGCCTTTCGAGAGCTTTTTGGTTATCGTTGCTCATATGGAGGCTGATGATGGGATAGTGCAGAGAGAGCGATTGCAGAAGGAGGTTCTGGGATGGTTGATGTTTCTGTGGAGCCTTCTTGAGATGTTGTGCACCAAATGAAAACATCTGAAATAGGAAATGTTCTTTTAATAACCCCAATCACATACCTGCATTCACATCCCTTTCCTTTTACCATGGATATTTTTCCACTGTGGGTGGTGATTCTTGATTTTCAGTGTATGCTCCTTGTCAGCTGACAGCTGTTTTGAATTCTAAAATTGAAGTGTCTCAGCTTTCAAAAAAGGTGCAATGCCATCCCTCCAGTATCACACAAGGCAATAGTAGTTATATTTACCCCCTTTTGCCAGAGCAGCTGTCTATTGATGGCAGGATTTGACAGGTTGTTCACATGGAAATGGACTCAGAAGCACCTTGCTTCACACTCATTCTAATGTTGATACCAAACTTTTCTGGCTTGGTTTTTGTTGAAGTATATATTTTATACTCAGCCTTGTGTACTGGCCCATTGAGCATCGTCAATGGGCCATCGTTATGCCAACTAGCCTTCCAGGATTGATAAGAGTGAAGTTGAGAATTCAAATATATTGTGAACGATGAACAAGCAGTGGAACGAATTGGCCCCCCAGTGTGCACAAACAGAAGTCTGCTGCACGATTCAGCACCGCAATAATGAAAACGGAGAATAACGCACGCCATTACCGTTACCTAACTTCCCCACAGAGATCAGTCTATTAAACAAAGTACCGTCTTATCTTTCTTAACTAATAATCATGGATCTGATGATGTGCAAGAACTCTGAGAGAGCTGCGTTCTGCGTTCAGCATTCTGGACGTTGCGGCCTTCCATGCGCACGTTTTCTACCAACGTTGCATGAATAAGCAAACGATCGGCTCGTATGATGTCTTCCTGCAGATGGCTGAGGAGCTGTGTACAAACTACATGGCAGTCAGGGAAGCTGCAAACCCGGGAAGCTCTCTCTCTCTCTCTCTCATCCGAACACAGCAGAGACACCGAGACTCATGCACATCACCATTCACATTGCGCTGAGTGCTGAGAAAACCCTCTGAATTTGACTTACAGCATCGAAACTCCAGTTGTTTATTTACTTGCATTGGAAAACAGACTATTTCAGCCCTTACTAGGCTTGCATGTAGTATTTAACTTCCTTATAGTTTTAATGTTATATCAAATAAACTCAGCCCTATTGTTATTTCCATGTATTTTTCATTTAGCCTCATTAAAGACACTTTGGCCATGGTGTAATTCATCACCTTTTTTTTTTAGAAATTATTTATTTGAACAAAGTGTTACATTTCATATGGAGAGTGAACCATAGATTTTAGCGTGGGTGGTGCCAACTGTCCTCAGGTACCAGACAGGCTTGTGTTTGCACTGCAGCGGGGGGTGGGGTGGGGTAGGGGGGGTGGGGGTGTAAGGGCAAAAGGAGGATTGTCATCAATTGATGTTGACCCCAAAATCCATTGGCCTTTCTAGTCTTAAGGAGCTTCCCTCTCCATCCTTACAAATTACCTGTAGACCTCAGCATTTTGCACAGTTAGAGCGCTATAATCTCTCACCTAAGAAGTTAATATTTTGATACAGGCCAGTTAGAATGCTGTAAAGAAAAACATGAATGAGCCGTCGTTAAAGACTCCACAACAGTAATGTTAATGTATATGTAAGCTGAAATTGACACGGTCGCGGGGAGACGCGGTGCAGCGCCCTCCCGCCGGCTTTCACTGAGACTGACATGTGAAATCTCCTGAGAGCTGGGAACAGTCCTCTCTCTTCATCAAGCCTCTTCCCAAAAGCTGCCACCGGAACCTCTGAAGAGATTCAACCGTGGAAGCAACAAAATGACATGAATTTTTTATGTAGTAACTGCATTGTGGGGCTCCTTCTTATGTTCTGCTGCGTTTCCCATTGAAGTCCTTCCACTGCGAGCCTCCCAGCCCCCTTGTAGGCTCTCTCTCTCTCTCTCTCTCTCTCTCTCTCTCTCTCCCCCGCAACGTCGGGGGAATAGTCGGACAGGCGTTGACCTGTTTTTTCGGACGGCGATGCTCAGTCAAAGCCTTGTCAAGAAGAGCGGTCGCCATTTATACCCCACCTTTACTAAAATTAGTCATTTGCTCTGTGACCTACTGGAGAAAAGATGATAAAAATCTTTCTCCCTCGTCTGAAATACCACCACTGTCTCCCACATTATTCAGGTGAGTGACAGCTACAATTGCCCAGCCAGCAAGACGGCCGGGCTGCGTCGACAGAAGCCTGAGTAGCTGTGATGATATTGTATGGTGTGATGATGCGCGTGTTACAGCATCAGCAATTTATGATTGAGCCTTTTTGCTTCAGCGAAATTTATTTTGGTGTTTTTTTTTTTTTTTTAAGTCACACACAGAGCTGTCATCGCATTGCAGTGAAAACTGTAATTTTCGGTCATGTTTCTCTTTCCTCAGATAAAATATGCCGCCAAAACGCCCTTTGGATTCTGGTGTGCTTAGCGGAAAAAATAAATATTGGTTGATTTGTTTTGGTGATATTGCAATCTCATATCACTCTCTTCCTTTGATTGGGTGACATTTCAAAACAGTAAAAGTAATTCAACTTCCCAAAGTTTTAGTCATAAAAACCGTTGAAATATTAATATAGACATCCTTGGATTATTGTATTGATATATTTCCATATCAGCTAGTCAAAAGGTGCTACGTGGAAGGTTTTTACCTAAATAAGCTAGTTTGATAGTATAGTGTAGTTATAAGTGAAGTCTTCAGATGAAAGTAAGATGACATAACACTAACATTAAGTTAACCTATGTCGGACTCGGCATATGAATTCAAAACTTTCTTTAGTCTGATTTGCTGTAAGAATCCTGTTTTTGGGTAAGGGGATTGGCTAAACCAGGCAAAGTGTTTTACCAAAAAGAGAATCCCAAGAAGTTTGGGAACCAATGGCCTAAATCAACAATACTAACCTGTTAACTGATACAGAGTTTGAGAGGAGAAAATGTTTCAGCGATCTAAAACATCAACAGTAAACATCAAGTTTTGGTGTCAGTCCCTCAGAATCAAAGAGCGAGTGGGTTTCTTTCTTTCATTTCGCTGCGACGTTCAAAAATCATACAGGGAGACATCCAACATGGAAAAGGAAGAGATACCAATTTCTCCACCTCAGTAGACCAGAAGGCAACACAGCTGACATGTTTTGAGTAGGGGGCGTGACTCACTTTTTCTCGACTGCAAACTGCTCTTTTACTCTGCTATCGTTATTGCTCTCTCCTCCCTGTACATAAAACCAACATCTGGATGGAACAGGTTCACACCCATTCTCTGGGGGTTGTTGAAAGGCATTCTGGGAAATGTAGGAAATCACTGACTGTAGTACTGAAGTAAAAGTATTCGAGGCAGGTTGAGGGAAAGTGGATACACCAAAAAATTACAGCACTTCATTACAAAACAACTTGTGGAATGCATTGAACATCAGAGATTGATCATATAAAACAGTGTAAGAGTATCGGAGGGTGGAATTTTCCTTTAATGGCAGACACACATTCTCAAGTGCAACTATTTGGTAAAGAAATGTAGTACACAAGCACAGAAAAACTTAACCAAGTCCACACTTTCTCCTTCTCTTCAAACACCTAGGCTATCTTATTATAAGACTCTGTTGCTGAGCAATAATAATTGCTGTTTTTCCTTTCAAAACTGCCAAATCGTATAAGTGCGTCTCTTTGGCAGATACATACAATGTTTATTCAACACAGTCTGTACAACATGCCGGGAGAGCAAATTACAGTTTTTGGATCATATAAAAACTGATATTTTGGCAGAAGAGGTGACTCATTTTTAGCCCATAACTGAATATTATTACTTCAGTTGAAATGCTAATTCATTACACTTCACATAACTGAGAAATTGAATAAGATTATATGATCTGACTATGATTTATTTATATCATAAATAAAAACAAAACATCAATATGCAGGTCCACAGGGGAATTACTCTTTTTTTTTTTTTCTTTTCAGATAATGCAGGGAAGGTTTGCATGTCACATAGCTGCAGACCAAGGGTGAATAGTCAGGAGGATGATAATACTACCGTGTGTTACAGCTGCCTCAAGGTGTGAAACACTAAGTGCAATATTTTCATGTGGGTGGTATATTCCTCTAAGCAATCTGTCCAGTGAGTACATGTTTGACAGTAGACATAAAATTAGAACACCACAGTCATTGTGATTGACACAGCCAGTACAAATAACTTAACTCTGGCATGAGAAAAGCCATACACATCACATCTTTCAAATCCTGAATGCATTTCACCTAATACAGAAAAAGTTATATTCATCTGAAGACTAGAAATAAAATGGTTTCTACTAATGATTATATTTTTTTATTTGCTTCTTCATTTCAGACTTCTTTCCTTCAGAGGGGACACAGCTTTTCCCTGTCGTGGTATAGTGAATGGGCTGCAGATCCCTGACTGGCAAATACATCACTTGCATTCAAAGTGATCAATTGGAGAGGAAAGGCCTGATACAACACAGTTGAATATTTTGAGGCCTGTAATTTGATCCCATGAATTATTAATTTGTGGCACTTTAATGAATGTGAAAAGAGTTTCCCTATCATTCATAATCTCTACAGCTGCAGTAATGTGACTCTCTTGCTGTAGGCACTTAGTGGGGTTTCCAACAGGCCATGTGATACCTGAGCATATAAGGAAGGGCTTGAAACAGAGAAATGTTAACTGCACGCTGAGAGAGAGAGACCTGGAAGACGAGCAACATATCTAATACGATTCCAGGACGAGTTCAAAGAAGCCTAAGCTGCGGGCAATAACTTTTAAAGCAAATATCCACAGACACACTGTCAAGTCTGCTGTATATCTGCAAAAAAAAAATTGTCCGACGTTAAGACAATCATCTGGTTTGCTGTCTTGCTCCCCAAAATATGAGTAATATATCAGTAGCCTGTGGAGAAACAGCATTCTTCAACACTGCCTCGGAGCTCAGGAACAGGGAATCATAGATTTGCAGGTACTGCTAGGTGCAGCTTAACATATACATTCCCTACTGGAGGCTAGGTAGGACATTGATGTATGGTGGTGGAAGCAGAATAATGCATCATGATCAGCGATCTGAATTTGTGCTAAATCGTAGTAATTCAATAAAGAATGGCAACCCCCTCCCCACAGACACACAAACACACACCGATATGTATTATGCATTTTCATTTTAGACATTCAAGTGGAAATCTGGACAACCTTGATTTTTTTTTTTTTTATGTGGCAACATCTGCTGCTTTTTGCCTTGGATTTTCTGTTGATGCAGTTTCTGTAGGTGGCGCTCTTTTCTTTGTCTGCTCAGCCATGGCGGCTATCACTGCTCATGCTAACTACCCAGTTCTTCTTCTGTGTACATCTTATTCTGTACAAACTGGAAACATAAAATACATCACTTCCTGTGTGTCAGAGGATTTTTCCCTACATTGGAAAGAGCTACCAGACACTGGGTGTTAAGAACAGCAAATGTAAACGCTTTCATGAACTGGATATGAGTTGAATCACTATTGTGCTCTATCAATGAGCGATAGAAAGTAGCAAAATTAACAAATATTTATATGGAAATGTCAATGATTATTACTTTAACTCCAAGGTTGTAACCAATTGCATTCCTTTCATTCACTCCCCTCCTCCATACTGTGCATCGTCCTCCCTCTCTCCCACTTCATCTTTTTCTCAGCATGTTAGTATCCAGACTGATGCAACATACAGTAGAAGCCCATTTAGTTGAATCTTGCACACCTTAACCAACTGGTCTGCCAGGGTGTAAGAAGCTAAAACATGCACAATGTGACAATATAGTCTGTGGATTGTGTGTCATTTTGGGAATTTCATTGCGTAATAAGAGCCAAACTTATGCTTTTTGGAAATCGTAAAATAAACACACACGTACAAGTGCTGATAGATAATGTTAATATAGAAAGAGTGTAAGAAAATACATTTCTGGGTGTGATATTAGACCACAAAATCTGCTGGAAACCTCATATAAAATATGTGCGAGCAAAGTTGGCAAGGAGCATTGCAGCTCTGGGAAAAACAAGGCACATTCTGGATCATAAAGCGTTGCACACTCTGTATTGTTTACTTGTATTACCGTATCTGAATTACTGTGTGGAGGTGTGGGGTAACACCTACAAAAGCACTTTACACTCATTATGTATACTACAAAAAAGAGCCATAAGGATAGTAAACAATGTAGGATATCGTGAACACACTAACATGCTGTTTTTAAAGACACATGCTTTGAAATTCATGGATCTGGTGGAATTTAAGACTGCACAAATAATGTACAAAGCAAGAAATAATTTACTTCCTGGCAACATACAAAAAATGTTCTTAGACAGAGAGGGGGGGGTATAACTTAAGAGGAAAACTGAATTTGAAAAAACGTTGTGTTCATACCAATCTTAAAAGTATGTGTGTTACAATTTGTGGGGTGACTTTGTGGAATGGTCTTGATGTAGAACTCAAGAAGAGTAAAAATATCAAACAGTTTAAGACGATGTACAAAAAAAACTATTTTCGCGCGTAACAGGGATGAGGAAGGGGCCTTGTTTGTCTCAAGAATGTGACGCTCGCTGATGATGATGTTGTTATTGTTTTGGGGTTTTTTTGTTTTGTTTTGGGGTTTTTTTTCCTATTGTTTTCTCTCTGTGAGTGTTGGGACATGCCGGATGGGCACCTACAAGTTGATTATGTATACAGAGGATGAACATAGAGGTTGATTAGGTATGTATAAAGAGGATGAACATAGAAGTAATTATTTAAGTTGTGTATGATGGACACTGGGGTGGATAGTTGGACTATAAACATTAAGTTCATTGATTAAGCTTAGCAAAGGGGTAGGACCAAATAAGTATTTTACTTCTTCCTACGCCATTTCGGACATGTAATATTTATTTATTTATGTTGTTTATTGAGAATTTGTTGTATATGTTTACTATTAATTTTATTGGTTATTCTTGTTTTGTTTTCTTACGTATATATATATATATATATATTATTTTTTTAACATGTTCGAAATAAATCTATTCTATTCTATTCTAACTCACACTAGCTTGTACAGAGCATTTCAGAATGTGTGCATGCATGAATAGGCTTAGTCTTTTTCAAACAAGGTTATACTCTTTTTATTCAATCTTTTTTTCCCCCCAAGAACAACTCTCTGATAATAGCATAATGCCTTATACCTGTTACCCACTTTTC
This sequence comes from Centroberyx gerrardi, assembly GCF_048128805.1. Lineage (NCBI taxonomy): Eukaryota > Metazoa > Chordata > Actinopteri > Beryciformes > Berycidae > Centroberyx > Centroberyx gerrardi. Next base: position 30,055,957 of record NC_136001.1, read on the forward strand.
CAAAAATCCTGTAAAAATGTTTGTCATTTGCTTTACTCAAGGAAAGAGGCTCCTTTTGTCTGTGATGTTTACAGTGCAAACTATGTAGAGTGCTTTTTATTAAGGCCAGTGGAAGCAGGGCTCTATCCACCTGCAAAAACAATCAATCTTTTTGTGATAGCTCTGCTGGAGTCTGTCTTGCTGGAAACCAAATTACACTGAGTAAATGGCCTCTGTGGTGCCAGTGCAGACATTCAGGTCATTATGATTGGTTTTTGTGTGTCTGCAAGTACGTGTTTATGATATCTGACTTTTGTGTCCTAAAATATGCCATCACTTGTAAGTGCAGCTTCATGCTTAAAAAAAGAAACGTTAGTTTGCATATGCCCTATGAGGACATGGTACCATTTACAGTGAAAAAAGAAAAAGATAAGAGGTAGCTAATATGAAACCTAGTGCTATTGCTGAAAAAATGCAATCTAGCCATACTGTTATGTAGGTTAGCTAGTTAGCCTTGCTGACCTTTCAAGTTCAAACTAGCCCTACTAGCCTATGTAGGTAAGCTAGTTAGCTAGCTGCTGACTTTTCAAAATCATGAATGCCATGGTCATGAGTGAAAGAAAAAATAAGTAATTGCCTCCGCTAACCAAGTTGAAACAGAGGTTTTTCCTCCCCGTCTGTTTGTCTGCGTAGCAAAATATCTTAAAAAGTAACAAATGGATTTGGTATCAGTTGATTAAATTGTTTTTTAGCCTAACTATTATGCTGTGCTCATGTACTGGTGGGAAAGCACGATATCTGGAGCTTTCAAGTCGACTGATAAACAGCATGTGCTGTATAAAGTCAAACCCAGAAGACAAACCATAAACAAACGAACCGTTTCAGAGGCTGCAGCTTTGTAAGTTGGAGAACTGTTTCGTATTGGCGGAGGTTTTCACTCTACCGAGTGTCTTCTAGTTTTTATTTTTATTTTGTTTGCTAAGTTCCTTCTTCGGCATTCGAGTTTGCCACTATGCAAACTTGTGTTCCAAAAAAATGGTTCTTTGGCTCCGCCCATCGAGGTTTAACTCTCTAAAGATGATTATTTCTGCCTCCATAAATATTTGCATTGTTTGTTAATTCAATACCACCTCATGCCATAATTGTATGAAGGGTTGAAGGAGCAGCCCGTAAACCAGTTTGGCTGCAAACTGCATCCTCCCTGCTACAGACTGATAGCGACACACCACGCTAACTAAACTCACCATTTCAGTCCCTTCCTGTCTTCAGATTAGGTTTACAAGGCCTCTCAATACCTTCTCTTCTCCCTTTCTCTCTCTTTCTATCTTCTCTCCCTCTCTCTGAGCAGGCCACGGGGCTGATTGTGTCTTGGCTGCTGAGGAAGGAGCGAGCTGACTCCACTTACTCTGTGAGTACTCAATCAGTGGGAAACATGCTTGTCTGTTGGGCTGCGTGATTTATTACATGCTATAAATGAGTGCGACCATGGCTGTTTCTCCAGGTAGAAGAGCTGTGGTAGCATACAGTAGTCCCCCATTTCTTCAGATCTGCGTGTTTGTGTGTGTGTACACAATTCGAAAATACTATTAATTCACTGCTTTTACAGTTGATTGTTGGTTATGTGGGGTCACAGTATGGGCTGGCCTCCTTTATGATCCGCATCAGTGCATAAGGATATTACTGATCATATTTTGCCACCTTTTCAAAAAATGATAACAGTAACTGTAACAGTAGCATCCGTACCATCAGGACTGTATCTACATTCCGGCCTCCAAACAGATAAGGTGTACTGCAGTACTGTGATGTGCAGAAATGGGCTCTAAATAGGAAGCAGTTTCAGGTGAGGGGGGCAGCAACTAAAAGCTTGCTGTGATAAGCCCTTGCTTGTCAGCTGAAAACATGTATCTGTTTCTGAAAATTGAAAAATAACAATCTACTATTCTATCAAACATTATGAACTCAGAACCTGATCATAATAATTTAATGAACTAAGCCTATAGTGAAAATATGGTTTACAAATGGTGGACTTAGCTGTAATAGTGTCAATCTTGCCATATAATCATCTTTGATTTCATAGTCCGTGTATGTGCAGTGTATAGTTTGTGTGATGATAAGCAACTTCTCAGTGTGTTCTTTTTATCTACTCTCAAATTCTGCATGAACTCAAATCAGCAAGACCTAATTAAATGCTCTGACTGGAAGACCTAATTCGCTCCCATTAAAGGCAAAAGCTCACAAAAGACAGCTTAGATTTGTTGCATCTCATTTCTTTGTGCATTTATCTGTATCCATCTCTCATTTGAGGTCCTCCCCACTCCATCGACTCCCACCTTTATGCACGCTATGCTGAGTTTGAATGGAAATGACAAGATGTTAGCTATCAATACTCTCCTCCTTCTCTCCATCAATGTGTAATATGCGCTCGCACAATGAGTGACATTCTGCCGCCGGAGTCTGCGGCACTGCTCATGTTCCCTTGTGGCAGACTGGATTTGGATGGACAGTAATCTGAGATCAGGAGGCTTATCTGAATGTGTAGAGCGGGCACGTGCTATGATGCAATTAAGCCATAATGGAAGCCTACATAAGCCATATTTCAAACTGGTTTCTAGGTAATTTGAACAATTGCTAAAATGTTTGATGAAATAATCTTCCAGTACATCTAGTATTTAAACTTTAGAGGATATATGTTGTCGGGCTGTTGATGCTCTGTGCCGTGATAGAGGACAAGTTGTAGCCTTCGAGGGCCTGTGCGGTGCTGAATGTCTTGCTTACCATGGTACGCTCCAAAAAAACATGCCTTAATTACCTATCACAAGGCGGCTAATGTTAATTTCTGTAGTCACGTGTTCAGCCAATTACTCAGGACCTAATGAAGTGGAACGTGGCTCACCAAAGTTCATAGAAATCCCCCCGTCCTGCTCCTCAGCCTAGTTTGGCGAGCCCACAGTGGGAAGCTAATTATTGCCAAACATTAAACCGGGCAATACTTCAGTCCCGATCCATACATTTAGCTGTGTCAATATCCATACCTCATTTAATCATTCCTCTACAGCTATCTCAATATCATGGGCTAGTGAGAGAGAGAGAGAGAGGAGGGGGAAGCGCATTATCTATGCCACGGTGTTATTAGGGATTATCCCTGACAGATAGTTTCCCTTGCAGGCACCATTAGCTTGGCTTCATCCCATTTGGTATTTCCAACACCTGCGACCACCATCCGCTGGGCACAAGAATTATTACCATTGTATTTTTTCTAGGGTATATAAATTAATCATGGGGATCACAAGCAACTACTTTAAATTTCTGGACTGTGACCAAGAAACACATCCTCCCCAAGGATGCCGGGGACCTATGCATCATTAAAACAGAGTTGTGCTATCTGACAGAGGAACAGTGCCAGCTCCCTCACTTACACCTTATGGGATTCTGGTCTCTGCATTTCCGCACTATGCATAATAGCCACTATCTATGGGCGAATGCAATCAGGGTCCATGAGTTTGACTTTGAATGCCGAGGGAAAAGGACACTTCTTTGCCAGCGTGAGCGGACAAAATAAAGTTGATCAGCTTGAAAGTGAAGCTGGACAGCTGACTACAGCGAACATAAATTAGCATCGATCATTGGGCAGAGCGAGGACGCTAATGACTCAAGGCTTCAGGGGCTTGTTAGACAACCTCTGCAATGGACTGTAATGGTTCCCATATCCTCACAATCCATTAAATACCCACAGCTTTAATTCGTCATTGAGCATCCTTGCATGTATTGGCAAATGTTCTCTGTTCAGTTCACTAATGCATGAATGAAATGTGCGGGCATTAATGTAGATATTGCAGTATTACCTAAAAGTTTTACTTCAAGTAGTGCAATTAGATCAACCTCTCCACCACTTGCCGTTGTGAAGAGTAATGGGTTCTCATTAGAAGCTAGCAAATTATTGAAACTGGAATTCAGGCCTCACATGGTATGATTATTAAGATCGAATCTGCTCGGTCAGTATGAAGAATGCCACCCTTTTGAGATATTTACTGCAGCCTGCAGCTACAGTTATTTACACTTAAAAGGTAGCTTAGTTGTCAGTCAAAATCATGAGACTATTTGCAAGACATAACTTGCAATAAGTAGTTTCATCTGAGGCTAATTTTACTTGTTCTGAGTTCCTTTGCTTGCATGGTGCTTGGCAAGCTTGTCTGAATTTTAAAACATATTGATTCGGAATTACTTACAGGTCCTGGCCTATAACAGTATCGATTACAGATAGGCATTTTGACGAAATGTCTGGACAACATTTAATATCGATTTAAAGTTTCTTAGAACAACAAAATATGGTTTTGCATGTAATTATCTTATACAATTTTGCATCATTCATTTAGCACCCAGTTATCAAGCACCGTTACCAAGATACGATTGCTAGTGACTGTAAAGTAGACTGAGAAAAGCTTGAGGGGAAAGCAGTTCATTGAAAGAAGAAAACATTCATATCTCAGAGCCCCAAGTAGGTCAAAAGAAAGCTGCTTCTCTTGTTAGATGGATATAGTTTCTTCATCGGTTTTCTCTATAAGAGGCAAATATATCAACCCAGTGAGTCTCATAAGGGAGGATATCAACCACATCTCCTATTATTGACCAATCCTTCCATATTTGATTGAGACTTATGACAAGACTTCGGGCAGGATGACAAACAAAGAGGCAGAAGGTTTTTAAAAAAAGGAAACCAAATCAATAATGATGACTGAGAAGATGAAGTGTGGATGCTCACAATTCTCAGCCTCTCAGAGTAGATAATAGAGAGTAGAATAAATCTACTTCACTCCCTACTCTCATCCGATGGTCTCCTATCTTCCCTTCATGAATAGTGATTTGCACTGTTTCGTTACATCCATCTGTTCTCAACAATTCGCTTCAGGAATTGAGACTGCAAAGGACAAAGAAGAAATACATTTAAAGTATGTCAGTCATGTAAAGTTTATATTTGTTAGCATTTTCTATTTATATTAAAGCTTATAGCAGATTAACACTGTATGATCAAGATTGTTTGCACAATTAATTCAACAGAAATTCATCTATTTACTTTCTGACTCAGTACATTTCAATAATTGAAATATTAGGCAACCATTTACTACACAGCAATATGTACTGTGTCAACATGGGTTGCTGTTAACATGCATTAAACATTTGTCGGGTTGAAAAGTAATTTCCCAACACACAGATGTGCTGAACTTGACACATCTTTGTTTAAAGTACCAATAGAGCACCAAAATGTGTTATCTAACCCATAACCTTGTTTGAATATTTTTTAAAAAGCTTCCGTTTTTATTTCTAAATCCATCCAGCAGCTCTCGCCTTTCATAATCCATGAAAGATTTCACTGTCTGTCTGGCATGTTTTGAAGTGGATTGAATGATTTGCCCACAGATGGATTACTCTCTCGGCTTCACTTAAAAAAGGCCAAGTTAAATTAATATGTCTTGTCATGCTGTTATACCCTCTGCTCTTTAAAAAGTCCATTTCAAATCACATTTTGTCTTCATTCATTAGCATTCCCTGTGATATATAACATGCAGTAAAGTACATCACACATTTCCCAGAGTAAATATGTTGAACCAACAGTTTTAGGGAAAGCTTAACATTGCCTTTGGCGGGAGGCCGTGTTCATCTGTTGCTGCTGTAAGCCTCAAATCTGTTTTTTTTTTTGCTCCTCTCTTCCCTCGACTTGCTCCTGGGAGATAGTGTAGCGGCAGAATGTATACACTAAATATCAGCTCCCGAGGATCAGCTGCTAGCTGGCCCTCAGGCATGGGATCTTGGCTCCGCTTATTTGGATAAATGCATTATTAATGGCTCTCCGGTTTTCCTTCAAGTTCCAGCTCGGTTTTCCAAAAGCCTCAGCGTAGACCGAGCATCTCCACATTGCTCATTTGCCTTCCCTTTCTTCCAGAGCCAAAGGAAGGGGAGTTTGCCCAGGAAATATTCTCCACTCCACTGGCAACTGGATGGGAAGAAGGAGAATCTTTGACCTTGGAAAATGAAGATGTTGTTGCCATGGGAACTGTTAATCCTTCTGTCACTCAAGGAGTGCCTGGCTGGTAAGACGTCCCTCAAGTCGCCTTTGATGACACACCTGATCTGCATACATCTCTCTCAGGGAGTGTTTGCCTCTTCCCCATGCATGTCTGAGATATCAGTTCCTCATCTGCTTAAAAGGAACGACGCCAGTCTCCAAAGGAATCATAATTCTAGTGACTTCAGTATCTTAACTGAAGATCATGGGCAAAACCTTCCCTAATCTCTGGAAAATCTATGAAGTCCTCTCTAACAGTAGATTTACACGTCATATTCCTTTTACAGACTTCTTAGCTGGGCATGTCAAGGCAGAGCAGCATCATTGAGCCAGATATTTGAACTGATTTCTGTTATTTAACAGGGTGAAGTAAAACTGCATCTTGTCATTCTAAATAAAAATGTGCCACTTTACCCCCCCCCACCCTCTTACACTTAAATGTGACATTTTGATCTGAATAGTTTTAATGTCAGCGTCTCACTATTAGATTTACATCTGAAGTGAGAATAAAGTTGTGCCAGTACAGGAGAGTAATCACTCTCTCCGGTCTTTTTATGCCTTCTCATTTTATTATGCAATTTTCTTGCTTTATGTCCGGCCATCGTCACTTACAAGAAATGTGGCAACCACTATAAAAATTCACACCCAACTCTATTTTCAACGCTGCTTTATTCTCCACTCTATTCTCACCAGCATAAAGCCATGGAACGGCAAGCTGCTCCTCCCCGCTGGTGACTAACCAGAATAACATTAGGCTTCGGTCCCCAAATATCTGTATGAGCTACAGCTGAGGAGCTGAAATCTCACAAAGTGCTCTTACTTTATGTCTGGATATGGTAACCAGTGCAGCCTAGCCTATGGAGTGAGATTTAACAGGCCCGGTTGACAGATATATACTGAAGTCAAGCCAACAGTTTACAAGTCATCAGACAAATGCATTTAAATTTATACAGTATATGGAGTGAGGGTCTATTGTATTGTTATTTATGCTTCCATTTCCATTGATTTAGCATCTCATCTCAAGTCAGCAGTTTCACGGGGGTATATCTTTGCAGCCGGTAACTGCAAACACAACAGTGGAGAATGAAGGGTTGCGCACATGTCAAACACTCTGGCAGTGTCTGTAGATACATACACCCATTATTGAGCTCACATTTGTATGCATCCACATGAAACCTAATTAAGAGTAATTTGTGTGCGTGTGCGCGCGCGTGTGTGTGTGTGTGTGTGTGTTAGCGGGCAGTCCAGTCGGTATGTTTAGGTTTACAGGGCAGGCCTCTTCTCAAGCACACGCTCACACCCAGCGCCCGAGCATTTCCCAGGTGGAATAGCCCCGGCTATAAAAGGTTCATTAATTTGTTTAATTTAAAGGACATAGCAACCGGGGTAAAAATGAAGCACCTCCCTCCGAGGCTGGGGAAAGAAGGCCCTTACCTGAGGCAAAGATCTCTCCCACTCTCATTAGGATGATGATGATGATGATGAGGGAGGGAGGGAGCACTCTTTGTCCTAGTCAAGGTTAGAGACTTGTAAAAAAGCATCTCATCCTCAAAGTGAAAAAAAAGAAAAAAAGAAAAATGGCCAGTTTTCCAAGAGCAACATAAGAGCGAGAGCTGCTAGTGTGCAGTGTGCTCCGCTTTGCATCAGACACGCGATGTCCGAGGAAAGGAAGCGTGGGCGGATAAGTGCATGTGTGTGTGCGTGTGTGTGTGTGTGTGTGGGCGTCTATTGAAGAAACGTTACGATTTCACAGGAGTAATTAGTGCAACATTGGTTAATTACTCTCGCGTATTGATATTTTGGCTGGAGCTAACCAAAACAACAGGCTTGACTGGTCAGTCACGCGAGCCAAAACAACCTGTGTGTAGATGAGAGTGCAAACAAGGGCGGAAAAATAAAAGACGAGCTCATGACTTGTGTGTTTATCGTAAATTATATAGAATACGCCACAGTTACTTTGTGTGGAAAGCGACGGGGTTATAATCAGTTAATTGCTCTCTTGTGTCAGTGCATTATCTGCTCTGTGACATGTGCACAAGAAGGTTTAATAAGTCCAGAATCCACTCAAAGAGGCATGCTGGCAGCTAATTATATGGGTATAGGGTTTAGATGCAGTTTTCTGAGCAGTGAGTGATTTGTTTTTGTGTTAATTCTGTGCCATTGGCTTGGTGCCACGGTACAACCAATGTGGTCTTTCACACAGAGAACCCAGGCCATGGTCCTGTCTTCACCCAGGAGCCCAGTGACAGTGTATTCCCATTGCGCGCCGATGATAACCAGGTGTTCATCAATTGCAAAGCGAAGGGAAACCCGCCTCCGCATTACAGGTAAGTGTTTGTTCTCACTTCTGACTGTCTATAAGGTGGGAGTGTGTGTGGCATCAGGGTGTGTGTGTGCTGTAAAGTGCTCTGTTGAGCTGATTATGATAACTGATTGTGGTACCGTATAGGCTGGATTTGATTTGAAGTCATTCATCAGAAGAAAAAGAAGAGTTCACCCTTCTCAAATGTTTGTTCCCTGATGATACCATCACAGCAGCTGGATTGACAGAGTTGGGTGGAAACAGTGGTGATGATGATGATGATGATGATGACGATTGTTATTGTTATCTGAACTGTTTCCAGGTGGAAAGTGGATGGGAGAGAAATTAGTACAAAGTCGGATCTAAACTACAGCCTTATAGAAGGGAACCTGTTGATCAATAACCCGCATGCCATCAACCATGGAGGAGTTTACCAGTGCATCGCCACCAACACATTTGGGACCATTGTCAGCAGGGAGGCCAAAGTCCAATTTGCATGTGAGTGGATTTTTATACTGATTTTTGAACATGTGCTTTGTTGGAGACGTGGATCTTTGTGTTTTTTCTTGAAAGGGCACGCAATGAAGAGACTCCTGCTGTGATTTAATGCACAATCGATTAGACGACAAGCAAATAATTCAGGTTATGAAACCAGAACCCATCTTAAATTAAAAGCAACAAAAGAACAAAACAGATGTCAGCAGGTAGTAGTGGGCTTAGTGTCATTCTGTCATGAAGTAAGCCTGCAGCTCTATTAGCAATTAAGTCTGAATAAGTCTGAATTTTAGCATTATTTTGCCTACGGCTTAACTTTGGAACATGACAAAATCACACTCTGGAGAATTTTGCTTTTCTTGTTATTTTCACAACCTGTTTATTACTCACCTTTTTATGTGCTAACAAACACATTCATAATGCCAGAAAACGGCTTCACAGCACAGATTGTCATCGCTAGCCTCACTGCATGTTTTTTTCCGATGCCAGGTCTTTTATTTTGAAATTTCCACTCGTTAAACTTACACTGTTCCGTTGCTACGCCAGAGATGGCATAACTATTACATGGATACTATCAAAACTGACACATGGATTGAATCTGTATCCACCAATGTGTCATATAGCTGTCATGAAACTTGTTCAGGTGTTATCTTGTGTCATAAACTGAAACTGGAGTTCATGTTAAGTGTTACCAATTCATACTAGTTTGTAGCGCAATTAGAATACATGAACGGATGAGCTCTACTTATGTCTTGATTAAGATTGTTTTAATCAACTGAATTCTGATTTGATCGCTGCTGATATTTGCTTCATCCCTCTTGGGATTCGGTTGGTATTTCCAAGCGTTTGGGGTTGATATTTCTCAGCGCTGTTTATTTTCGCCCACAACGCAGCGGCATTTAATGAAAGGGGAAAGTAATCTCTCAAGCTAGATTGGAGAGGGGGCATTTTTTGGTCCACCTTCTCCCAGATCTCTCGCGCACCTTGCGATATTAGCAGGGAACTCTAGGGTTTGACGTGCAAGCAGTGCGAACAGACGGGGAAATATTCTGCAGAATGAAATGCCCTCCCCAGGATGTCACCTTAACGTCCAGTTATTTCAGCTGCCAGACCCTGAAAGTTGTCGTTTCTGATGTTATATTCAACAGTTCTGCAGAACTTCAGCAGCAAGCCGAGGAACACGGTGTCGGTGAGAGAGGGTCAGGCTGTGGTTCTGCTCTGCGGCCCTCCGCCCCATTACGGAGGTACGCTGCTCTGCCCTAACTCTTCCGCATTGTCTCCTGTAGTTTCACACTCCTGCTTGCCTCAGCAATCTTTATTGTTCCTCACTCTGCTGCTCACTATTTCCCTGTAACACCGCTGTGCCGCTTTTGTTTTTATACCGACCTTTTTTCCTTTTTTCTGCTCGCTCTTGTTTCAAACTCTCATGCACTGTTTTGCACTCACTTCTCCTTATCTGTCAGACGGGGGAAACTTTTATGATCAGCCACTGCTCTTATACCTGAAACCTGGCCAAACCCCATGCCTGCGCGTCTATAGTTCACGGCCCGGCACTTCTTAACCTTGAGCTCACTTTTCTCGCCCATATGATCTGTGACCACGCTGTCAACTATAAAGTCTCCAGTGCTTCCACTTCCCAACTGTCATTTTTCTCGGTGTGGGCAGGTTATCTGCGGGTAATAAAGGCTGCTGGTGGCTGCGGCGGCCGGGGGAGCGTTTATCCCGTGGCACAGCTGTGAGTCGGCTCATGTGTCTGTGTGCTGCTGATTAGCAGACCCTCAAAGTGGTCTGCACTCCTGCAGCCATTCGGTGCCCACCAGCACAATTTCACGCCAGTGTACCAGCCTTTCTCCGCTCTCTGTTTCCAACTGAATCCTACGGCCACAAGGGATTCCACACTTTAGCAATCCCCCCCCCCCCTCCACCCCCCCACCACCCCAAAACCCTCCATCTCTTTATTTTTCAATCCAAGCGATTTTTTTTCCCTCTTAAACAGACCATTGCTACACATTTGATGGGATTTTTCAGTATACGATAATGCTGGCTTGAGGTGTATTTCAAAAATTGAAAAACAGCAAAACATTTTTTTTTTTTTTTTTTTTTTTACACCATAAGGTTAAATTATTTCAAAACCTCTTTGGTGCTCGATGATGCACCACTTGAGAAATACAGTGACGCACCGCATTAAAAGAGGAATCGTCTGAAGCTTCGTTGAGCAATCAATAGGTAAGTGGTCTAAAAGGAGCCGTGCTGAGAGTTAAACTCTGTCAGAGGACATAAGATTATGTGCCTGCAAGTCCTCTGTTGCTGTGAGACTGCAGCTCTTAAACAGACCCGGTCTCTGATAGTCCCTAATCATGAAAGGTCTGTCAGTTTCTGCCCTGACTTTCCCTGTAATGATTTTAATTCACTGTTTTCCCTCAAGGAAGCAAGTGGGACTTTTTACTGTCTGCCCAGTCAAAAGGGTTGACTGCAGGATGTCATGTGTCTGATATGGGAGGGTTGCTCTAATAGCCAAGTTCCTTCTGCACTCCCTTAACAAGCATCTCTCTCTCTCTCTTTCTCTCTCTCTCTCTCTCTCTCTCTCTCCCTCTCTCATTTACTTTGACACTATTCCCCCTTGTTAATCTGTGTGACCAGGGACATAGGTCAGCTAAATACATATTTCCTTTAAAATATATGACTATATCTCACATTGACCACAGTAACATTGGCTAGTGAAGGACTAATAGCCACATGTGCAACCTTGTATATGGTGTCCGCTGCAAATCTCCTCCCCTTTGTTTGATTTTACTCTGATGCCAGACTGTGAAGTCTCCTTATATGTATATTTATTGGCCGAGAAATAGAATATGTAGTCCTTTCTTTCGATTAATATCTCTTCCCATATATCTATTCCTAGACTCGTTGTGCTAGTGGATTTGGGAATGTCATTGGAAGCAGCAGCATCTTTTATTTTTATTTCTCAATAGCCACAATAGTCTGTGGGCATGGTTTCCTATCCTGTTTATTTTTATTTATTTTTTTTTGCAGAGATCAAATATTCATGGGTTTTCAATGGACAACGCAGTTTCCTGCAACAGGACACTCGTCGCTTCATCTCCCAGAGGACGGGGAACTTGTACATAGCCAAAGTTGAGGCCTCAGATGTGGGGAACTACACATGTGCGGTGAGAAACATGATGACCAACGCCACCGTGTTCAGCTCTCCGACCCCTGTGGTGCTGCGGAGGGACGGTAAGCATCCTCCACTGGCCCTCTGCTGCCTCCTGGTTATGTTAGGCATTGAACTGACACATACTGTAGGAGGGGAGGGCAAGCTTAGGAGATAAATCGCTTGTCTTGAGCGTGACACTGTTTGTTTTTGCTTTTGCTTACGAGCACGGTTCTGCACTATTCAAGAGCCTCTGCACTATACAGGGTTATGTATGCGAAAAACCCTCTCTATCTGCATGAAGACACACATTTGCATATCCAGAAATGCAGTCTCCTCTGATAAATATGCACGCGCACACACTCACACACTCGCACCCACGTACACTCACGCACACACACACACACCACGGGGCTTGCCACACATAAACCCCATCACAACCGGTTATGTGTACCACTTAAGATTTGAGCTGAGGCAGATATGTAATCCAAACTCATCCATCCGCTAAGCCAAATGCTGTTGTAAACGGCGTCAACACGCAGGTTCCCTCTCCGCCCGTGTCAGTCGCGCCACAGCTCTTACATCTAACATGAATTACTGGAAGCGGCATGTTCATGTTTTGTGTTTTGAATGATGTGATTTGCTTTTATCCCTCGCGCAGCGGTGATGGGCGAATACGAGCCAAAGATTGAGGTTCAGTTTCCTGAAACCCTTCACGTCTCTAAAGGATCATCAGTGAAGCTGGAATGCTTTGCCTTAGGAAAGTAAGTGTCAACAACATTAGCTTGGTTACAGCGTGGCTCCCTTCACACTGGTCACATTTGTAAAGGGGCCAGCCGTCTTCGATTACACTGAACAGACGGACACACATGGCAGCCAACCACTTGGTCAGTGTGAGCGGGAGCATGTGGGCCGCGGTGACCTTTTGTGTCTGACCTCTGCAGCCCAGTGCCTTCCATCTCGTGGAGAAGAGCCGATGGAAATCCGCTCCCTGGCAAGATCAAAATCAACCACTCCAACGGGGTTCTGGAAATTCCATATTTCCGCCCAGAGGACACGGGTGTGTACGAGTGTGTAGCCGAAAACAACAGAGGAAGAAATGTTGCCAGAGGTCAACTCGTATTCCACAGTAAGAACCATGAATTCTTTTGCTGCCTTTCCCATGTTGATGTGTTCCCATTCCATATCCAATGCTTTCTACAATATATATGAAAGTCGATTTTTTTCAGAATAGAATAGAATAATAGCATTGCTCACTTCTCCAAAGTGCTTGATAATACCATAAATGCATACATTTTTAGTATGGGTGGCATCAGTGGGACTCCAAGCCCTAAATCTGGCAATGTTAGCGCCAGGCTCTAACCACTGAGCTACAAAGAACCTCATCATTATACAGTAAGTTAAAATGTAAAAACCTTCTCCCCACAGCGTGAAACAGCCTTATTATGCCAGGATAATCTGGCATTAATTTGTGCCAATTACTCTCTCTGTTTTGTGATTGTGAAGTTGCTAAGCGCTCCCTTGGCATTTTGAATAGTGCTGTTAACCAGCGGAGTGAGGTAGAAAATAAGAAGGTCGTTCGGAAATTAGGATAGGTCTACCACCTCCGAAGGAACAAGAAGTCAAACTCAGCTTTGAAATAAGTTATTTGTGTGTCCTAGGAAAGCACTGCCTTTATCACTGGATAGCCACAACTGTCTTCCATAGTGAGAAACAGGAGTGAGAAGCTTACCTGTCCGATGTACAGCTCTGTTGAAAAGGAACTGAAAACGATGGATATCATGTCAGTGACAGAAATAACAGTATATTTTCTGGTTTGGAGCTAATGCCACTGCTATGTCAGGATTCTTATTTGGATGAGAAAATTCAGACAAAATTGTATGAGTCCACAAAGCCATTCATTGTCAGTGCAGCAGCTTGTGGGTGTATTAAATCACTATTCAGAGTATTGGTTCCCTGGTTTTTAACTTCTGGAGAGACCTGTTCAAATCCATAATTAATCTCGAAGGCCACCAGAACAACTGGTGAATCCTTAAATGAAGTGCAACACGTTTTGACATTTCTGTCAATAAATATTCAGATATTCATTGCCATTTTTTTATTTTTTTTCCCCAGATGTTGAACATCTGCACTGGGTCCAGACACTGAAAGATGCTCATATGGCTATTGAGGCTAATCTGCAGTGGGAGTGTAGAGCCAGCGGTAAGCCTAAGCCTACATACAGATGGCTGAAGAATGGGCAGCCACTAGCAGCAGAGGTAAGACTCACCAAATAACATTGAGAATATTTAGAAAATTAGAGACAATCATTGTGATTTGTCACAATGTGCTCGTCTCAACCCACTTTTTCATGCCAAAGACACCAGTTCAGATTTTACAGTTTTTATTAAAATCTATTTCACACGGACTCCAGAGGTAATATTCACCTTATGGGGGCTTAGCTAATACTGATTGACTTAAGCTCTGGTTAAATAGATGATCAAACTATAAAAGAAAAGATAATCCACTTACCTGTATTCAAAGCAATTTCCTGCAAACAAATTAAATCAATCAAGATGTTATCAAACAGTAATCAAAATTGGACTGATTTGCAGGAGAGGGTGCATGTGGAAGGCGGTAGACTGTCCATATCCAGGATTAGTCTCTTGGACTCTGGGATGTATCAGTGCGTGGCGGAGAATGAACATGGAGCCATCTATGCCAGCGCTGAGCTCAAGGTTGTGGGTAAGCAATTTGTTTGCTCTGTACCGTTTACAAAGAATCGAGCCAGAGGCAAGGCTGAGATATATGTACATCGTGCTGTCAGTGGAATGAAAGCACTTCTCATCAGTAAAAACAAACAAACCGAAAAAAAAAAAAAAAAAAAAAGCTGAACTAGCTCCTCACTGAGCCTTGGCCTTGGTTTCATTTCCATAATTATTTCATAAAATAAGCCAGGCGGGCGTTTGTGATGAAATGCAATTTTTCTAATTGCCGGTGATGCGCTTGACATTTTGGCTGATGCACAGCTGTTGCCCCTCCGCCAAGCGAGACAAATGGGCTTAACAAGGGTCTCTCCCTCAGCCTCCGCACCTGACTTCACCCGGCGTCCCGTGAAGAAGTCCACACTTATCCAGAGAGGGGGCGAGGTGGTCATGGAGTGTCGTCCCCATGCTTCCCCCAGGGCCACCATCTCCTGGCGGAGAGGGGGCGAACTCCTGAAGGACAGCAAGAGGTAGGGTATTGTATGCATCGCTGCTCAAGCCATTGATGGCATCTGTTAAAGGGTCTTCCTCTTGTGGTCATGTTCATCTCTAGGGCTCATTGTTATTTATGTCTCCGCTCAAGGGGACTTTAGAAGTCACTGTTGCATAAACTGCCTCGCTTGGTCCAAGTTAAAGAGATTTTCTTAGATAGAAACCTTGCTTTTCACATGGCTGCAAATGTAGGTTTTCTGTTGACATAGTTTGGTCTAATGCCTTTATAGCTGGATATAAGGTTCAAACCATGACCGCAAGTCTGTCAGTCTTGTATGGCATAAGATAAAGAGCACAGTATGATACTGTGGTTTGAAGCTTCACATCATCTGATGTCCCACAGTTTCACAGCTCTTCAAGGTGGGTCAAAGAGCTGGATGTAGCACAGAGATCCTGTAGGGACTTTCTCTGTGTGGAAACCACAGAGAAAAACAATCTGACTGTATCCTTCAGTGGAGCACTCTACCTCAGGCTACATGACAGGCCACGCCATGTCATGATTTAAGGTCTGAGGCAGCAGCTATGAGCTCAAAGAACCCGTGTTTGTGTGTGTTGTGTTTTCCCGGCCTTAGGAGAGCCTAATAGATACGATGAGAACCAAGAGACTTCAAGCTCAGTATGAAAGCTCCTTTCATTAAATGTCCAGGAAAAGAGTATGGGAGGTAACTGAAACTAAGGTATGCTTGTGTAGGCTCAGAAAAAACAGGGGAGGTGAATCTGGGCTGAGTAGCCGCATGCACTGGGATTCAGGTCGGTGCTCTCAAAAATAAAAAAAAACGTTAACAAAATCCAATGTCTGGAGCAGACTGGAGTCCAACGGTTCCCAGAAAATCCACAGCAGTATGCCAGTTGTCAACAATCAAAGAAAATGCTCACAGTCCAGCATGAAGCCACTTACTGCACCGTGGAGCCGAAGGCAGATGTGACCTGTTCTGCCGGTTCCTTCTGCTTATAGAGCTGGAGGAAGGCTGGGAGGCAGGAAGAGCAGAGCATCGGGGTAAAACCTGCCATCAGTTACCCTCTCCAGTGACCCAGTGGCCTACGCTGGGAGAAAGGGTGCTGTCCCTGCTGCTGAAGGTGCTCCGTTGGCCTCATGGCATATTAGGGCATTGGGGTGTGTGTGTACCTCCACCCATGTTGAAAGTGTAGCCCCTATGGTATTTAGTATAGGCAGGGCCCTGAGTTCTTTTAATATATTATTCTCATTAACTCTGATACACTCAGTGTTTGTTATCTTGGGCCTCCATAGTATATTTTAACCATAAGACTTAGGCAGTGACAGGCAAACCAAAATACTTTACCACCACTGATTTAGTTTTACCTTTAGCAAAAGGATGAATACACCTAAACTAGGCTTAATTCCTACAATAGAAATAGTGTTCTCTCCTAGCATGTAAGTGAAAAATTATTCTCAATTACTTATGTAAATTAATTGTAAAAAATAAAATATTTCAGTTCTATTTCGCCTTTAAGTTTCTTTAAAAAAAGAATCTGTTTCACAATATTCTCCATACATAAAACAAACAAAAAAATGTTTTACCAGACACAATGTCTATACCTCAAGACTCAATTACCATACTATTTGTGGGCCCACGCACAAACCTAATGCACTATGCACTTTCTTACAGCCGGCAAAAAATAATCTAATAGAAACCCAAACGTTGTAGGCCTGGTTCGCTGCTTGTGAGCAACAAAAGCAACAAAAGAAAAGTGCGGTAACTGATAGTTCAATGTTGCACGGGCTGTCAATCACTCACACCTGCGATCATCAGCGTCTGTCCCCGAACAATACAGCATGGAGTGTCTCTCTCTTTCATCCAGCGGTGCCAGAGGAACTTTGAGCGTAGGCCTGGTAGCTCAAAGCGCTATCTGGTTAATCCATCAAAGATACAAAATTACACACTTGTGTGCACAAAACCTATATAAATGCTCAAAATGTGAAACAAAACTTCTCGATACCATGCCTCACTCTCTCCTCTCCTGTCACCCCTTTCCTTCTGGACCGACCACTCACTGGCTACGTGTTTACAGACATCCACCAATGAAATACAGGTACAGGGCATGTTTCTAGCTAAACTATTTTTTTTTAACAGTCATAAAATCCCATGAACTATAAGAGTAGTACAAAAATAAATTATACATCTTAGTCTTTTTAATGTTATTTAATACACAATGATTTTCAACTGGGTTACACAGGTAAAAAAAGTTCTTTCTTTAGCAAAACAGGACAGTATGACTAAGTAGATAAATACTGGCATTGCTCACTTAAACCACTGTTCCATGAGCATGTCATCAGACATGTAATTGAACGATTATATAAAACACCATCAATTATCCTTCTTATAGAAGTCCTTATCAACCTTAAGCCATAATGAACTTAATAGCATAAATTTTCTGCAAGAACATAGTTTCTTTGTTCTCTTAAGGAAGTACCTTTGATAACTTGAATCAACTTCCCTGAGAAGTAGCACTTAAATAAAGTGGGCAGCAGGAACAATATAGTCTGCACTGGGAGTGATAGCCGATAACTGTTATTTCACATATATAAATATCTCTAGTGTCTAAAAACTGAAGTACTGTACCTGTTGGCTGTTTCACAATAGCTTATTTAAAATGGTCCAAGAATACAGGGCTGCCTCCAGCCTCTGTCTTCAGAAAATCCATAGATTTTGTCATACATTTGTCTTCTTCTCTTATCAAACATCTATCACTTCCAAATTCATGTGAGTGCCGTGCTGCATTGAAAAGCAATGATCAACTTTAGCTTCAAAATATAACTTTAAGGCTAAGTGTACATGCATCTGACTTGTCTAATATAACCCACTTTTTTTTGTAATTACATGCCAAATTATAACTGAAGTGATTCTCATTATCCAGTCTTCACTTTAATTTGCAATAAGCCTATCCAATTTTTTGGCAGTGATTCTAAAAGAGACAGCGCACCTCAAACGTAGCGCTGTATTTTATTGACTCTTATTGATAAAATAATATCAATGGAAACTGTTGGACTTCATCCAAAATCAAATTCTGGATGTAAATAGAATGCTTAATCACTAAATACACAAATAGAGTGACAATATTTGACAAACATTGGAATTCGAAGTGCATTTGCATATCTTGCATTGATTTTGTCCTCCTCAATCACTGTTGGCTCTAATATTTTTATTTTATTTTAAGATGGTTATGTTTCATACTGTGTTTTATTTTAGCGCCTGTACCATCCCCAGACTGGATACATTAATTTCAAAGTTTGATTATTAAAACTGTCCAAAGTCCAAAACTGCCAACATTATAGCTGTAGTGATTCAAAAATAATCATTGCCTCGAGCCATACAACACAATAAGCCATTTGTTTGTGATATTGAGCTGCAACTCTTATCAAGAGTGCATTACAGTGAGAGAACAGGGGTTCAGCATCTTCAACACTTGGCTGTTGGTTAATCGAACCTGTGACTTTTTCTTAGTGGATGGGGAAGACATCTCAAAAATACTAAATCTAGTATCCATATTGCTGTCTGACATGACTCATGGTGAAATGAACCAATTATGGAAAACAACAAGGTGGCACTTGATACATGTTTAGGCACGTAGACATGCTAGAGCAAAATTGGTCATATGTAATGAACTAATAGGTAATGCTGTATTAGCTTTCTTATTAATCTTAACCTCAACACTGATGTAGAACAAGGGCAGGTGCTCAGATATGATGAATATCAGCCAAAAACGTGTAATAATCATCATTTGTGAGTTTACATGCCTTCAGACAGATATCAACAGGGCACCATACTCGCCCAATTCTGATCAATTATTATGCTTTGTAATAGCTGTCCATTCTCTTTGTAAAACCCTGACCCCTTTTGATTTCGCATGCCTGCCTTGTTTTTGTCTGCTGCCTGCTGATCTCTTATATAACCAGCAATTGAGTCTCAATTAAAGGTCTGGCTTCAGATCACAACAAAAAAAAAAAACTCATGCAGGGGAAATACACACAGGAAATTGATTCTGTCAGTACATCTTCTGACGGAAATTACCCGCAAATAAAATCACTTGTATTTTCATGTAAAAGAAAGAATCTATGGTTTGAGTTCCACAAGCCATTACTGACCTTAATCAAAAATTTCCCTTATTAATCAAGGGGCGTACATGCAGACATAACGAATAGAAAAGAGACGAAGAGAGGGAGAGAGTCATGTCGCTCACATTGACCTGGGTGCAGTTTATTATGCTCATTTAACACCTTGGCATATGCTGACTCTAATTTTGTAGTTCTGATTTTTTTGCGTGAAGTGAAGTGTGAACTGAGACCACATAGCTGCCGCCTCGCTGCTTCTCCCTAGTCTCCTGTTTTGGGCCTCTTTCTCCAATCAATATGTACTGCCACATCTCCATGGGCTTTCCGTAACTCACTGGACCCGCCTCAACATGTGACCGGCGGGATTGATTAGTTATCATATTTTCCACGGGTTGGTCATGGGGAAAAGGGGAAAAAAGTGATTACCCAGGCAGTGCGTTGGGACAAGAATAGAAATTCACAGCATGGAACGGAGTTTGTCTACAAAGCAGATAGTTCTTTACGTTTCTATTTGTTTTGCAGCTCATTGCCCCTCAGGTCATGTTCTCAGCGCGCCTCCATCACTCAGCGTTTGATATTTTTGTCAATAAATCAGCGCAAAGCACCCTGTGTCAGACATGCTCTCTGGGTCTCAGCTCAGGCCGAGTGAATACATATTTATTCTTAGGAGCCAAAATGAAATTGTTTGATTTCTGAGCTGGCTGCTCACAGCGTTCCTGTTTGATTTACTGAAACTAAAGGTCACAACAGCAACGCATTATCTACCTCATTTATGCATATGTTTACATGCTTTCCAACTTGTCTGTTTGGAATCAACACGCCAAAGTAAGCACGCCGTTTGCGGAATGTGGAGTACTATGAATAGAAATCACTTCAATAAATCTCATCTAGCGGTCCACATTTCCACCGGAGGAATCGCTTGACCTAGGGAAACACATGAAAGTTACAAAGTCATACAATTTGTAACATCGGCACCACAATGAGGTCGGTGTTCCTCGCCGTATTCGGTGTTTTAGCACTTTCTCATGAGATTCCCAGCTTTTTCTCCCTCGAGACCAGACCGCCGTTTTCCAAGCGAGCGGGTTCTATATGCATATCTGCTGTTTATTACTTTTCAGAAATGGCTTCTAGTGTGTTGATGGAATCTCCACATGTTGTAGAGTGATAAGGCTGCAGGTAAAGATTCCCTTCAAATTGCCTCTCTCCAGTGTTGCTCTCCTCCGCCTATCGCTGTCCTGCCTGGCCCTACTGGCCTGTTGTGTATCCAATTAATATGTGCATTTAAGCTATTGTGCTGTCAATACCATGCTGATCCTACAACAAATCTGTTCTGCTTCAACTAAGATAATTGTTATCTTCTGAGGCGTGCAAATGGGCTTTTAGAATAGATTCTGAGGCCTTCGTTCAAAATGAAAAAAATGGCTTGAAAAATGAGACTGTATCCGGGGAAGTGGTTCATTTCATCCTTCATTCCTCCGATTGAAGAACAGAGAATGTCCGATTGATCGATAACCGAAGATTTGAAATCATGACGGGCTGTGTCAGTTTTCTCCCTCTCCTCAGACAGACTATCATGGAGGACGGGACTCTGCGTATCGCCAATGTCAGCAAGTCCGACGGAGGCAGATACACTTGTGTGGCCAGAAACCCTTTTGGGACAGCGAGCAGCACGGGAACGCTGGTGGTCAAAGGTACTTTTTCTGTCCACAGGTTTTTACTAGCTTTTAAGCAGAGGGTTTAAACCTTTGTTAAAGGAAAAAAAAATACCAGCTCAAGCATGAAATTGATAATGAAATATATAGCCGTTTTATGTTCCTGCCGCTTTGACAGAAGTATAAGTCATCCATGGTTTTGTCAGCTGTGAGTTATTGTTCACATAGCAGAGTGGGGCAAACCGCTGGCGTCTATAGTAGCGGGTGAAGAATATTTTGTCACCAACATTTAATTTAAAAAGAGCTGCTGTAGCATTTTTGGATTTGGATGTTTAAATAACTGGTAATTATACCGAGAGAGTTCATTTTTTTATTTCTTCTTTTAAGTTGACATTGTGATTGCAGTATGTTTAATTATTCATTACGGAGTTGTGGGAGGCATTCGCTTCCCAAATGAAGTTATTTAAGGTCAATTCATTACACTGATAGAGCAGAATCTGTCTCACTATTCTGGGCAAATTAAGCTTTATTACTTTCTTCATTTAACTCGTTTTTTTTTATATGGAACAGTGCTGCATGCAGTAACAAATGATTATGTCTGTTTTGTTTTTTTCCCCCATTATGTAACAGAGCCAACCAAGATCGTAGTTCCACCATTGAGTCTGGACGCCACAGTGGGACAGAGCATTGTGCTGCCATGCGAAGTGTCCAGTGATTCCTCCCTGAATCCTATCTTCAAGTGGTTTTTTAATGGAAAACCCATTGATTTCCACAGGCAGGACCATTTTGAGATGATTGGAGGGGTATGTATAGTAAAAGGACAGTGAACTCACTTGTGCTTTGAGATTTCAAGCAAATGCTGAGAAAATGAGTGCCAAGAAAAAATATTAGGGTTTGATCAATATAGGTTTTTGTAGGCTGATACCGATACTTCCATAGCTTTAAATTTGACCATTTTCATGCAGAAAATTACAAGGATTCAGTCTTTCCCCCCAGAATTCCCCCCAAAGCCACTGAAGCACAAAACTCTCCACTGAAACTCAGACTAATGGAATTCCTTTAGGGTTTGCAACTCTTTAAGGCAGACCCCACACTGGGATGCATTATTGCCTTTAAATAGAGAGAGTGAATTTACAAAAAAAACCATTACTGAACTGAAATAAATGTGTAAAGAAAATCAAATTTCATTGCAGGCTTTACAGGCTGTTTTCATGTAGCTGTGGTCAGAAAGGAACTTCCATCATATCAGAGGTGGACAACATTGACTGGCTGATATCCGATATTTAATATAAAGCCAATATTGGCCTGATATATCAGTCTAACCCTGAAAAATATGACTCTTTTTTTTTTTTTCCATTCAAATCCATTTTAACGAGAATGAAATTACAAGCTCGTTTGGGTGTTGAAGTTCAGCTCCAGAAATGGTCTCTTGATGGCATTGCTAATAATTCTTCCCTGGAAGAGAGTTGTAAATAATCATAAATATGGATTGAACTGTCATAGATCATAAGAGCACCATGGGGATTCTGCTTCAGGATGGTATTTGCCTTTAAGCCCGTGTGCCGCGTCACGCCAACATGCCATCATTTGTTACCATGTTGTGTGTCTTGGGGGAAAGCCGAGATGAAATTTCCCCAGCCTGGAGGTGATCTTACTGTATGAGTAGATCAGTCGACGGCTACCTGAACAAAGGAGCACAAATCTGTCTGATTACAGGATTTATGCTCCCTGTGGTTGAACACATGAGGCCCACTGAAGTAGCTTGTATAACACTGACATTTTCACAGTGAGCGTCATCACAACAGCTGTTAAGCTTGAGGAAACCATTCTTTTTACACAAAGGCGCTAAAGAAATCACAGTTACTCTCCCGGCGTTTTGTTAAAACAGGCTGAAAATCATAAATGTTGTCAGATGCCTGCTATGTTGTGCCGGTGCTTCAAAGTGGTCAATCACTGCAAATTGCTGATGAAATGTGCTCTTATCATCAGGGATCTGCAGGTGACCTGATGGTGAGGAACATTCAGCTGAAGCACTCTGGGAAGTATGTGTGTATGGTGCACACTGCAGTTGACACTGTTTCGGCAGCAGCAGACCTTATCGTCAGAGGTATGCCCTTACTCCTTACTTTCTATTGCTATCATTTTGTAGCACCCCTCTATGGAGCTTTTCCATTTCTGCTTATTTTTCCGGGTGTGTTTCAGAAGATTATGACACACACACACACACACACACACACACACACATCTCACTGCTGTCAGATAAAAACCGTATCTCCAAAAAGTCAGTTTTCAGGGATTGGGAAAAACAGCTTTGATGTATTTTCAGATTGACGACCGTTTGATGAACGTTTGAAATTATAGAATTATTTTTTAAGGCTCCATGATCATTAAATGTACTTTTACAGGTAAGTCACCCTGAAAGCTTCAGAGACTATCCAAGACATCAGACACCAACTTCATGCATGGATAAAAAAACTTACCTGAACATAACTGACGTCATAGACTCTGAGGAAGACTTCCTTGATACTGAAACTTCAGTCTTTTAAGTCATTTAATATGCATACATGAAGTTGGTGTGATCAGCATCAGTGATTTCTTGGATCGTCTCTTACTGTAAGTGTCCCAAGTGATTTACTTGCAATATGGCATCTTAGACTAGCAGCATCCACTATAGTTTGACAGTTACTAATCAGCAGTGTTGGGCTCATTACTCAGAAAAAGCTAATAAATGACTTATTACTTGTGCAAAAGTAACATTACTTATTACTCCCTGGAAGCAGTAATTCATTATAGTAGTCGTTCTATTATTTTTCTGTTACACCTCCAAATTTATTGCATCCTCTCTTAGCTTCAAAAATTGTGACAAATTAATCAAAGTTGACCGTACGCTGACTGTCTGAATGATCAGTAACCAAACAGTGTCGATATCCAATGATCTTGTCGTCCTTTTGCTCGATAAAATCAAAGTAGTGGGAATACTTCCACCATGAGAAAGTCAACTTTTCTGAAATTTCTCATCTAGTCTAGCGCATTGTGTTCCCACATTAGCAACTAATCATGACTAATTATGCAGACAGTTAATCAGGGGATGGGGGTGGGGTGTAGGTTTTGGATAATTCAACTCAATTTGATATTTAGAGGGGACGATAACAAAAGTTTTTGTTATCGTTTTGTTGTTGTTTTGGTTGGTAACTGTTAACATTACTGAAATTGAAATACTACTCTGTTACATTACCTGATACTGGGGTAGATTATACATTACTAGGATTCGATGGATAAGGGTTTTTGAAGGCCGATACCAATTTTGTAGTAAAGCTGCCAATAGCTGCTATTTTGTGCTGATACTCAAAGCTTTAAATTTGACCATTTTCACGCTAAAACATTGCAAGTATTCAGTGATTCGCCCACAATTTTCTTTATCAGGGTGGAAAAGCCTCTGAAACAGTATTTAGACCATGTCACACTCAGAGTCTCCACTGAAACCCCAGAATAATGAAATTGTTTTAGATTTTGCAGCTCTTTAAGGCTGATACATTAACGCTGTTGTAATTTATACAACACATAACTGAAGAATTAACTGATTAAATGAACCATGCATAGAAAATTAAATTTCATTGCAGGCTTTACAGACTCTTTTTATGTAGCTGTGGTCAGAAAAGAACCTTAATCATATCGGCAGCGAACCGCACGGTCGTTACCTGATTTTTAATAAAAGACCAATATCAGCCTGATAAATCGGAAAACTGATATCATCTAACCCAACACATTACTACCCAACTCTACTAATCAGTGCATTAATTTGACTCTTATTCCCAATAGAACCCATTATATCTCCACCAACCCTCATTTGAGGTATCATTAGCTGAGTTATGAAGCACAAAACATGTTTTGTGTGGTTTGAGTCTGCCACGCATGAAGCTAACTCTGATGGATTGCATTCGTTTTGGCTGCTGTGGCACAATAAAGCTGATGAAGGTGTCTGTCCTTGTTTGCGGCCGTGGCAGGGCCTCCTGGTGCCCCGGAGGGCCTGGTAGTGAGTGAGATTACTGACACCACCGTCCAGCTGTCCTGGGGCTCTGGACCCGACCACCACAGCCCCGTCACCACATACACACTGCAGGCCAGGACCCCCTTCTCCATCGGCTGGCAGACTGTCAGAACAGGTAGAAACCCAACACCGCCGTCAAACACTTACTTATTAACTTATTATGACACTCACTTATTATAGAGACAGTAATGTAGTGCCAAGATATCCAAAATATCAGCCTGCCATTACCATTCCTTATACTCTATTAAATATTTACCATAAATATTGCTTAAATATCGATTCAGTTTCCTATTTTTCCTGTAGGCCTAAAGCAGTTGCACCTCCCTCTGACCTGACCCCTGGTTTGTCTGAGAGGACAGTTTTATTTGGGATGTTGACTTAAAACATGACAAGCAGGCCACAGAAAGATGTTCAGCCCAATAATGTCAATCACATTAACTCAAGCAACATTGTTTGACAGCTTATTAATTCTATTTATGTGCAAAATAGCATGGTGACATGCAGATGTTGCTGTGCAGCATCCATAATAATTGCAGGTGTAATGGAATAAACATAGTAGAATAAAGAGGTCCTGTAGAGTTCCTGCTGTTACACCAGAAAATAATTTGGAATAGTGTTAAGATAAGATTTTATTTATTTATTTATTTATTTTACAGATGTCACTGTTTTCGTCTCTTGTGAAACGTTTCTATTTCTGTTGTTGAAATGTACCTCAAAAAGACATAACGCATCTCAATTCTAAATTCTTTAATCCTAGTTCCTGATTCTGTGCCTGGACAGATGTTGCATGCAACGGTGAAAGATTTGAACCCCTGGGTGGATTATGAATTCAGGGTGGTGGCAATCAACAGTGTTGGCGTGGGAGAACCCAGCACGCCATCAAAACAGATTCGAACCGAAGCAGCAGGTACCCTCCCGACGCTTTGTTTCCCTTCTTGACAAATCAATCAGTCCCACTTAGGAAATGTAATTAAACTGTCTGATTAATTTCACTTTCCTTCGGTGCGTCCTGTGAGGCCGCTCACTATTTGAAATCTGTTGCCAGTTTTCACGCCAATCTATTAGTTATTGTGCATTTCTCATCACTAACTTACTTAATGAAGACAACATCAGCCTAACTTGCCTGAGTGGCATATGGACAGATGTTAATGATTTCGGGAGACAAGATAGGCGAGCTACTGTGATTTATTCATCTATTGAGATGACAAGGTCTATGAAGCCATATTTTCACATTCTACTCTTTACTTATGTCACATGAAAATCACGAGTGCACGTGGAATTATACTTTTAATCATTTAAGTATTCACACTGAGGATGTGCGTGTCAGCGCTGTGGAACTTTTTGCCATGATTAATTAATGGTTGCATCATCAGAAAACATGTGAAACATCGGCGCGTGTGCCACGAGCAGCGGCGTGAAAGTGTCTGTCTTTTTTTAAGCATGGTTAGCAGAAGTGATTCCATCCCGCTGGTTGAATCACAAGAGAACAAGTTCCCTGTTGTGCCTCGCACATGGAGGTGGCATAATGTACTCAGCTGTTAACGGCAGCGTACACGGGTGGTTCATGCCACTGCCAGCCCGAACGCCATTCCTCAGCCGCGCGATTAAACTGTTTCGTGTAAATAAGAAGCTCTGCGGAGCGGCTGTGATCACCTTATTCAAAGCTGTCTGCCTCAACAGAATCCGTTGCATCTGCCTCAGACGTTGCGGTCCTTACATTTCCCTTTCTTGTCCATCCAGCTCCGGAGGTCGCGCCGGTTAACGTGAGCGGCGGCGGAGGGAGTCGGGGAGAACTTGTTATCATATGGGAGGTAAGAGGATCACGGACATATTTGAGCGGGCATTCATTGTGACAGGCCATTCTCCAGTTCTTTTGACGAGAATGGGCTTTTGGCAGAATTATCTGCAATGGCGTGGCTTCGGTGAAATGGGTTTTAATTAAACACGGCGCTGTCCTGATTTGCTGCCTGCTCACTCCCCCCCCCCCCCCCCCCCCCGTTGTGTAAATCAAAACGAAGATACAGAGCCGGTGCAGATTTCACGTGCATAAATCGAGAGTTATGCGAGGACTTTACAGCATTTTTTGGGATGCGGTTCGACGTGCAGAAAGATGCTGCATCAGTGCATCCACACAATGTTTTGCTAGACATAAAACACTATTTCTACATCTCTTAAGTTTGCACTAAGAACTGTAAACTTGTCACTTTCCCAGCCAATTCCAGAGGAGCAGCAGAACGGAGAGGACTTTGGCTATGTTGTGGCTTTCCGCCTACTTGGCAGCAGCACCTGGATCCAGACGGTGCTGGCGTCACCTGATGCATCCAGATACATTTACAGAAATGACAGCGTCGCGCCCCTGTCCCAGTTTGAAGTGAAAGTGGGCATCTATAACGGCGTTGGAGAAGGGCCGTTCAGCCGTGTGGTCAGAGTGTTTTCTGCAGAGGAAGGTGGGTGCGTTCGCCTGCACACACTGCAAACGGCAATACAGTGAATAACGTTAATTCAAGCAAATCTATGCGTTTCACTGTTAATTGCAACACTGTATTCATAATTCATGATCTGCTGTTTAGAGCCCTCCGAGGCTCCGTCAAGAGTGTGGGCCCGCACTGTGTCAGCGTCTGAGATCGAGGTGTACTGGGAGCCCGTTCCCCCTGGGTCCAGCAGTGGGAGGATCGTTGCATATGAGGTACGAAGAAGCAGAACTTAAAAATAATAAAATAATAACGCTGGAAGCAAAATTCAAACAATGGAATAGACATTAATCCCAGAATGATTGGCAGTACAATAAGCCGTCGTTCGTTTGAGTATAACTGCCGCTGGCGACGATGTGGAAATATTTCGACGCTAAAAAAAAAAAAAAAAAAAAAACGGCTTGTGTTAGAGCGGCAGATTTTTCACAGGCTAATCTAAGGGATGAAGAGGTCTGTTCACAGCTGTTCCAGTCTCCAAAAGAGTCCAATACCCTGGGCTGCCGGAGTGCTGCTCTACAAAAAAAAAAAGTGTGAACATCATACTTCACTATCCTCCACAACAAACACTCTCCTGGGATTTGGATGTGGAAAACTTAGAGGAAAAAAACATTATTTTCCAGAACCCATGGTATTTTACAAGGTATGGAAGGCCCTGGTGGCTTGACCTGTGCGGAGGAGCTTTGAGGTCATTCCCAGTATTTGGTCCACACACTGTTACAACACAGGGGTTTGAAACACCTTGATCATGTGTTTTGCAGCCAGGCAAAGCGGTTAAGTGCTTTGAAACACCGAACAATCTTGCTAACCCACTAGACCCGCTGTTTTTACAGCCTAAAACATCCACTATTTGACCACAAAAGTAATTTCCACTTAAATATGAGATTCTTGATAAGAAGACTATAGTGGTATAACCACATTTTGCCATTTTAAAATTTGGGATTTAGTTAAAGTCACAATGAAGTGGCATTTTGAGAGCATCTTGCTTCCTTATTTTAATGTATTTCATTTTATAGGATGTTGGGGCAGAACATAATGCGGGGAGGGATCAAGTGTAAACCAATGGGATATTAGTTAGGGAGAAAAAGGCAGTTTTATTTGATGGGAGCAATTCACCACTGGAAAATAGAAAATAACCTTGGCCCCAAAGCATGAGGACGTTGAAATCCGAGATTAATTGTCAAGTGTGAAGATTTTAGTTTTTATTTGAGATGGATGGATACCGATACTGCTCTTAGATATCAGGTAATACCGGATTAAATTAAGTATCAGTATTTGGTTTCAGAGTTTCATCAGTGCTGAAAGCTAATACCAAGAGTTATGTTTAATATGTCAGAAATCAAAGCAAATGGACTTGATTGTCTGCCTTTGTCACACATAAAGGACATTAGATCGCTCTAATAGAGAAAAATACATCATATCACAATCATTTTTGTCTAATGAATCTAAACTAATGGTTTAGTTAAAGCAATGGATCAGGTCAGTGCTCTGTTTGTACTCTGCTGGTGCATCCCAAGCTTAGATGAATAGATGTTGCATTATTAAATATGGTGATAGCGTAAAATGTAGGTGGGGAGATGAAAGAGCATGAGAAAACGTGAAACATAATGTGGAAAATACTATACATGTATGTTGGAATGCTGAAAGCAGATACTAAGTTTCACCGCCAGTGTATCTGAAGTAGAGATGGAGTTTGAAGTCGAACATTTCAGAGGGTTTGAAGTGTTAGAAAGCAGGAGCCTGAGTAAAGAATAAGCCTTACAGACGACCTTCTGCCTCAGTCAAATTAACATCGCTGACTTTGATTGCTGGAAGCGGAGCTGCAACTGTTGCTTCAGTCGGAGTAGAACCTTTAATATATTTGCTTTGCATGTCAAACGTAGCTGTAACACATTGGAAACGATTTGCTGTCGCTGTATTAAACATTTTCAAAATTTCAAACCACCACACAACATTCTTATAGTTTGTATTGTCCTCTTTTGGAAATATGTATATAGACTGGGAGGTATATGTAATTTAACTAAGAGACTAACATAATGTAATGTTGGAGTTTTTCAGATTCTTCAGTCTCTCAAAAATCCAAACTTCCAATAAATGTGATCGCTCTTGATTCTCAATATTAATTCAATTCAATTCAACTTTATTTATATAGCACTTTACACACAACACAGTTGATCCAAAGTGCTTTACAACACACACAGAGGAAAACAAAACAAAAGAAGGAGACAAACACAATAGAAGAGGAGAAAAGATCAGAGTGAATGATAAATAATGATGATAATAATAAATAGTGAAGGCACATGGTCACACAGAGCCCAAGTGACAACACATACCTACAGAGACTCCAGGAGAAATACCTGAGCTGGTTAAGTTAAGTTAGGCACAGTTAAAAGCTAGTGAGTAGAAGTATGTTTTAAGATGACTCTTGAAGATCTCAATAGTGGGGGAGAATCGGATGGTGGGAGGAAGAGAATTCCATAGTTTTGGGGCAGCGATAGAAAAGGCCTTGTCCCCATAACACTTAGTCCTGGATCTCGGGACAGACAGAAGTCTTTGTTCAGACGATCTCAGTACTCTGACAGTGTGATATGGGGACAGGAGTTCTGTAATGTAAGAGGGGGCGAGACCATTTAACACCTTGTAAACAAACATCAGGATTTTAAAATCAATTCTGTAGCTAACAGGCAGCCAGTGTAGGGAGGCAAGAATGGGAGTAATGTGCTCCCTCTTTTTTGACCTTGTCAAAACTCTTGCTGCTGCATTTTGAACTAGTTGGAGACGGGATAAACAAGACTGAGTGATACCAAAATATAACGAGTTGCAATAATCAAGGCGGGATGATACGAAGGCATGGATGACTTTCTCCAGGTCAGAAGTACAGAGAATTGATCTGAGTTTGGAGATGATGCGGAGCTGCATGAAGCTTCATTTTACCACCTGATTGATTTGTTTGTCAAACTTCAATCCTGAATTGAATACGACTCCAAGATTTTTTGCATGTGGTTTAACAGAGGGGGCCAATGGGCCAAGATGAGGAGAAATAATGTTGGTCAAATGCTGTGGTCCAAATAAGATAACTTCAGTTTTATTCTCATTGAGCTGAAGAAAGTTTGCAGCCATCCAGGACTTGATGTCTTGAAGACAGTTATTGAGGTCAGTTAGTTTGGTGTAGTTATTAGGCTCTAGGGGGAGGTAGATCTGTGTATCATCCGCATAACAGTGAAAAGAAATGTTGTGTTTTTGAATAATGTGGCCTAGTGGAAGCAAATAGATGGAGAAGAGGATTGGACCAAGTATGGAACCTTGGGGGACACCACAGGACATGGGGGCAGAGGAAGAAGATGAGTCGCTAATAGAGACACTGAAAGATCTGTTGGATAAATATGAAGAAAACCAATTTAAGGCAGAACCGGAGCACTGAAATGCACAGGATGAGCTGATCCAGGCAGTATACAAATTTGCAAAGGCAAGTTTTGAAATAAAAGAGATGGTGCATACAGCTTCCCAGCTTCCCTAGAGTCTGTGAGATTAGTCTTGAAACAACTGCGGGAGAAAGTTGACATTTTGCAAGGGAAAGAAAATCAGCAATCTGATTCTATGTGGATAATTGAGACACATCTATAATGTAGGTAGCCAGCTATGAAGAAAATGCAGATAATTCATATCTCAAATCATTCATGCAGAAAATTCATATTGGAGTACAAGAAACTCATGTACTCAAATCTCTACAGAGAGGGCCCACAGCATGTGTTTCAAAATACTCACCCTGCATAGTTAAAGTGGTAATCTGCGAGATTCTTGTATTTTTTTTTTATATTATTTTGTCTCCATCTTTGTTGCTCAGCGCTCATTGCTGTGGTGTTTCTGCACTGCTCTTCCCAGAGATCAGCTGTCAATCAAACTTTTTTCCAAAATTTTTCCTTGGATTTTCTGTTGATGCAGTTTGAGTTTCTGTAGGTGGCGCTCTTTTCTTTCTCTGTTCAGCCATTGGAGGCTATCACTGCTGACTACCCAGTTCTTCTGTTTATTCCAAAGCAAATGTAAAAGCTTTGATGAACTGGATATAGGTTGAGTCACTATTGTTTTATAACAATCAGCGATAGAGAGTAGTAAAACGGAAATGTTTTATGTGAAAATGCCACAAATGAATACGTTAAAGGACAGTCTGTGTGGTCTGTGAACACAGGCGATGTCAGAGTTTTGACTCCTTTTAGTTGGTTGCGCCTCGGTTGCCGCCACACCACAGATTGGAGGACACTTTCTGTAAAAATGCAGGTTCAGACTTAAACCAACAAAAGCAGGACAAGAGATGTGTGGGAATATGTCCGGAGGTCTACAGTAACCCTCATGCCTTTGGTCTAGGTCGTCTTTTGGGAGGAGGGCTCTCAGGAGAGCGAAGCTGAGAGAGTGAAGGTTGTAGACACAGCAGCTCTGCTCTCTGGCCTGAAGGGCAGCACGGTCTATCTGATCTCAGTCAGAGCCCAAAACAGCGCTGGACTCGGACCCTCCAGCCCGGCTTTGAACGTCACCACCAAGAAACCACGTGAGTAGACACTTAACTCCGCATTCATGTCATATCGGAAGAACGGGATACGTCTCCTTGCTACAACTTGAATGTATTCACGTGTTTAACTTGTTGGAACGCCCACATCCAAAATCCTTTTTACTTATGAATTTAAAATCCAACAATAAACAAACTGCAGCAGATGTTGCTCACTTTTTAGAACTCCTAATTTTGATTTTTATTACCTTGGACTGCCGGTATCGATGGATTCCCCGCTGTTTACTGCTACACATTTCTGCAATTTGTGATGTCAGGTGGGAGATATTGGAGCCCACATGTCCTACTTGTAATTACCACCAGGAGGCTGATGTGAACGGCTTTTCCCAGTCGGCAGTTTGTATTTACAGTAAATCCAATATGAAGCAATTCCCAAAACTGAGACCAAATCAGATATCTGAACTAAACCAAGACTACTTCAACCCACCAATGCTGTATAAAAAATATAGTACAGAGACGGCTTCATATGCTTCTTTTGATCTGCTTGAGGGCAAACTTTTTTATTTCATCCTCATTAGCTATATTTACACACACATAAATGAAAAAGGAGATTTAAATTACAGATCGTTTCCATTTTTGTTGACCTCTACCGTGTGTTCTTGAAGGTTGAGGAGCATGTGCTATGAAACGCATTCAACTACAACACCGGATGATTAAATCAAGACTGATTGCGGAGTCGGCTTAGAGAATTTCAAGTACTGATGACATTCATTTGTGCGTTCATTTGTGCAACTTGGGTCTATATAATTACATGTCTTGCAGCTCCAAGTCAGCCTCCGGGGAATATTGAGTGGAACTTGACCAACTCCAAGATCTTTCTAAATTGGGAACATGTCAAGGCAATGGAAAATGAGTCTGAGGTGACAGGATACAAGGTGAGTTTGTCAGAGTAATAGCAGAAAATCTAGAAGTAGGGAAACAAATAGAGCCTCAGCAGCTGTCATCTCAATAAATGGCTTTCTCATTGCAGTGGAAAGATAGACCTCAGCACTCCAGTGTCACATTATGGATTGGCCCTGTCTGGCCTTTCAAAATTAAAAGATCTGTTCCAGGTGATAAAATGAAAAGCATTGTGCCACAAAGGGAATTTAGCTTCCCTCCAACCAGTACAACAATGAATCATATTTTCAACCACTTTGCATACTCCTGAAGAGAAAAACACTGTTTTTGATCATGCTATTCACGTATTGTTTTCCTTATTATGCTTTTTCAAATTCTCCAGAGATGTGTAAGCTCGCTCATTTTTGTGGACACGTTTAATGAACAGTCTTTTGTAAAGCGCCGCTCTAAGGAGGCGTGCAGTGCATGCGGACAAGAAAGGTTTTAAAATTCGGCAAAGGTATTAGTGTGAATTAAACAAATATGTCCTTATTTATTTTTCTGCTTTTTAAAACTGCATTTACGGCTTTATATTTTGCTGTGTATGTGTCTTTTGAGCTGTTATGAAAGAGAAGCCCTTGATCTTGTGTTTTGATTGAGCTGAAATTAACGTGTGAAAAGGATGTCTGAAGTCCTGTGCTGAAGTGCTTTCCGGCCTGCATCTGCATGCTGAGTCATCGGGACCAAACCAGCACTCATAACCTCCTCTGGAGAGGGACTGTATGTAGTGTAGATTCAAGTTTGTGCAACCGTACACTGCAAAAAACATCCATCTTAACAAGTCATTTCATCAAGTCTCATATTCAGCCTTGAGGTGAGATAGCTCCACTTGTTTCCAATGCAGTTTCACTTGTTTCATGATTTTTCTAGAAATGAGTGTCAGTATGTTGAAACCAGTCAGAATAAGGCAGATCACTGCACTACTATCAAGGAAAATGACACTTGATTCTACAAAATTCTTGAAACAAGTTGATTTGCATTGAACAAGTGACATTATCTAAGCTCATTCGCAGATTTTTTCACTTATTTTAAGAAAATGACGATCACAGGACTCAATAATAGACTAAATGACTTGTTAAGATGGAGATTGTTTGCAGTTTATTTGGTTGCACACACCACTCTCAGGTAGTTTTCTGCAGTCACAGCTGTCGGCTAGGAGTTCATTTTTCTGAAGGTTTGTTCATTTATGACTGTCGGGATTAGAGAATGAGATGTTCCCTCTCAGATCCTGGCTGTGTCTCCGCTCCCCCCCCCCCCCCTCCCTCCAGGTGGTGTATCGTCAGAACTGGCACGGCAGGACCAGCGTGCTGGAGACCAATAAGACCAGCGTGGAGCTGCAAATCCCTTCTGGAGAGGACTACCTCATCGAGATCAAAGCTCTGACCGACGGGGGCGACGGCGGCAGCAGCGGCCCCATCCGGATACCGAAGATGTCCAGTAAGTTTCCAATACTTTACACCATGCAAATAATTACAACTGGACTAGATCAGAGAAGCATAAGGATTGGTACGTGTCACTAATCCGCTGTGTGACTGATATTGTTTATTAACGTACCGTAGCTTTAACAAGGGCTTCCAAATACATAAATCACAATAACACTGCACCATGCAACTAGGAGAAAGCGACAAAACATATTAGTTCAGGTATATTTATTAGTGCAATGCATATTAACTTTATTTTTTTCCCTCCATAGGTCTTAACTCAAAAGGGTATGTCAGTCCAGATCCAAGCAAGATTTGCTGTTTTATGTTTTTTATATTTTCCATGTTAATTTTGTAGCATACAATGCCTTTATATTCAGCTCTGGATGTTAGAGCAATATATTTTATGAGTCGCTTCTACGTGTCACAGATTGTGGAATAGACAGCTATTTAGAGCAGCGTTTCTCAACCACTGGTTTGCAACCCAAAATGGGCGACAGGACCATAATGATATTCAGTCAGATGCCCACAAAAACAGTGGCTGGACTGTTACTAATCGCCACCAGCACTGTTGCAAAACATCTGTATTTTCAGGACCATTGCAATCCACCAGGATGCATGCATTTGATGTACTTGGAAAGATGAATTCCTTATCTTTCATTTGAGCATATTTACATCTGTGTGAAATGAACCTGAGCGCAGGATCATGTCCCCAACGTCCCCATTCCCATGTCTTTTTTCACCTGTTTTGCCTCGACTACGTTTTCTTTCTGGGCTTGCTGTGACCTCTACGAATGTTACCGACCAAAACTTCCATCTGTCGAATACTCTCAGAACCCCAACATTTCATATCAGGTGCTTTGGGAACTTGAAATCTGAAAGTACACTTTCACTAATCTTCAATTTTCTTTTTCTGCCTCATTTTGACTCAGCACCAGCCTCAAATCATCCACAGACGTAGCATGATTTGACCTAGGCCTACACGTTTTCCTTGTTGATTTTATGCAAAAAAAAACACTTTATTATGCTGCTTTTTAAACACTTTTGTCAAGAAACACTTGGATAATATTATGCTGCTTAATTAAATGGGTTGCAAATTAGAAACAGATGCAAAAGCAGTTGAGAAGAACCGTTGAAGAGTGTGAAACAAAGCTGCTTTGCCTTACCAAGTCCATATTCTTCTATTCATTTGTCATCCAGTCTGTGTTCTATTCATTTGTCATCCAGTCTGTGAAACAAACACATTTGTTTTGCAAAAAGGGCAGGCTTATCACGCGTAGAATGTCATTTACACATCTGTATTTACTTCATTTGTATTTTATGTAGTTATGTGAAAAATTATCTGCAAATATGTTGTGTTATGTTAACAACCAAGGATAGATGGAGTTGGGAATGTGTGCGTGCGTATGTCACTGTGTGTGTGTGTGTGTTTTGTGGGTGGGGTGGGGGGTGGATTAGATGTGCAACATGACAGCAAAGGAGGCTCATACTGAAAAATTATAACCCCCCCCCCCCCCCCCCCTTCCCCAAATCTGAAAAATAAGTGAGAAAAACAGCTCTCTTAAATGTGGAAGATAAGGGCCACATGTAAAAAATGTATTTGAGTTCTGAGATTAACCTCAGATTCTGAAAATAAAATCAGAATGACTTTAATCTCAGAATTCTGACTTTAATCTCAGAATGTTGCAGAATTCCGTCATGATTTTTTTCTCAGAATTCCGACTTTAATCTCAGAATGTTGCAGAATTCCGTCATGATTTTTTTCTCAGAATTCCGACTTTAATCTCAGAATTCTTCCTTCCTTTCTCTTGAGGAGCGAGTAAAGTCAGTGTGCTTTTGATCTGATGCTAAACTGGTTTGTACCATCCACAAAACGTCCCAAAAAAATCTGCATCATAACCAGCTAAATAAACACAGAGCGCCGAAAAGTGAAACGGCGACTAATCTTGTCACACAGCGGCAAGTTGATCAAAGAAGCAACATTTGTCAAAATAAAAGCCAGCGGATTAATTTGCATAGATAACATTTTGAAATGAAAGCCTTCGTTTCAAGCTTGCTGATGGGCTTCAAATTTTGGGAAGATGCAGACAGACTGACCACCGCAGCCAAACTGATCCTATGCATCTGGCCAGGAATCTGAATCCGTTTTGTCTAGATTTTGTTTAGTTAATTGAATTTGCAAGTGTGAAATTGTAAAGCGTGTACATAATAGTAAATACAGTAAGAGTACCTCATTTGAAGTTTTTTCTCAAAATACGTATATTGTGCATCGATGAAAGTTGCAATATTTCTTGCTGTGTTTGCAGTTATTGTTGTCAACTTGGTATGCAGCACAAGTGGTACCAATGGATTTAAGGTATAGAAGAAAAGTTATACTGATGATATGTCTGATACATGAAAGTAAAGAGTTAGGACAGTGCTAGTATTTTAAGTTCCCTATTTCTTTGCCATAGAGCTTATTTAAGATAAATCGATGCCTTTTTACAAGTTTTATATAGAATTGTTTCTTCCTCATGCCTGTTTCATGTTTGCTCTTTATGATTTTGATGACTGAAGCGCTGAAAATTATTTCTGAGACATTCTTCCATTCCTGGATTCATTTTATGAATGTTACAGCTAACATGGAACCCACCTCAATCCAACCTCAATACTTGCTCATGGAAGTTTTGTCTGTATTAATCCATCACCTTAAACCTTAAATCACCTTAAATATTTCCACCAAACTCTTTCATTTTCTGTTTTGTGATTAGAATTTGTCAAAAAAAATGTATATTTGTATTAATGAAAGTCCTTCCCCTTTTATTTATGATAAATGTACCTTCCTTAAGTACTTGTTTTGTTGCTTTAGTATCTTAATACCATTGTATTAATATACAAAATATCTCTGTGAGATGACAATGAGACTCAATAAAATTTCACATTGAAACCCTTCAATCGAGCAACATTTGGCTTATTTGACTCAAGACTGCATTGCTTTGAACAGATTTCTGCTTTTCAAGGTTGTTTTTATGACATTTCTGCTTTACTAAATAGCGTGTGAAGGAGAATGACAGTAAATATAGTTAGGATATGAGCCGGTAAGTACATCGAGCGCTCCTTAGCTCGCTGATCCACCAGGATGTGGGACTGCAGACTGGACTAGTGGTTAGAGAGACCATCCTGTTAACTGAAGGGTCCCAGGCTGCTGGAGCGTCCTTGAGTAAGACACTGAATCCCTACCAGCTCCGGTTCTGAGGCTGACCCTGACCTCTGACCCCCCCCTGTGGAGGGGAGCAGCCAAGAAGATGAATTCCCCCCCCCAGGATCAATAGAATATCACCAGAACAGTAAACAAGCACCAGATGGCAAAACATAAAGGATCTCAGATGTTCCTTAAATTCAGCAAAGCCTTGTGATTTTTCCTTTTGAGAAGAAATATCTTACTTCTAGCAGGTAAATCACAATTGGTTGCGACTGGTATGGGATTGTGAAGAATTTAAAGTCACAGTGAAACAGCATTTTCAGAGCTTCCTTAATGTGATGTATTTCCTGTTGAAACAGGATATTGGGGCGGGACATAACGCGAGGAGGATCAGTCAAAAGTGTAAACCAATGAGATATCAGTTAGGGAGAGAAAGGCAGTTTGATGGGAAGGGACTGTTCAAAAATCTGTGATGGTTTTATTGATTGGAATTTTTATGTCCGCCTCCTGGTACACGATGAAGTCACCACTAAAGAAGTTTCCAAGAAGTAAACTTTTCTTTTTTTTTTTGGCATAAATTGTCAAATAGGTATAGTTTGATAGAATGAGCTAAAAAGGTGAAAAAGTGATTTTTCATTTCACTGTGACTTTAAAGACTATCCACCACACACACTCACACACACACACACACACAGGCACACACAAAAACCGTTAAAAGCAATTAACAGCCCTCACACTGATGGTCCTACTGTAAAATAAAGCAGTGTGTACTTATAACGGGCTTCATTTTTTCACAACGCTTCAATAGCTTTTCGATGGAGATAAGGTATTTCAGAATGAAGTGGATTAAACTGTCCCTCCTGAGGCTGTGTTATAGATCTTATGCATGACAACATTTGGCCCAGATTCTCCACAAATGCACAGACTATCTTGAACAACCACTGGTTAGACTGGCTGACCTCAAGATGTGATTTTTATTTATTATTTCTTCCTTTTTGTTTTTAAGGCAGACCTTACAGATACAGAGGTTGGAGCACTCTTAATCTGCAAAGAAGCACCTTGAGCTACTTGGCCTGTAAAATTGCATAAATAGTCATGGTTCTGTGCTGATAAAGCCGGTCTCCGGACTGAGCTGTGTCAGACGCATAATCTTTCAAGTAAACAGGATTATTATTCATAAGTAAACCATCATCTTGCTGAATGCAGCGCAGGTATTTGAAGAGACTGTTGTCAGTGTGACTTTCAGTCTCACAATATCAGCCAGCATTTCGAGAGTTGGGACCTTTAATGAAAGTTATGTATACACTCAGAAAGTTAATATCAGAAGAGAGGATTCTATGCTGAGCCAATTAAATGTATGATGGATTAGGCAGTTTATCCCCAGCATTAGTCTTGGGAGATATTATCAGGCGAGATATGACTTTCCTCAGAGCGCACTGGAACCTTTCTGATCTTGGCTCATAATCACTATGTCAAAAATAAATTGATTTACTGTAAATATGTTCAACACTGCGGTATATACAACTAAGGCTTTTGAAAACTACAAACAAACATTGCCGGTTATGAATTTACAAGGAGAAACTCAAAGATGTGTTCCAAGTATTCTTGCTATTAATAGCCTCGGGGAATTGGCTTGGTGTGTTGAAGCAAATCTAGACCTTGGGTTGACATTTTGGAGTAATAAGAAATATGCTAAATTGGGCGATGTGCAAACATCGTTTATGACACATTTCAAAGTAAATTATACTTTGAAATGTGCGGTACACTGCGGTGTTATATCAGCTTCTAATTTCATGAAATGAGTTGGTTTTGCAAATATACATGTATTGCACTATATCAGCACATTTGCACGCCATCCATACCACAGCCCACCTTGTTTGTCATGTCATTTCAAATGAGGACTCGATAAAGCCAATGACTGTTGGAGTTTCAGCAACGAACATCAATAAAGTCTTGCAAGAGTCATTCCCACTTTGCAAAACTGCTGCACAATCTCCTTTGACTTTAAGCTGGCTGTTCTGGTAGTGCAAAACTCAGACTTAAATATGTAAAGCAATTGGAAGAACCAGAGCTTGACTCACGGCTTGCAGCTAATCCTTTATTCATGGAAATCTCTTGAGAACGGTATCATTCAAGGAACGGCTCCTTTACCTTCGCCGGGCACGCGCACGCCGCGCCGCTCTGAATCCACCTCGGCTCATTATCATCACATGACACCTCATGCGGCGCCATCCTAAGAAACTGCTCGGGTCACCTGATAAGCACATGGTGATCTATCATGAACTAAACCCGGAGCTCTTTTCTTCCTCGACCCATTATGGTTTCATCCACATTGCGCACGCAGGCTGCTGAGCAAAGTTAAATATAGAGGGGAATAGGGAGGGGGGGGGGGGGGGGGTATGTTCCTACATTCAGCTTGAAAATGTTATTTGTTGTTCATATTGAAGCTGAGTTGGAGGGGGGCGGGGGAAGGTGGTGCGGGGGGGTAACTGACAATATTTTCTGGTATTGTCGAGGTGTAGGCTGCGAGATATGTCAGAAAGTGACAGTGTGTGGACCTGAGCTGAGCTCTAAAGTAGGGATAAAGTGGTGTGATGGACAGAAGATTGGCTGGGAATTAAAAAGACCATGAGCCTTCTCCAAGCACCACGGGACAGCTGACAGGCAGCCTGCAGAGCTCTTCCTCCCAGGTTCACTGTGGAAGACCACTGCTGGAGGCGTGGACCGACACAGCCCCGCTCTGAAAGGAGGTGTGTGGAGGAGCCTTCCCACTCCGCCGGCTGGGGTGTTATCGGCTTTCATAAAACCTTTTCCATGTAATATCAAGAAATCATAATTATCAAGAGCATTAGGAGTGGAAATGACACAATAACGTCTTGAGGATGACACCGTTTCTAATGTACACCTAGTTGATTAGTGCCACATAAAATGTCA
This sequence comes from Centroberyx gerrardi, assembly GCF_048128805.1. NCBI lineage: Eukaryota > Metazoa > Chordata > Actinopteri > Beryciformes > Berycidae > Centroberyx > Centroberyx gerrardi. Next base: position 30,096,400 of record NC_136001.1, read on the forward strand.
ATAAATCCTAAATCAGATGGAAAAAAGCTCATTTCTAAAGATGTAGGAGACTGTAACTGTTACAAAGTCAGCGTTATTATTAGGGATGGGCCGATATGTTTATATCATGATACGATTCAATATGCAATATGGGGTTCACGATTCAATATGCAATATGGGGTTCACGATTCAGTACAACCACGATACGATGTAATAAATAAAAGTTCACTGACAACAAAGTCTGACTATGCAGAATTATGTTTATTTCTGAGACAGATCTTTCTAGCGATGGTATTCGCTTACTAGAATGTAAACAACAATTTAAAACTGTCATTCTAAAGTGTAAATAATATAATTTGGATGGAGAGCTTGTGAAATTGTGATGGGCAAGCCGTCTCATTTGTGATTACTACAGCCGAATAAAATATCGCAATTCATTTTTCTTTCTCATGGTACGTATTTTTCATTTTTTATCTTGCATTTTGCATTTTTCATTTCATTATTCAGAATACCTTGGAATAAGGCAGTTCAAGATAATGTCACTTGAGGAAAGGAAATTCATTTGAATTGTAAACAAGTGGAATTATCTGCCCGCATTGGCGAAGAAAAATAATAGGGATAAGATTAGGAATTTACAGTTACATTGTAGTTTACACTGTATGCACAAACAGCCAGCATCTCAAAATGACTTTGCTTTGTTGCTAGCTCTGTATCGCCACCTCAACAAGGCAATAAGACTCACCGGATCCAAACACAAGGACAAGCTGGAAAGGGACGTCTCCTCCTGTGATACACACTCAGCAGAGCTCCATCTCTCTGCATGATGCCAGAGAAAGGAAAAGGACAGAGAAGATTGTTGTGGATCCAACTGTTTGACATCCTGCCCTGTTGAAGACAGCGGCGCATCAGTGCTGCATTAATGTACTGCCAAAATGAAAAGTCTTTTTAATGAAGAGAGTGTCACGCCTGGTCGTTCTCACTGACAGAAGCTACTCAGGCTGTCTGGTAACCTTGCTGCATGGCTATGTTCACACTGCAGCTGAAAGTATGCCAATTCTGATATTTTTCTCCCCTCATATATGACACAGATCTGATGTTTTCTAAAAGCTTCATGAAATTCATTTCACATTTTTTTCAATTCTGATCTCGACCTCTTGGGATATGTGCTACAAAATCGGATCCTGAGGCATGCGACCTACATGCAACTTGTATTTGAACACTCAAATCAGATTTTGTCAGCATTGCCATGACAATAAGTGGTAACACTTTATTGGGCCAGTCCAGTGTTGATACTCAGTTATCACTTGGCCCTATTCCCCACCCTTAAGATTAACCCTAACCCACACATTAAATATCTATCAACTACTGTACCTTTCACACTATCGTATCACCTGAAACTCTAGATTTTGTGTGTCCAAATAAAGTGTGACCCAATAAAAATCTTACATCATTCACCTGAGACAATTGTCATAATCTTGGTGCCATGTCAGCTCGGCCGAGCCAGCGTTAGCATGGAGGACACCGAGACACAACCACTGAAAGAAAGTGAAATTGCCAGCTTGACTGGTATTTTTTGCGGAGACGCCTCAATTCAGTCAAAACTAGAAGGCACATACCGAAACCAGAATGTATTCAAAACAAGCAGGAGAAGTGTGACATCTTTTGTTACCGATACTCTGCACACACGTGTCTTTTTGACATCGCTGTCAGTTCACATTGGTATTGGATATGGGTGACATCCTAGAATAGATATGAACAGTCATCCACAAAATCAGATATGAGCAGCAATTCAGAATGGAGCATGAAGGCCTGTGGTGTGAATGTAGCCTGTTTTGCACATCTGTAACTGTGCCAATGCTGCCACCAACGATGGCAATGCTGCAACAGTGATACAATTCTTAGGTTTTGAATGTATTCTTCTAGTGCATTTATGTTTAGTCTACTGTCATATAGTGCAGTATGTCTTGACTGCACTGAGCATCAGGTCCTGATACATTTTATCCTGTGCCTAGTGTGTCAATCTTGCATTGTACCGGCATGGCTGTAACATGGCTGGATTTGTCGGTTGCAGCAAAACAACCGACAAATCCACCTTAAAAAAGTACTTATGGTTTATGTAAGTATAGTATAGTATAGTAGGGGAGACCGGGGCATGTTGTCACATAGACAAGTGTACTGTGTTCGTGCACTTAATTTCCTCTGAAGTATATATATTTATATACTATAATAACATGAAAAATATACAATCTTGTATTGAAAACAGCATACTTCATCTCAGAAATCGACACCCACCACACACCAGGTAAAATAACCCCTCCCTCACCCATCCTGGGATGCACAGACAAACACAAATTCTGATACAATTTCTAGCAGTATGATATATTAAAGACTGCTGTATTCAACGTAAGTAACCTCTTATTAAGAAAGTTAACATTTGTGTAATTGGACTTTTGGCTGTAAAATATTTAGTTTCAGAAATAAAGCCACTGAGACAACGTACCCATGTGACAACTAGCCTCACTCTCCCCTGTAGTGATATTGTTACATGTTTTGCACTTTGAACGTTTATCTTTTTAGTTGACCTTCATCAACTTACTATACTGGGGGCGCATTGCTTGCTCTCAGTCATTTAGTACAGGACAATAATACCTTCTTATCTGTTATACCCTGTCAAGCGACCTCTAGCATTTCAGCCCATTAATGCATGTATGCCATTAACCTTAGAATCCCCTGGGGTCAGGATGCTGCCTTGTCAATCAGGAACATTCACTCCATTGTAAATTATTGATCAGGGAAACATGAGTTTATATTCCATCATTCATTGCCTGCATTTTTTAAGTCTGCATCTACCGTGCAAGGAGCTTTAAAAGCATGCAGATTGTGAAAGCTGATAAAAACAATATGATTGACACAGTTAAGGATGAACTGGCATGCAGAGATTCCTCTTTATGCTTTGAATTATCGAAGCCTTTGCTCTGCTTTGTGTCTCACGATATTCATGTTACCATTTATTGCCACTTTTACAGTGTTTGTGAGCATTTTATGTAATTACTTTATCTGTGTGGTCTCTGGCAATTTTGTTGCATCGCACAACTAGGGTCCACTGAAGAGTCTTCAACTGTTTAGGATAATTTTTATCAGTGAAAAGAGCAGTGACAGCCTCAACAATACCATTTGAAATACTTGGTTCTATCTGCAAAGAGATAGGCTGCCTCTAAACATGCAGTTTGTGTGTAGAGGTCTTATGTGAAGGTAACCCCATTCACAGGTCCCTGCTGAAAAGATGCACCAACCATATGGTGAGCATAAACAAGTGAAATATCTTCTTAAACCTCGGGGAGCATGTAGCTCTTATATGAATTGTGTTCATTAGCCCCAAGTGAACTTTGAAGGTGAGAGGGAACAGTGCGATAGAGAGTGCGCTAACAGCAGTTTGACATTGCAGCTACAAAGGGTGTGATTCATGTGTTATAGAGCGCTGCAACCATGATTATCGTGGAATTGAATAATTGTTTTTCTAATTATGGATGTGAAACCACATTTAAGGCCCCAGTATGTTCTTTGCTCCTCGGAGAAAATGGAGTAATTGAGTGTAGCACACAACAGATTAATGACATGGTTTTTGCGACTTGGCAACTAGTCCTTATTATTGTTGGCAAGAGAGGATACTGTGTGTAAACACCGATCTGATTTGATGAAATGATCCCAGTTTTCCCAATTCACTGTTAAATCTCTAAAGAAAAATGGGCTCATTTGTTCCAATTTCTCTGCTGATCCTGTGGGCAAATCATCTTCCAAAGAAAATTGCGTTGAAAGGAGAGTACGTCCCAGAGGTGGGACCCCAATTAACGTTGTCATCTTCGGTGTCTGAAAAGTGCTCGACCTTTGGCGACCCCAAACATCCCGAAATCTGTTGTGTGTCTCGTCTGCCTTTCTTTAGGGGACTCTCTCACTCTGTGATTTTCCACCAGCACTTCATAATCAGCTGCTCAATGTGTTGATATTTCAAGGGCTCAGCCAGCTCCGTGTAGGTAAGCAGCTCAGACATTTTGTGATATGTTCTGCTAATTAGACTGCTTAAAACAGAGTGCTCTTTGTATTTAGATTGATTATCCTTCAAATCCACTCAAAAATGCTTCTTGTATCGTAGCATGAACTGCCAGTCCCACACCTACAACAGACTGAAGTAGTTTGATTTTGTCTTGGTTTGTGAACCATTAGCTTACAAACCTTTTAAAAGTAGATTTATGGAAAATGCTGTTATATTTTATAGCACTCCTCTCACCCGACACACACACACACACACACACAGGCACGCACACAGGTGCCAACACTAAGTAGAATTAATGTTTACACTCCTGGCTTTAAGACAGTCTCTTCCAAGGGGCTCAATTTTCAAACTTGGCTCGGAGCCGTAGTTTAGCAAAGCTGGCAAAGACATCACATCTGTGACTAGCATGTGGAATCCGTTCTATGGCTAACTAGAATGACAAGGAAACTACCTGCAGTTCCAATACAGCCTCGAGCCACTAGTGCATACTGTGTGAGGGCGGGGGATGCGTGTGGTATGCGTGTGCGTGCCAGTTCGTCTCGCACGTATGCACTTAAACACCGCACGCATTCATTGCATGAATGCGTGCGCACAAGAGCCGAGACTGGCATATTTCACTTCATAAGATTCATGAGTTTCATTGTGGTTGATTGAAGATGGAAATGCAGCGAAAGCCCGCGCGTGCCTTTGATTGACAGATGTTCCTCGGAGGCATCCATCCTCCAGAGAGCGACTGCTCAGTGGTCAGGAGAGCCCCGCTAGCATGACGTGATGATGATAGATGATGCCAGTGGGACGAGCTCACCTCGTGGATCAAACATAAAGGAATGTGACACTGAAAAATAGCTCGGACGAAAAGTTTCATTTGATTGAATAGTTCTGGATTAGTCTCATCATCTCGCTCGTGGAGAAGCGCGCGGCGTCGCCACACGACTGAGCTTCCCGGCTTGAAACAGGAGAGCACAGATCTGGGATGCAAAACGCTGAAAACAATCTTTCACGTCTTATTAACTGGGGAAGAACATTAATAGGCCGTTATTATGTAGTGCCTTGAATGCGTTGTCTCTTTTGCCGCGGACTTTGATTTTTCAAGCATTCAGAGCACTCCCTCTTTCAAATTTGCCTACGAATATTGCGAGGCCGTTTACCGAGACATTTGTAATACTAACACCACTGAATCCAACTTATTGGGTTACAATTAGAAGCGGCTCGGACTTGCCCGTGTTCCTCCAGGCTACAGGAGAGCAGCCATCTGCGAGGGCAGTAAATGCTATTGAAGCATCACTGAGCAAATACATCCAACCAAGTCACAGCTATTTTATTCAAGGAAATACAGTCTATGCTCCACCGAAAATCCAGAGGAATGGTTGGATAAAATTGGATTTGTGATACTTCCAGTCTCTCGTAATAGAAGCGGAGACCCGTGTATTTTTATAGAAAGAGTTGAAACAAACGTGAGCGAGGCAGACTCTTACTGTTGTCCCATCTCACTGTATTCCGTGAGTAATCATTCAAAATGTGGGCGAGCCTGTCAGCCTGTCAGACTGCACTCTTTAACCGTTCTACACAAGAAACCATCGGCGTTCATTCTGGACGGGTGTTGATGCAGCAGAAGAAGACTCTCCTGCTTTAGCAATGAATGAAATTTGCAAACAAGATCTGAAAATGGGAATATGTTATCATTTCAGTGTGTGACTGACAATCGGACAATTCAATAATAACCACCTTTGCAGATGTTTTTTTTCCCAGTACTTTTACATAGCCCTGTGATGGTGAATCTGTGAAACGCATACAAATAACATTGAAGTGTGCTCTGTGTATGTTGTTCTGGCTGTTTCCTCAGATTTAAGGATGAAATGAGTATGTCAGACCGGTGGCAGAAAAGTGTCCGTTTTTTAGTAAATGCATTTCTGTGGATTTTATCATGCAAAGAGAAGCACATTTCTAATTACGCCCCGTATTATGGTGATTCAACACTCCAAATCCAGGGGCTTGCCAAGTAAGACCCGTTCCACAATCTCAGAATCCGACTGTGCCCATCTCCGAGTAAGCAGCACAGTTCATTCAAGTCAGGGCGGTCTGTCCTGACGCACAAGCCATGATAATATGTGCCCAGTTTGCTGCTACACCTCCTTTTGAATTTCCAGGAAACCGGGGATTAGTCTCACTTGCCAGAGGGGCTTCACATTCAGGAGACGCTATGTCAAACTCCCTCACAGACTGATCAGCGTTTTTAGGCATTTTTAACAGATGGGAGGGAGTGCATTTCCATCCAAACATAGGTGCGCCCGGTCCTCGTCTTGTTAAAGCTGCACCAGGCAGCATGTTTATGTAGAAGTATTGTTATCAGTCTAAATCACAAACTGGGGCTGCAACAGAGGAAAGCATCTCATCCCGGCTAATTAACACCCTGCAGATTCACCCTGTTTGCCCGAATGAAATTCCGACGTCTGGACACTGGCGGGAAAAGTTCTCGCCGCACAGGAAAAGACGAATTGAAATACACAGCTGCCTCCTAAACAACAGTGTGTGAGCGCTCCGACCAGAGAAAGTAGAACTCGTCAACAACGGCTGAACTTCTTCTCCACCAGACACTAAGAAGAGGCATTTGAGGTCTGAGGAGTGTGCAGTTTACTGACCTGACTTCTATATTCTGGGTAATGAAATCCTTCAAACTTTCAAAAATTCAAACAGTCAACAAAGGACAGAAAGACAGACTGAGGGATTGACTGCAGACAAACAGCATCTTTCTCACACTAATTAAAAATGAATAATTGGGGCATTTTTTGCCCGAACGCTTAGCTTTTTGCAATTAAGTTCAGGCATGTCCGAGGACCACGCATGCCAATTTGGGTATCGATCTGACTTATGGTTTATGAAAATAAGTTTTTCGAAGCTATTTCCAAAAAAATATATATATGCAGAGCTTATGGGTCCTATTGGCAAAGTTGTTCACCTTGAGGAGATATAGATATGTACCAAGTGCCATGCTAATCAGTCAAACAGCATGGTAGTTATAAGGGTTCGATTTCGAGACCTCACCTGTTTGCTAACTAGTGAGGGGCCTAACTAACTAAGACAGAATTTCCTATACATTGCTTTGAAATTAGTTGTGATGACACATTCTACTGCTAGCAGAGGGAACCAGAACTGTTACCATCACACTTGATTACCTATAAAACCTAAGAAAGCTCTTCCTGTAGACTGCACCGTTATGTTTATGTATCCTACGTTACGATCGATCAGACTGGTTCCATTGTAACATCTCAACCGAACATTTCCAAGGAATACTGTCTTCACAAAGCTAAGGTTGTTTTTAAACAGCAACTGGAAGCCCATTTATTCAAATCATTACGGCAGCATAAAGGTTAGAAAAAAAATTATAGAGCGCCTCCAGCCAATCAGAGCTGAGTATTCACCCAGGGCATGGTGTAACATTTTGCAGAGGTGAGCCTTGTGACACGCAGGGAATGAGAGCAAAACAACTGCGGTTGTATCGGTAAAAACAAGGTACAACTGGGAACCGTGCAGTTGGGAACTTTGTGTGGAAAAAAATCCAATAAATGTAAATGAGACCTGAACAACATCCTCTGTGACGGCTACCTCTGTGCAGCAGACAATGTCTTGCTTTCGGTATGAGCATCACGGACGCGCATGCTAAATTTTCTTCTTCTTGCATAAAACGAATCTGCAAATTAATAGCAAATGCATGCAACTGTCCTCATTATGTCACTGGAATCCCACAGTTTGAGTGTTCCTCTGGCGTTCTCCAGGGCATCTGTTTTATCACGGCTTTCTCTCTTTGCATCCCCACGCAGGGAACTATCATTTGGGCTTGTGAGTATCACAGCCTATTGTCAGAGCGCCCTGACTTGCAGCCAGGGAGTGATCACGGCCTCACAGCCCCACTGTCTGCTGCACGAGTGGCGATGGAACGGCCAAAAGGAAACGGAGGGTAATTTCTGGGATGTGGCTCTCAGAAGAAATATACACTTCTTATGCCATGGGATGTACTGAGGCATTTTTATTCACCTTAACACCCCGAATTGTGTTGCACCGCGATGTTGCTGAGCCATGTGTTTCTTTGCCTAGTGATTGCATTAAGTGCTGTTGTGAGCCATGTTTACCCTTTGCCTTTGAGGATGCCTAGTAGGTGGTGTCTGCATCTCTTATGGCTGTATACGGGGAGGTGGATGGGGGGTGGTGGTGCGCCTGTCTGAATGAAAGACTAGGCCAGGGAGGTTTATAAATAAAATTGACAGCAGGCACCTTACTGAACCATGACTTGAATGTTTAAAGGGTGGCAGCATTTTTGTGAGAGGCCAGGGAAATCTGGAGCTCAAAAGCGCAGCCAAGTACACCATCTCCTCACTAGGTATAAATATGAAATAGGGTAGTCCCATTGGAGGGGCACTCTGTGGAATTACATGATGTTGTTGTAGTTTGTGTCAAAGGTGTGCGGCGGGAACGGGGGAGGTGGCGGCAGGCGGCAGGCGGCGGCGGCGGGGGGGAGGAGGGCGGCGCAGGCAGGCACAATTGTTGGAGACATGCTGAATTTTGGAGTTAATTTTGCTCCCTCAAGCCAGAACTCAACTTCAGCAGAAACGCGCCACAAAAGGAGACAATGGCGACGGGAAGGAAAACTCGCACGACTGCTGAGACTGAAAAAGCGGGGAATTACGCCGGGATCAAAGCGTGATGAGTCACAAAACCATGCTGGAGGAGAAAATAATAGGATTCACTTATTTATTTAAAAATCTCTGCCGAATCTTTTTCGGCTTTCAGTTTCGGGTGTCTCTTGATGGATAACCTTATCTCAGACAAATAACGGTGATGTCAAAGACTTTTGATGTACAGTAGGAGGGGTGAAAATTACTTGGGTAAATCAATACTTATCAAATTCTGTTATCACCTTGAGACCCCATATGAAATGTTTGTGTGTGTTTCATTAAATGCAGAGTGAATCTGCTGCTGGTGCACATTTCAACTATATTTAGAGGACAGACACGGCTGCCTCTTTTCAACAACAATGCCTGGAGTCGCCCGTTTACTCTGTGTAGGGATCACGTCAGATTTCTCTGCTCTTGGCTGCAATAAGTCCAAAACATTAAGAGTTAAGCCTTTATTTTGAACTTGAACGCGGCTTTTTTCTGCCCTGCTGTGACATCTGCATGACAATGACAGTGTTCTCCTTATAAATCACAAACACTGCAGTACTGGGAGCATGAACAAGCTATATACACTCTCAACTCCCACGACTGGCAATAAATGGTTGTTCAAATGCCAGATGAATTTCCCCAAAGTTTATCATTGTTGGTAAAGTTTGCTCTGAGTCCAGAAAGAAGAGTGTGTTATTCGGGCATTGGCTTTATTAATCATAGGAAATCCTTTAAATGGCAAGGAAGTAGTAATAAAGGAAGTGTGCACATCATCAAGGTCAAATCATAATAACATCTAAATACACTGGCTCGCCAAAATCTGTGTGAAATGTGCATTTGCATTAACATAGCATACCGTAATGGCAGTGATTTCAATATTGCCACATATGTTAGTGCTCGATTAATTGTGGTTTAGTTGTAACTTTCACATTTTCAACTCTTCTCAATGCAAGTTTTGGCAAATGAGATGCCTGAAAAACAGCACCACACCCATGAAGTGAAAGTATGTGAATGTAGAAGCAACAGGCCAGGCGTGTAATGAATCATTCTCTAAGTCAATTTTGTACCTTCTATTTTTAATGTAAAAATTTACTGCATCAAGACACACGCTACTAACACCAACATGTATTTCCATCCTTACGCATCACCATCATGAAACTTTATTTGAGCACATTTCTAAAGACGCCTCTAAATAAGGACAATTATGAATAGGCCTACAGTGCAGTAAAAAGATGTAGATCCTTCAGTGTGTCCACATCCAACACTGAAATCACCTTCAAAACACATGGTGCACACACTGTGTAGAAGAGATGTCCACATTCTCATATCGAGTTTGGTTTTTTAAACATCTCAAACTCTATACATCGGTTCCTTGTGGTTTTTTTCAGCACGCTGAGTGGGAATGAGGTTTAGAAATCTGGCCAGTACAGAGAAGTTCAACATATAAGTTAAAACCCCCAAGAGATACAGTAATAGCCATAGCCATTCCCTCTCTGCTGAAGACGCACACAGTCTGAATCATTCACACATGCCGGCCCTTTCCCGGGGACTCCAGAGGTCAAAGTAGTCCTCCTCTTTGCAAATTTCCTGTGTCCCTTTTTTCTTTCGGGCTCACTGTCAACTGATTAGTACATAGTGTCCCAGCCCACTTATTACACTGCCAGCCACGGGATACGCTCCAATAATTCCTCAGTAGGAAACGGGCGATTCTTCTGCATTCTAACCACCTCCGCTTAGTTTCTTAGTGTGCCTTTCTGTGTTAAAAAAAGGACACGCTAATTTGGAAATATGAGCTGAGCGCGTCCGCTTGGGATTTTGCATCAAGGCAATTGAAAGCCTAAAAATGGATCCAAAACCTTAGGTCATTTATGTGATTGACACAATACAGAGGCATAAAAAGTATACTCTTTCAACAAAAATGAAATTTCATCCATGTTTGCAAGTTATAGAATATAGTTCTGGGGGACATAAGTAGAGGAAGAAAGCACTTTTGTTAAAACACAGTCAATAACTTGCACAACTGCCATGGCACCTTGGGGTAATATCACACCACTTGAAAAAAAACATAAGTGGATATTTATTGAATTGCTGTCACTAGCTCCTATTTCTATAGAAAGTATAACGGAAAGAGCATAGCAAAATACTGGCCAGAGGATACGTCTCTGTCCAAAACTGACTGGTTGTTACTTGTGGCTGAGTTGTGGAGCAATTAGACGAATAACTTAGTTGGACTCGGTTTAACCGGTTCGACCTTAGTAAATGAAAATGAAACGGGACCCGAGCGTCGTCCGTACAACGGCATCCTCCCTTCAGAGGCCCGATCTCTCCAGAGACCTGATTAGGTGAGAGTTGACAGAAGAGTTGCTCGCCAGGTGTGGGAACACTTAGACAGGCTGTAATGAATAGGACTGGACAGGATATTTGAATGTCATCCCTACCTCCTGAGACACTTCCAATTTGGCACTGCGCAATAATAATGTCAGGGAAGAGCCATGAACTTGGGGTGTGTTATCACAGGAACGGCAGCGCGGGGTTATTATCCATCTCAGGGGCGAAGAAAGAAAGCGAGGGAAAGCCAAAGACATTAAGTGACTTACTTTAGTCAGTTTGAGCCCATATGCAAAAACCCAGTGATACTACTTTTCCCTATTTAAGGAATGGATGAGGAATTTGCTATATTAGTAGGAGTGAATTAGTCAACTCTTGGAATTTGGGTGTTGGCAGAGGTTTCTGGGCATATGGACCCTGATCTTACAATGCTTAACATCCTCAGATTTCTTCCCCCTACAGTAGGAACGCAGGGTGTGCATAACACCTGCATGGCATCGCTCTTGGATGTGCTCCACTGACAGGCGGTGGCTCATTGGCTGTCAGGCAGTCTATTGTCAGGGACATCATTATGAAGCCCCTTTTCAGCTCTGACAAGTCCTCCATCATGGATTTCAGCCCCCTGCTGCTGGGAGGAATCCGGCCCTGTCACCTGGGGCGAATCTCCCAGGCAGTCTACTTTTTAAGTCCATGTCACAATGTAGCATTGACCTGTTAGTGCCGTTTCTACTCGGAGGAATGTGGAAAAGCACCGTTAACAATATGACAACTTGATGGCCTGAACTTTTTCTTTTTTTTTTGGAGGTGGGGGTACAATAGCAGTTATTAGGTGGCTGCTTCCTGATCTCGAGCCTGGGGATTATACGGAAGGTAAAAAGTGAACCAACCCAAGATTATGCCGTCAGGAAGTTGTGCGGACATATTACTGGGGAACCTGTTTGTTATAGAATGCATCGGCCAATTATACCGTGGCACAAAGTGGACTCGAGATGTATGTATATGGATATAGCTGTACATGGATTAAGTTATTCCATCTTTTCACAAGCTAAAAAATGTCCAGCCTGTGACTGCCTCAGTCCCTCACAGCACATTTCTCACCAGTGCTGGATGGCAAGTCAGGACATAATGATCTATAGTGTTGTTGTCGCAAGGAAAGCCCTTCCAGGACCACAAGAGCCTTATTTTATATTATTTATATTTATATTATTTTAAGTATCTTGTGAAAAACAAACTTTCTTTCATTTACACTGTGCGTAATGCTGTTCATATAGTACATACATATGTCTTAGTGGCTATTTGTCAGTAGTTGGCCATTATAGGGATATATAATTTTTTTTATTTTATTTAATATAGATGATGCATCCACACAGAGATCGCTGCTAAAATGCTAGAGAGGACCCATCCATTCCATCCCAATGTATTAAAATAATGATAGAAAATAATGACAACATGACGTTAACATGCTCTCCTATACTGTAAGTGCAAGCCCCTAGACACACTGTCACACACACACACACACACACACACACACACACACACACACATACATACACTACTGCTATTTTTATAAACATATTTTTTGCATAGGGCATATCTTGCTTTGAGTCTGTCATGTACAGCAGGTGGCACATCTACCATGAATTTACAAGATTTGGATGTAGTCTGCCATTAGTGTGCTTTTACCACAAAATTTACAGCATAAGCCGATTTGGACTTTTTCATTCCCTGGTGAGAATGGGTAAGTGGAGACTGGTAAGTGTGTCTCTCTTAGGAAAGGTACATACAGCAGCTGCACTTCAAAACTACAATTTAGTAGACCGGATCACAGGATTCCTGCCCACCTACTTGAGGAATACATCATTGCCATTACGCAGTCTGAGCCACTGTAAGATCTAGATCTTTTCATGTTTAACACTGACAGAGGCCTGTGGCATTTCTTTCCCACTGAACTGTTGCCCTCACCCGGCAGTGCTGCATATTTGGCCATACGAAATTGTAACTGACACATGCTGTTGGTTGTTAGTTGCGTTTATTAGCAAGCTCGCACGGATTCACTTTCACTTTCACTCTGGAACTGTCACTCATAGACACGTACAGTAGTCGCTCGCAGTCACACTTGTCTAAGTGTAAATACACCTTCAAAAAGATGTGTTACAGTGTCAACTATCAAGTTTGGCGCACCCTCATAAATTACCAAAGTTCCACTTTTAAAATCCCATGACATTTTAAATATATACTATATATTTTTTTTTTTTGGGGGGGGGGGGGGGCTGCATTACGGGTCCCCTAAATACAGAAGGAGCTTCCTGGCATTCAGATGTGAATTACTGATGAGCGTAGTTCGTAAAGTATCTGCACTATATAAAGGAAATTTTGATCATTCACTAGAATCTTTGAATATCAGCTGATTTTAAAATGTCTACACGGCAAACAAGTATAATACTCAGGGACATCTTGAAAAATGGGAAAAGTTTATTGAGGCTGAAGGCTGGGAGTCAGAAGTGAGGGGGAAAAAGCGAGAGGTGCATAGTAATAAAACACCTTTTATCCTGAGGTGAAACAACACCTCTTATAGGAAGTGACAACTAGTCTACTGCTTCAGAGATTTCTTGACTTGGTGTGAAGCACCTGGGAAATGATGCAGTTGAAAGTTCATGAATCTTTGTAAAATCCTGCCTTTGTACTGTAGGTAAACAGCCTATAAGTTAAGTTTATGTAGCTACGTGTGTATATTCAGTGTTGTATGTATATAAGCTTGTATGTGGGGGTGTATACTTTTGTATTCTTTGTTGTCCTTTATTTCTGTATTGTAGCTTTTTGTCTGTACTGTTTGTTAGTAGAAATTAAAAAAAGAAAAAGACAATTTTGATTATTCAACTTTATTGCAAAATTACACGGCATAAATGCACTGACCAGAATTGAGATTCTTTGTTGTCACCATGATGTAGCAGCAAGAAAGATAGGAAATTAGGCAGAGGTAACAGGTCAGATAGTATTCGATTGCCAATTTCACTCACTCACAAAAAAAAAACATAACTTGTGTGTGTGTTAGCTTGGAAGTCTTAAGAAAATATTAGCTATAAGATGCCTCATCACAAAAGCGGTGTCCAAAAAAAAAAAAAAAAACCTGAGCTCCTCGTCAGCTCCACCTGGGAGGAGCAGCAGAGGGACGTTTTGAAGTTGATGCTAACAATGCTAGCTGTGGCTGCTAGCATCAGCTCTCCACATGCTTTACTGACTGCCAGCCCTCGGCCTGACATGAGGTAGAAGTATGGCGTTTAATTAGTCTCAAAACCCGTGCACATAAAACCCAGGCGCGCGCATGTGATACGAGCGCACAGAACAGTATCCGCGAGCGGAAAAGCATCCTCGCGAGGGAGCATTTCTGCTCCGCGTGCACAAATGCGGTCCCGCGAGCACGGGGCTGTGACGAGCGCTCGCTCGACCCTCCCTACGCGCTCGCAACTGCTCAACACTCGCTCACTCGTCAAGTTGACTTTTGAGACTTCGGAGGCGGGGATAACATCTCACTCCTTTGCCTAAACCTAACCAATCAGAGGCAGACTAGGGGCGGGTCTTCCAGAAAATGGGGTAGGAAAATAAATTTTTGGCAGCAGAATCATCAAGAAGAAGATGTCGGAGAAAAAAGAGGTAAAGTGAGGAACAGCCACATCACAAATAGCCTATGTTACATTTTGGTTATGCATGATTTACTTGTTAACGTCTTTACGTGTTAAGGGCATTGTAGATGTGGCTGTTCCTCACTTTACCTCTTTTTTCTCCGACATCTTCTATGGCCTTTTATTGTCACCAGCCCAAGGCACACCTGTGCAATAATCATGCTGTTTAATCAGCATCTTGATATGCCACACCTGTCAGGTGGATGGATTATCTTGGCAAAGGAGAAGTGCTCACTAGCACGGATTTAAACAAATTTGTAAACAAAATTTGAGAGAAATAAGCCTTTTGTGTGCATAGAAAAAGTCTTAAATCTTTTATTTCAACTCGCGAAAAATGGGAGCAAAAACAAAGCTGTTGCGTTTATATTTTTGTTCAGTATATGTGTTGTTTTAGTAGTAATGTACCGGAAAGTGTAATAGTGTAAAATTGGTACTCATTATTCACCAAAGTGAATGGCATTCGGTCCATTTTGTGATGTGGGTAGGTTGGGGTACAGGGGGCATTACGGGATAGGGCGGTCCCATACCAATTCTTGCCCCCAGTTTACACCAGTGCTCCTAGCAGTACCAAGCGTGTTTGGAGCAGCTTAATCAAACTCTGGAGTGTTTACTCCTTTAGTGCAGTTCAAGGGCAGGTGAGATCAACACCATTTGAACTTAGGCGACACAAAATAACTGCACTGAAACACCTGGAAATTTGGCTCTCAGTCCTCCTCCAAGCAAATGGTTTATTAGAAGTGAGAACATAATCCAAACCAACCACAGGAAATAACCCCAAAACATGTAGTCATGACAAATGCTCATATTCTGGTATTTCAATGTATGAACACTAGAGAAGGTAAATTATGGCAAAGAGCACAGAGCAGTCCATTGCGCTTAGCTAAAGTTTCAGGAACTGGAATCCAATTTGTTTTGCCTCATGGGATGACAGGTTACCAAAACTCTGTCCAATAAACTAGTGAGGTCATGTGACTTCTGTTTAAGCCCTGGTTCACTTGTAATTGTGCCGTGCGAACCTGAACGAACCAAACACAAAAATGCAACAAAGTAAAACTTTTCCACTACAGTTCAGACCAAAGAAAACTTGTCTTCATGCCTACAGGTGTGAACGTGTGTGTGTGAAGTTGCGTTGGGTGTTCGCACGTAAGTCAAGAATAAATGATTATATATAATTATTGGTTATCCACATCCTTTTTCCTGTTTTCGGTTGCCTTGTACTAACAGAATTGTATGTATGTAGAGGCTGTATTGGGAATCCCCACGGATCTAGCCGTTTAATCTTTGATCCTTGCCTCATTGTCAAGTGCACAAATCTTTCAGACAGCGTTACAAAAAATTCCCTTAAGACCCGTCATTTAGAGTAAAATGTCCATTTCTACAGTCTGTTAGAATTTTAAAAGTCTTGTCATCTGTGGCCAGCATTACTGATCAAGCTGGTACCAGCAGAGAATTGACATTTTTAGGACAAAGTTGTCACACCACATCTAAAGCTTGGCAGTATTATTTTGCTGGCAGCACGGGGCTAACACCAGTGATGGGCTGTTTCAACCTATGGGTTTCATGTATGTCAGTGTTCACTATCAATATGTCCCCTATCATCAATAGCAGCTATCAGTGTGAAAGTTTAATACACTATATAAATATTTTGGCCCTAAAATCTCAAGATTTCTCTTGAAAAAGCTCTAGCATCTACAGTGGCATGGGAAAGTATACTGTCACATGTTCTTATCAAAATGACACTTATTCATCATATAACTTCTGAGACATAAAGGATGATGTGCCCTAGATAAAAATAGCCATGTCTTTAAATGTCTTCTAAACAAGTTTTATGCGTTTGAAAGTTGAACAGATAAACACTTTGATTTGTCAAACATAAAGTGACTGGAATATGTTGTTCTCTGAGTAACTGAAGTGTTTAAATATTGTACAGTGGAACCTACTGTATCTTGAACTTACAAACTAAACACACTGAAATGTGCAATGCGTTCTGAGGCTACACATGAATCTAAATCTTTTTTTTAAATTTATTTATTGACATCTATTGACGTTCCATAATGCAATATGGAAAATCACCGTTGAAAATCCATATAGATGCACATCCCTAATTGACGGCCAGCTTCATTTCTTTGTTTTTTTTACCTTACTTTTATGAATGTGTGAAAGTCTATCCAATGACTTGGCTGCATGAGCTGCATTCTAATGTAGCCAACAGTGTCGTTCTTGTTACATGCCTTTTGAAGTCAGTTTGTGAATTACAGTACAGTCGGTTCAGCTCTAAAGGCCTGAACACACAGTATGCCATAATAAATGCATCATTTGATGCTCTTAACTTGACACAGCAGGAGATTTGAAGGATCAGCAGCACTGGCAGCTGTATTTCTATTCTGTGATGGGTAACATTATTATATGATTTTTTTTCATGTTTTTTTGGCATTTTATGCTTTATTCGACAGAGTTAGTGAGAGAGAGACAGGAAGGCATGGGAGAGAGAGGGGAGGACATGCAGCAAATGACCGCGGGCCGGATTCGAACCCGGGTCGCTGCGGGAAGGACTGAGCCACCGGGGCGCCCCTTTTCATGTTTTTATATCATTTTTATGTTATATCATTTATTATCTGATTAAGGTCAGGGGAGATGGAAAACTTCAATTAAAGACATAAAACACTCCATAAGGTTCCATGGCTTGTCCTACAATCTGCTTCAATTTTAAGAGCAAAGCTTGATGTATTTATTTTGTCTATATATCTGATGTATGCTACTAGATAAGCTGACCGCTTAGTTTGCAGTCATACTGTATATTATAAGGAGTTTTTGGATTTTGTTAATTGGCCTTGCCTGTTTGTCAACTCAGTAAATTAAGTAAAAGTTTTAGCAAGCTCAGACACTGTAATCATTGCCTGTAGCTTAATTCTTGACAAGAACACCCTGAAAACAATATCAATTATAATATGAATACATCAAGATAATTAACAACTAGAAATATGGCTTCTGAAAAAGGTAGTGACAGGAGCTCTTCAGGTATCTGCATATACTGTAGAAAAAATCTTTTACATCCTTTATTTATCCAAAATAGATCAATTGTCACTGTGGCGGGCCTGGTTTGCCCAAATTTCGTGAAATGAACATGATGTCGTAAAATGCAAGTAATGCTCCGTGCACGAAAAAAGAGAATACGTTTTCCAACCACTAAAGGATTATGTGGAGGAGTCACAACTAGAAACAGGTAGTAGTCTTGACACTAACAACTGTCTGTCAAAGCAATCTAGGCCATCTTGTTAATTGGAGTGTTACATTTCCATGAAGGATCAATTTCCTTCTAGATTGAATGCCAATCAATAAGTACGAACAGAGAATATTTTCTCGTCTGAGAGAGACAGGCTCTGATTGAATCAAATCAGATAAGTCTATATTAATCTGTGGTCTCTGTGCATTTTTTCATCTGTTTTTCCTAAAACAGGTCAGTCTTCATTCAATTTATTCATTTTTTTTCTCAAGTTCTTCATAACTGCCAAATTGAAGTTACAATGCCAAGGCAACAATGACAAGTTTTCCATTTCTACAGTGACGCTACGTTCATGTTCAGCAAGAAAAATAACAAAGCCATAGCTGATGTTCACCGGTGGGGAAAACAGTAGTACTTGCGTTGTGAAGCAAGCACTGAGCGTACGTTGAACTGGAGCTAGTGAGGCGAACGTTGCATGGGGAATTGTCAGCGTTGCAGAGAGCCACTGGCTTCAAGATACGCCACCCCATCGGATCCACCTCGCAGACCGTGCTGCTTCCTGTCAACATATTCAATATAAGATAAGGGCCTATCTCCACACAGCAGATACACAGGTAATTTAACCTACAAGGAAGGAGGCAAAAGAGATTCCTCGTCTGCTGTATCATTGAGGTGGGAAAAATGTAGATTCGGTGTTTGTTTCTTTAATGCCACGGGCTTTAAATGGGGGTATATCTTATGTTTCTTGAAATGTGTCAACACAGTCCCATTCAAAACATCCATTAGCAGGGCTCATGCTGGCTAGCCCCTGCCTGACCTTAAGGTCTGCATTCACTCAGCACTGACCCATTGCTTTTAGCATAAGAGCACTCTGAGCATAATGCGACTGACGAACCCGAACATTTTAATAAAAACTGGCAGAGCTCAACTGCCCTCATTCAATGCCTCTCTGGGTTTGAACATCAACAAAGCTATATTTGGTTATAAAGACATCACCAAGCATTGTGATTCAGCAGTTTTAAGAGACAGGGCGTATGTTGTATTGCTTTGTAACCCATACGCCTTGTGTAATTAATTTAGCATTAGTATAGCATAGTGCCATTGACTTTATGAGTTTGGCATCAAAAAAAGAGAAAAAAATAAAAATGCAATAAAGAAACATTCAGTCAATGAATGACTGTAATGAAGTGAAATATCCATCTGAACTTTAGTAAAATGGAACATACTGTATGTATATCAACAAGTTCAGCAATTAGAGTGCAAGTAGTCAAATCAATCAGTTGGTACGAAAGAGTATACAGTGTATCTCTTTCAATTAAATGTTTTTTGACATTTTATCTTTACAGATGTAGCCTGGCGTTTTCATAACTCCCTTTTTTTTTTTTTTTTTTTTTTTTTTTTACCATATGCTTGCTGAGCTACTGCTACACTTTTGTTCCAGAGGAATGTTGTTAAAATCAGGTTTTGCAGGTTTAACTAATTATTTGGGAGACAGCAGTTTTGTTTGACAATATACAGTACATTAGTAATTTGGTTCTACTGTATAATGTTCAAAAAAGAATGAATGCAGAGTATTAGTGGAGGATGGATGCAGAATAAAGGCATGTAGAGAGACTTCTACAATGGTTGCCACTGTACACTGAGCTGTGCAATTCCTCAGACAGTACAACCTCCTTAAAGGATGGCACAGCATAATTTTGTTATTGGCTCACTGCCAACATCGGTTTGCAGTAGCAGATAAAACGCTGTTTATTTTGACATACACACTTACAGTTTACTGCAGTCCTATGTGTTTCCAGACTCCCATTCTGTTCCTGATGTCAAAAAATGTTTAAGAGACATTGCTTGAAAGGAGTAATCCATCATGGCAAATAAGAACCAGAGAATAATTCTATCAAACAGTAACTGTTCGATTGTGTTTGTTTCCTTAAAGTTGCGATCTGTGAGATCTGTTTTTCTTCATTTTGTCTCATCCTTGGTGCTCAGCGCTCATCGCTGTGGTGTTTCTGCACTGCTCTTCCCAGAGATCACCTGTCAATCAAACAGTGTGTCCAGTACTGTGACGTCTTTTTCCTTTGGATTTTCTGTTGATGCAGTTTGAGTTTCTGTAGGTGGCGCTCTTTTCTTTGTCTGTTCAGCCATGGTGGCTATCACTGCTCATGCTAACTACCCAGTTCTTCTTCTATTTATTCCAAACAAACTGGAAACATCCCAGGAAAGAGCTACCAGACACGGTGTTTAGAACAGCAAATGTAAAAGCTTTCATGAACTGACTACAGGTTGAATCAATACTGTGTTATCAGTTGGTGACAGAGAATGGCAAAACTGACATTTATGAAAATGTTGTGGATTATAAGTTTAAAGTCCAAATCTGTGATTGCAGTATCGCACTCTATATTGCAACACTATCATCCCACCCCTGTCTACATAGAGATTTATTAGATTTTAGATATTTTTTCAGCCTGAATTATGATATAAGACCTTTTCATACAAGAAGTGACGGTATGTGACAGCCAAAACACTGGGTTAAGAAAATACAAAACAAAACAAAAACATTTCCATTGACAGCTCAAGAAGTGCGTAAACCCCAAACGTTGATGGTCCAATAAAGTGCTAATTTAACAGTAACAGTGCACTGCTGTAAACAGTCCCACAAGACATGCCAATATTAGCTTTATAAAGCAGTATTTGATGCATTCACCGTCTGCTGCTTTTTTTTTTTTATTGCACCTCTCAAACAAGCAGCATGTCTCTGCAAGTTGGTGTCTGATGTTAGGAAGAGAATAGGATAGATTGAAATCCAGACCGACAATGATGCATGGATGCATGTGAATATCAAAGTTGCCAGTAACTAACTAAATGTTGGCAATGAACCAGAAGAAAAAATATGTATTGAAAGACACAACAAATTTTAATATATCTTCTCTGGAAGTTGAACAGTGCTTTTTTTTTGAGGGGTTGAACAGATCAACGCCGTACATTTCTATAACAAAATTTCAAATCACCACATCAAGAAATTCTATTTTTTATAATTTTAAGGTTAATATGAAAAGTGCATTGGAAAGTGCATTCAAGGTCAAGTTTAATATTTTAGCCAAGAAATTGGTTGCTGCTGCTGCAGATGTGTGACCTGACTGCATGGGCGTTTTAAGAGAAATGACTTGTTATACTTTTGAATGATACTATCATTACTAACAGACATTTTCAATACCAAATGAACTTAGTCTTGCTTATTGATGAGTAAGATGGGAACCTACAAATCTTTACATTCTTTAATACAGCTATGGTGTAGTCTCTGATTGATACTCTGCAAAAATTGACACCTAACCAAAATGGTGACTGACAGTGGAGAGAGGAAACTAGGTTAACAGCACCTGCAGCAGCAGTGTTTATGTGATGAGATGAGGGAGAGGGCAGATGGGATTCTCACCAGATTAGCAAATAGAGAGCAAAAACTTGAAAAAGCAAAGTGCAAAGTTATTTTCAGACATAACAGACAAGTGTTGTCACTATAAGCCAAAAACCCACAGAAACAGATCCTCCCCCTTTGTCTCTTTTGCAAAAACAAAGACTATTTAAGTAGTATAACAGCAGAGCAAAAGAATATTCAGAAATTGTTAACAGATGAGATGATGGAAGCTGGACTCAGTCAAAATGTTCTCCTTCCCATTGCCATGATGGCTTCCTCACAGAAGGAAAGCCGAGATTAACATCTGAATGAAAATTAACATGTGGAGGCCTAATCACATCGAAGGAGCTTCTTCTGGTTGTTAAATCCAGATGTACTGTGAACTAATTAAAGATCCACTCCTGGCATGCTTCTCTTTTAATAATGATAAGTTATCCCCCTCTCACCAGGAAGCATCGATCACTCTCATATTGAAACAAGACGTGAATGCTAATCATAAGGCTCTAGTTCATTTAAAATATTGGTGTGCAACCATATTACAAAATTGTGATGCAAAGATATTGGTAAAATGTTTGGCAGCTTGGATTAGTTTTACCTAATATAATTTACCATGTCTGAATTCTCTGCGATTTCATTAGACAGTGAAATGAGACTATAAGGCATAACAGCTCTACACATAGGGTATATCATTATAGCATATTCTGAGGAAGAATTTCATAAAATAATAATACGATTTAATCCATAAATGCCTGGATCATGTGAATGTGTTTTGTTGAATAGACTGAGCAGGCTATTCAACAAAACACATTCACATGATTTCATTCATAAATGCCTGGATCATGTGAATGTGTTTTGTTGAATAGCCTGCTCAGTCTCCGTCTAGTCCTATTATGCAGGGAAATAATAGGCATATCAAATGTATTTCCCCTTTTTAGAGATGTAAAACAAGAAAGTCCTTCAACTTTAACTTTTTTATGATGGCAATTGAAATATCATCAAGATAAAAAAATTATATTAGAGGCTTAGAAATCCATGGATTGAAATGAATAGTGCAAGTGTATGCAGATGATACCAACTTTTTGTTATAGCCATGCATTTACTTTTGCACTGTCTCAGACAATAATAAGAGACTTAGACAATTTAGAAATACGTTTGGTCTGAAGTCCTATTGTGAAAAATGTAAAACATAATCATACTATTACACCGCTTTGGTTTCTTTATGTGGTCTGTAGCAAGCAATGCAAAGACTCAGTTGCTCCATGATAATTACCATTTCTCTCGCAAAATAAACATCTATCTACTCTATATCTAACTTATGTTTGGGATAAGTGATGGTTCATCATTCTGGTAGTAAATACACTTTGTATGAAAAAAGTTCTATGCATCTAGAATATTTAAATCCGTTTTACTACATGTGAAAATTAAATCTAATCATGTTCTGTCCACACTATCTGTTGTCCTCTAGGAAACTTGAAGTTGCATTAAGCTGGAGATATAGTAAGAAAAACAGTGTTTAATTTTTGAAAAAGAGTGTTTAATTTTTGAAGAGTTTAATGGTATGATTCAGGGCCGTGCAGAAGGAGAGTGAGGGAGAGGATCTGCTGACAGCCCAGCTGCTGGCAGAGGGAGGGGGCTACGCTGTGCAGGGCAAGAGCTGTGTTCACACTTCTTTGGATCAGAAAACTAAGTAGTGCAAATATACGTGCATCCACATCAGCCATGTCAGTTTGTCAGCAAATGCTTTGGAAGTCAAAACATTTTCCCAATGGTCTGAAAAAGCTGATAGCCAGTTTTGAGAAATAAAGTCGCCAGGGGGGCTGAAAAGTTGCTAAATCTAGTGACAGCCTTGCTAAGTTGTCAACAGTGGTGCCAGTTTGGCATGGACAGGCTGCTTAAAATAATATATTTTATAAAATGGCAAAGCAAGTGTCCCTGGAGCCTATCTGTGCACGTGCTAGGGCTGCACAATTATTGCTAAAATGATAATCACGATTATTTTGCTCGATTTTGTGATCACGATTATTTATCACAATTATTCATCCATTTTGTTTTATTGCACTTGAGCATTTTAAGTTAACCGAAATGCCTTCACATTCATAATGTATTTTATAAACCTATAAATAAAAAAACATTCAAATGTACAAATCTTTGAACCTGTGATTCCGGTGCACCGGGTCCACTGTTTTTTTTCCGGGACCATCACCTTTGTAGCCTTAGTTTTTGGGCATTTGTATTCTAAGACACTTTTTTTGTAAGAAGTCTATTTGGGTGTTTGTGGCCTTTTATTTTGAAGTTTCCCGTAAGGATCCACGGGAGAATTAGTGTAAATAAGGAAGTAGTAAATTTGCCTGTGTACTGCGTCTCTGGTTGGAGATTAAAAAGGAAATATTTTACCCCGTAACCCGTGCTTCATTGTATACTACACTTGGATCCAAGCTAATGGAAGAGTTTATACGCGCTTCGAAAGGTCAGCGGCAAACTGGGTCAAAATTCAAGTAATTTGAGTTTTGATTACATTGACTAATCGTTGCAGCCCTACACCAGAGCAAGCTAAACCCAGCGTGAATAATCGCCCCCGGCCACAATCAATTAATTGTGGAAGCCAATATCGACATTGCGATTAATATACGATTAATTGTGCAGCCCTAGCACGTGCCTGGTCTGATTCCATGTAAAATGTATACAGCTACTCCCTCTTTGCTAACCAACTCTTTGATCAAGACTTCATAAATGCTGATTTGAGAGATCGAACTTTTTCAGTGGTCTGGAGCTTAATTCATAGTGGCAAGCACAGACTCTGAAAG
This sequence comes from Centroberyx gerrardi, assembly GCF_048128805.1. Lineage (NCBI taxonomy): Eukaryota > Metazoa > Chordata > Actinopteri > Beryciformes > Berycidae > Centroberyx > Centroberyx gerrardi. Next base: position 30,120,532 of record NC_136001.1, read on the forward strand.
GGGCAGGTGCAAAATTCTCTAAATGGGCAATTCCGAGCTGTCCTGGTGGCCCAGGTGGCTAAGGTGCCTACCATGTAGTCTTGGGTTTGAATCTGGCCTGGAACCTTTGTTGCCTGCCATCCATCCCCCCTCTGTCCCTTCTTTCCTCTCTTTTCACTGTGAACGGTCTAATAAAGCAGAAATGCCATAAAAATAATCTTTCAAAGGGCACTTCCCCCTAAATGCTAGCGGGTTTCCTGGGGCACGATGCTCCTCTGGGAAGAGATTTTTTTTGAAAATGTGCTTTTCTAAACTCCTTTCTGGTGAGTTTTGAACGGTGGCATGTACATACCCTTTCAAGGCAGAAAATATACCATATACTTGCATTTCCTATCTCTCAGTCTTATGAGAGGAAGGATATCTTAATATGTAATTCAATCTAAAAATTACAGGTATAAAATCAAATGCAGTATGGAATTAAACAACTCTACCAAAGCAGTTTGTTTGTTTAGCAAGATAGTATCCATTTCAATTTCCATTTTACAGCAGCTATGAAAAAATATGTTTGTGCACAGCATAATCAAGCACTCAATCAGTATTAATATTTCTGGATTATGTCACTTGGTTAATACAAAATAGCTGGTGTTGGTATACAGTAATTGAAATGTCCACCTTCATCCACAAGTTGCGCTGTCAACTCTCTTTGCCCTTTAAAATTCTAGGTGAATCTGCACTAGATTGCTGAAAGTGAAGACACATTTTGAGAATCTCTTCATTGGTAGTTTGGCTTGCTATTTCAAAAATATGGCCTATATTCAGACCAAACAGTTAATGGTGTGAAAATTAGAGAAGTGAAATAGCTGTAGGCCTAGGTTTAAAATTGTGTTTCCAGGCCAGCCATAATTGTTGCTTCTCAGCGCAGTTTGGCATCTCTCACAATTCTGGATGTTTTTTACTTTGGAGGAGCTCGCCATTTTCTCTGCACACATCGGATAATAGACGGAGGCGAGATTTTATGGAGAGGATGAAAACATTCATGCGGCCTTAAATGCTCACTGCTGACCAATGTAAGCTGCTGAAGTGAGGTATAAGCCTGTGCGCCAGGGTTGAATAGCCTACATATAGAAGAAATACTGTGGTATAAATGCCTGTCGGACTGGTTATAAGCCCCTTTTAGCTTATAGCTCCTCAGGTGATCGGTGTTAGAAATGCCCCTTTAGAAACTTTGCTGTTTCAATTTGATAAGGGCACCTAGGACAAAAAGGGCAGGGGTGCTCCTTTGCATAAACTTGATACAAAGTGTAAAATTCAGTCAGATGATAGTCTATAGTCCATGGAGTCTGAGTTTCCTACACAAATCGAGAAAGACAGAATGGCACCCTGTGGACTTCTGAAGACAGCGCGGCAGGCAGAGAGCCGGTCTATCTCCTATCTCTATATTATACTGGACTTGATCTAAATTAAAGGACACCCTCCAGGTAATCAAAACTGCGGATTCTCTTGGGTCTCTGTGCCACTTGAGTAAATGTACGATTGTGCAGTAGGAAAAAACGTGAAATGTTGCAAATGTTCTAGCTAGTTGTAGGCCTTTTAATAAGATAACCTGATACTTGGCTTGGTGAACAAAGACCTCTGCAAACAATGCATGATACCTCCAGGCATTTTCTGTGTCTATTTCACTGTCTCCTATTCCTTTTACACATATGCTTTTCCATATTATGTATGTCAAGACAATCAATGTGTCAAGGGCACCGGTCACTTCCATGTATTCTTCCACAACAGTAGTGCCTACAATACTACATGGTGGACTTTGGGTCTTGGTGTGTGGATGATTTGTACTCTAAATTGTCTCCATGGAGCATTCAGTAGCGTGTGCTTAATGGACCGTGATGATAATCACTTATCATCCTCAGCAGTCACTTCTGATATGTTTAAAATAGGGATCCAGTGATCCAGAGAGTCGGTGTCTCTTCTCTGAGTAAGCATTTTGAAGAGATAGCAAAACACCGCTGCTATACACAGTACAGAACTGAGGCACACAATGGTTAAGTTCACATGCATGCATCAACCAGCTATTGGTCATACTCCGGTTAAGGTCTTATTCGGGTTAAGCTGTTTACATGCACCTTTGCTCCCCTGTAATTATATATTCCCATTGCCATGAATAAACCAGTTAACAGAATACTCCCTATTTGACTGAGCAGTATTATGTTGCTTCTAATGCAGGGGGAAGAAATGATGATTCCAATAGTAATAGTAAGTGCTGCTCACTGTTTTTGGATGACATCGAAATGTAACTTTAACCCTGTGTGAGTTGGAGTTATGATGTTTCCATTTGCCGACCCAAAATCAAGTTAGGAACAGAATTCTCTGTGCATGTAAATATAACCAATGATGTATTTGGATGCTGAAACACCAGTCAAGATAACTAGATTCAGAGATTCTGTTATGCTTTGACGCACCACTATTTATCTACTACACAATTTATTTATATTACCACTACTTATATTAGAATTCTATGTCTAGATGTTTTCTTTACAGTGACAAATATGTACCAAAAGCTGAGAGTGTTGGGAACAATGTCTGAACGGAGAAAATTGTAAGCTATATGGTGTTATTATAAGAGGCAATGTAGACCAGAATACTATATGTAATGCACTTGTGTTATCTAAGACAAGATATTATTTGAGAATATGTCATAGGAGTTAGCAAAGTTGTGATATAAAAATCACTTAAATAGTCTGCAGTGCAAATGTCTGCTCAACTCCTCTCCCCCTTTAGGCTTGTGACACTATGGATCTAAGAGACCTACAGTATTTCATCCACGATGCATTTCATCTTTCTCGGCAAAGCCAGCAAAAGAGTCCCTCTCTCCCTTGTAATGTATCACCGCATCACTCATCTTTTCTCACATAAACGTGTCAACTCTTAATAAAGTTGAAAGCAGAAACTTCTTACTGTAAAACTTCTTCTTAGTTCTAACTTAACTCCCATTAGACTTGGAGATATATGGCGTGAAATTTCTCATTAACACTTCCATCCTAAAGGGGTTTACATAACAGTCATGACACGGCAGGGGCATTGATGATGAAATTAATTAGAACACACTCAAGAATGAATAATCATTTATTAACAATTATTCATTATAACAGCTTTACCATGTATGTGATATGATTCTATGTGATTCTGCCAAGCAAAGCTAGTGATCACCGTATTTGGACTTTTCACACAAAACCTGATCACAATTTACTAACTAGCCATCTCACACTGTAACAAAGCTGCTTTATTATGCCACAATATTTCTCCCTCCACTTCAGACAATGCAGGTGCGATGGAATACAAAACCTATGAATGAGCATAAATGAGTCCCCGACAAAGATTTGAGTAACTCCTATCAAGGCAAGAATGATATAGAGCCCACATGTCAAATAATCAAGTGATGTTGTCCCTTAAGATGCAACTTCCTTTCCTGTTTTGTTCTCATCTAAAACATAATCATAAGAAAAATAAAGGTGAAAATAAAAAGAAAATGATGTCTCAGTTGCACATGTTTCACTTCACCTACAGACATTTACTTGCTGATCTGCAGCAAGTAAATGTCTGTTCCATAAATATGAGGCTGAGCTTTCCTTATGTGTGACCCATCAAATAAATCACTCACCAGTCAGTGACTAAGTGGTCAGAGAATAAAAAGTTTTCCAGACCAAAATATGAATATTTGAAGTTTATATCACCGGCTGTCTCAATTTTTCCGTAAACAAAGTGGAATTAGGAAGGTATCACTCCACCAGACAGCCACAACTCAAACAGACATTTAATCAACCTTAGCTGCATTTTCTGTCCTTGATGTTTTCAAAAGATTTTCTTTAAAGTAACTGAATGCGCTCATGACTCTTTTTACAGTTTGTGCTTCCATTGCCCATTTGACACTGTTCACTCCAACATACAAAGAGAACAAAAATCAATACACTTGAGGAGTGGTTGGAGGGCCTTTATCTTTTGCGGCAGATGATTTGGCTGTGTGAATTATTCATCAGCAGAAAGCTATGGCCTGTGCTGGTGAGCACTGAGGATAGGAATAACAGCTTTACCTTATCACTCTTAATCTTAGAAGCTGCAGTAATGCAATTCCTAACATTTAGCACTTAATGGTGTGTCAGAGAGGGAACATGATCTAAGACCATTAGGGCTGTTTTGTGCTGAGGTTCAAAACTGGCTTTTCCCCTCTTATCTACTGAGGAAGCAGAAAGCCATGAAAGGTGTGAGGACAGTCTGAAGTTTTGGGAACGGTCAGCCTATCAAGCGGGGTAAGTTCCTCAGCCTTTCTTTTTTTCCGCTCTGCTTGTAAATCTTGCATGCAGCACTGCAGCGTGTTGTAAATACCACTGACCTTTTCAACCTGTACACTAATTTTCAGCTGTGAAACGGTTTACTTGAAAGCAAAACTGTTACATCAAACGACGAGGTTTGTTGAGGAGATTTTCCTTTTTACTGTGAGAGCTCAGCTTAAGTCCTTGTAACTCTGCATAAAGATTATGTTCGGGGTGTGTCTCCTAACTGCATGCACACACAATTCAATATGGATTGAAAACTGATGATGACAGATCGGAGGGCGGGTGTATCCACCGACTGAGCAGACAAATAATCAGCACCGAGGGGTTGATTGCAGTAGTTGATGTCAAGATTGTCCAAACGCGTTTCCATCTCCACAAGCCGAATTGAGTTAAAGGGGCATTAAGTAAGATTTGCGCTGCCCCATAGTACAAAAAGACTTTCTGCGGGGGGATTGATGGGGTTATTGATCAATACCAATGACTCAAGGATTACAGATGCTGAGATGACAGTGCCACGAGGGAGCAACCAGCGTAGAAAAGACATTTTGTTCTGACGCCAAAAAAGCAAATGACAAAGCAGTATTATTATTACAGTACTTTGCATGGTACTATATTATCTCCTCACTAGATGTTCCAGTTGGATCTCTGCTCTAATTAGTTAGCTTCTCTTGCGATAATGTGACTTTATTGTTCGAGTCAATTACAGGCCACATCATACGTCATAGATTACTTAACGCCCCTTTAAAGCAAAGAAACAGAATCAACAATAGAGCATAGTGTGGTTGCAAAACAACTTATTGGTGCTGTAAATCTTACATGGGTTACATAGGCTTGTACACTGTTTACATCTCAGACCTGCATTCAACCTGTGTGTGGGCCAATTTACATTGAACATGAACATGAACATATCTCATGCCGAAGCCACTGCTGTTTACACAAGGCTCAGGTTCAATGGTTTTCTTAGCAGGTCAATCCACACACATACACACTTGTTTTAGATTGCTGTGACTGTGTATTAAGCTTGTGATATTGCCACAGACAATGATCTTTCACAGCAATTGTGATTTTTTTATTATGATTCAACTTGAATCCTATTTATAATTATTTTGCCAAATTTCCAATAATCACATGTAACTTTGCTTTTTGTTTGCTTGCTGGTACACTTGCCACCTTATTGGGCATTTTAATGTTGCACTGGTGCATTGTAAACAAAGCCAAGGTCAGCCAGCTTTCATCGCAGTGTCACCATAAACCCCATTACACCCCTGACCAGGTTAATCAACTTACATCCACCACAGGTCCAACATTAGTATATACTACATTAGTAAAAAAAAAAAAAGGGATATTAGTGAAGCTGCTGTAATGTAAATTGCACAAATATCAATTTATAGAAAAATACAGTCTTCACACTCATCAAGTGAGTGTGAGGTGCAAGTCCTTTTTTTCATTTACTGAGTGTATTAGGGTTAAATACAATCATCTCTTAAGAATTCTGACTCATCAAAATACTTTAAAATATTGCAAAGAACTTTTAAAATGTCCATATTGTAGCCACTGCAAGAAATGTAAGGTTAGGTTAAGTATTGATCTCAATTCTGATTTATGACATTGTGCTGCAACCCATATAGTTATAGTATAGAGAAAAAAAATATTACCATTGTAATTCTTTGGTGAAAAGCCAAATTGTTGTTGTCGTAATTTCTACTATCTGAAGGTAACACAAAAGTTTAGGACAGCTAATTGTAATAACCTGTCACATTTGAAATTATAAAAGGCCTGAGTAATGCTGATTTATTCTTCCATCTTTATATTAATTCAACCTTTTTTTGTTGTCCATCACAAGAAGAGCAGAGCCACTCTTGCATAACCACAACCGAATCTGAGAAAAGATGAAAGACAGCTGAAGACCGACCCCTGATGAAAACTAATGGAACACTTATATTTTAATTATGGTTATGTCTAAAGCAGCAGCAAAAACAACAGCAGCAACAATCGCTTTTGTTGTTGAATGTTAACAGGTTACAGGACGAGTATGACACATCTAGTTTTACATATAAAATGACATCCCTTGTGTGGTGTTTGTATATGCTATTTACCATGCTACATGCCCATTAAAATGAGTTACACTCGTTACTGCTGCTGCAAGAACTCTACCTTAACGATCTGAACGAGGAGTTCCCCTGAAGACTGATTATAGAGGTTCACAAGGTTGTTCTGCATATGCCCAATTACTTTTTAATGAAGACTAGTGGTGCACAGCCAAATAATGCACTTGTGTTTTGCTAGCGTCTGCCTGTTCACCGGTAAGCCGCTCGTTCATCAAGCAGATGAATGAGAAATAGCTATTTTTCAGTGTCAAGTAACCCAGTGGCTTTCAATTCAGCATGTTGCTATTTGAACCACCCTAATGAAAAAGAACTTTAATAATCCGATGATAAATCTTTGAATGATACTCAACAAGTATCAGAGAAAAAATGTAAATTTAATAAAATACAATGAGGTCAGTATAAACCCATATACCATATATGCTTTTCTGAAGGCCGATATTGATACTGATATTTTTTGACTTTTAGAAGTCACTGATAGCCGATATTCAACATCTTTAAATGTAACCATATTCATTCCAAAAAATGAAATGACAAGGTTTCAGTGTTTCCCCCAGAATTTGATTCTCGTCAGGTTGGAAAAGCCTCTGAAACAGCATTTAGGCCATCATGGGACACTTAAACTCTCCATTGAAACCCAGACTGATTACATTTCTTTTAGGTGAGTTAGGAGGCATGGTGACCCCCCCAAACTCTAGGATACATTAGGCCTTTAAATGAAGAATTAATTCATAAATACAAAAACATTTCATGTCAGGTTTTCCAGACTGTTAGGGAGGAACCTCCAGATTATCAGACAACATGACTCCTTGATATCCTATATGCAATAAAAGGCAAACATTGGCCTGATGTATCGGTCTAACCATAAAACTCACTATTGAGTACAACCGATCCACTATAAGCCCCTTTGGGAACATTATAGGAATAGGCTTTTATGGTGATTTTTAGGGCATGCAGGTGACAACTTGTCATGCGTCATGTGGTGACACCAACAGACACTCCAAACGACACGTACGGTCGAACAGAAACGGCGCAGACGGGGGCTGAGACTAAATCGGTCTCGCGCTGAACCGGGTCCCGCGTTGTTACACGTCCCCGGCGTGCGCCCCGAGCATCATGGCAAACACGGTATACCCTCCGCGTATCCTTGTTAGCGTGTCCTCCAGTGGCTCGGCGGGCCCGGCTGACACCGGAGGGGGGGCGGGGGGGGAACCAGCTCAAAAACAGTCTGCACCTGGAAGAGGCGTGATGAGATGAGATGTGCTACAGTGAGCAGGGAAATGAAGATCAGCGCGTCACTCGAGGGCGATGGGGTGGCACGCCTTAACACACTACACCCCCCCGCCCTCCCCATACACACACACACACACACACTTACCTCCTTACTCTCTGCCGCTGTTTATGATCTTTCCCCGATCTGGGGGAAAAAAAACCATCACCCTCTAGTCACTGGAGCGACATAGGTTTATCCAGGATATATGCTGCTGTCTTTTCTGCTACTCCACGGTTTAATCTTAAGAAAAGACCTTGTTCTTGTTTGGATTTTTTTGAGTTGTTTTTGTCTCAGAAGCAGCTTGGGAGAGATTACACCGCATAACCACAGGATCCTGTGCCGGTGTGCTTTTCCCTCGTAATTAATTTCCATTTTTATTTGCACGTGACAGAAGTAATTATCTGCTGCACCTCCCTGTGCAGCCTCTGTATGAGCACATCTTTAATCGTTTGTCTGCGTTACCGTATCTCTGCTTATTCCTCTGCTGTTCATTAACAGTTAATGAGCAATGATTTGGGATAGTGCAGGAGCTTTACAGGTTGTCACATCCGCTCAAATGTGTTTACAGGGGAAGGAAGGGGAAGTTATTAGCCTATAGTACCGTATCGCCGATCATCTGAGCACTCTTGAAAGTTTTAAATAAAAAATGCTTTCCCATTTGGAAAAATACTTCAAGACAGACCAGTTGGAGACCGCTCCACCTTTGCTTTCTCCCAATATGAGATGAAGTGTTCCAGTTATTCAGATGGAAAAAGATTGGACCTGAACGTAGTTTTCTTATTGTGTAGATTTGAATATGCATGTAGTTCTACAGTGTACACAGTGCACATTACAGCACCTTTTTGTGCTTCTTTTTTTAGCAATATTCTGCGGAGCCTGTGTTACCTAGAGGCTTCAAGACTTCTGAAGGTGTCACGTCGTCTTCTACTTCATATTTTGACAAACAACTCCCTGTCTGTATCTTAAAGAGACGCCTTGACATTTTGAATTTTGCTGTTTTTTCCCCCTTACCAGGAAACATATCACAGTGTGGGGGGAAAAAAAAGTTTCTGCTTTTGTCCTTTCATTCTCCCTAACATAGCAGGTTAGCATTATTAGCACTGAAACCAAGGGCGTCTGTTAGCAGCTAGCTTGAGGCTTGTGGCGCCCCATGCTAACAATGCTAATGTGGTTGAAGGCACTCAGTGGAGCGCAAACCTCCGCCAACGCTGAACGAATTTCTCCACCTTGCAAAGCTGCAGCCTCCATCACGGTTTATGCTCGTTTATCATTTGTCTTCCTTTTGATTTTGTTTGATTTTCCGACAAAATAGCATGTGAATGTCAGCCCACTTTGAAGTCGGGTTTGTCGGACTTTCCCATCAGCACGCGAAAATCCGTTCGCACCTTTTTGAGATAAGTGAAGTTATTCCGGTACCAACAAATGCCTGTGACACCGCTGATCAAAACACTTCTGAAATGAAATCTCGGCTGATTACTGACTTGTCAAAGGATTAGTACAGTTTTCTGAAAACTGATAGCAAACAGTTAGGATCACTCCAAGCTCCATGAGTTGGCCTATCGTGTTTTTTTTTTATGTTTGAAATTTTAGTGTGGTAATGTCAATGTCTTTAATAGTCATAGATCAGTGCCTCCCCACCACCACCACACACACACACACAAATCTGTTTATCTAAATCATTTTCATGTCATGCTGAATGGCTGGAAACATATCAATTTGCCCGTCAAAAGCCACTAAAGAGCAAGATAATAACTGATATGAAGAAAGTGTATGCCTCTGCCTAGCTGGAAAGTGCGCTACCCTTTTGAGAGCATAGCAGACTTTCCTAATTTGAAATTACTAAGTGTATCTTATATGGCCTACAATCAATCTATTTGTATTTAACCAAACGTTCAGTCGGTGGGGTAAACAGTTTCACACAGCGCAAACACACTAATTTACTGTATACGAGCGCCTGTAAGTATATTCCACCCAGACCCTTCTGTGTTTAAGTGTCTGACAAGGAAAAGCTTCTACAGAGAAAAGTGCACAGTATTGGTCACAGGAGGGCATGTCACCCTATAAAGCAAGCAAGTTGCTAATGACTTTTTCAGGAACTAATTTTCTGCTTTGTGGCACAGCCCATAAAGCAAGGTTATTTCCTTCCATCAAGGGATGAATAGAGATTTAACTGTCTTTTTCTGTTTATTGTCTCACGGCAGCATTTATGCGTTGCTTATGCCACAAATTGAAGAGGGTCTCTGTTGACTTTGTGACTTGTGTCCTGTGTGTTTTTTTTTCTTTCTTCTTCTTCTATTAAGAGCAAGGGTAAATGCACTGATCCATTCTGCATAATGCTTGACGAAAAAACTCAAGTACTTGTACCGGAGATGTTTAACAAGAACCCCTAACCTCAGTGGAGCACATTGGGAATGTTTATCATGTTGACTCTGTATTTAAATAGCCAAAACACAGCATTGCAGCAAAAGACAGCGCTGTGACTGTAACGCAGAGTAGACAAAATTAGCTCTAAAATGCTGAGCTCTTAGTGACATTACACAAGCACTCCACCCGCTAACACTAGCGTTAACTCTGATCCAAACCCCGGGGGTTGGATCCACCATGACTCGGGTGTACAGGACGACAACGTGATTTTAATATATGTGGAAGGGCGCGGTTTTCGCAAAATGCATACACCACGTTTTCACAAATAATGCTGTACAGGCCACTTCTACTCAATTAAAACAGCTTCCTCTGAAGAGTCAAGAAGATAAGGAGGATCTGGTGATCTCGGCGAAAACGCTATTCACATCACAATAGAAGCTCGCCATAAGAGCGTTTTCCAGCTTAATCAGTCAAACTATAACCTTACTGATGTATGACTGCAGCACTATGACTTAATTATGACTACACAGGAAATACTGTCCATCCCTAGTAATGACCCCGACGGCCATCGATAAAAAGGCTTGATAAACGCAGACTTCCTGAGCATGGATGGATAAATACAGCCTGACTAATGAGACCCGGGGCTGCCAAGGATGACAGCTCTGCTCTATATCACGCGCTGCTCTATGGTTGAGGGGCGGCGGCGGCAGCGGCGGGGGTGGGGTGGGGGGGGCGGCTTTTATGGGAGGCTTTGAAAACCTCAGTGCGAACTCTCTCATTCGCGGCCGGCTCTCAAACACAATGGCCGTGTTCTCCGGGAGAAAATAACCCCGCGGTATCAGGGGCGGCCGTAATGAGAGATTCCATTTTCAGTCATCTGGTCGTGTCCGCGCGACTCTGGAGTGCGCTCTCAAGTGACAAGTAATGACATTGATCTCATACGTACAGTGTATTGGAATGAGTGCAATTGGCCCGAGCGTACATCAAAATGGCAAAAATGATGTTTCAAATTAAGTTATTTCCTCACTTAACGTTGCTAATTAACACAGTAATTGATTCATCCATTACTTGATATTTTCTTTCTTTCTTTTTTTTTTCTTTTTTACTCAGTCCAGTTGTAGGGGAAATAACACTTGATAGACTGTCCATGTACATTGTGAGGAAAATTCCTCTCATTGTTGAGTACAACTGGCTCTATTTCATGGTTCAGGGGCTTTACTGTCCTTTAGTGAGAAGACGGATCTTATGGAGGTTAGCAAAGCAGTCATTAGCAGACTCGGTATTAAAGTGGACTAAGACCGGCCCAGGACTCGGCACAATACAGCGCCGCCGCCTCCTTTTTCCCCGGCAAGAAAATTACATCAAACGTTTTCTTAATGGCTCTTCTGTGTCAGGAGATAGCGCACAGTGGAGGGTGACAGAGGAGATGGGAGAGGGGATGATATGCAGCAAAGGTTGTGAGCCACATTCAAACCCTTGATGCTTTCACCGCATGGTAGACGGTGTGTATCTTAGCCCACCGGCCAACCACGATGTCCCTAGATGCAATGGATTTTGTTCAGTTATTGACCCTTTACCCTATGGGTGTGCTGAGATTTCCCAGGTTAATACGGCTATTTCCTCCACCTAGTATATTGTCTCTTTCCTTCTCTGCTCTTTGGAAGTCAATTGGGAATATCCTCTATACATTCTTACTAATTATCACTCTTCCCGCAAATGGACGAATTGACTTCTCTAAACGGAGTAGATTTTCTCAAATCCCACTCACCATAATTACGGCTTATATCAGGAGAATGGAAAAATGGTGGATCAAAGGTTGAATTAATTGGTTGAAACAGACTTCAGCATGTAATTCAATTAGTAAAATGTGAAGACGTACATTTGATGGATAAACCCTGGGGTTCACACGAGTTGGTTGACAGGTGTGCTAATTAAATACAGGTATGTAGATATAGATGTACTATCAAATCCTCAAGATTTTGTAAATCCGATCATTTTCTTGAGGCTTAATGCCACCTTGTGGATTCTCTCCCAAGAGTAACATTTTTGCACATATTGATGTCATCTCTCTTCCTCACTCTCTCGCACACACACTTCAAATATCTGCAAATATCTTTTTTTTTTTTAAAGTACACATTTGACCTGTAATTTGCACCTACAGTACATGAGCTGTAACTCCCATTGAGAGGTAAGAATCCCTCATTTTAAATTGCAGACAGCTCACAATTTAAATTTCAGTGTTTACAAATGTGGCTCCAATAATAACACCTAAACCTTTTCTCTATTATTGGCTTTACACATCTATGCAGCCTACCTCAAACACATAAAAATAAAAACAAACCACTAAATCTGATGAAAAGGTAAAGTAGCCTCTGAGGTGTCACTCACTCCCTGAAAAGATGCACCATTTAATCTATTAGCTGTGGAATCGCTCACAATGCAATTTCACAACAGCTGACTTTAATCATTAATAACTCAGGCAATTTTGATGCTAGATTGCACCGAAGCAATTTAGAAGTCCTCACCTATTCAGTTCGTGTCAATATGATGAAGGGCAATGGGTCTGAATTTGGGTGACCACAATTTATCATCTATTTTCACCTGACAATTATGTTACAAACTGTGGTCCAGGAGAGACTAGGGATGTCACAGCCACATCAAATTTCCAGATTATAGACAACATGTTCTCCACATTCACCAATAGCGTCAGTTTCCATGTAACCCGGTGATAATCGGGCCTTCTGGGGCTTTGAAGTCAATTAAAAAAATTGAGGAGTGGATAAAAAAAAAAAATCAACAAATATTTCTGGACAGGGTTAGAGTTTAAGAACATCTTCCAAGGGATATTGAACCTTTGCAGGATATTCTAAACATTTTAGGACTGGTCATTTTTCACCTGCCTCAAAATGTGTTCAACTGTGGTTGAGGATGCTGTGGCCCAAAACTGGGTTTAACAAGCACAAGCTCTCCCAGAGCCAGGATACAGATTAACATACATCGTCACTCTCTCTTCAATATTTGGATTGATGAGGCTCCAAATAAAAGATCTAATTCTGTCCCAGCTGCAATGCTGCCCCTATAAACCCATAATCTATCCCATAGTCTATGAAACCTTGCGAGTTTTTCCTTCTAACAAGGTCTGATGTGGTGTGGTGTTATGTTAGAAATCACAAGTATGTTTATTACAGGACTGCTACATTAGGCATAACACCAAAAATGGGTGAAATCCGTATAAATACACTCTCCTTGGGGAATAAATTATGGCACAGTGGGACAACTTCCCACTGAAATAAGCATGGAGCTGCCTTCAAATGTAGTTTGCGAGTTTTATTTATTTGTGTGTGTGTGTGTGTGGTGTGAAAGAGAGAAAGAGAGAGAGAGAGAGACTTTTGTGGCCATCCGAGGCGCCTAAGGTACATTTTCAAATACACTGGAAGCCCCCGTGGAAGTTATGAATCAGCACTAAATGGATATACCAAATATCGCAATAGTGGGGGAAAAAAAATGCTGAATGATGGTCAGAGCTATAAAGCCCTGTCGAGGCAGGAGCGATACAGTATAGGACCCACATGTCAAAACTGCCGGTATCATCCCTTTAAAATCCCTTTTGACACATTTTCAAACTGAACTTCATCCCGACTCTCCTTTCCCGCAGACGCCGCACACTTGTGACAGGCCAGCCCCCCCCCTCACCCCCCCACCCCACCCTCTGCGGGACTCAGTCCATACCATTGGGAGTCACAGGTGTCAGTAGAGTCAGTGCATTGATTAAGACGGAGATGCAGAAAAGGCTATGGACCTATCTGACCTCTTGCCCCCTGCACACACACACACACACACACACACACACACAATCAATGGCAAATATTGATCCATTCAGCCAATCCGGCTTAATTGAAGGGAGCCCCGTTGTCTATTGAAAGGTAAGAGCAGCAGATGAATGATGGCGCCGTGATTTCATCCAAGGAGGGAGAGAAATGTTTGATCAGCGACCGTAAAATTATGCATGTACAGACAAAACCTACACCTATGGCCTTCACTGTAATCTTTGACTGTAATAGGAATGGGACTGTAATAGGTTTGCTGGGAGGTATTAGGCGATGTGAAATCCCTTTAATCTCCCTATAGGGACTTCTAGTGTGTCTGTACTACTGAATAGTGAGGTTGTAGTGACTTATTCCCTATGGTATCACTATAATATTTCTATTCTATCCCAGTTATATTCCTAGTATTCCTATTGATACAGTATCCTTCTAAAAATGTATTATAGGATCACCGTATTTCTGTAATATCCCTGTAATAATCCTAATATTCCAATGGGTATCGGGATGCTGTAGTTCTTTTTTGTGAGGGAAACTTCAACTTAGCGTATGCAAATTGCTCTGGTAGTCCTTGTGGGTGGTCTCCGAGTTCCTCAAAACTCCAAGCATGAGCAAGTTACATGAATGATTCCTGCTGGGAGAGGCGCGCTCCTGAATCCAAATTGATGCGAGAGCAGGAGAGGTTGTTGTTAAAAAAAAAAAAAAAAGAAAGAAACTGGTTACTGAAGTGTTGTAAGACAAGAGATCCCAAACTTTTTCATTTCAAGGACCCTTTAATAGATACGCATCAGGCTATGGACCCCCCTCAATTGATAAGATTACCCCCCCCCTGTCTGTGAGGATGTTTGTTGTTAGATATGACCTAGAAAATAATTGCATGACTGTTCATTTTAGAGTTAGGGAGAGGAGAGTGGAGACAGTGAAACCTATGTAGGCAGTCAAAGTTGTCATTATTCTACATTCAAACTTTTTGTGAATTAAACAATAATAATAGTGACATTAAACTGTCATTTTGTTGAGGAGCCTTTCCCCAACAACAATATCCACCATAACAAGTTATTTAATATAGCCTAAATGTAAATCTAAAATTGATTCTTAAAATGTCATTTTTCCAACAAACAAGTGAAAAATATGCCAGGATACTGAGATCATTTCACGTGTTTCCAATGGAAATGAACTTGTTTCACGACTTTTCTTAAATCAAGTGTCATTTTCCTGATACTACCTCCACCTTGTTTCAAGATATTGACACTTGGTTCTAGAAAAGAAAATCCTGAAGCACATGAAACTGCATTGGAAGCAAGTGGAATGATCTCTTTCCTCCTTGGTGGAAATTTTCAGTTGTTTTAAGAGAAAAAAGACTTGTTAAGATGGAGATTGTGCTGCAATTTTCAAGGACCCCCTACAGGCGCCTAAGTGGACCCCCACTAAGGGAAGCACTGTTATCAGATAGTGCCATACACTGTAAAAAATGTCCATCTTAACAAGTCATTCCATGTAATATTCGGTCTAAAAATATTATTTTTCTTAAAACAAATGGAAAAAATCTGCCAATTGGGAAGTAACTCACCAATTTCACATAGACTATTTTATGAACTTCCAAGAAACAAGTGACACTAGCTTGAAATGAGACAGATCACTCCACTCATATCAAGATAACATCACTTGACCCAAGAAAATTCCTGAAACAAGTTGATTTGCTTTGGAAACAAGTGAAATGGTGACAGATGATTGAGCGTGATAAATGACTTGATAAATTGGATAGACACATTTTTTTTTGCAGTACACTTTGGGAACCACTGTTGTATCATACTACCATAGGTTGTTTATTATAACCGTCCAGCTGAGAGGTTTTGGTCCATCACCATCCCAGACTGGTTGGACGCCCCAACAGCAGCAGGAGGAGAGGGAGGAAGAGGAGGTGGGGGGTCTGTTCCGCTTGAATGACCGGAGCGGTGAGTGGCTGGTCGGGGGGAGACAAGACAGCTCTCTCTCTCTCTCTCTCTCTCTCTCTCTCTCTCCCTGCCACCCTCCCTCCCTCTCTCTCCCTCTCTCTCTCTCTCTCTCTCTCTCTCTCTCTTCTCCGCTGGCCGCGCGTCCCGCTCTGCTCCAGCGCGGCGGTTGAACGGGGGAGGGAGACTGACGCATCGCAGTAAGTACACCAAGCTTCAGTTCCCAGTATGCAACCTGCGAGGCGCCACGCCGTCAGCGACTCGTGCTACTGACACCGAGGCGGGGATGGAGATACAGTAGGCTCGCGGTGCCGCACAGCAGCTCGTGAATGTAGCGCACACCGCACGGCGTCTTTTGCGCACAAAGTGTTGTGGCTGTGGAGTGGAGACGGACATTTGGCCAGCCGCGTCGCCGCGACCCAAACAGTGATGTCTGTGTGCCGAATTTTGTTTAGTGTCAAATTACGGATTAATCCACGGCTGTAAATTCCTCGGAGCCATAATTAGAGACGGTAAGGTTATTATTTCAATTATTTATTTTTTTATTATTTCTGTATTATAGCTGCATGTCTGCCCAGTTCCCCCTGTCTGTAGCCTATAATAACTTCATGACTTCATGACTGACGGGTCATGTATTTAGCCTTATGACTGCTTGCGTTTTCATATGGAGACTCCAAATTCTAGATGTTCTTCAATTTAATCCTTACTAGTCCAGCAGCGGTGGTGGGAGCTCAGGAACAAATGTGGTAAAGCTTACCTTCTAACTTTTCTCAGATTAGATTAAAATCTATAGGCTGTGGTATAGGATATAAACGGAGAGAGGGGGGAGAGAGAGAGAGAGAGAGAGAGAGAAAGAGAGAGGGGGGGGGGGGGGGGGGGTGTCGGAACCGGGATAGGGAGAAGGGATTGCCTTCTCTGAATTTCACTCGGAGTCCCCGGTGATCTGATTTGCCTAAGCGTGTCGACTTTGTTGTGGGACTATCATGGTTGGAAGTAAAGTAATCTGCGAGTCGGAGCGCTATGAGTGTCTCCGATCAGTGCAGATGTTTCAGTAATCCCCCCGGCGCTGACCCTCCCTAGAATAATCCTGGTGGATTTGCTGATTATGGTGCTGACCACCTACCGTGGCCACGGGCAATCCGTCTAGTCCAGCATCCCGCTGGATTAAGCAAGATAAACGGGAGAAAACTTCATCTCCCTCACTGATATTTTTTTTTCTAAGATTAGCACACAGCAAGGCTTTGGCGTGTTCACGTAGTGGAGGGTGAACCCACCTTCATTTCAGGTTGCCCATCTTTTTTTAGGGTGGCACATCTGTAAGAGAAAAAAATACCAGTGATGGAAGTTATATGAGGATAGGATCTTTTAAGGAGAAAAAAAAAGTATAATTGAGTTTTGTTTATATTGGTGGTTGTTTGCCTTATGATGATCGCTGACTGGACATCATAGTTACCCAACCTAATGGCATGAATCAGTGCATCTGTCAGTCACTAGTAAGCTGTCAGATGGTTATTCTGGTTGCCTGTATTGGATTCTTGTGGCTAACAGACGACATAAACCTACATTAATATGTTTAATACATATTTAATCATCTGTCTGGTTTTAGTTTTTGGACTCTTAAGGGATAGGCACAGTTATTATGGCATATGTGATTTGTCCATTTCAGCCAAAACGGATGGCAGATTCAAACGATGACTGAATACGGTTCATGTAGAATTTTCGACTTCTGAAAAGACCGAGCGGGCCTCAGTGTGTACACAGGCACGATCAAAGCGGGAGCAGCTCTCGGTGCTGCACATGAGCCTCTATTTGCACAAGTACATCTCCCATCTTCCTTGTTCCTTCTTCAAACTGTTAGGTCCACGGTTGATTTAGGAGCAGCTACAGTAACTTTACACTATGCGATCTGTTGTGTCGCTCCAGTCTTCCCGCCTCAGAGCTGCTTCTGAGCCGATCCTAAAGGTTCTAAAAATTCACCCTAAGACGAGTTCAGTGGGGTTATTCTGCAGCTCGGTCTTGATTTGTGAACATGAACATACCTCTCCCCCCAAAAGCCAGAGATAAGAGAGCCGAGCCTCTCCTGATGATATCTAAATATACATATTTAAGTTTTAAGATCTTTAAAAATGACTTTGAACTGGCTACTGTGGAGCTTGGAAGGTAGATTGGGCAACTCGTCTCCACTGCCACAACCCATGCGAATGTACTGAAGTAACCATTAATCTATTATGATTTGACTTCAGCTCATGGTATACAAATGTGAATGCTAATTGCTGCATTTTGTTTGACTGGCATGTAAGGAGTGATATCTGGTGCTCGCCTGATGCACCGGAGGCTGCCCAGATGCAACCTCAGAGGAAAACAGCCCTTTAATGGTTTGCCTTGCTGGAGACCCAGCAGCCTGTCAGGAGTGATGGAGCGCCGAAGTGACATTAAAAATATTCCGGGGGTAGGTGCATTTAGAGACGCGCCATCAAAATTTCATCGCATGGTTTCGGCTGGAAGTATCGAAAGAAATGTGTCATCAAGGTCATTTTTATTTCATGGTTCTCCAGGAAAGCTCGCTCAAAGAAGAGAGGGGGGGGGGGGGGGGGGGGGATCCTTCTACATTTCCGCGTGGCGCTTTCGGGTCTGGGCGAGATGTGTCGGAGAAAAAAGTTTTAATGAAGTCGTCGGCGGCGTTCTGCTCGCAGCTCCGCCGCTCCCTCGCCGCCTCACGGAGAAGCAGCGCGTGCTACACTTCTAGGAGTCTTCTTCTCCTCGACTCGTTCTGTCACAGGATATAGTATGCGCAGTGGCATTAAAAGCCACGTGGGCGCCTCGCAGCCAGTTATCGTTTAGCCCTGTCAAAGAAATCTCGCCGTCACCGTTCAGCGGTTGAAACTCTACAGAGGCGGGCTGGGAGTCGAGGAGGGAGGGAGGGAGGGTACAATGAGATTTGGTGCTTCCATTTCATCCATTTTCTACCTCGTCTTCACAGAATTTTTGGCAGGGCGGCATACTTGTGTACAGTAACCGGAATCTTTATTGGTTGATTTTAATTAACGAAGGAAAATGCGTCCATTCCTTGGGAACTTTGTCTTTGTTCAGTGGACCCAGCTCCATTTGGAACCAAGCCCAAGTGTGGGTCAGTGCTTTTGGTATTTTCGCCCCATGGTTGGCAGCAGACGTTCCCTCACACTGTACTCGCCCATAGCCTGCTTTGTATTTGACATTGTGCTACAGGCCTCCAGTACTGACAAGAGAAAAAAGGATGCAATCTTCAAAGATTCCTTTGGCGTCCACATTGATAGACAATGTGACATTCCAAGTCTGATATGGATCAGATGAAGCTTTTGAACAGGAGAAGGGTATTTTTGTGCGACTCAGATCCGAGTAGTGCGCGGGCCTTGCCGATTAGGGTCGCCCTCGCTAAAAGCACCGTGCAGGCATACGGGGCAAAGAGCAGCAAATAAAAACAAATGCTCGGTGTCAGTTGTTTAGCATGGCTGCTTTTTTGCCTCACGCCGCTGCTTTTTCAAAGTAAACAGCGCTGCGAGATTTTTCTGAACACCATTATGGATGAGGAAGCTGCAGGCCCCTGATACTACTTTACCAGAGTGCAGTGTGGTTTATGCTTTCTGTGCCAGGCATTACTTGAGTGAATCCGGCATAATAGAGTTGTTTGACAAGCCTAAATTGCCAGTGGTGAAGAATTTTGGTCTGTCAACTAGGATGGCGCAGACAAACTGACTGTTTTACATGTTAATTCCCTTAGCCTAACTCTAAAATAGATACAATTGATATGATTGGGTTGTATTCTACACCATCGCACTAGATAACATGGAAGGTTTGTGGATCAGAACTATTCTTCCAAAGATTTTCAGTCGTCTACTATTTCGCAGCGAAGTTAGACCGGATAAAAGGTGTAATTCGTTTGCGCTGTATCAAAGTGAGTGATTGTGGTTTGCAGCACGTAGAGTAAGCTCAAAGAGAAAGTTAAAAAAAAAACAACATAGAGAATATGGACGGCCACTACTTGATACCAATTTTGGAGATTACTGTGTCCCTTTTTTTGAAAACGCTTAGGCTAAAAAAAAAAAAGACAATTACTGGCACAAAAAGGCCTCTTTAAAAGGCAGTTGCCGAGCTCAGAACGAGTTTGATGTTGGCCTGCGCACTGCAGACTGGATTTCAATGACACAAATCTTTTATCTGCATGGGATTGCATGCAAAATCCTCCGCCCACCACTTTCACTCCTAGGGGGATGATGAAGTGTTATCTAATTCAGTCAAACTAAGGTCATGAATAAGTAGAATTCACGCCAAAATACGTCTCACCTTCACCGGTAAAAAAAGGACGGTGTACGCTCTGCTGCGCATCGGGGGCCCACAACTGTCATGAATAAGTGCAGTGGATCACAGTAGAACATAGCTTCTCGCCGATGTCTACCGAGTCCCATCTCTCTTTTCATTTTTATTATTTAAATGAGAAGAAATAGATGTAAGACAGCTCAATAAGACAGCTCCGTCTCCGGCTCTATTTATCTAGTCTCACTGGTTCTGTAAATGCCCTATTTGTAATCCAATCATATTAGCACCATTTCTCTGTTTTAATGATGCTTTTGTAATGCGCTGTCACTTTTAGGCTTTTGGTTTCAAGGCACAACAATCCTTGGGGTAGGCTTTTGCAGACTGTCTGTGCCTGCAACGGTTCCTAATTCAAACATTGTTGCGCACTGTCTCTCCTTGGGAATGGCTTTAATTGAGTGCTTAATAAGAGCATCGCCACACAGCAACCAACTTCAGGGGAGATCTGTGCTTTGGGACTGCTGCATTATTAAATGTACTTATATAAGGGCTGCAAACATCTTCATTCCAAGCAATCTCAGGATGAGGTCAGGCTCGTGATTCTTCCAGATAAACGCTCTTCACTCGGTCGAAGATTTCTTTTTTTCTCACTGAAGATCCACAAGGACACTTTCAAATTTTTTTTTTTTTTTTTTCGTGTTTTGGAGAGGTAGACGGTGCTCCATTGGGTGTGGCTGTTATGAGAGAGCCATCTTTCCTCCTTCATTTACTACAATATAAACACTCAATAAAGCCGCATTCCCCACAGGGCATTGTTATTTTCTTTGTCTGACTCGAGATTAAAGAATTGAATAGAGCGCCTGAGATGGCATTGTTACAGATGTACCCTCAACACTATGTTGCTGTCTATTGATAGTTGTCAATAAACTCTATCAAACACTCCCAGACTTTATTCCTGATGCTGTCACAAGTTTGAGGGTTTCTAGCTTTGTGGGAGAGTTTTTCACGCTGGCAAATATTGAATGGGCTGTCAGCTCACCACAGGAGTGACCTATAGGAATTATTAAATGGATGAAATAATAGGCCACATGTAAATTCATGCTCGAGAAGAATGAGGATGGAAAGGCAATGTGAGATTCCTAAAACGTCTATAGCTTGAGATTTGTTGTTATTGTAGCTCCTACATTATGCCTAGTGAATGTGTGTGTGTGTGCATGTGGCACCTTCATTTACATAACATACAGTTTCTACATAGAGTTTGAAAATAGCACCTTTCATATAGCAAAGCTTGTTGCTCTGCATTCATTGTTGGAGGACTTCCAGAATCGCAAAATCCATGTACATCTTCCTTGTCAGGAGCTTTTTTTATGAGTTATCTCATAATAATTTTACAGTGTGGTATATGACGGGTTAATGAAGTGAAATCAGGAGCACCACTCTAAACTGCACACCTAGACTGTATTAAAAGGAGGAGGGACTTTTTTATAAGCATAAGCATAAGCATTTTTATAAGCAATATTTTTTAAATATTAAAGTTTTTCAGTTGTTTATGCAAGACAACTTATCAAAACTGATATTGAACTTTTAGATTTAAAATAAATTGTTTGGCACTATTGACAATGAAAATATAAAAATCAATAGTTTTAGTTCAAATGGCTTTTAACATGTTGGTATGTTGTAATGGCAGTGGTATTATCACTAAATAGCTTGCTGTTAAAGCGTAGAAAAGATACTGATTTATCAATTCATGTAAACCAGGTGGTTAATTAGCTGAAATTCACTGGCACAACTTATTTTACATGATATAGTGATGATCTGAAGATCCTGGGCTCAGTTGAAGCCTGTAAATTGCAACCACAAACTTGGAAGCTATTCTCTGTCAATAGTTGTAATACAAGAATTCAGTGGTCTGAACTTTATACATATTAACCAACACACACCAAAGAATGTTTACATTTATCATATTTTTCTCATCTACAGAGGTTCTAGGTAGAAACATAAAAAACATTTTTTTTTACCTTTATTTATCCAGAGATGCAGAGAAATCCTGAGCTTGCTTGCTGCAGTATTTTTCAGCAATGCCCTGCTTCACACATATACAGTCACACCTGGGAGCTGCCCAGTACAACTGCAGTCTTCCACTGCCGGCCACTGAGCAGCTCCGCTGGAGCAGCTGGAGGTTAAGTGTCTTGCTCAAGGGCACCTCAGCGGTACCAACAGCCTCAGGAAAAGGCTTCTGTTATGCTCTGCTGCAACCCAAACAATCCCTATAGGTGCTAGTAAGCACTATTTTTCAGTGTATTTTAACTTTTAGATTACCACTCCTGGGAAAAGCTAATCAGTCAGTTATATAATGCAGCTCTTTTATCGCAAATCACAAACAATTTAGTGCATTAAATCAGTTACTTTTTGCTGCAAAACAGATTTTGAAGATGAATTTGGTAATATGTCGACTAGTTAATTGCATCCTAGTTATGACACATTATGCAGCTGCTACAAGTGATTTTCCCAATTGTACAATTAGCAAATTATGATTTGTTTTCATTGGTCATTATCATTAGTTGCCATTTGTTGTTGTTCAAAGTCCCTTTAAGATTGTTTTTCATCCAGAGAAGAAAAATGCTCTAATGAGTAGTTTGACATCAAAGACGCACATCTCATTGATACGAGGTAGTAAAATAAGTTTTCAGAGAGCTGTAGATGCAAGGTGCGGCTATTCAAAATCTCATTTATTCCTCAAATGAAATAATTAAGCATTCCAGAAAAGCACAGTTTGTTTAGCAGCCCATTTCAGATGTCTGTGGTTCAGATAAATGGGATTCTGTAGTAATTGTATCAAAGTGCAATTAGCTGGCTCATCCATTTAAACCAAGGACAATGCATATAAAAAAAAAGACATAATAATGCTTATTTGGCTTTCCTGTGGAATAGAACACAATCCATTTTGGACAAGATGAGAAATGCAGATGCATTCAACCAGCAAACTTTGTTAATTTGTGCCAGACAATCATATAGTGTGAATCAGGCCTGATGCAGCCTCGGTGACAACAGGTTCAACTCTGCACCTCGCTTCCTCACAGTGTAGAGGCAAGGTCAGTCAGGCCCACTTTCCTATGGCCTTGCTATATTCCATTGAAATCATGTCAATCAATCACACCTCCAACTTCAGCATACAATATCATTTGAGTTGGAAAGGTCAAATGTCAGTATCTAAAGTGGATATTCGTGATGTTTGATAGACCCGAGTCCTTACATGGCCTCAGATTTTCTTTTCTGAAAAGAAACAGATGCATCCGTGTCAATTTTGTCCGCAAAGAGGACTAGTGGAGTGGCTCTGGCAGTTCCTCCTAGACATTAACAAATGATGTAGTCTGAAAAAAAAAATTGATTCTGTGCTTTCTTTAACCTCATATTGATGTTGATGTTATAGCTTGACCTCAGATAAAGCCTGACCTTGTTATACGAAGTTGAATTACCACGCATGGCTCAGATTATTATGTAGCATCAACGGGGCTTTGTAACACTGCCACATTTAAGAAGTAATATATTATAGGGAGCGGTACACTGTGGTTATTGGAGCAGTTTTGTGCCAGATGTAGGAACAAGGCTATAAGCCAACTGTTTCTATACAAACATACCACACTGACTTAAATATGAGACTATCTTTAACTTAGTTATAAATAGATTTTTGACTCATCCTGCACAGTCTGGATAGCTACAGACGCATATACGCATTCATTTAGTGACAAAACCCATATGCCAAATGCACCTCTTTTGTTGGTGCAGCTGTAGCGATCCCAAAAGTGCATGTTTTGTTGGAGATATGTTGAACTGCAGTTGTTCTGTCATAAAGCCAACATAGTTGTCAAAATATTCAGTATGAGAATTTGCATAATTAGTAGTTAGTGTGAGGTGACGAAATGGATTTGTTTGCTATGGTTTAGTTTTAAGCTGTCCGCTGTAGTGGAAACACAATGAAAGGGCTTTCATGCTGTGGAAGGCATCCGCATTAGTCTGCTACAGTATATCCGCTTTTTTGAGTATGAAAACTATGGACTCCTCTGGTTAGTAAGCAATAAATATGCAGCACAATCCATGTGTCCAGTAGAGCCATCAAAGAAGTTGTTTACCAAACATTGGCATATGACAGAATCAAATAAATAACATTCACATAACATGAAAATATTCTATTTGTGCTGTTGGTCGCCAGCTAATAATACTAAAAAATAATAAGTGTTACAGTACAAGAATTCTTTGGTTGGATCAGAACAGATCTTCCATTCACAAAGTATGCAAGTAGGTGCTTAGTATGAATATAAGTCTTGTGTCAAGGTAAGGTGGCTTCACTGACTCCAGACATTGTAATAGGATTTCCAAAGAAAGGGTATGTTTCATCTATCAAGGTTATACTGAATACAAAGGGCGAGGCTATAGAAAGGAGAACACTGAGCTTTGACCTTGTAAGCCATATGAAAAGACTTCTCTTTTTATACCCACCGCATGCAGGTCCCTGCACAACTTTTTGATGTTTTTGTTCCCACTTAGAGACATAATCTCTCTCAATAAGGGCTCCCAAGTAATTCTGCTTAGGTGCCTCGTACCTCACTGCAAATAGTCTGCAATGTGTTGGGGTTGTAATGACTCTTTCAAAAGAATCCCACTTGGTGATCAAAGCTAAAGTAATAACCGATGTGTTACTCTAAAGAAGACAAAGGATATCAGTTAATGCTTCTGTGAATTATACATGTCAGTCATCTCCTGCTGTCTCAAATTGCGTGGCTCTCTCAAATTACAGCTACTGTAGTGTGTAGAGGAGTGTTAATTCCTGCAGCAATTTGAGAGTGTGTGTTTCGCAGAGGTTTTGGCCTTACGTGCGCTTCATCCAATGTGAAATCATTATTTATTATTAATTATTGTCCTCATTTTGCACAAGAATAATTCAATTAAGCTGGCTACTGTACATGTGTAATGGGGAGAAAAAACTATCAATATTCCCATTTTCATGTAATTTGCAGTTACTGATTGAATGCATTGATTGTCTCCTCCCCTCATAGCCTAGAAGCATCATCAGTCATCTCCCCTGTTACCAATTACAGCTATATTACCCCTATGGCATTCCTGTTGCTCCCATGCTATCTCATGTTTGAGTGACAGGAAAGCTAGATGTAAATCAAGAAATATCAACAGCTGATGATATATTGGGAAACTGTCAGGACTGGATGGCTTAGTCGGACTATTGTGTATACATGTCCAAACAACCCTGTGATACTAATAATATAATTATTATAACTATTTGTATTATTATTACTGAAAGTAGTCGTGGTAGTAGTAGTAGTATTACAGTACTAGCTACAGCAGCAGCAGTAGTAGGAGGAGGAGGAGGAGGAGGAGGAAGAGTAATAGTAATGGAACTAGTAGTACTAGTAGTAGCAGTAGCAAAAATAGTAGTAGTAGTAGAAACAGTAATGTAGCAGTAAGATAAGCTAAGATAAGATGTACTTTTATTGTCCCTGTGGGGAAATGTATCTATCACTTACTAAAACCCATCAGTTCCATACACAGCATCCTTCACATCATACATACAATCATGCTGTCATATAAAAAACACACATAAATACAATTTAACATACATATTCCTGCATACCAATAAAAGAACGCAAAGCAACCCATCCCATCCCACAACTCCATACTGTGCAGCTACTGCACTGAACACACAACCCCTATAGCCTAGAAATTATTGCACAATCTCTCTAGCCACATTTCATGTAATATTGCTGTAGTGGTGGTAGGTATTAACGGTGTCTGATATCAATATAATTTAGAGTCAGCTTCAATGAGAATTAAGAACGGGGCACCAGATAACAGACAGCATCAACAGGTCTCATCTGAAGGAGTGAGTTCTCGGCATATTTCAATTTAAACCCACGCAATGAGCACAGGAGGTGACTTTATGCAAAATAATATATTTATTACTAAACTAAAGCACACTCAATAATCAGGTAAATACAAGTGAATATAGTACAGTATATACAAGAGGTATACCTATGAATTGTGATGAATCAATGGCAATAGGAATAGATGATCATGTGAATATGCAATACTGATAATTAAACCAATATTTAACAGCCACAATCATGGAACATGAGCAGTGGAAGACATGAGTCAGCAACGGTAGCAATAAAGGGGCGACAGTATAACTATCTGGAAAACTGACTTAAATTAATCCTTGAATAACTGAATGGTTACTATAACCATAGGGAGCCGTAATAAAGTGTGTGATATGTGTGTGAAGTGTGAATGTAATGGAATAGCTATGTGTGATGTATGATATGATGCCCAGCGGACAATGATCAGTACATACGACACCAGCGGAGGTCCGGAGGGAGATGAAGCACGCGAGGCCGGGAGTCTCGGCTCGACGAAGTGCTGGAGGTTGAAGATCCGACGTCGGTTCAGTTGATCTCAGCAGGCCGCAACAGGGTGAAGCACGCAGGCTGGAGCACGCAGGCTGCTGGGCAGGGCTGTGGGTCTCTCAAGGCTAACGCCGACCCACTCTGGAGGTTCCGATGATTCTTCAGAGTTAAACTCAGCTGGCGTGTGTGTGTGTATTTGTCAGGCAGACAGGCAAGGCAGCAAGGCTCTCTTCACTGTTTCGGATGGAACTGGCTTTCTTTGGAGACAAACTTTGGAACAAAGTTGTTGTCAGACTCCGTTAGCACATGTGTCGCGACCACGTAAAGTGCATGAAATCCGCATTGGAAATGTGTGTGTTTGGTTTTGTTGTGATCAGTTGAGGGGTGTGTGCGTGGGCTGGCATGTCTAGTGTTACGGTTCATTACATATGCATAAACCATTGATTTTGGCTCTCAGATCTATCCAATATGATTGACCATCGTAACACTGACATTATTAAACTCAAATTCCTGAACATTTTAATATCAAACATGGCTATCTAAGCCCCATGTAAAGATAAAGAAATTGAATAATGCAAATAACTATTATATAAAACATCACAGTTACACATAAAATTAGACATATACATTAGAGGCCACCACAATGTGATACCCAAGGTTTCATGAGTCTGTATCAAAGATTTCTCCTGATTTTGGACACATTCCAATGTGTCTCATCTCAGACTCTCTCTCTTTGGGGATTAACAAAGACAGGACTGAGTGTTGGCGTTTTATGGTTATTTACCAGGTCTGTTCCTTGATACCAGCTCTTAGGGGTGGAAATGAGGTCATTTACATTGAGGTCAGTGCCCTTTCCTTTCGATCTCACAGTCTTCCCCCACCGTACTGATCTGTTATCAGGGAGGAGGCTCACACAAAATGCACAGGGCCTTTCCAGATGTGAGATGACAATGATGATGTGGGTGCAGTTACTACATTGCACAACCCCTATAGCCTCATACTACACTACTATTCAGAATCTTAATTGAGGTAGGGACAAATTAATCTTTAAAACAGTTGAGTTTACAGTGAGGGGCTCTGTAACGTCTGCCAGAGGGCAGGACAGTAATAGTAGTAGTTGTAATAGCAGTAGTAGTACTAGTACTAATGGTAGTTGTAGTAGTAGCAGTAACAGTAGTAATAGTAGTGGTAGTAGTAGTAGAAGCAGCAGCAGTAGTGGTAAAGTAATAGTAGTAATGGTATTAGTAATGGTAGTAGTAGTTGAAGTAGTAGTAGCAGTAATAGCAGTAGTAATAGTGGTAGTAGCAGTAATAGTAATTGCAGTAGTAGTAGTAGCAACAGCAGTAGTAGTAGCAGTAGTAGCATTACAATAGTAATATTATACTAATGACAGTGCTGGGGTCGCATTATATGTGTTTTGTCATAGTTGTAGCATTAAACGTGTTGGTGCTGCTTGTAAACCTAGCTAGCCAGCAGCTTTGTTAACATGGGGCACAGCTGGATATGCTCTAGGCAGCTAGAACATTTATCAGCTTTCATTTTCCTGGGATCAAGTAACTAAATAGATTATAGCAGCAATAGGCAAGAGCAAGTTTGCGAGCCGCTCAGTAGTGTGTTATCTCTAGCTGCTGGTGTGTTTTATCAGGTAGAGTTGAGAGGGATGCAGGGAGCCAGAGAAAGGAGTCTGATACTATGAGGGCAAAAACACACCTTAACAATGCCTTTGACAGATGGAAAGCCATAGTTTCATTATTAATTTCATTTTGCCATTTCAGTCTAGTCGTTGCTGTTTAAAAATAATGGCATCTTGTTTTTGTCTTGTTTTCGTCATGCAAAAAAATCATTTTTTGTGATCATTTTCATCGACAAGATGAATGCTGGTGTAGCAAGTGAAAAGGAAAATGAAAAAAACAGCAGACAAAACATACATTAATAGGTGCAGTGCTTCACACTACAAGATACATTTTAATATGCATGAAAAATGCACTGCACATGAAGAGTAAGCCACAGTATAGTGCACCATTAACGCACCCAAGTCAGACTCTGGCAACCTTCTACATGATGTATGGAGATAAAAGGCCTCTCCTCTGTAAGTAGAGAAAGGAAACAGAGTTGGAAGCTAGAGAACCGGGGATTAATGAGAATGTGGCCTACTCAAACAAGTTCAGATGTCTCCTTTTTTGTGTGTTTCTTTCACTGGTTTCATCTCACTTTCTAACTTACTCTGCTTTAAAACTTTGCGCTGTCGATGCTGAATCACAGCAGGCGCAAATAACAGAGACTTGCTTCTGTATGAAAGCAAAAATGATACAAAGAGTTGTAATTTTGGATGGGTTGCCGTTGAACATACCGCCACTCTATAAATAACCATTTTTACCCGAGAGACCCTGGATTATTTCTTCTTCTTTCTTAGAGAAACTCTGCAAAAGGTACATTTCACTCCTCAGCCGGTTGTATTGCTTTAATTCCTACATCAGTACAGCTTTTCCAGAGGCAGCCTCTGACATTTCCGCCGACTTATTCTGTATTCTTCCCTCAGAGTCTCTGGCAAACTGGATAAATCTAACTGCCTCCCTTCACTGCGCCCCATTTACATTCCCCTTTACTCAACAACCCCTCTAAACCAAATACCTTTCAAATTAGTTCCAAAACTAGTTAGAAAGCATATTAATGTTCAGTCTGGGATTGGGGAATTAAACAATGTAATTTGGTCTGTTTTCATTAGCGCAGACCACCAAAATGATGTAAATCCTACTTAGTTCCTCAGTGAAGCATGTATCAACACAATAAAAAATATCAAAACCTTATTGTAATGTATCAGTGAGTGGTTAGTCATCAAGAAGGCAAAGAGAGCAATTTCACTTTGTAAATGTTTTTTTTTTTCCTCTGTTGAGTAAAAGGTTTTAAAGTGCTGTCAATTTTTAGTACTGACACTTTTCTCACTGACATGTTTTGCACTTCAGCCTCATTCAGTCCTCCTGCTTCGTTTTCCTCATCCAAGCTTCGAGACGCTGAGAATTACTACCTTCGTGACACTCTCAAAACTTTCGGGTTTTAATTCTCATTCCAGGGAGAGTCGTCTGTGGAGATCGTCTGTGTCGAGGAGGGGGGGGGGGGGGGGGGGGGGGAAGCACACAAAATATTGTGAAACCCTTCTAAATTTTTTTCGGCGCATTTCATCTAGCGGCTTTTGCGCTTTTATGAGCATAAAAGCTACGAGGCGTCGAGGCTTCAAGTAAGGCTGTGGGAATTTTTATGCGTGGCTTTGCTTTCATATGGACTTGAAAGCAGGTGTCCCTAGAGTTGTCTGAGATATGGAAATGGATGTATATCAAAAGTTTTGTGTTCGCGTGCCCACCACCTACCCGCCGCTGAAACCCTTTCTTTCTCTGTGCCGCTTTTGGGAAAGTGGAAACTTGAGTGGCGCCGTACAGTAGATCGGATGATTGAAAAGGAATAGTCAAGAAATTAACTGTGTTAGACTGTCAATACTCGGCTCTGACAGTTTACCGCAAGGTCATAGGTTAAGGTTTAATTCATCGGTTAGAATATAGTTCATACTTAATTCATATTATTATGTCCATAATGTCTTTTTGTGTTCCATACTGTCCAATATAAGCCTTTTATGCAAGAAAAAACCAAGAAAAAGGATTTTCCAAGGTGCTGCTAATGAGGATCTTGCCCCTTACTGCCATACTCATCTCACTTGTTTCTTTTCATACAGATTGACAACCCAGAAAGGTACAAAACGGAATCCATACATTTGTGATTGGATGTGAGACTACTTTGACCCGACGAAATTGAAGATGATGTTGCTATGGAAACTGCTGGCGCTGCAGTCACTTATGGGGTGCCTTGCAGGTAAAGTATCTTATTTACAACTTTTGATGCATGCCAAAGCTGCCTTTGTGAAGTCGGAGTCCTTATTCATATGTATTTGGGTCAGGTGACGGTATGAAAGCCATAGTTCACAATGGAGCCACCTCAGAAAGATTAGCCACGAGCAAACGTAATCGTTTAATTTTATTTTTTCCCATTGAGGCACAAAATATTAAGAATGTAGAGTCTATTCAACAAGGAAGTGTATTGTTAAAGTAAGCAATTGTTTTCTAAAGACTTCCAGTAGCAGGCAATATTGCATTTCTGCATTGCCTTAGTGTTGGATCTGCCACTCAGGAAAGGTTAGCGATATCATCATGAATGTGAATGAGGGGAGTGTATTGCAGCTATCAAAGTAAAGATGAAATATTTGAATTTAATTTACTTTCACTGATCACAAATAAGTGTGAGATTTTATCAGGAGCGGAAAAGTGGCATGAACTTGATTCTCTGCTAAACTCCTGGCTTCTTACCCAGCTAGTGTAGAAGACAGTTCAAAAAGCTTTTGTAAAGGTACAGTATAGGATGCAGTTGGCGGTATACTCAGCCACAGCATAATGTTGTTTATTAGTAACAGAATGTAGACACTGGTAATGTCACCTATGCTGTGAAACTAATCTGAATAGTAGCTGCAGCCTCATAACGAATCTTGTCACGGAGTCACAGGATATGAAAGGAATATAAAAAGGGCCGTTGTTTGCTCACACACACATGAATTCTGATCTTAGTGAAATTAAGTTATTTTATAGGCCCACTACTTAGTCCAAATACTGACAAAACTACCCTAATCCCCATTGACTTCAACTGAAAAATTAGCCAAGAGAAGGTCTTGCAAAAATTGAAAACTTTTTGGATCTATGGTCTAATTGAATCCAAATTGAAGGTGTGTTTTATAAAGCTCCTTCCAGCCTGATTTAAATTCTTCTTACACCAAGTATTATAGATTAAGACTTAGCCCGGGCTTAATTTATACCATGTTTCACCCTAAGAATGTCCATGCACATTAGTCAAGGATTTTAATTACGCTGAGCGGCCAATTAATCAATCAAGCAACATATGTGTATAACTTAGTGTATGTGTTTTAAATACATATATAATGTTACATATACAGATGAATTACTTTGCGAAAGAAATGCAGCAAAAGAAGGTGCTATATATATTCATTCCTCAAATTGATATATAAAGGGCGACATGAGTCAACTGGAAACCCTTCCTGGGTTTTTTCCAAATGTCCATCATTCATTTATTGTGCGGTAAAGTTGAATTATAGCTTCATTATACCGTGGTGCCCATTTCACCCAGAGGCTCTCTGGCATTGATCACATTTTGATGGAGGACTTTAATTTGTCTCCCTTACAAATAGGTGGGGTCAAGAGAGAGCATCAGTTGAATGACTCAAAGTGTTTAATCAAGAGGTATTATACGAATCAAGATGGAGAAAAGGCTCTATTGATGAGGTCCCTGTTCTGGAAAAACCCTCCTACTCATTACTCAACACACATAAGACCTATTCTGGACCCCTCGCCCTCTCCTGCACATTGAATTATCCGATTTGACTCGTTTAAGGGAACCTTGAGCTGGTTTGCACGGGCCTAGCTGTTCTCCGTTATGCACGCCGCTGCTTATCATGTGGTGGGCGTAACAATCAATCCCACATGATCTCATAGCAGACAGCTGGTGATAATTGACCAGCATGTTTTGAGTGCAAGCAGCTGAATCCGCGTGGAGCTGAAGCCTCACGGAGATCGCTTCTGTTGTGGAGAAAGGCAGAAAGGGTGGAAACACAACCTGCCACATCTCAAGGGCCTGGTGATGAGGATTATGGATTGCTGACCTTTTTTGGATTACATTCAATATAAGCTACTTTATAGTATCTGATTTCCCATCTGTCCAAGTACCTTTGACACCCTGAAATGCATGAACAATGCACAAACAGGGCTGTATTTTGTGTTTTCAAAGTATGGCGGAAATTACACTCACATGTTGACAATCGGCACTTTAACCAGTCATTGTGTCATTTCATATCTAGAGTATGGAGCAGAAACATCAAACAATATATCACTGGTGCTCACTATGAGCTAGCTGGCAAAATTTTAACTGTTCATGCTCTGAGCGAACAGGTGGTTTATTTCTTCAATGTGTCCACCAGCATCTTGCAATATGAGAGCATGGTCTCATCATTATTGTCAAGTTTTAATAGGATCAAAAGACCCTAACCAGGGCCACTGTGTCAACAAGATTATTAAGTTGTATATTGTTCTTAAAGTAATCCTAGCTTCAATTTATGAATACGTAAAAAACACATTCAGCTTTTCATCAGAGATCTTTAAACAAAGTTAGAAGTCTAAAGTGTGCTAAACAAATTGCAAATTCACAACATCTTGATTATTAGCGTGAGGAGCAAAACAACATTGAGCTTCTTGAACCTTGTTTCCAAAGCTTGGAGTGAGATTAGTGTGTCATATCCAGAACTCCACAATTGTCCTGATGTGGCTGTTTTTCCCTTCATTAAATTCAGACAGCTTGGCTATAAGAGTGAGGGCAGGGTGTGCAGATTTACAGCATGGGAATAGCAGGGTTAATTAGGACAGAAGCACTACATTTTTAAAGTCCAGAGTGAAAGCAGGGTGGGCAGGCAGGCCTACTGAGAACATCCATGTGCTGCAGCAGCCAAAGGGCCTTGTAAAGTTGCTCTATCCTTCTTGCAAGATTTACTCGAAATGAACATTTGCATTAAGAAATCTTTCAGGGGTGCATACACTCAGACCCGCATACCACTAATGTGTTTTCAGCCGAGCTGGAAATGAATATCTCAGAGCATTTTTTTTAGATCTTTAAGGGCGAGCAAAGGATTATTGTCCTAACTCCCCCCGCTTATCAGTTTGGAACGAAACTCACTTTACAATGGATGATATGGCCTAGATATGGATTAGAGAGACGGCTGAAAATGGACTTCTGGAAACAGGAATGACGTATAATACGCAGACAATAGGCCTACCAAAGCTTGCTTTTTCATATGCCGCAGAGTGCAAGACTGCATTTGCAAATAGTGATCCTCGCATAGGCTTGGGAAAAGGAATTGCACAGATCTTTACTGAGCCTATAGTTGTACTCCTCAGCCTGGAGTTTTGCAAGTTGTTTTTTTTCCACACACAAGCAATCAAAAATGTCTGAAAATGACAAAAAAAAAGTGGACTACATCTTTAAAAAAAAAAAAGTCACCTGCTTGTTCACTAGCTGACTAGAGAGCTGACCAGCAATCGGTCCGGAGCAATAGGAACCGGAGTGATAAAGCATAGAGGCATTTTTTATAGGTTGTTTCATTTTTACCGAGAGCATAGCCCAACAACGGAGCCGCTGAGCAGACTTACGTGTAAACTAAAGTGATGCAATCCCATTTTTGGGGATTTTCTGTGTGAGAAATAAGAGGGATGGAGTTAGAGCGTATGATTTAAGCCAATTTCTGTGTGTCTCACGCTCAGTGCGCAGCCCTGACTTCAAGTGACATGTCACTCCTCTTATCCTCTCACTCTCATAATATTAACACCGGAAAGATTTCTAAGAGGAAGCCAACGAGCTGTCAACCAAAAGGGAGTAAATACAATTACCGCTGCTATTTCCTTGTGTGATTGAGAGAATCTAACACTGGTTGCTACAGAAAGTAGCTGTAGGAAAAGTCGTGGGACATTTTGAAACCTGAGATATTTCAGTTCTTAAGATTCAAAATAGCTGTCAATTGACTGTGGCTTTTTGTTACCCAGCCATTACTTCTTATTATTGTGTGCCAGGAGACTGTCCCATCCCCAGACAATCTTCCCGCAAAGCAAATTGGGTGGGTGGAGGAGTGTGTTGATGAGGGGGTGTTTTAGTATATGTATACGTTGATAGGTTATTTTGTTATCCTGTGTCCTCTGCGAGTCCCTCCTCCCTGTTAGCGGCTGATTGCCCCAGCACCGCTCTCCCTCCCACACTCCCGGTTCCCATGCAGCCGGAATCTTAATTCCCAGCTCGTTGCCCCAGCTTATTCTACCATGACGATCGCAGCCAGCGCCCTTTACTTCTATTCACGCTCTCTCACACATTTTACACCGAGTGGCTTTTTTTTTTTCTCCGATTTTGGGTCCTCTTTCAGAACTATTTGATTTCTTCACCCTGAGAGGTGTTGTGGCGCAGATTAAAGGGGCTGTCTTTTCAGGCAGGCCCGGTGTTTTTTATCCAGGGCCACACACACACACACACACAAGCGGATTGGTTCTTCGTGGGTAAAAAAACCTGGTTTCCCAAACTTTCGTGAAATGAGCACAATGTTTTAGAGACCTATTTTCGTGAATCAAGACACAAGTGCACGTGCGGGCGCAAGTTCACAGTGCTCACTTGGGCATGACAAAAGATTTTTGATAATAGACCTTTTTCATAAACATGGCTGAAGGGTATATATCGGTTTCCACCACTGCCAGCATGTTAAGAAGCCAACTTTCTGTTGCCTTCAACTCTGTCTGTGCTCACTTATTTTGTGTTTCAATATAGTGTATAACCCTATACAGGTGTTGTCACTGACATATCTTTCTGTTTCTGTTGTCAGATGAATGCTTGACTATAGAAAAGTGATTTGATCGAGGGTCACAAAATGCTAACCAAGGCTAACGGTAAATTCTGGTCTGTTAGCATTATGTGACCCTCAATCAAACCACTTTTTTATAGTGGAGCAGTTGTCTAACAGAATGTTGAATGCGACAGAAAGTTGGCTTCTTAACATTGCTGGCAATGGTGAGGACCGATCTATACCCTACGGAGGTACGTCAGCCATGTTCGTGAAAAAGGTCTATTTCATGACGAGTGGCGCTGGTGCAGCTGTGGCACACCTGCGGCACAGCTGTAAAAGGGGTTGGATTAGGTGGAATACATTATCAGTAGATGTGGTAGCGGCTGGCAATCATGGACAATTAAATCAGCTCTCATTCCCTTTAAAAGCACTGCACTCCTCGCCGTAACATACTGTCATGACAAACTGATGTTCTTGTAAGGGAGGTGCAGAGTCGTAAGGCTTTTCTGGAGATACTGAGGTCCCTGTCACCATGTGTAATGATGCGCACCAACAGTTTTATGCTGGAAGACAATAATTCACGGAATAAGCAGTTACAAGTACCTTTGTGGAACAATAAAATGTGTTTCCATGATGTTGTCGGTTGCCTGTAGTTTGTTTTAATTAAAGCCCCTAAGTGTAGAATATAAAAATAATTTTGATAGCGTAATGGCTGCAGAAAAATTAGACCATTGAAAACTGGTTAATTCTTTGTGTTCCATTCTATGTGTTTATTCTGTTTGTCCTCGGGTACAATTCCCGATGAAAAGTGCAGGACTGACTTACGGCAAAGAGCCTCAACCAAAACATGAAGAGGACTCACTCTACTTGTTTGTAGGCGAACAAATAAACACGTCCAGGTGCTGTCCAGTCCCACAGCGCCTAGCTAGGTGCAGCATCAACT